>NW_024038178.1:600000-1200000 GCF_016077235.1 Cyprinodon tularosa
AATAACTCTAGTTAGCAAAAACAGGTATAATAGTGATTAAAATGACAACTATGCTTACGTTCATGCTTTTCTTTTTTTAATGAGCAACAAGGATTTTAATGTTCCATGAATACCTGGGTAAGGAATTCAGGTGATAGTCGTCAATGTGTGAAAAACCACAAGGCACATCATTCATGGCTACTAATGCTTATGTCAATATTTCCAGCATTCAATGGGAGCTCACAAAGCTACTATTACTACTATTACTACAAAGGTAACACATAGGTCAACGAGAGGATGAATGAATATAGAGAATCCAGCAAACTGTAACTCCATAGGAGGAGTATAAAAGCCAAATGGAACCAAGAATGGAGTGATCAACTGATTGGGAGCAGGTGTGGACAGAAGGATCTAGAAGGAAGCTTCGGGAAAGGAGACTGGCACAAGGGGGCAACAGAGAGTAAACAAGAAATACATAAGAACTCAAATACAACCAGAAAGCAACCAGAAAATCACAAAATGGAAATAAAACCAATGACCTAGAAAACACAGAAGGACATGAAAGGCCAAATCATGACACTAAGAAAGATTTTAATGTCTTGCCGAATTGCAAAGCCATATAATCTGTTCAACTACTCCCTTTAGTTCTAAGACACCCAGCACACCATGGCTCACTCAAGTATTTTTGATTTTGTGTCAATAGTTTTTAGAGGCTAACAAACACCACAATACCCTGAAAAATGCAAAATGCAGAAGCTTATCTGACAAATGTCAGACATCTGCGACTACAGGAAACAGTGTTTTAGTAATATAATTGTTATTTAACCTTTAAACTACATTAGTTATCTTCCATTGATTTAAAAAAAAATCATACTGCAGTAAGAAATATTTCTTGCTACAGTGGCTACATCAAGGGCATTTCTTCATCAAAAGACTATTTGATGCTGGATGCTTAAAAAGAAAATGTAAATGTTTAATAAAACTCAGTAAAAAACAGACAAGGAAAGTTTATTCAAGTTTTATTAAAACTTTTTTCTCTAATACCACAAACTCAGCCCATCTCAGTGTACTACCTTGAGATTATGGCTCAATGCACCATGTTACCCTGAACATTTTCAGTTTGCAAACACAATAATTGAAATGTCTGTCACTGAAGGATGTGTTTCTTAATTAATCATTTGATGCTGGTGTCATTGGGCCCACTGGGCATGCTTTGTCTTTGACAGAGGAGTTATATAAGGAGCGGTCCTTCTACACAAGCAATATCAAAGCAGCCTGTCTTCTATATGATAATACAGAGCCAGGGCACTTAAATTATTCAAAAGATGGGGTGTTCTGAAATCTCCTACTGTGTGAGCTCAGTAAAAATGTCTTAAAAATCCAGCTGATAATAGAAGAGAATCCAATGCTAAGAAGAAAAACAGATTTTTTTTACTACTTCCAGCAGATAATTTGACTTTACACCAGTGAAGGCAACTCTAATAACCTGGATGTATTTTTCTTGAGGCAGAGCTTGTCTTGATGAGAGAAACATGGCTTTGACCATCCATAATTGAAGCTGTCGTAACTACAAAACAATTAAGGCTGCACTCTTTCTATTTGATTGAGAAGCCTGGGGTTTTCACAGCAAATTGGATCACTGGACTTAAACAAAAGGGTAGGGGAAAAAAGCTTATTTTCAGATAAGCCTCAAACCAGGACTATGCTGGAAAAACATTGTGCAAAGTCTCGTCCAACAGTGCCTCAAGGCTATTAAAAATGATCACACTTGAGTGCAAGAATGCCTTCTGTAATAGAGGAGTGTAAGATGCAATACAGTAATTGTTTAAATGGGAGTTGGACACATTTATTTCTCCTTTTGCTGCACTTGCTTGAACACACAGAAGTTGATAGATGGAGTTTTTCAGGGAGAGAGACAAAATGTCTGAGAAAAACAGGCTTTATCAACTTAACATATTTGGCTATGCAGAGCATTGTAGTCAAAAGGGCCAGGTAATTAATTTCTATCGTATTGCAAGGGAACACAGGAAGATAATTCTTTTTCACCGATCACATCTGTGAGGATTATCAGTCATCCAGGTCATGGTCAAACTTGAAAAAGTTCAGTCAAGGTAACTGAATGTAAGGTTTTTTAGAAGACATTTCGCCTCTCATCCAAGAGGCTTCTTTAGTTCTAAGTAGTGCTGGGGAGCACTGAAAATATAAAAAATATTAATATATTGGGTAGCAGCAGTGCTACCCAATGTGCAGTCCTAAACAGAGGTGTCAAGTAACAAACTACAAATACTTTGTTACTGTACTTAAGTACACTTTTTAGGTATCTATACTTTACTCAATTACTTGTTTTTCTTCCTACTTCTGACTTCTACTCATTACATTTTCACACAAATATCTGTATTTTCTATTTCTTACATTTTTAAAACAAACATTACGCATTACTCTTGGCTTTGGTTTAATGTTTTTAAATATTTATTTCACGTCATGTGGGCCATCCAATGCAGATCATTGGCGCCATCCAGTAAAAACTAGTGTAATTGGATGAGTCATATAACACAAACACTCATTGGTTAGTTAAAAGAAATCATCAGAAGCAAGCAGGTGTTCTTCTAACTGCGAACACAATTGTCTATGCCATGCTACAATGTCGGATTCAGAAAAAGATGTTAAAATGTCTGAAAGGTCGGACACAGGCGAGAGCGTATCGGGAGCTGGCAACAGAGACCAACAGGACCTCCTCCATCCTTGGCCCTATCTCCCTATTTAAGAAATATTTCCAAATAGTCGAAAAGTTGAGCTTTCAATTCATATAGTGGCATCTGGCTGGTTATTTTTTAAGCTTACTTTATACTTTTATACTTTAAGTAGTTTTTGTAGCACATACTTTTTCACTTTTAATCGAGTGAAGTGTTAAGAATCCAGTTTGTGTGGGTTTTGTTTGTTTTCCCTCCACCACCAGGTGGCGCCTGGTTCTCGTCGACCTTCTCACACACCTGCGGATGGTTGCCTCATTACCGGAGGATTCTTAAGCTGCTGACTGCCACTACCTCTGTGCCAGAGTGTTTGCCAGTTTTAGGTACTCTAGCCAAGCTGTTTTTTGCTGAGTCAAACTGAGTTTTTGTCACCTGAGTCTTAACCTTGTTGTTTTTTGTCTTTGCCTCTCGGCAGGCAGTCATCCTGCAAACTGGATGTTTTGGACCTTTTCCCCCTGCAAGGATTGTCTGAGCGCCAAACTGAGCTGAGGATTCAAACAGGTGGTTTGGATCAACTTTTCCCCAATAATTGTTTGGGCTTCCCACTGAGCAGGGGATTCATCTCCACAAGAAGCCGTTCAAGTGCCATTGGAAATCTAAGTGGCAGTCAGGTCCTCCGTTCCTCAAGGAAACACCTCAACCTGGGTAAACCCTGTCCGCCCTCCAACGAGCAAGACTATTACTGGAACAACCCACACGACTGGATTCAAAGAAAGACATCCTTTCTGGAAAAGTGAGTCCTGTTGCCTTTATTCCCTTTTACAGATCGAAACACAAATTTCCCTCTTAGCCTGAACTAACTGCAGGATCTTCCCCTTCACTTTCCAGTCCCGGGTCGCCATTGTTGAGAGCAGCACTAGACCCTTCTCTACCAGTTCATAATAAACCTGTTCAACCTTCCCCTGGTCTCTCTGTTTGGTTTTCTGCATGTGGGTCAGATCTTTGGATAAAATCATGACATAAAGAGGTCAAGTTGATACTTCAACTTTTACCAGAGTGTTTTTAAACTGCAGTAGCTATACTACTTAAGTAACAGGTTTTGCACCTTTGTCACCAAAAGCTGTTAGGTGATATCAGGTCATGGCCTATAAGTGCAACTGACAATTAAAAAACATTGTTTCTTTGTTGATAACCATTGATATTTATTTTATTTATTCTAAATAAATTCTCATTTTGATTGCTTGAAGTAGTAACAACATAGTAATTCATGTGTAAATTCCTTCTGAAATTGTCTTTTTATTTTTAAGTGTGACCAATTTTAGTAGTGTGCCAAGGTTCTTTTGACATCAGGGAAGGAGGGAGACAGAGGGCTCTGGCTTTGTTGTTATGTTAGCACCCTTCAAGTAGTGATGTCAGTATAGGAAGAGGACCAAAATCATGCTTTGTTAAGGATCGATGCCTAGTTTGTTGCGTTTTAATCAGTGTATTTTGTGTATTTCTTCAGAGGTGTAGCAAGCCGCTGCCTTCAGGCGCAGCCATCTTTGATATCAATGCATTTTTTTGGACCATGTTGTGTTCCCACAGTTGACATTTGATTACTGCTCCACTTTAGGGAATTGAAATGTTTATTTACTGTCTGAAAAGCTATACTAAACGAAATTTTGTTTTGTTTACACACTGTGTATACAAAATAGAAATAAAAGCACTCTTTTGGGCAAGCCACTCCCACTCTCCAGACTTTCTGGCAGATTTTAAGTAAGGCTCAATACAAACACACATGTTGTAACATGAAAATGTCCTATTTCCAAGTGATGACCCCATAATGATTAATAATTCATTGATCATTATGGAGTGATGTTGTGATTAGATTTTTTTTCTTTTTAATGTAGCTGAAAGATGTTACTTTCTAAACCTCAGAAAAAAAAACATCAATAAACCTTAAAGCAACACTAAGTAAGTTTTTAAACTTCATAAAATATTTTCATAATGATTATACATTGACATACAACTAGTTAAATGTCACCTCTTTCATGGCCTGAGGGCATCTGTATGGCATTCACCGGCACTTAGCAACTTTCAGGAGGGTTGAAGTAGCCCTGTAACACAAGACAATTACAGATGTGCAGTCTGCTTTAAGGAACTGTTAAAATGAAAGGCTTTGGGAGATTAAAACATTTCCTTGGCTTTGACTTTTCCCAGACATAAGGAGAAGTCAACATGAATCAATAGAAATATATCACAAAAATTCTTGACAAATTTGACATTACTCACTGCAAACCACAGACAACACCATGTGAAACGAAAATGACATTTGACAATAAGGGTGCACCGGCTGATCCTAAGAGATATCTTGAAGTGATATCTGAATGACATCTACTAGACTAGATCCAAGTGTTCTTGTTACTATATTATCTAAATAATTGTCTGAACCTAAAACACAAGGTATCTGAAATGCGCTATGGATCAGGAGTTGTGTTATAAAACACAAAATGTTGACTTGAGGCCTGTTGTAAAGCAGACTGGGTGTCTGACAGGTGCAGTGTTACTGGTTACTGCTTTAGTTTTTCTGAGACTGGGCCTGTTGTTTCATGAAAATCAAAGACCACCCACAGTTTCTTTATCAACATCTGAAGCCAAATACATGGCTATATCTGCTACAACTCAGGAGAACCTGTATCTTGTTAATCTATTGAAATTAATGGAAACTTTGAACTTTACACATGTGACTATTTTGAGGACAATCAGGCACATTGACAGTAGGTACCATTTTTTCCGCTCTATTGTATCTGATGAAAAGATTGTTCTTCATTATAGTCTTACGAAAGATATGGTGGCTGATGTTTTTACAAAACCTCTATTTGGAATGTGAACAGTGGACTATACTTTTGTGAAATGAGGGTGAATGTACAATGCACGTAATATTTCAGTCAATTAAGGAACAAGTGGGGTGTTGACATCTGTGTCCCTAACTGACCATGTTATCCACTTTTGGATGCGGTTGTAGCTACACACCACAGCGCAATTATCAATGAATGGCAGCAGCTCATTCACAAAAATTATTGCATGCAGGCTAAATGGTAATCCATGTTTGTGTCTTATGTTGCCTCTGTCTTAACCCGGCTGATCAACTTTTGTGGCATTCGCTGCGCCAACAGCATACTTCACATACCTCTTATGCCAGTTGCTCATAAAAACGATAGTCAATGCAACAAAATTTCCCTGAGATACTGTATCTTCTTGCAAATTGTGCAGGGGTAATGTTCAGGCATTGCGGCACTTTCCTGCTACAATCTATACATGTATATACTATGAAACTATCAAACATGTTTATCTGTTTCAAGGCTGTAAACTCATTGACACACCATTCACTAATGTGAATGAGAAATACGTTACAAACCAAAGTGAAATGTTTCTTATTTTCAATGTCATCATATGACATTGTTTCACCACAATTGCATACATTAGCTCATCGCTATTCCTCTTTCACACAGCCACAGGAAATAGAAATGTAGTTCAATCCAACTGCAGGTGACCAGGAGTTCAGGATCTTACCACGCTAGTGCTCCTCCTCATGGGAAATGCTGTCTTCCTCCAGGCAAGATAATACAGTTTTTGTACACTGGAGGGACACAAAATTGACCAAAACTGAAAGGTCTTTAGAACTGCTTCAAGAAACCAAAACTCACAGTTAGATAATTATGTGACTTTGAGTAATAGCAGTGCTGTTGCCTGCAGAAACCTACTCACTGCTCGTAATGTGCAGCAGAGTTCAAAACGTAAAATGGTGTACATCTTCCATAAAGCTTGGGATCAAACTAATGAAACAGCAAAGAAAGGGTTGTCCATCTGTTGTCTAGTAAAACAAAGGTAAAGAAAGCAGCATGGTCAGGCTGTAGGTATTACTTCTTTATGTTTCACTGGCCCTCTGCAGCCTTTAAACCTTTGGTTACTTGCAGGCCAGCGACTCTCACTGAGCTGTTAAAGCAGCTGCACAGATTGCTGGAGATTTATAGCTCACGGTTGGACCATAGAATTCTTTCAGTAAGCCTCAATCTATGTTTAGAAGTGTGTGAAAGAATGAGGAAAAGGGTCACTGATAATCAGAGTGTGCTCAGTGACACCATTTAGTTTGTTAACCTGCCGCATGTGTTGTATTCAAAGTTTCAGGTCAAAGCATCAATGCATTGTTAATTTGTGCACAAATTAACCCAAGCACATGAGCCCCTGTTGTGTCACAGTGCTTTTTACCATTGGTGACCACTGATGCACAAATGTTACACTACAAATATAACCCTCTTCACTTCTGTATTTGTAGTGGAACATTGTCATTGGTTGCAAGGGTAATTTTATCTGCATCTCAAGGGCGGTGCCTGGCAGAACATCCAAAAGTATTTTTAGAGGGTCCAAAACTCAAAGCCAGTTCTGACTTGGAGGAACCAAGGAGGATGAAAAGACTTTGGTACTAAAATAATGAAGCCAACTGATTAAAAAGAGGAAGCAGGTAGTAAAAGGGCTAAATAGAATCAAACAAGAGTTACTTAAGATGTTTAAAAACTCTAACATCTAACTATGGAAGAAAACCTTATTATATAAACCAAAGCAAATAGTAACTGAAAATATAGCAGTAACATATAAACACATGTTGAAAGCTCCCTGAATTGCAGGAAAATATGTGAACATTAATCAATGATTACTGTAACAAGCAGGCTAAGACATTTATAAACAATAGAAGACATCAATGAAATATAAAATTCACTGGAGAACCAGGAAACATAGAGGAAAAGCAAAAGAATCCAGAGAAAATGTTACCAGCTGAGGAGAAATATGTGAAAAAACAGCTAAGAGCAGACTAATAGAGAGTATTTGCCATGCATTCATTTGGATTTGCTTTTTTTTCTATCTAAGAAGATGCTAAAGAGAGTATGGATGAAAAGCTATACACCTAGCACAACATATTTCCAAAATTGAAATGTTTCTAGGGAATTGACAAGGCTGGCTACATCTTTCAAATTATGAATTTTAAAGAGGTATGAATGAGGAATTACATCCTAAGGCCACATTTTTTCAAGCAAGAGGACACTGGTCAGCAACAGGTGGAGGCAGGCAAAACTGCATCACCCTATGTTACATAGAGCCAATTAATCTTCCAATGATTTCTAGAGTTTCTTTGGCTTCCCATTAGAGGAATTTGGTTCCAAAATGGAGACTTTATAAGAGATACTGTCTGTCTAAGATGAATAATGACTCAAATAGTTCGGTGCAAAGAAATAATGGAGTTAATTCAAATTGCACCAGATAATACAAAGATAATTTTATTTGTTGGGTTTCTTTGAAGCAATTGGCAAAAGCAGACTAAGTTGTAAAGCAGAGGTCATGGATTAGTGGACCGCAGTCCAGATCCCAACCCACCTGTTGGCTAATCCGGACCCAACCAGATTTAGAAAATGTATAAATTACCACATAATGTCCGAAGACAGTGTCTAATTTTACATGTGCCGCTTCTCCTGTTAATATGGTAAAGCCCTCCAGAGAATCTGGACCAGCCTACATGTGATACACATTAGCCAATGAGGTGTGTCAGTCAGGGTCTCTGCTGCTAGCTACTTTTAGACGCAGCAGGCAAACCTGTGGCAAGCCGGGCAATGAGAAAGAAGGAGACGATGATGAGAGAAAGAGAGCCGAGAAAGTGTAGACTGCTGGAAGAACTGTGGAGAGAAAGAAAAGTGAAATGGCATGCTTAAAGATGACCCATTTGGAGTATGTTTGGCTAAACTTTACTGCAGTGAAGCAGGATTCCCCAACATGAACATAACCAAAAATAAATATCGATCCAGGCTCACAAATGAGCACCCTGATATGTGCTTGAGAATGGCTTTGTCAGCAATCAAACCAGGTTCAAAGCCTTGCAGGGCAGCGTAAATCTCACTTCTCTCATTAAGCCATAAAAAATAAATAAATTAAAAATAAAGGTCAGTGGAAGTGTTTTATAAAATATGTGAATCAGGAAATTGTCTGTACACCAAACTGGACGATTTTTGTTCTCTACTAAAAAAAACCTTTTCTATGTTCTATCTTTTTTAAGTTTTTTTTTTTATTCAATGTATAATGCGGATTCATAAAAACTTAATTTTATTTCAGTGTTAAATTCTGTTTAAAGTAACAGATAATTGAACTTTACTGGTTGATGATTTTCTTTATTCTGTGATTTTTAATTGGTTACTCCAGTTATAAAGTATCAATACTAAATTCTCCAGTTTCTGCTGTTTTGTTGAGTATGTGTCATATGTGATATCTTTATATGCTAGCATTATTTACATTAAAAAAGATCACATACTGCCTGCAATAATAATAGCTTCTCACTTATGGGTAGGGCCTAACATTAATTAGAATGGTTGGGGAGATTTGTGTGTTTTTGCTGACGTTGTTTTCTTTGGTTTTAAGATTCTGAAAGCGGGAATTGATTACATTTTAATTATATTACATGGGTCCTTCAAACATAGTGAGAATAGATCTGTAGGTTTTCAAAGCATGTCTTTAGTGTTCTAAGCAAGTTCATTGAATATATTTAATTGTAAAACTGAAATGGTACACCATATTTGTGCCATATAAGTACTAAGCAACATGTTCAGTATTTGTATAGAATGTACACTGTGAAGACAGTGTGGTCAATAAAAAACTGATATTCTCAACTTAAAGGTATAGAGGAGGATTTTCAAAATTTTTTTAAAAGACCCACCCAACTCCACTTAAACAAAATTTAAAAACACATGCGCAACCCTGTACCCGATCCTGAGAGGGAACGCCTACAAGAGTGTGCACAAGCTCATTTCTCTTTGTGCATGCTCTGTTTAAAAGTTGCTGTTTGCATCGCTCATACAGTAGAATAGAATAGAGTAAAAAATCCCTTTATTTTCCCACAATGGGGAAACTGTGGGACAATTTCCACTGGTATGATGAATAACATACCAGTGGAGAGTTGTGTACTGTAAAGTTTAGTTTTATACTGTAGTGCAGTGCTAATATGGAACCTCCTCACGACAGGGTCCCCCTATTTTATGTGATTTATGTGATGTTAAGCGTTTTGTACTGAAACTGAAACCTCGATTACAATGCAAATTGCAGTTGACAATAAAGAAATTGATTGATTTGAATTTCCATATGCTGCACTGTATTTCTTGTAAGCTTGGGCCTATAACAGAATATTGTTTAAGATTTTCGTTTTCAGTAGCATAATAGTGATAACATCTCAAAGGTACATTTTCACAAACTCCCCTTTTCTATATGGCAATGCTCCAAAACACTGGATACAGTATAGATTTTCTAGTAACATTATGCCAACTTCTCTACCTGATTTTTTAAGGAGTTTACCTTGTAGTTATGAATTATTAAACCTTTGTGGAACTCTTTGGAGTTACCTCAAAATAGGTAAAATGATGCTCCATGTTTAAAGTGTGACAGTGAAATCTGGAAAAGTAATCCAAACAGTCTCCTAATTTGGTTCCTCATAAAAAATATGACTTTGCATTTAGGTATAAATTTTAACTCACATTTAATGATCCTGTTGTGAAACCATCTCAACTGAATTCTACCTGCGCCTTCTGCACATTACATTCATTTTGTTAGAGTGACCTTCAAGAAGTGTCAGAAGTTTCAGTTTGTCGCAGGATACTTTTTTATACACCAACTATTTTAAACATAAATATAGCCGTAATGCACCACTCAATGAGCTGCAAGTTTGCCTTTTCTGACGTAGTTCACGTTTAGAGAAATATGGACGCAAACAAAAAACCGATAGCTGGTGTTGCCTTCAGTCCTACCTTGGATTATGTTGAAGTGCAGTTTAACAGTTCCCCTCTCTGCTGCAAGAGTGTTTGCTTGATCAGTGAGCTGTTATATTGCATACCCTCTTGATTTAATCTTAAATCACTTTACTGTGACATCTGTGAGTTATTTTAACAAATCATAAGCATATTTAAACATATTTTCTAATCCTGCACTTTTATTTTTGTAACTCTTTGTGTTTCTTATTATTTTACTCCCTTTGGTGAGGAATCACCAGCCTGGAATTAGCTGTACTATAGTTTCTTTCTCTCTCTCTCTTTTCAATCTCTGTCTAAATCTCTGTTTGAACAGTTGAGCTTTCTAAGTTATTGAAATTATTAGATTAATCTAAGTTTTCAGCTTTTATGTTGGATCCAAACAAAGCTAAATTATTTAGATACATAATTCCCCTGATTTATAGCTATTTTAGATTTAATTAACCTATCCTTGTATTAACCTAGTATTGAAATATGTACCACAGGCTTTAACATATTTAAAGGTTTACTCAAGAAACCTTCTCTTAATTCAAGATGACATAGAGAATTAATAAAGTTAATAATATGAAGGTGTGTAATTAGGTATGCGGGCATTTTCACTGTAAAACTGTTTGAAGAGTTTGTCAGGCTTTAGAACTCATCATGGTCCTAAAACAGCACTGATGAAAGTCACTTATGATATTCTCACAGGAGCGGATGATTGACTAGTGTTCTATTAGATCTCAGCACAGCATTTGATACAGGCTATTAAAATATTCTCCTAAAAAGATTTGACTGCTGTAGGAAAGTCAGTAATTTCATTTAGATAAAATTTTATTTGTCCCCGTAAACAACTTAAAAAAACAAAACAAAAAAAAAAACTTCACGATTTGATCAGGAATCCGTGATCAACAGGGTTCTAGAATTTCTTTGTTTCACATCAAAAATGTTGAATTTTTTTTTTTTTTTTTTAGAAACAATGTCAATATGAAAATTTGTCAAAAGACAGATGAATCAAGTTTTCAAGGTGAGACAGTGAGTAGGGAAGTTCAAAATGTTTATTAAGACAAAACATAAACATAACAGAATGGCGGAGCTGTGGAAAGGCGGAACTGCAGCGACTGCGGAAAAAGGGGGGCGGAGCAATGCCCAATAACTGACACTCTCTGGAGGGAGAAACACCGGTATATGACCATGATAATCGGACAGGGGATGATTATCCGTGTGAGTCACTTACACAGTTTAACAGTTCAGTCCATTCTCTGCATGGAAAGCAAGGATCCATCCGATGCACTGCCAAACAGGATCCAACGTCCAGGTTGTCCCCGATCTATGCGGCAACCACAGAGAGCTGACAGGAGACCTATCCAGGTCAGAACCAGACATTTTTGAGATCCAGGAGTCCTCAGCTTGATTAGGAGTTCCAATCCACACAGCAAAAGACAGAAACAGGTTCCAGTAATCCACAGAGCATGAAGGTCACATTCAGAGTTCCACAAGTTCAGAAGCGTGCCCAGACAGACACGCGCAGATGCAGACAGGCAGGCTCAGTGGTTGAAAGACAGAGACAAGATGTGGTACCAGGGGACCAGGACATGATCAGAAGACAGGACAAAGACTAAAACCCTCTAAATCCACTGGCCGTCAGGAACGAGGACATGAACCTTCGAACTACTGTAACTAGAACTAATGAAACATACAGGCATGAGACAAACAGACAGCAAACAATGATCTGGCCCCTATAGCTGGGCTGAGCAGAATATAAAGCAGAACTAGCAGGTGGATGAGATGAGTGATAATTAGGAGCCAGGCAGAAGATAGGTAGGTGAATGAAATGTACAATTAAGGTGAGCTATAAGGCCGGTTTTTGCAATATTTTCCATGCATTTTTTACTTCAAAGGCTGGATATTTGTAAGTATCAGGAATTCAACAAAATAAAAGCCTTCTGCTGATCCAAAACCCTGCAGCTAGAATTCTGGTGGATGATTTTTTTTTTTTTTTTTGTATATTTTGAAAAACATACAAAATGATGCATGTATGTGCAGCTTATGTCATTCGAGAGAGTATAGCTCCATTCAACAACAGCGCTCTGTTATAAAACTAAACAAAAATGTAATGCTATCTTTTCGGGGGCAAACTTTAAATATTTTATTGAGAGATAGCTGCAGCATTTTTTCCTGGAGCTGAGCAGGCAGTCTGTAGAGAATCTGTGAATATGTGTATATGCACATACAGCTAGTTTGTCCTTCATTTGTTTGGCCCAGCATTGTTAAAGTAGGCCTTTTCATCACAGCTGACTTTAAACTTAACTCTCCTGCTTTTGGTTTTGCTTGATATGGAAGCATAGAATGCGAAGGAAAAAACACAAAACTCAAAACTAGAAGATTTTGTTTTATTTTGATCTATGGAGGAAGGATAAAGTAAAGATAAGCAGAAACATTGCAGCTTGCAGACTTACGCAGTTCAATTAATTTAGTTGGAATTTTTTTTGTTTAAAATGCATAAACAGTGAGATATTTATCGAAGACAAATTATGTAAATTAAACTCCTTTTATAATGTTATATACACTGGCAAGAATTTTATGGTAAATTAGTGTTTTTGCCGCTTTACTATCCAGCCGACAAACTGTAGTACACATTTATATATTAGCGGTGGGCCTCAACTAAAATTTTTAATGGAGTTAATTACATGGTCTGTAATTAATTAATCAAAAGTAATCACATTTTAATCAAAAAGCATGAAATGGACAAAATAAATTACCTTTTTGCTTCAAAAATCCTTTTTCCTCCTCAATATAAAATAAATGATGACATATGCACAACCTATCTATCTATCTATCTATCTATCTATCTATCTATCTATCTATCTATCTATCTATCTATCTATCTATCTATCTATCTATCTATCTATCTATCTATCTATCTATCTATCTATCTATCTATCTATCTATCTATCTATCTATCTATCTATCTATCTATCTATCTATCTATCTATCTATCTATCTATCTATCTATACATACATAGATACATACATATATATACAAAAACTCTTCCTCACCCCCGCGGGCGATCTCCCCTTTTTTCCTCCAACCTCGGGTCCACTTTATGAAATGAAAATGTTAATTTTACCGCTAAACTGCTGCTCATTCACTGTCTGAAAGATGTACAAAACCAAATTTCATTTTTAATACACTCTGTGTATATTAAATGACAATAAAAGTAGTCTAAATCTATGCTGTTTGTAATCCAAATGATCACATTTACATAATCAAATTGAGACTCACTTGTCAAACCACATACATCTAAATAATGCAGATTATTTTTCACTTTTTTCAGATGTGTAGATCATTTTATTATTTAAGCTTTTAATTAATAGCAAACACATTGTACTCCATGAATGAACCCCTAGTTCATGGGGTCACCAACCTTTTTAAAGGCAAGGGTTACTTCATGGTCAAGGTCAAGGGCTACTTTGACTCATCCCTCTGGTGAGTTGATCTGTTTTAAGAAGATGCTTAAGGCACCCTATGTGGTCCTGGACGGCCCCTTCATGCCCAAGTTGACCCCTGCTCTAAAGGTATTCAAAATTCCATTAAAAGGAAAGTTTTCAAAATTCTTCCATAGTTTAGATCATAAAAAGTAACTGCAGAGTTACTTTGGCTACTCTCAGGTTACTGTTTGAGTTACTAACTCAGTTACTTTCTTGGAGAAGTACTAGTAAATACAACTAGCTACTTTTTTTAGTGATTTGCCCCAACACCGTATAAGAAAATGCAATAAATTGTGCTGATTATTTTAACTTTTATGATCACTCATATTTAACACATTAAAGTTCTGGCCCTGGTATAAACCCTTTAGCCATCAACACTGTTGGTTACAGTAATCACAATGTGAATTTCTTCTGCCATGTCCAGTAATGTGTCCCTCACTGAACCCTTGATTATTGCTTTTAGCCTAGACACATTTATTTTTTATGGTACAGTGCATGTTATCAAAGAGACAATCTGGTGCAGTAAATATGCCAAAATAAGCCTGAGGCTAGTTTCCATCGACATTCCTATGGGGTTCAAATATCCGCACAATACAAAATACACAATACAATTCATGTAATACAAACTACCTACATAATAATAAAAAAATCCCAATACAGGTAAGAAAACATATCAAAAACTCTCTTAAATGGATTCCTTACATCTTAAAAATTGACATGCCAGTGTTAAATACATACACAGATACCTGAAAATCCACAAACCCCATCCCTTATTCGTATACATACACCTTCTCAAAAGAATGGTAATAATAAAGTAAAATGTCACTCACAAACTCTGGGAACATAGATTTTTCTTCCTCCTTTAATATATGGCCTGACTAAAACAAACATTAAAGGCATAGAGGCATGTTTAGGTAGTTACTGTATGCCCTAAGAATGTGGCTTGCCGACACACACACCAGCTCAGGAAGTAAAAGATGAAATACACAGTATCTGCCCAATTGTATTATTTAGTAGATTTCTTTTCAGCTGAACATATGATAAACTTAGTACAGGTGACATAGAAGGTCTTTCTCTTGAGTGATAAGATTTTAAGTGAACTCTTACATCCAAGTCAAATGGGATTGTTTAAGATTTCTTTTTCAGCATCACATTTTTGACAACGGCTACATCTAATGCATTTAAACATCTAGAAAAGCCTTGTGTCAGCTGAACTTGTGTTTCATGTTTTAAACCCATTCTTACATTAATCTTTCATATACATGTTTATCTGCAGACAGCGCTCATCGATTGAGAGAAAAGAGCTGCCAATGAAAGCTCTTTAGCACATGTCGGTAATGGCAGAGCTGTGCATGTAACCTGTTACCTTGGATATTTAAGCTGTACAGAGGAGCAGCCTCTATGCGTTTGTTAAAGCCTTACAATTCATGGCTTTGGTCTAAAAGAGGGAAAATCCAAAGTGAATGACAGTAGCTTTGTTGATGGCAAAATGCACTGCATGTGAGCACAGAGAGGATGACGGAAACAAATGCTTTCTCCTCTTTCACCTGCTGTGATAACACCACACTGAAAACAACCGTTTAATCAATCCTGCAAAATAGATTAGATTTTCCTTTAAAGAATATAATCTAACTGTAGTCGATATACTATTATTTCATTTGCAGAAGTACTGCCTCCAGTGTTTCACTGTTTAAGTCAAGGAGAGAAGTTTGACTCTCCTGCAGCTGGACTGATTGAAAGCCCCTCTGCGCTGGAAGGACATCTGTTCAGGTGTATCTCTTGAGTCAACACACAAACTTCCCATTTTTGATTTGGCCCAGCAGCTGTTCCACTCTGCTCACTCTCCCAGTGTGCCTCTGCCTTATTACACTCGTATTAATGTAATATCATTAAATGTCCCCCCTGAAAATGTGAGAGCAGCAATTTATACACATACTCATAACATCCATTCCTTTTGGCAGGGCCAGATAGCGGGCAAGTCCGCAGAGATCTACGACGGAGTCAGAAGGGTAGAACTGATTATTTGGAGAGAAGTGGTGGTGCGAGGCTGGGTTGGAGTAGGTGGTTGGGGCATTGAATCATCTGGCCTATTTATTATCCGTCCTCAGGCTCTGGTTCAATCCTGCATCTCTTAGATCAGGCAAAATAATGGCCTCCATAACCTTGGGCATTCGTGGCCTCTAAAACCTCCCATTCTCCACCTCCCTTCTCAGCTATCTTTTCATTGCAGATCTTTAATATATAGGGCATGGATCAAACAGCAAACAAAAGTACATGTGAGCATGCTCACCTCTACTTTGAGACATTATTTATATCTGTATTAGGGCTATGGGAATAGGCATCCTAACCTGGTTAGGAGAAAAAAGTATTTTATGAGGGCTGGAAGACAGAGGGCAGAGCAGGGGCTAGAATTTAAACCCTGCTGATTTAAAGACAGGCCCACACTGGAGGGTAAAAAAAACAAATAAACATCTAGATGTTAAAAGGGATGATGTGGACAGAACAGTAGCTTTAAAAACTGAGCAAGATTTATAAAAGCTGTCTTAAATAACACCTAATAGTGCTATAAAATGGAAGTAGTCGAGGCCAAATACATTCAATGCTAGGATCCAAACATTCCTGAGTCTCTTTATACAGATTTAAGAATCAGAAAACCTGTCCAGGTGGCTTTAAAGCCAGAAACATATAGGACATCTTTATTTACACTTGTAGGGGATTGAAATGCAGTCTTTTAATTCCTGCACCAATTCCTGCTTCCTCTGTGTTTCTGTCATGGAAAGGTGGCAAATCCCAGAGGTACTCTTCCTCTTGCCCTATGACTGTATGACTGGTGGATATAGGCTACAGGTCTCTGAAGCTCAGAAAGGATAAAGAAAAATGAATAGGTGGGTGTATTGAATGACAAATGGTGGAATGATTAGAGATATCTTTTCCAAATGAACCTTTGAACTAGGCAATATACATACATTTCTTGTGTATTCAGTAGATCTGCCTTTTTATCCATATGACTTAAATCAAACGTCCATAAATTGGCTGTCTATCAACCAGCTTCCTACAACATAATCCTGGAATTTTGACCCATTCATTAAAAAAGTGATGTGCCTAATGCAGATATGTATGACACATTCCTTCAATTCTATGAAAAGATTGTCTGTTATACTGAGTTCAGGTCATTGGGATGGCCATTCAAGAATCTTTGTGCTGTTGTCTTTTAACACCTTGGTAAGAATTTGGTACAAAAAGCTTGTTGGTTTAAGCTCTGGATGTCAATGTCATTGTGTTCTTGGGCAAAATACTTCACCCACTTCACCACTGATGGTGATTAAAGGTGTCAGGTGGTGCCTGTGTGCGGCAGTCTCACTTCTGTCACTACCGTGACTAATGTCAATTTGTGCTTGAATGACTGAATTCTGGTAAAGATTCTCAGTCATCCAAGTCATTGTCATGATCTTATTCAATGATCTGACCCACATGCAGAAAACCACTCAGAAGAACCAGGGGATTTTTAACAGGTCTATTGAAAACTAGTAGAGATGGATCCAGTGCTGCTCTGAACGCTGGCAAACCGGGACTGAAAAGTAAAAGGGGAAGTTTCTGTTTTTAGTTCAGGCTCAGTGGGAAATTTGAGCTTTGATTTGCAAAAGGCAGAAAAAGCAACAGGACTCACATTTCCAGAAAAGGTGTCAGTCTCTGAATCCAGTCGGTGTGGGTTGTTCCAGAAATTGGTTTACTCGTTGGAGGGCGTACAGGGTTTACCTAGGTTGAGGTGTTTCCTTGAGGAGCAGAGGAGCTGACTGCCACTTAGATTTCCTTTGGTACTTGAACGGTTTTTGTGGAGATGAATCCCCTGCTCAGTGAGAAGCCCAAACAATCCTTTGGGGAAAAGTAGATCCAAACCTCCAGTTTGAATCCCCAGCTCAGTTTGAAGCTGAAGACAATCCTTCCAGGGGGAGAAGGTCCTAAACATCCAGTTTGCAGGATGACTTCCTGCCGAGAGGCAAAGACAAAAAACAACAAGGTTAAGACTAAGGTACACAAAACTCAGTTTGACTCAGTAAAACTCAGCTTGGCTAGAGTACCCAAAACTGGCACACACTCTGGCGTCAAGGTAGTGGCAGTCAGCAGCTTAAGAGTCCTCAGGTAATGAGGAAACCATCCGCAGGTGTGTGAAAGGGCCAACGAGAACCAGGCGCCACCTGGTGGTGGAGGGAGAAAAGACAAAAAACACAACCCACACAAACTGGATTCCTAACAGTCATAGTCATTCCAAAAAAAAAAGAAAATTAAAAACAATCCTCTGGACTTCCCATCCAGGAAGCTTTTTCAATTCAAAATGTCAGGAATAGCGTTGAGTTTGTGGTTTTATACAGTAGTCCATCAAAACCTTGTTGGCCTACTGAATGATATGTTGAATGATATGTTTTCTACTCATTTAGAAGACTCATTCTTTTATAAATAAAACACAAGCCATAGCTGAAGTCTATATATTTTTCTTGTGTTGGTGCTGTTTAGTGCAACACTCTCTATTTGTGTTAGAGGCAAAAATTCTACCTACATCCTTGAGTCACAAATTGCTCATAACCATACCAGTGTCATAGCACTGTTAACATTTCTTAAAGTTAAAATGAAATTCTTGTTTACCGATCAATTCTGTTCACCAAAAACTAGATAATATATTCATTAAACAGATGCAAATGCAAGATATGCAGCCAACATTCATGGAAATATTTACTGCAGTATGTTTTAGGCAACATTTTTGCGGTACAAAATATCCTCTGACTCATAAGCCATTTCAAGTGCACTCCAGTTGGAAATATAGTCAAAGCTATATTTGGTCTCAAAGCAATACACACCGAGGAGCCTTTTTTGGCCCCTCCAGCTGCTAACTAAAAGAGCTCCAAACAAGAAGGCGCTGAGGATCTGATCCAGATTGTGCCAGTAAACACTGAGTGGAGCCATGCCAACTGTGAAGGTTGCATCCGTATACAGAAATTCTAAACAATGAAGTTGAACAGTTGCACAAAAAGGCAGACATCACAGGACTTAAAATAAAAGCACCCTCCCAGTATCCATGAACAAATTTAAAACTGTTAGAACTAAACTATGGCACAAGATGCTAATTTCAAAGATCCCAGGAGAACCATGGTCTAGACTGTTAAAAAAAAAATCACTTGATGGAATTTGTTCAAATGTTTATATAAAGTTCAATCATCAATAAACTAACAATACACATTTCTTTTTCAGAAATAGGGGCATCTTCTTGCACTAAATTAACATAGAAAAACGTGGAAGAGAATGAACAGTTGGTCTTACGGCAACTAGGGCACCTGATTTTCTGTTGTCCTGATTTATTAGAGGGCATATCAATAGATGCAAGGAAGAGCAATAAGGACTGGACTTTTTAGATAAGACTTTTTCGACTAAAACATAAAAAAACAAATAAATACATTTAATCAGATCTCTCAATCAAATATACCATCCTGTCCATTGCCAGACAGATATATATATATATATATATATATATATATATATATATATATATATATATATATATATATATATATATATATCTTATATATATTTTTCAGAATCATAAACAATAATAAATATATGTCCTACAGGAAAAATATTTTTGGACATTTTTCATAACTTTTTTAAGTCAGTTAGCTATACACATAAACAAGCTCTTATTGATTTTTTTTTTTATTGATTTTGATTTGAGAAATAGACAGTGTGAAAGAAGAACAAGAACGGTTTTGGATTTATATTTATTTATAGTTTTTCTGAAGGACTTTCTGTTTTTTATGCAACACACTGGTATATAAAAAATCATGATCATTTTTTTTTGTTTAATATTCATCATATATATTTGTACTTAATTTTCTATCTGTAAATAATTTGAATACACTCCTTTAATGTTTTTTTACATAAAAAAAAAAAACAAAAAAAACAAATTAGGCTCAATATTTGGCAAGAAAACCCATCAGTTCTGTCTCTTCATCGATTTAATTTATATCTAATAAACACTTGCAAATGAGTTATAAAGCATTATTTTTAAGCAATATTTTTAGACATCTTTGCGGGGAGAGGTATTGACAAAACTAATACATGTGACACACATAAATAATTCTGTATGCATGCATTCTAGGATCATGGAAAAGCCCTCAAAGTTTCCAACCTGTATGAAATACTGCTCATTTTTGGAGTTCACATCAATGAGGGAAAAAGCTTTTCTTATATTTGAATCAAGGTTTCTCAAGGAAATGGTCTGGTATTCCCTCATGGGTGCTCTATCCCATATTGATTAGGTTGTACAACGTGTGCTTGGATTCATTCTGATGTTGAAGGGGAATAACAGTGCATGCGCCCTTCTCACTAAAAACACAAAGGCAACATTCCAGTAGAAAATCCACCAAAGTCTTTCTTTATATTCTCTGGCAGTATTGAGTTTTCAAAACTCAATACTTTCCTATGATGCCTTCCATGTCGTTTAAAAAGCACAGTGTTTAAAATGCTTTTGCAATCATGCCATGGTGAAATTATAGCTAATAATTGTTTTTATTTTTCATGTCGATCAGTAAAACCGTGCTTTAATATGATTTCTGGTCCAATAGATACTGACAACTTAATATCCAAGAAGGCTCCTCTGGGAAAATTGAAGCTAATGAAAACATATTATTTTGGTTTATCCAATGGATGCTGTTTCTCTCCTGATATAGAAAATAATGCTGCATTCTGTGGGTGTGGGGGGAGGATGGTTATGTGTGTATGCCTATTGGCCAAATGGGTCAGTTAACATGGCAGTAGAAAGAAAAAAATAGACTTTAATTCTTTGTCCATGTATTGAAATGATAAATAGAAGGTCCCAAGCAATATCAAAAGCAATTTTATGACATCTTCATTACAGAGCATTGAAGTGTTTATGGAGCTCTTTTAAAACTCTATTATCTGGGGAAGGCAACACAGAAAAAGGGATTACATGAAAAAGACGTGCAGGCCTGGCAAGTTTCTTTTTTTTTGTAGTTGTAAAACCAACAACATCTTGGTTGTTGTGATGAATAATTTTCTATGACAAAGTGAATGTAAAGGCCATGCATCTATTTATATGCTAATTTCATTAATTAGAGTGATAAGAAAGGGTTGCAGATTTTTTTCTGTCCTATTTTCTAATTTACTACTGCCAATCTTTTTCCTTTAGCGACTGCTGGTATAGCTCTTTTCAACAATATCTACATAATTATCATAAAAAATAATCTCTTCCTTTTTATTATTAACATGTAATATTTGTTACCATTTTATATTTTGAATATGTTCCATTTACAACAGATATAGTCATGGTTTCCTTTCGCAGTGCTTCCTTCTCTCTAGTATATTTGTTAAATCATGTCCAAAAGTTTTGGCAGCAATTTAAATGTACTTTGCAGTATCAATGTTTGGGGTTTTGCTCTGGAACAAAATTATAAGCTATCTTCTATTCAGTATCCCAATACAATTCAATATCAGCATGGTACGGATGAAGCTGTGAAGTTTAATTATATAACTCTTTGTCTAATTTTTTTGGTCTACAGGTATTCAAATTCATAGCAGAGTTATGCTAATTTCGTACCTAATGTGTTTTGGGTAGCAGAGGCAGCCATTTTACATGCAATGGCATGGTTAAAGCACATCAAGGTGCATCAAAAGGTTTTGCATTGCATCTAGAACAGCAGGAGCAGCGCATCTTGATGCATCTGTGCAGATAAAGCAGCACTTCATGAGCTTCTGAGTATCCGCAGCAGATGCTGGAGTTGCATAAGTTGAATTTTTGCGGCTTGACGAGCCACATTAACCAATCAGAGAAGCTGATCTGAGAGCTGGCAGGCAGAGCGCTATGATCACTCCTCTGAAACCGTTTATTAATGCCTAAATCAACTTAAAATGTTCAAACCTGCGGCACAATATTATTATCCTGGTGCCTGCAATTTGTACCACATACCTGAAAAATGCTAACATCTACTTCCAGTCACCATCAAGAGAAAGGGAAACCCCCAAGAGGCAACTGGGCCTGAGGCAGCTGTTTTTGGGGACTCCCAGTGACAGCGCACCGCCGGTAAAGGGGGATATGTGCGACTCCGAAAGCGAAGTAAAGCAGGATCGTAATCTTGATGAGCTGACTGCTCAGATGAAGTTTTGAGGGGGACTTTCTCACCTAGAAGCATTTTAAAACTACTTTTTACCAGATATAACAGCAAATATAGCAAAGGCATTGTCTGCCATTGAACACAGGAGCAGCAGAGGTGTCAGACACATCTATTTACACTTTATAGGACCTCAAGAGCATCAAAGATGCTCAAAGATGCTCTTGAGGCGCATCTGACCTTAATGTGAAGGATCAAAAGTGAACTAGCAGGTGAAATCGCAGTGTAAACATTGCATTAGACTTAAAAAGATTGTCAGTTAAGGTTTACTTCCAATAGGTAATGGGACAAGTATCTCATGATGAATAATAAAAAATTATTATATTTTTTTTACTGTATTTTGCAACTCAGATGTGTGGCAAAAGTCGGGACACCAGCTTCCTCTCAAAATCCCCCAAAATATGTTTTACATGGTTTATTTGGTGTCATGATCTGGCCTGTTTGCTCTCCCTTATTTGGTTATTTCTTTCAACTGTCGTTTTCCGTCCCTGCCTCAATTATCATTTATTCCTCTCACCTGTTTCCTTTGGTTTATATTCTGTTCAGCCTGAGCATTCAGGGCCGGATCATTATTTGTCTTTCTGTTAGCCTGTCTGCTATTTTTATTTCATGGTTCATGTCCTGGATCCTGTCGGCCAGGGGAAAGAGGGTTTTTGTGTCTGTCTCGTCTCCTGATCGTCCACTGTTCCTCCCCCGCTGAGTCCTCTGGGTTTTTGGCTCGATATGTGTGGAGGTTCACTTTTTATCCCAGTAAGCCTGGCTCCAGGGAGGAAATCAGTTTAAAGGTCCTTCATCAAGTTCTGTTTCCACGTCCTGTCTCGGCTACCCTCTGCCACTGAGCCTGCTCATCTGCACCTGATCCTGTCTGCTCCTGTGCGTGACCGTCTGGCCACGCTTCTGAACTCTGTCAGACTCTGGGAGCCTGTTATTGCCTGGATCCTGTCACCTGTCTGTTACTGCCTGATCTGGATACCGTCTGATCTGTCTGTTCCTGTCTGCCCTGTCTCCCTGCCCTGGATCGGCTTCCCGCAACTCCTCCGGAGCTGCAGCACCGGGGACACTCTGGGTGACGCCAGCCGTGTCAGCTGTCAACAAGTCGGCTGGATTGCACCCCCCCTCAAGGGGGTATGGACTGAACTGCTAAACCAGGTAAGTGACTCACTGAGATCATCATCTTCAGTCAGATGATCATGGTCACTTACCTGTGTTTTTCCCACAGAGTGTCAGAGATTGGGTGGTGCCCTGCCCCCCTCCTGCAGTATCTGCAAGCCACAGCTCCACTTTAGTTTTGTTTGTTATTTAATAAATGTTTTGAACTTCCCTACTGAATGTCTCTCCTTGAATACTGTCGTGAAACGAGGACAGATGGACCCAGTATTCAAGGCGAGACAGTCAGTAGGAAAGTTCAAACATTTATTAAACAAAACGAAGCGGAGCTGTAGCTCGCGGACACTGCAGGTGGGGGGGCGGGGCACCGCCCAATCTCAGACACTCTAGGGAGGAAACACAGGTAAGTGACCACGATAAACTGATTTATGATTATCTGGGTTGGTCACTTACCTGGTTTAACAGTCCAGACCACGAGTGTCCCCAATGCTGCAGTCCCAGAGGTTATGCTGAAGGCTGATCCTGGTGAGGGGTCCAGAGCAGACAGGAACAGACAGAAACAGGCAGGATCCAGATCAGGCAGGAACAGGGTGCAGGATCCAGACTTCCAGGCTCCACAGGCTTCCAGGAGGGTTCAGAGTCTGACTGGGACCAGAAGCATGACCAGGTGGTCACGCACAGGAGCAGACAGGATCAGGTGCAGATGAGCAGGCTCAGTGGAAGAGGGTAGCCGAGACAGGACGTAGGAACCGGAACTTGAAGCAGGACTTTAAACTGGTCACCTCCTGGTGCCAGGCTTACTTAGATAAAAACTGAACCTCCCCCGATAATGAGCCAAAAACCCAGAGGACTCCGCTGGGAAGGAGCAGTGGACAATTAGGAGACAAGACAAACACTAAAACCCTCTCTCCACTGGCAGCTAGGATCCAGGACATGAACCAAATAAAACTGAACAGAAAGACTGACAGAAAGACAAGCAATGATCTGGCACTGAATGCTCCTGCTGAACTGAATATAAACCAGAGGAAACAGGTGAGAGGAATAAATTATACTTAAGGCAGGGAGGGAAAAGGGCAGGTGAGAGGAATTACTAATTAGGGAGGAGCAAACAGGCCAGATCATGACAAATACTGGGTCCATCTGTCCTCGTTTCATGACATTTGGCCAATCTAAGTTGACTTTAACTTTGTGCATCTCTGTGTCGATTTTGCCAACCCACCAAGGGCACACCCCACCTCTGCCCTTTGCCCACTGAATATAAACACCTGCTCGTTATATGTTTTGGAGGATCAATGGCCCAACCTCAGGTAGTCTCGGGCAGCTGGTATAGATCTCATCCTCTCCCAATATTTCTAGCTGAAGTAGATACGCTGCTCGAGTCATAAACGTAAAAGACTGAAGATAATAATACAGTAACACTAGCCTTGAACAGGCTTCCACCTTCAAGAACAGAGGGAAATAATGAAATCTTTCTAGATTATGTCCAATCTGTAATAACCATGTAGAATCTGGCTGAGCAAAATAATTATCTGAGTGTTTCTACCCAAAGATTTCCTCTCAGACAGGAGTATCCATGTGAACCATCAAAATGGTTTACATAAACTCTCCCTCAAACTCTCCTTCCTCCATTCAAACTCAGACCTCCCTGCCAACAGACTGCCTTAAAAACATTTACCATTACAGAGGAAGAAGCCACCATAAAAAAGCAAGCTGCTAAACAAACACAAGTTTGTATGCAAATTGAAGACTTACCCCCAACAGAGGCCCTCAGGCACACTCAGCCTCCATGTTATCTGCTGCAATACACAAAATTCCAAACTCGTATTGTTTTCACAGGTAATTATGAAAATATATGTACAGATTTTGCAAACATTATGTAAATATAGTAAACAGAGAAAATATTACCCAAAACTTGAAAGCAAAATGAAAATCCAAATGACAACAGAAAGAAATTATATACAAAGATTAAAGACAGAGAAATATAGTAACGAAAACACAATTAAACCAAATTAAAGAAGAATCTTTCTCATCAAAAAAAGAAAACATTCAAAAAGAAAGAAGTGAAAGATCCAATTCTCAAACCAGTATTTATAACAATATAGGTATATCTGCCATGTTTGCGCACTATCGTTGTGGGGACTTTCCATTGCCTTCTATTCATTTCACAGTCAGAACTATCACCTAACCAATACCTTCACCCTAGCCCTAACATTTTGTAAAAATGTCCTCACTCCGAAGGTTAAAAAGTGAAACCAGTCCTCACCCTTATTCTAAAACCGGAGCAGAGCCACACACACAAAAGTCAAATAATGACTGGGAAAACTATCTAAAAGTTTGGGGTTTTGGCACTTAGGTGTAACCGTTAGGGCACCCTCCCAGCCTTGTGCTGGAAAAACAATATAACAAGAACATTTCCGATTTTAAGACTACTATATTTCTATCATGGATTTCTCCTAGGTGGTATAATAACACAGCTACATTACTGCCTTTTATTCTCTAGCTTTCATTAAGATGAGCATCTCACCTTCTTATGATACATTGAAAATCTTTAAGGTAATTGTTAACTTAAAGCACACCCTCTCTTTGTTCTTGGTTTTATTAAAACATAATACAGGTCCTCCTCAAAATATTAACACATTGTGATAAAGTTCATTATTTTCCATAATGTAATGATAAAACTGGAACATTCATATATTCTAGATTCATTGCACACTAAAAAGATTTTGACATACAGCTCATAAAACCCCAAAATTCCAATTTTACAAAATTAGCATATCATAAAAAAGATCTCAAAACGAGCTATGCACCTAATCATCTGAATCAACAAATTAAATCTAAACATCTGCAAAAGATTCCTGAGGCGTTTAAAACTCCCAGCCTGGTTCATCACTCAAAACCCCAATCATGAGTAAGATTGCCGACCTGACTGCTGTCCAGAAGGCCATCATTGACACCCTCAAGCAGGAGGGCATGGCACAGAAAAATATTTCTGAATGAATAGGCTGGTCCCAGAGTGCTGTATCAAGGCACCTCAGTGGGAAGTCTGTGGGAAGGAAAAAGTGTGGCAGAAAACGCTGCACAACGAGAAGAGGTGACCGGACCCTAAGGAAGATTGTGGAGAAGGACCAATTCCAGACCTTGGGGGACCTGAGGAAGCAGTGGACTGAGTCTGGAGTAGAAACATCCAGAGCCACCGTGCACAGGTGTGTGCAGGAAATGGGCTACAGGTGCCGCATTCCCCAGGTCAGGCCACTTTTGAGCTAGAAACAGTGGCAGAGGTGCATGACCTGGGCTACACAGAAGCAGCACTGGACTGTTGCTTAGTGGACCAAAGTACTTTTTTTCGATGAAAGCAAATTTTCCATATCATTTGGAAATCAAGGTGCCAGAGTCTGGAGGAAGACTGGAGAGAAGGAAATGCCAAAATGCCAGAAGTCCAGTGTCAAGTACCTACAGTCAGTGATGGTCTGGGGTGCCATGTCAGCTGCTGGTGTTGGTCCACTGTGTTTTATCAAGGGCAGGGTCAATGCAGCCAGCTAT
Source organism: Cyprinodon tularosa (assembly GCF_016077235.1). Classification (NCBI taxonomy): domain Eukaryota; kingdom Metazoa; phylum Chordata; class Actinopteri; order Cyprinodontiformes; family Cyprinodontidae; genus Cyprinodon; species Cyprinodon tularosa. Next base: position 626,782 of record NW_024038178.1, read on the forward strand.
CAGGAGGTTTTGGAGCACTTCATGCTTTCATCTGCTGAAAAGCTTTATGGAGATGAAGATTTCATTTTTCCACACGACCTGGCACTTGCAAACAGTGCTAAAACAACTGGTAAATGGTTTACTTACCATGGTATCACTGTGCTCAATTGTCTGCCAACTCTCCTGATCTGAACCCCATAGAGAATCTGTGGGATATTGTGAAGAGAAGATGAAGAGATGCAAGACCCAAAACTCTGGATGAGCTAAAGGCCGCTATCAAAGCTTCTGGGCCTCCATAACAACTCAGCAGTGCCAAAGGCTGAATGCCTCCATGCCACGCCGCATTGAAGCAGTGATTTCTGCGAAAGGATTTCGGACCAAGTATTGAGTGCTTAACTGTACATAATTATTTGAAGGTTGACACTTTTCTTTTATTGGTCGAATGAAATATGCTAATTTTGTGAGATAGGAATTTTGGGTTAATGAGCTGTATGCCATAATAATCAATACTAAGACCCTAAAAGACCTGAAATATATCAGTTAGTGTGTAATGAATCTAAAATATATGAATGTTCAAGTTTTATCATTACATTATGGAAAATAATGAACTTTATCACAATATGCTAATATTTTGAGAAGGACTGTATAAAATAGGTTTCTTACCAAGCCTTAAAATGAAGGTAATATAAGTAAGGTGAACAAGTATTAATTTAGAGAGTTGTTTTCTATCTAAGATTATTCAAAGCTCAAAATCATCATAGCAGTCTGGTCCAAATTGCAGGCATTAAGACTCTGGCAGGGTTGGCCTTTGATTCATTTCTGCTTTTTGTTGATGACATGGTTCTGCTGGCTTCCATCTGCCAGGACCCATAGGATGCATTGGGGCATTTTGCAGCAATTTGCAAATTAGGTTGGCAGATCAGCTTCTATAAGTCTTAGGCGATTGTTCTTTATTAGAAAAAGGTGGCTTGTCCTCTGCAGGTTGGAATAGAGTTCCTGCCTCAACCAGAAGAGTTCAAGTGTCTTGGGGTCCTATTCACGAGTGAGAGAGATGTTGGCTGTCCCCAACAGGATCTGAAGGTGGTGTCTGTGGAAAGGGACGTTTGCAAGTCTTGGCCGAGATGCTGCCCTTGCGATCCGGTACCAGATATAAAAAATATCATAAATTCCAAAATGTTATTACTTTAGAAAAAAAAAAAAAAGTTGTGAAGATATTAACAGTGTCTTACACACCTTCTTATATGCGCTTATAAGAAGGTGCGACTTTTCTGGGGATTTTTGTCAACCGCCCGAGGTGGAATCAAAGTTGGATATGAAAGAACAAGTGGCTAATTATCATTTAGCACAAGAACATGCTAGCAGCAGGCATAACAGAAATAATTTCACGAATTCACATATTTTGGAGGCATATTTGATGCATTAAAGCTGTCAAACCAATAAAGAGACTGGGTTCAACTCCTGCAGAGCTGGAATAAAGAGTGGAAGAAGCCCTATCTTTCAGTAGAAGCTCTTACTGCTGCAAGCCAACAAGCTAAAAGGAGCTAGCATTCTTCTACATCTCTACTCCAGGGGCCATAGGTAAAGCTCTCCCCTGTCAGGAATCCAGTTTGTGTTGTCTGTATTGTGTCTGTCTCTCCCTCCACCACCAGGTGGTGCCCTGTCATTGTTGGTCCTCCCTGCTCTTTGGATCATTATCTGGAGGAGTACTTAAGCAGTCATCTGTCACTACCTCTACGCCAGCGTGGTTGCCAGCTTTGGGTACTCTAGCCATGCTTAGATTAGCTGAGTCTAACCTGAGTCTTTGTTTCACTGAGTCTAACTGAGTCTTCGTCTCTCTGAGCTTTAACCTTGTTTTTTGTCTTTGCCTCTCGGCAGGAAGTCACCCTGCAAACTGGATGTTGGGCCTTCTCCCACTGGAAGGATCCTTTGAGCTTCAAATTGAGCAGGGGATGCAAACTGGGTGTTTGGGCCTTCTTCCCCTGAAAGGATTGTTTGAGCTTCACACTGAGCAGGGGATAAATCTCCACATGTACCGTTCAAGTTCTCCTGGAAATAAGTGACAGTCCGCTCCATTGCTCCTCAGGGTCCAAAGAATATTTACCTGTCCACTCTTCAACATGTCCCCTCTTCTCTGGATCAACCCACACTTACTGGATTCAAAGTGAGAGAAGAAATCCCCCAAACATGAGTCCCTCACTAGCATTATCTTTACTGCATCCAAGATTCCCAAGATCCCTGAACTAATCATTGTCATATGCTCTCCAGACTTCCTAGTTCTCCTTGATTGGAGACAGTTTCATAGATATCAGTGTGGCTGGTGTTTCCATAAAAAAAGTCATCATTGTGGCTTATAGTGAGGTGTGCTCTATAGTAGTCAAATACTGTATTGTTAAAAGGATGAGGTTGTACATTATTTCATTTTATGAAGCATCCCTCTTTGCACAACTGTCACAAAACTTTCCAGAGCATTTTCCAGAATAGATCCAGTGTTCCTTATAAGTGTCATAAACCTTTTTGGATCTACTCACAGCTGAACAATTTGGTCCTCTTGAAATGGACCACAGTTTGTTTTTTCACTTGGTCCGAACTTTAGAGGTTTAAGTACACTCTAGTGATCCCTGGTATGGACCAAACCACCAACTGAGAATGTCATGACTGCACTTTTTGGTTCAGTTCTCTTTTTTGAGTTTTCAGTTATACTTTAATTAATGTCTTTCTCTGTTTTCTAGTTTATTGGTTTCATTTTATGTTATTCTAGTTATATCTGATTGTAATCAAGTTCTTAGGTATTGTTTTCCACCTGCTGCCCTCTTGTGTCAGTCTCTTTTTCCTTAGCTCCCTTCTAGACTCCTGTGTCCACACCTGCTCCCAATCTGCTGATTAGTCTGGTCTTTGTTCAGTCTCCCATTTATACACCTCATGTTCAGTCACTGTTTGCCCGTTGCTTGTTGTTGTTAGTTGCTTCCTCTTCTCTGGCTCCCGACATGGGTCCTCCAGTAACCTCTCCCCCAATGTTGACAGAGACACACTTTTTGAAACAGTCTTGGTTAATTCCAAATATACTCTAGAAGGGTTTGCGGCTGACGTACTGTAAACACATTTGATTTTGATCCAGCCTGATAATAGGCAACGTAACTCTCTCTGAACTAAACCAGCCATCATAGCAGAGTTTATAGCAATATTTAATGTTGTACTAATGTTTATATGATCTGTCATCTTGTGCTTAGAAAAGCAAATTTTTATGCATAGCTAAGTGCAGTATGCATTCGTTAATGCTGTTCCAAGTTTGACAATGGAGAAAAACCTCACCATAGAAACCCACAGAAAAGCAATGCAGCAAAAAGTATTTCTAAAAAAGTTTCCCTTCATTTACAGGTCTTTGCTATGTCTCACACTGGTCATTACTTCTGATGGAATCAGTGATTTTCCCCTCTATGGCCTTGTTTGCAAGTTAGAGTTTAACCGAAAAACTTTACTTTTCGTTCGGACCACACAAGAAGTCCAAAGCGCTTTACTGGTGTGAAAACAGCCATTACGTCACTGGTAGATTGTTGATATATTTGAAATTTATTTGGGTGATTAATCTTCATTATGTCTGTTATGGAGTTTCTGATATAATGAAGCAGATTAAGTTGAGTGAAATGTATACACTGGTAACGGTTAGGTTTAGGGTTAGGGCATAAAAAGGGTTGTAAATGACTGAAAAACAATGGAAGTATCTTGGAAAAAAGGTTGGGGGTGAAGGAGACAGACATGAGATCGGTAGTGGCATCCCCTATAGGGGACACCAGAAATTACATTAGCAAGAAACATTTTGAAAAGTAAGGCTTCAAAACCTAGATACCCAGCATGTTCTGGATTTCCGCTGCCCACCGATTCTCTGTGTCCTTCTGGGAGAATTAGTTCAGGCAGCCTTGGCAATTTAATCAGACATCAATCTCTACAGGGAAAAAATGTGGCACAGAGGTGAAGATGAGGCAAAGAACCAGAAAGTGAGTGTGTACAAAAAGTATGTAATAATTGTTTTTTTTGTTTTTGTTTTTTATCAAATAACAATATTGATGATAAAATTATAAACATGAACATAAAATACATTTAGAATGTAATTGTAGGGGAACCCCCCCCCCCGGAAACTACATTTTATTTGCTGATTATGTGCCTTTATATTACTTACAATGTCACTTTCAGTTTGCACCTCAAGAGAACAAAATGCGTATGGGTGGGTAAAGGTTTATACATTTTCAAGCAATTCCGACACATAATTCTGTTCTTTGTTTTAAACCATTTTATTGTAAACATCCTTTCACTGCTGGAAGGTGTATGTATGCTCAAGTCAGGTCTTGCGTACCCTGACAAAAGCCGTTCTCCGTTCATCTTGATCCCTTCTGTATGCAGTCTCCAAGTCTTTGCGGAAGAAAAGTATCTCACTAGAATAATGGGCAGATCACAGTATCATGCTTTAGGGATGGATTTTTTTTTAACTACAGGCTTATATTTAGTATTATCTGATTAGAGCTTCTTTGAAATATTTGTTTAACTGCTGTTTAACTGCTTCGAAATGATTATTAAAGGTATAGAGGACAATCTTTTATTTCTGGATGGATCTTCTAAATAAGTGGTCCTCCTAATTGTCAATTATTCTGGTAATATGTTTACGTAAGGCTGCCCTATATGCTTGTACTGTTAGCTATCTTTTCCTGCACATGTGGACTTTCAGACAGTGTTGGGAAAGTTCTCTTTCTACGTGAACTAGTTCAAAGTTCAGTTCACACATTTTAAAATGAACTAGTTCAGTTCATAGTTCATAATTCAAAATTTTGAACTAAGTTCACAGTTCCAAAAAATTAACTAGTTCATAGTTCTTTTTTTTTTTCTTTTTCATGTATTGCTCAATTACACCATAGCCTACTGTAGAACCACAGACAGCAATAATTTTATCAGTTGTAACACTGAAACTGTGCGTCAGATTTCATCTTCATATCCAGTTTTGAATCCTTATCCAACCAGGGTTTACATTAGCATTGAGGGGACAGCATTTCCCCATTGTTGCTTTAATGCTTTGTTGCTGTCAATACTGGAATCCTGGAAAATTATACCAGGCAGGTTTAACAAACAAGTTACATGAATAGAAAAACCCTCAAGAACATTTTACTAACACTAACTGAGGGACCAGGCTGAGGTAGGAATTTAAGGTTACTGAAGTGCGGATTTTTTTACTGAAAGCAAAGTTTGCAGAGAAATGTAAGATTGTTGCCATCATCCTCACCGACCACCTGGTCATAAACCTGTTTTAAGTGATCATACTGCTGCTTTGTCGCCTCCACGGTCGTCTCCATGCTGCTGTGGCTTCCTCACTGCGTTTTGTTTTGATGACGCACGTGGCTGTAGGCTACGACACTGGTAGCTGGTGTTGCCAGATTGGGTGTTTTTCCCGCTACATATTAAGGCCTGTTTACGGTGTGATTTAGCTGGGGTTTCGCCTGGAGGGCTCTATAGAAATCTGGCAACCTATTGAACGGAGTTGAACTGAGAGAGCGTGTCGTTCACAGACACCAGAATGAACGAGTTCACATAACGTTCATCAGGCAGTAATACAGTACGTTCAGTTCACATTCGCCCAAAATATGAACGAGTTTATGAACTTTCGTTCAATGAACGCGTTCAGGCACAACACTGATTTCAGACATATCTGTGGTGAGCTATGGTTTCAGACAGTAATTGAAGCTCACTTTTCTGACTGAGGTTCTTTGTAAATGGCTGAGGCTCATAAGAGAAAATTTGTCTACGAGGTGCATGAGAAAAGAAAGGCCTCAGAAGAGGTAGATATATCCTTTGCGCCGATGAATGAATGAATTGCACTGATCTCCACGCAAAGCATTATGGGATTCGCTGTCATAGTGGCCCGCTGTCACCATAGGCTGCCGCTACCCGAAAGTGGCAACTAATAACAAAGATGGCGCAGGCTATGTGGACCAAGTGATCATCTGTCTGAGCGGTAAGTTGACTGGTTCACTATAAATTCCACACTCATATAGTGATTGAGGGATTTAGGGGTTAGAGCGGATGTTCGGACACAGTAAACTTGTATGGGCTAGGAGAACAGCAACTTTTAAACAGAGTATACATGGGGAGAAATTTGGCTTGTGCATGCTGTCGTACACCCATTTTCTTTTTTTTTAAGTGAAGAGGGCAGATCTTTTAAAAAATTCAAGAAAACCCTCCATGCTACCTTTAATAGAGTTACAAATAATGTTCAATACACCATTATTTATGATGATGCTTGAAGTTTACATGCTCTCCATTTAAAGCTACAGTGTGTAATTTTCAGCGACATCCAACGTCCAGACTGCAGGCCGCAGCAACATGAACATCTCCCCCCCACCGCTTCTCCCCCCCAACAGTACGGCGAGCGTTACAGCGGACAAAATGTCTTCCACAACGTCCGCATCACCTACCTTCTCAAGTGATGAGGTTTGTTTACATAGATAATTTTACAGATAGTATTTCATTAGTCTGTGTAGGGTATAGATTTCAGTACCGTCTCAGTTCATCTCACTCAACTTGCCGTAGTTACTTTCGAGCGTAATGGGCGATCTCGCAATCGCTAGTTTGTTGGCTCTGCGCTGCCGTAGCGCAAAGATGTCTGCCTCCATGGCTGCGAAACCCGCTCCTATGTAATTATAAATATCATCATCTCATCTATATCATCATCTATAAATGTCATCATCTCAGACTGGTTTCTTGAACATGACAATGAGTTCACTGTACTCAAATGGCCTCCACAGTCACCAGATCTCAATCCAATAGAGCATCTTTGGGATGTGGTGGAACAGGAGATTCGCATCATGGATGTGCAGCCGACAAATCTGCGGCAACTGTGTGATGCCATCATGTCAATATGGACCAAACTCCCTGAGGAATGCTTCCAGCACCTTGTTGAATCTATGCCACGAAAAATTGAGGCAGTTCTGAAGGCAAAAGGGGGTCCAACCCGTGACTAGCATGGGGTACTTAATAAAGTGGCCGGTGAGTGTGTGTATATATATATATATATATATATATATATATATATATATATATATATATATATATATATATACACTACCATTCAAAAGTTTGGGTTCACATTGAAATGTCCTTATTTTTGAAGGAAAAGCACTGTACTTTTCAATGACAATAACTAAACTAGTCTTAACTTTAAAGAAATACACTCTATACATTGCTCATGTGGTAAATGACTATTCTAGCTGCAAATGTCTGGTTTTTGGTGCAATATCTACATAGGCGTATAGAGGCTCATTCCCAGCAACTATCACTCCAGTGTTCTAATAGTACAATGTGTTTGCTCATTGGCTCAGAAGGCTAATTGATGATTAGAAAACCCTTGTGCAATCATGTTCACACATCTGAAAACAGTTTAGTTCGTTTCAGAAGCTACAAAACTGACATTCTTTTGCAGATTGAGTTTCTGGATCATCACATTTATGGGGTCAATTAAACACTCAAAATGGCCAGAACAAGAGAACTTTCATCTGAAACTCGACAGTCTATTCTTGTTCTTAGGAATAAAGGCTATTCCATGCGAGAAATTGCTAAGAAATTGAAGATTTCCTACAACGGTGTGTACTACTCCCTTCAGAGGACAGCACAGACAGGCTCTAACCAGAGTAGAAAAAGAAGGGGGAGGCCGCGTTGCACAACTGTGCAAGAAGATAAGTACATTAGAGTCTCTAGTTTGAGAAACAGACACCTCACAGGTCCCCAACTGGCATCTTCATTAAATAGTACCAGGAAAACACCAGTGTCAACATCTACAGTGAAGAGGCGGCTGCAGGATTCTTGGCTTCAGGGCAGAGTGGCAAAGAAAAAGCCATATCTGAGACTGGCCAATAAAAGAAAAAGATTAAGATAGGCAAAGGAACATTGACATTGGACAGAGGAAGACTGGAAAAAAGTGTTGTGGACGGATGAATTCAAGTTTGAGGAGTTTGGATCACAAAGAAGAATATTTATGAGACGCAGAACAAATGAAAAGATGCTTGAAGAATGCCTGATGCCATCTGTTAAACATGGTGGAGGTAATGTGATGGTCTGGGGTTGCTTTGGTCCTGGTAAGGTGGGAGATTTGTACAGGGTAAAAGGGATTCTGAATAAGGAAGGCTATCACTCCATTTTGCAACGCCATGCCATACCCAGTGGACAGCGCTTGATTGGAGACAATTTCATCCTACAACAGGAAATTGACCCTAAACACACCTCCAAATTGTGCAAGAACTGTTTAGAGCAGAAGCAGGCAGCTGGTATTTTATCGGTAATGGAGTGGCCAGCGCAGTCACCAGATCTGAACCCTCTTGAGCTGTTGTGGGAGCAGCTTGACCGTATGGTATGCAAGAAGTGCCCATCCAACCAATCCAACTTGTGGGAGCTGCTTCTGGAAGCGTGGGGTGCAATTTCTCCAGATTACCTCAACAAATTAACAGCTATAATACCAAAGGTCTGCAGTGCTGTAATTGCTGCAAATTGAGGATTCTTTGACGAAAGCAAAGTTTGATGTAAAAAAAATCTTATTATACAAATCATTATTTCTAACCTTGAAAATGTCTTTACTCTATTTTCTATTCATTTCACAATGTATGGTGGTGAATAAATGTGACTTTTCAGGAAAACACAAAATTGTTTGGGTGACCCCAAACTTTTGAACGGTAGTGTATATATATATATATATATATATATATATATATATATATATATATATATATATATATATATATATCAGTACCAAGTTTTGCCAGTGGTAATTGGAGCACTGGGGGCTGTGACCCCCAAACTGGGAGAGTGGCTACAGCAGATTCCAGGTAAAACATCAGAGGTCTTTGTCCAGGAGAGCGCAGTCCTAGAAACAGCTAAGATACTGCGCAGAACCCTCAAACTCCCAGGCCTCTGGTAGAGGACCCGAGCTTGAGGATGACACATACCACCCCACGAGGGGTGAGAAAACATTTTTTTTTTATATATATATATTTATTAGGGGTGGGACGCGATTAAAATTTTTAATCGCGATTAATCGCATGGCTGTGAAATTAATTAATCGAATTAATCGCATTTTAATCGCATACTTGGAAACAGCAGGAAGTAACTTTTTCCACATGGATTTTGAATGACAACACATAAGCTTAATAAACAAAATATTGTTTATTTTTTTTAAAGAAATATCAACAGGCCAGTGCAAATTTTAAAGTTCAACATATTTAGGAACACTAAACTCAGAAATTCAAGTAGCTCTATAGGTATAGGTAGAGCTTAATACTGCTTTTTAAACGCAAAAATGCATTACTCTCAAGTACATTCAGAACAAAAAGCCTCTGAGGCTTTAACACAATTCGTGGATTTATCAACAGTTCAACTGTTTACAAAAATAAGTCAGAAATTAAATGAAATTCAGTCCAACTCTTTATAACATTGGCCATTCAGACAGTTCAGTTCAACATAAAGTGACAGTGATTGACCTCCAATTTTTCCCATTTGAAACGCAACTGGCCAAAGGATACACATTTAACTGATTACTTCCTCTCTTTCAGCCAGTTGCTGAGACATACTAGCCTGTTCACATTTTCGGAGCTCAGGGCTGCCCTCTTCTTTTGAACTATATTACCTGCCAGGGAGAATAATCTTTCGCAGGGTACCGAAGTGGCAGGGCTGCCTAGATACTTGCGGGCCAGGACAGAGAGCTGTGGATGGGCTCTCTCATGAGTGGACCACCACTGCAGTGGGCAGTCTCTTTCACTGATGGTAGGCTCTGCCTTGTAGCGGGCCAAGGCTCCTTTGGGCCCATCTTCATCCTCTGATTCAGAGTCGGAATTATACAGCAGGAGGCTCCTCTTCCTTGCTGGCTCCTCTGTGCGTTCCGGAGTGGCTCTGCCTGGTTGTTGTTGCACCAGTGCCTCAATGCTGGTCCACACCTCTCCTCGCTCTCCTCTTGGTAGACACTTTAGGTCCTTAAGATCAGAATAAGAATCAGAATCAGGTTTGTGGTCACATTAATCAGAGATTTACAGAGTACAAGCTGGATGAAATTCATTAGTATACATGGTTTCCATCATCCAGAATCTCCTCTACTGGTTGTGCCTATGGTCAAGTCTAAACTGTCCAAATTAGAACTGCCCCAACAGCATCTTGTTTTAAAAAGAAATTAAAAATAGCATTATTCTCATCTGCCTTTGGTAATAGTTGGTTAATTATCTTCAATCCATAAAACAACATGGATTATTTTTTTCTGTTTTCATTTTTTTTTTACTCTTTAGCAGTGCTATACAAGTCATGTTGAAGTTGTTATTCCATAAGAGAGGGGAGGGGAGTTGGGCCGAGGAAATAAAAGAGTCATAAGCAATAAAAGAGAAAAATAAAGAAGACCATTACACACCTTAAAGCGAGGGTCGAGTGCTGTAGCCACTTGTAGAAATCTGTGATTTAGGGCATCCTCACGCTGAGACAGCCCCTTATCTTCTACCACAGCAATGGGTCTGCAGTCGAGAGCCGCCCAGTAAGCCAGCGCGTTGGTCATTTTCTCGGCCTTGGTCTTGCTTACCCTGCCCTTGAAGCCAGTCAACTGGTGTAGTGTGGGTTGTTTCGTCTTCCTCCCAGTTGGGCTAGCTTCCACGCTAGTATCTGCCAAGCTAGCTGCTACATGCTTTGCGTTCAAGTGATATTTGAGGCTTGATACGCTGCGGTGATAGGCGAATTCCTTGTTGCATAATTTACATATGACCGCGCTCTTATCGACTCTTCCCTCCTGTATTTTAAAACAAAATTTCCCCTGCAAAGGACCAACAAAAATGTTTTCATCTGCTTCGTCTAATTCTTCCATGGTTGTCTCTCCTTATAGTTAAAAGCAACTTTCTTCTCTGTTCTTCTTCTTCAGTTTCCGTCCGACGGTATTCTGGCCATAGTTCTAATGCTGCCCCCACAGGTGAAATAATTACTTGGGTGAAATCCCAAACGACTTCCAGGAGACTGTGGTGTGCGATTAAAATGCGTTAATTTTTTTAACGCGTTAATATTTGTGTGATTAATTAATCGAAATTAACGCGTTAATGTCCCAGCCTTAATATTTATATATTCAAATCATAATATATGTATTCAAAATTATATGATTTGCATGTTTTATAATTTTTGTTTATCAGTACTTTTCTCAGTTTTATTATTTTAGTCCTTTTTATTTATTCTAATTTTTGTGTGTATTGGAAATGTATGTACACTTTGAAGGACAACTGTATACAATGGATAAATTAAATCATCAAAAAGTAAGTCCCGTCTTTCAATGTTTTGTCTTTTGACAGATGTATTACTCATGTTCTTTGACTGCTAGTAGAATAGCATCATTATATAATACACCAAATAGTTTTCTGACTAGAGTTGGTGGGTTTGAGAAGCTTTCCTCTTCTTACCCCCTGATGCTTGGTGATCTAATCTGAAGGACTCTGACATGTCACTGTAACCCCGACAGTTTCCACTTTGTCTCTGCTCTGGCTGTAAATGTGAAAAAGCAAAGGCTCGACAACAGAACTACTTCAGTTCTTTCTAAAACCTCCTTATGGTGCTGTTTCAGATGCTCTGAAGCAATAACAAAGACTAAAGAGAGAACTTTAGAAATGCTGTGACAAATTGTCTCTATAATGAAGTGAGTCATGTTTTCAATCATGTTTATTCTCACACATTTCCTGCATTTCAAAGGAGGCATGCCCTGTTCAATGTCAGACATTTAATTTTTCTATACCCCTGACTTTTAAATAACACCAATTTCGGATCCAAAGAACTTAAGTCAGTCATTTAGAGAACCATCCAACGTGTACTTTTAAGCCATACTGTAACTGTCAGGCTCAGAACTGAAGGATCCAGTTTTCAAGGAAGGCATACAGTCTCAGAAGGTTTATTGTAAACAGAATTGGAGTGATCGTTGTCGGCGTCTAAAGCAGGCACCTCTGTGGTTGGAGACAGCAGGTTAGTGACCAGGTCTTTCTGGAAGTGGATGATCACGAATGTGAGAGTCACTAACCTGGTCTTATAGTTCAAGTGGTGAGCGGTCAGAGGACAGGCAGAAGGTCAGAACCGAGAAGACAGATGTAGCCAGGATGATACAGAGGGGGAAGTTAAAGCCGTTGTCTGTGAGGTGGTAGGTTTTCAGAGCCAGGAGGTCAGAAATCTGGTGAGGCGCCAAAGGACAATCCAAGATGGAGTTGGGTAAAAGTTCCAGGTACAGTACACAGAGCAGCTGACAGAATGGACGAGGGCAAGCAGACTCAGTGGTCGGGAAACAGATCCGGTCGGTACACAAGCAGGCAGAGATCAGGTAGAAGGCAGGAGAAGAAAGGTCAGGCAAACAGATCAGACAGGAACAGGCAGACTCAGAGGTCAAGATGCAGAGCAGGTCAGTATCAGGTAGTCAGAACTAAGGAAAGCTGGAATAAGTCTCCAAGAAAGATCAAAATAATCTGGCACTGATGACTGGTCTGGGGGCTGGTTAAATAGAGAGCAATGCCGGTGGATCAGATGAGCAAAAGGAGAACTGGGTGGAGCTAAGCAGGTGTGTGAAATGAGTAATCAGACCAGGCAGTGCTGAGATCATGGCAGTATCTGGTCTCTAAGAACACTCAAATACCATAATAAAATCAAATGTAATGTCAACAGATTCATTCCACAACTGAAGCATAGAAGGCTTAAAGAAAATTGGATACCATCTCTGAAAAAGTCAACCTTGAACATAACCCAAAATATACCAGCAAATCGACTTGTAGAGCTAAAGAGGAAATAATTATTGAAAGAAGTACAACTGGCTTTTTTTGAGAAATGTACACTAGAAAATATTATTTTGATCATTTCTTAAGATAGCATTTTTGAATTTGGGGGTTACAGATCTGTCGACCATAATTTCTACACAACTTTGGCTACATTCTCACTGTAGGTAAATGTGACTCATGTCAGTCTTTTTCATTGCAGTGTGATCGGCCAGCTTCTGACCTTTTCATACCCCAAAAAATTCAGCTGTGCCACTTCCATTTGTTCATAATCAAATACATATCAGACTCCGCTGTCTGAACGGTCATGTTGCATTTTATCCCTCTTTCATGTCACTCTCCAACTACACACCCACACAGCAGTAGCAGTTAGGGTTTACTAAAAGACCGTTGTTAATAGCTGTGGTGCTTTCTTCCTCCTGCACTGTTTTTCCCTGTATTCCCTCTCCCACTCTTTGGTCCCCTGACCCTCGATCAGCTCCTTTTCATTCTCTCTCTTCAACTGCTGCTCTTTCTCTGCCGCCTCCTTCTCTCTCACTCTCATCCCTTTGGTCACCTTTTCTGCTATCATATTCTTCAACCTGGTAAAACAGTCCAGTTTTTGTTCAAATATGCATCAAGTGTATGCTAAAAAGCAGTCGGTTTTACCAATAACCATCATTCCAAATAAATGACTTGAATATAAGGTGAAAAGTCATCCATGCAATCTGTGCTTTTCAGCACCACGGATGGTTGAACAGTGGTCACAGAGCTTCCACAGAGTTGGTCAGTTTAAGAGACAGACTTCATCATGTTTTAGCTTCATTTACAATATTTCTCTTGAGAAATGTCTACACTTGTAGCTTTAGAAAACAAAATAAAACAAAATAAAACCGGGTGTTACAGGACCATTAACCACACAAGGACGCCCAGCATGCCGCTCTTATTGCAGCTGGATTGCTGCCTGTCCTCGCAACTCATTGCTTTGACCATTGTCAGATGTCCTTCTCCGTTTTGTGTTCAGTGTGAAATAGTTCAATGTAGAGATTTTTCCTGCTGAGCGGTTTAAAATTGTAGCCCAGAGTACACGGCTCAGCTTCTTTTACATGCTTCTCTTTGGCGGCTTATAAGGAAAAACCTTATTTATGTAAACAAAACGAAAAAAAAAACAAAACAAAAAAACACTTTTTACACCTGTTGTAAACAGAAATACGTATATATATTCATTCTGCATTGTGAAAAAAGAACACCATGATATTCATGAGTGCAGGAAATTTGATTTTGTATATGATTGATCCCAGTTAACAGTACAATCATATAGAATGAGTTGTACATCCAATTATGATGTAGTCGTTTCACGCCTGTTAGCTAACCACATGCACCAACGTTCAGTATGTCTCTATGTTGCCACAGTTGTATATTAGCACCGTATTCAGTCAGCAATATGTATACTATAGTATACTATATTTATACTTACCTTTTTAGGATGTTTTTCTATTTATAAGGGTTTGTTGTTGACTGCATTGAAGGTTTTCATTACTTATTAAATCAGGCATGTAAAGTTCTGTGGGTAGGAAATAATGGCAGAAATGGATGGAAGTATTTCATTTTCTTAATTGTTTCTCCAACATTTTTCGCATCTGTGCTGATGAACACGTCCTGAGAACAAAAAGCATGGTCACTACAATATATATTGTAATAATTGAAGGACTGATGTTAAAGACACACTGTGTAACTTTTGGCCACTAGAGGCGCTAGACCTATAGCTGCCCGTATTTTGCGTCTAATAAACATTGAAAATAATAACAAAGATATATGGCCGTAAAATAGGAGCAAAATGTAAACTTACCAGTCTAATAATAAAGTTGAGAAAAGAGAATTGGTTTTACATCCGGCTTATTCTTTCAGCCTGCCCATGACCAGTAGTCAGGCAGGAGGAAAAATAGTAGAGCAAAAAGCCTTAGCTCCATGACATTATAAGAGCCTGAAGACATAAAGTGATATGTTCTTTTAGGTCAAATGACCTGGCCAATGACGGTCCATCTTGTCCTAAGCAGTAGCCCCGCCCGTAGCATTGGTAGTGTGAGGAATCCCTTGAAATAACTCATATGCATCAAGGAACTCAATGGTGTGCCTTTCAGTGTGTTGTTGTGATGTTTACTTACCTCTGTCTATTCATCTTCAAGGAGTTCATGCTTAAATATTTGGGGCTTGAGCAACTTTTAGAGGTTCAAGAAGTGACCATTTAGTAATTGTGAAACATAAAATTGTATTTTGGAAGTACAGGGTCTGGTATTATTCTGGAATTCAAATGTTTAGAAATAGTTTTTCAGAAAATGTCTATAGTACGTTTTCCTCTTCTGGTAGCTCTACCGATTAAAAAACAAAATGTAAATCCCTTTATTGTCAGAAAATGGGAAAATCTGTTCTCCACATTTTGACCCATCCCTTTGGGGAGCAGCTGGCTGCCATTGTGTGGCCCTCGGGGAGCAATCAGGGGTTAAGGGTTTTGCTCAGGAACCCAGAGTGGAGGCTGTGGGGGTCGAAACTGGTACTTGCAACCTTCTCAGAGCTCTAACCACTAGGACAATACTCCCCAATTGAAGGGTGCAGTAGGTTATCAAAGGCTGGGTTATCTGCCGGGCCTGTTGGTGAATAAACACCCGGTTGGTGTCCTGCTTTATCAAGAGGGCCATCGTTTGCATCGACCAACAGTGAAAAATAGTTGGCTATCCACTTTTAGGTGCTCTTTTCATGTTTTGCGGTACGACTCTCATCAATGACTATGTCAAAGGTACAGCAAACAGTGAAGGCAACAAGGCTCAGTGGAGAGCAGATGGGTGATGGCAACTTTCTGATAAAGGACAGTGTGCAGGGGGGATTTATGGTTAAACATGCTACTATTAACTGGCAAATGAAAATGAATAAAATAGTTATTCATGCAAAGTATGTTATACATTGGAGTGGTGTGTGTTATGAATTTCATTGTGGTTTGAGGAATTGAAATCAACTGCTTTGGCAGTTTTAAGCCGCTTTAACACATAGGTTTTGGTAATGTACTAGTACCAAATTACTGGGTCGTACAAGAATTAGCACCGTTCCCACATGCGAATTGATCCCATTAAATTACCAGGTCAGCTCTTTCAATACTTAAGCGGACAACAATGGAATCTTTACACTGAATGTCACCTGCAGGTGGCAGCACTAGATGGGCTATAGCTTTAAATTATCAATTCAACCCCTAATGAAAAGTGCCAGCAGGAAATTTCTAGTTCTCCCCTTGTATGGCCAAGTGGGGGAGGGGGTGGCTAATGCTCAGGGTCACTAATCATAGTGCCATCTGCGTCCATGTTTGAGAGCAATTAAATCACTTTTACAGTGAGACATAAAAGAGGAGATGAGACATAGAAGTGTGACCTTTTTCCTAATAAAGAACCCCATGTTTAAGGTGGAATCGCTCTGTTTCCATATGAAAGTAGAACAGTAAGAAAGCAGAACATATATAGGGACGTAGAATCTTTATATAGGCTTTGTAGACACATTTATTGGGCTGATAACATTACTCAAACACAGTGTATGACCATTGTAAACAAGAAAACAGAAAAAAGGCATCAGCTCACACTGAGAACCCGCACAAGAATTCAAAGTGTGCAAAGCTGTTTAAAATTCTGAACCTTTGTGAGTTTTTTTTTTTCAAATCCTCTTTAATATATCTTTTTATTTTGTTATTTATCACTTTTTCTTTACATCATAATTTTTCTCCAGTATTGATAATAGTAATAATATATACAAACGAGGCCAAGACGCTCCGAGCCGACATGGGCTTGTTGGATCCTGTAGCATGACTCAGTTTGGGAAAATGACTAAGTAAGGCTGTGCTGTGTTTGTTCCACTCTGCTGATGACAAGCCCTGTTGGGTGACCTTGATGAAATGATTGTGTGAGTCCTGTTTCCTGTTTAGAGTCAACCCACGGTTTCATGTTTGTTCTTGGACAGTACCACTGATGGCTGCTTCTTTTATATACAAAGGCTTCAGAGTCCCGAGGTTGTCCTGTTGGCTAGGAGGCTATCAAATAATTTCTTTAAATAATAGTTTTGTTTTTTTCTCTTAACACTTAAGTGTCTTTTTAGATTGTCCCCCACCACCCACAAAAAAGAAAAAAAAATCATTTGTATCAAAATGTTTATATAGATGTAGTCATACAGTGTGGGGAAATGGCTTGTTAGAATGTGTTGGATTGAGGGTTGAAACAGTTCTCAATGTATGAAAAGAAGAGTCTTTTTTTGTAAGTTCTCTTATTCAGGAAAAAAAATGACCAGTGTTTCTTTCTTTATACAATGCCATGAAAGATTCTCAGATGAGATGAAGCCTTTAGACCGATTCCTCGTTTCCGTTATTCCTCCTGCTTGCCTCGTTCCACTCTCCATCTCTGACATTCGTTTCTCCTCCTCGCTCATCCAGGGGGGTGGAGCGGGGTGTGGGGGGGCTATTTTAGCAACCACTCATTCACTGCAAGAGAGCAGAAAGAGAGCAGCAAGAATAATGATTTATATATAAAAAATTGCTGTAAAAGTATTCACCACGCTCCAAAGCTCAGCTGTTCTCCGACATTATTCAGTTTCCCCCACCCTGCTACCATATTTCATATTTAGTCATAACACTGCGTTAGAAGGATGTTGCTCGAATGAATGGAGTGAATGTAAATGGGGTGTGGTGATTGGTGGAATGGAGGTGGAGTTAAGGAGGGGACTCTTGCTATTATTTCCCCAAGTGCCAGCCTTTGTGGAAATTTGTCACAGAGATGTCGGAGGACAAGAGGAGAGGAAAATAAAAAGTTAAGAAAAGAAAATGGCATTTTATTTGAGGGAAAAAAAACATAATGTAATAAGGACTATTGAAAACAATCACTCAATTACTAGTCAAGTGATGTCAGCATGGCCTTTTAAGCCATTATGTTATACGTAGATTCACAGTAGCAGGAGGGATATCCTGATCACTATTTTTGTACTTTTTCCTAATATATAAAAGTGTCTAACTAATGTGTGGTCTAAAAATAATCATAGTTTATAGTAGTTAAACAACACTTTTTCTGCAAAAAAATATCTAAAAATCAGTGTATTAAACCTTATATTGGGTAGCTAAATAACTTAAATGGAATTAATATTCTTATCTTTAAAATAAGATAAATAAATATTCTGCAGTTTAAATAACATTTTGTGTTTTTTTTTTGTTTTTTTTTCTTAAATGTAAATTGTCTTATTCAATTTGCAAAGTGTCTCACCTACCTGTTTTATTAAAACATATATACTTATTTTGGAAAAACTTGACGTAGATTTAAATATCTGCTGTGTACTTTAAAAATAATAACTTTTTTCTAATCCAAATCTTAATGTAAAGGAAGATGTGGTTAGACTTAACAAAACCCCTAATTTAATGAACGGTAAAGAGACCATTGAATGTTAGACTATTTGTAAACTGCATCCATCCGTCCATCCATCATCCATCCATCCCACTTAGTCCTTGTCAGTGGGGCTTATTCCTATCTCCGGCGAGAGGCGGGGTACAACCTGGACAGGGCGCCAGTCTATCGCAGGGCAACATAGGGACACACAAAGATACACCATGCACATACAAACTCACCTAGGGAGAATTTTGTGAGGTCAAGTAACCAGGAAGGCCAAGTATGCAAGCATGCACGGTGAGAACATGCACAAAGAGCTCCGGCCGGGAATGGATCCCAGAACTTTATTGCTGCAAGGCAGCAGCGCTACCCGCTGTGCAATCCTAAACAGAGGTGTCAAGTAACAAAGTACAAATACTTTGTTACTGTACTTAAGTACACTTTTAAGGTATCCATACTTTACTCCATTACTTATTTTTCTTCCCAATTCTGACTTCTACTCATTACATTTTCACAGAAGTATCTGTACTTTCTATACCTTACATTTTTAAAACAAACGTTACTCGTTACTCTTGGCTTCCGTTTAATATTTACTGTATAAATATTAGCTATTCATCAAATTTGTGCTGATGCCAAAGGAAATCATCAGAAGCAAGCAGGTGTTCTTCAAACTGCAAACGCGAATTGTCTATGACATGCTACATCGTTGGATTCAGAAAAAGATGTAGAAATGTCTGAAAGGTCGGACATACAGTAGGCGAGAGCGTATTGGGAGATGAAGACCAACAAGACCTCCCTCATTCTTGGCCCTATCTCAAAGAATTTTTCGAAATAGTCAAAAATTTAGCTTTCCATTCATATAGTGGCATCTGGCTGTTTTTTAAAAGGTTACTTTATACTTTAAGTAGTTTTTGGAGCACATACTTTTTCACTTTTACTTGAGCAAAGAGTCAAGTTGATACTTCAACTTTTACCAGAGTGTTTTTAAACTGCAGTATCTATACTTCAAATTAAGTAACAAATGTGTGTACTTTTGACCCCACTGGCCCTAAACCATAAGTCCACTGGTGTTAGGGAAGGGATAAACTTACATGGCAGGGTAATATGGCCTATGTATCTTGTATTAATGGTTTAGATGCAGTTTATAAATGATTATTAATAATCAATAAACCTTTTAATCAAAAATGTTTTGATCATTAAGAAATGGTCTCTGCACCACTTATTAATGGTGATTATGTAAAGTGTTACCAAAGACACTGCATGAAAAGTGGGATTTTCGTCAATATGCAGCACTGTAGATTGTCGTGGAACTTCAGGTTAGCGGCAGTTTACGGCAATTTGCAGGCTTCGCCGAAAACTCCCGTAAATTGTCAGAAATTGACGTGGACTTTCTTAGACAGTGTTCCCCCCATGCCTCCCCCCCATGGAATTCT
Organism: Cyprinodon tularosa; assembly: GCF_016077235.1. NCBI lineage: Eukaryota > Metazoa > Chordata > Actinopteri > Cyprinodontiformes > Cyprinodontidae > Cyprinodon > Cyprinodon tularosa. The sequence continues at coordinate 646,366 of NW_024038178.1, forward strand.
AGGGGAGGCTTTAACATGTAAATGAACATGCTGTGAGCTATACAAATGCAAATCAGGGTTGCAGGGGGGGTTTTACTCCAAGTGACATTTTTCTAAAAGGTAAGAGATCAGGCTCAGTATAGCCTCTTACATTTTAGCTTGAATTGATTTATTTAATTAAAGTATAGAGACCAAAACAGATCTTTAGCTGACAGAGCAATACATTTAGAGCAGTAATTATAAAAAAAAAAAAATTGCATTTAAGATAAAAAATAAAATGTTGTCTGTCAATATGCTCAATTCACAATTACTTAAGTGGAAAAGTTTCAAGAAATGAGTCTGAGATGATTCACTTTCTAACATGGCGCATTATCCTGTTGGAAGTAGCCATCAGAAGATTGGTACACTGTGGTCATAAGGTCCGGCCAGGTCAAGATCCGCAATTGCAATCGCACCAAACAGGAAAAAGAACATCGACAAATTCCGGTTCGTCAAATTAAAATATAGCAGCAACAGATCGGTGACTAGAAATTATAGCACAATTCTTATATATATAAAAAAAAAATCTAACACAGTTTATTTAAATGATTGGATCCAAACTATTGGTTATTCACCAACAAGGAAGCAGATTTCTCATCTCCATCAAAATATTTATTTTATACCGAGGGACTTAAACTTTAATCAAATCCATTCAAAAGAAACTTCTTATTACAGGAATGAAAAGAGATGCTGAGTTTGGGAGTAGAGAAGTTCATTCAAAAAAAGCAGTTTTGAATTATCCTTATCCCCGTTACAAAAATCTACAGATATATATATATATATATATATATATATATATATATATATTTGGGCAGAAACTGAACATATGCTGGATGATGGTGGGATTTTTTTAATATGTCATATTAAATTAAGCGCTCACAGGGTTCATACAGGAATGAGTGACTCTAATTTAATGCTATTTTAATGCTATTAGAAATGATTTTAATGCCATCAACAAGAACCATGTACACAAGTTATTAGTGTACATAAAATATGAAGGAGCTGTAAGCACAGTTCCATGACTCCTGTATGTATGTAAACACACACACACACATACTGTATATACGTATATATATATCCTCTAGCTTTTTCTCCGCCTGGAGCGATATAATATATCTGACGAAATTGTTTTTATAAGCATTTTTTATTAAAGAATTATAAATACTTCGATAAACATATTTAAATAATTTTAGTGCCAATTAAGGCCTTGATTTAAAAAAAAAAAGAATTCTTTTTAAATAATTTTTATTGATCCGCGGAAACCCTGGTTCATCTCGCGCATGCTCTCTACGATCTCCAAGAAATTCAGAGCGGAGCGGTCTGGATGTATGCTTTGCTTTGTGCAGGCGGTCTGGAGCGGAGTATGTGGGATTTCGGGGTAAAACTCCTCTTGGACGCAATGGCGACTCTGAGGTCGAACAAGACGAACTCAAAGAAGAGATGCTAGCGGTAAATATATGTTCGATTACTGCCTGCTAAGCTAAAAGCAGCCTAGCCTAAGCTACGGCTAATAGCAGCCTAGCCTAAAGCTACGGCTAATAGCAGCCTAGCCTAAAGCTACGGCTAATAGTAGCCTTGCAAGAACAAGCTTTATTAAAGTGTATTTTTTTGTGATTCACAGGAAGCAGTTAGCCGTCTTCACAACTCGGAGACTAATTGCAGGCGCTATGAACCGGAGCAAGGGTAAGATTTAAAGAATATGCTTTCATTCTGCGGTAAAAGGCAATGGATACGGATAGATACCGATCATAGCTGTACATTTTGTTTTCACAGACCTCCTATTTGCTCGGAGCCATATCAGCAAGTCCAGATTTGCACGATGTTGATAAAGACGACATTGTGTGTAAGGTCCTTGTTACTGTGACTTGCGTTTGATTTTTTTATTCATACCACTCTCATTTAATTGTTTTCCAGCTGCCTGTAAGACGTATTTTGAGACGGTACGCAGGAGCTTCAGATATACGCAGCCAGCCAACACGTTGCGTGCAGAGGCTGCCAAGCAATCTGCTCGGAGTCGGGCCAGAAGAAAGAGGGTAAGACTTTATTTGGTGACTATTTTTCAGGTGCATTGATAGATGTGTTGTGTCCATACGCAGTGCGCTGATTCATTGTTTTTTTTTCAGCTGCTGAAAGCGAGGCAGAGTGTGCTAGCAGATGAGGAAGTGGAACTCTGGAAGTCCGCCACGTCGGCCTCATGTCCGACGAACAAGATGGCGTCGTTGGCGGTGTCTCTGGATGGATTGTACGGTCGCCGCCATTTCGTAGGCCGGATTTCACTGAACTCTGTGTTAAGCTGCAGTCCCGGTTAGAAGCGATGCCGAAGTACAGGGCCACGCACAGTAGGCGTCTGCACATCGGACCTGCCTTGGAGGGAATGCTGCCTGTTACCTCCAACCCCGAGGAAGCAAACGGACCGTTCACGGAGTTGTAATTTTTAGATACGCATGTGTTTGGATACGCGTTGTATATAGTTGTGTGTGTTTTAATAAAGCTCTTTCTTTGCATAAACAGCTTCCTGGCAAATGTTCATTTCCTGTATAAATTCATTCATGTCCTTGATGGTAGCCTAATAATTGTGTAGTAGTGTAGGATAACATAAATACACAGCATACGAATGAATAAATACAGTGGTTCCCAAAGATTTTCTTCTGGGCCCCCCTTTGCATTACAATAAAATTTCCACGCCCCCCCACCCCCAAAAAAAAAGAATCAACTGGGCACACACATTGTTCAACCAGATATAATAAATCTATACACATATTTTGTTTTCAAACTCCACTGAAGTTTATTTCACACTTCAGGTTGCAACAAAACAAACTACACCATCTTTACAGTGGACCACTTTTGTGTAACTGTATTTTTTTCATAGTTCTGTAATGTAGATTAGAAGAGGATTATTTGTTATCTGTGTTATTTTAAACATATTTCTTTTTTTTTTATTTGTAACAATATTTAACTTTGCTATAATCTATACATTAAAAAAGCCTCTGTGCAAAATGGAGTGAAAACATTGAACAGCTCCCTGAGAGTTTTTTCCATTGTACTTTAATCCTCCCATCTTTTCAGTGGCTGTAGTGAGCCTGCTTTTTGCTGTATATCTTCTCAAATCTGGGTTGCATTGTCACAACTGTCCATTATGCTCAGTCAAGCAAGCGCTGTTTTTTTTTTTTTTTCTTCATTCATCCATACCGCTTCCCGCCCCCCCCCCTGCAATGGCATTGCGCCCCCCCTAGGGGGCGCGCCCCACACTTTGGGAACCACTGAATAAATATATGAATGAATAAATATATATTCATAAATATATATATATATATATGTAAATTTATATGTAAATTTATATGTAAATATATATATATGCCAACCAATCACGAGCGACTTGTTTAAAAAGAAGTGGTTCCGTCCAATACTCAGTAAGAACATTAAAGCCTGGCGTGGCCACGTGTGGTTTTGCTGCCAATCACGAGCGATTTCACTTGTTTGAGAATAGTGGTTTCAGCCAATACTGAGAAGGTTATTCAAGCCAGACCTGGCCAGCCGCGCGGGTTTGCTGCATTCATATGCTAATTAGGGCCATTAGTACAGCTGATCGCTCTCCACATACGTCAGAGTCCGTTTCCGACAATTTGTGGCACGACAAACGCGGACAAGCGCGGGTTGCAAATTGTCGGAAACTGACGAAAATCAGGCAGATCTGCGGGAGTTTACGGGGACGAAAATCTCACTTTTCATGCAGTGAGATGTATTCAGTGTCTTTTCTGTGCTACAGAAAGCTAGGGTTAAGGTTTGTTTAACTGTTTTTAAAAATAATGTCTACATTTTTATAAACTCAAGATATACCATACAAATTGGGAGATGTTTTAAGATTTAAGGCACCTGTAAATCCCAAAGGTATTTAATAAAATCAGTGATAGTGTGAGCTGTTGTACATCAGTGAGTTCACAAACTTCTAATACCTTAGAGCAGGAATTTCAGACCAGGCAGTTTAAACTAAATTCTTCAATTCTTCTAAATTCTCCACAGAATTTATTTATTTATTTTTTTTGTTTAATCAGTCTGTTTGATTTCCCTCCAAACATCTGGAATCAGGATGATGCTCAATTGAGGATGTGTCTGGGGTTTTGATCTATTGGAAACATTCTTTTCAGGAGATTCTCCTTCAGTCCAAGGCAACATGACAAATTTTCAAGTATTTAGAGAAACATTCCAATATTGTGCTACCTCAGCCACCATTCTTTACAGTGACTGGCATTTAGTTAATCCATCTCTGAAAAAATGTAACCTTAGCTAATGTTTTTCTTTCATTCTTACATATGAACCCTTGCAGACGGTTCTTCCTGGCATGTATACGCTTATTTTGATTGTTACAGTATCCCCTGATAAATGGCAATGGAATATTTTGTGATCATATTAGTAACCAGATTGATCAAAGCTCATTGCTCTTTTGAACAGCCTTGAATATGTTCTTTTTACTTAGATTGTCAAGGACGGACGATCAGAACACAAAGAAGAAAAACCAAAGGAAAAACAGGATAATGGAAGAAAAAAATATAAAAGTATGACAACATGATAGAATGAGTAGTGGGAAAGAAGGGATGGTCAGATAGAGGAGAAAAGTAAGAAAATATAAAGGATATGGAGTTGGGAGGAAGACAGACGGTTGAAAGGAAATTAAGGAAAAAGATAACAAATGGAAGAAATGGCAGAAAGAATGAAATGTAGACTGAAGAGAAAAACAGACAAGAAAATTAAGAGGTATTAAGTAAAGGACAAAATAAAGAGAGGTAGGATACATATTTAGACACATAAGATGACAAAAACAAGGGGGAGAAAATTTGTGAAACAAGTCCAAGAAGGATTGAAGGAAGGCAACAAACAAGGGGAAAGAAGGACTAGAATAAATAGAAGGACAGAAAAACAGCAGAGGGAAGAGAGGAAGGACACATGGATTGCACAGACAGAAGAAAGAAAAATAAGACACAATGTTATAGGAGCACAAAGAAAAAAGGAAAGGCCATGAGGGAGTGAAGAAGAAATGAAGAATCAAAATTTTTAATGAAAAATGACTTAAGGGACAAAGAAAGGTAGGACAGATAAAGAGAGAAATGTGAAAATACAAATATTTTTCCTGTAGTCTTATCTCTTTTTTTTATGCTGACACAGAGCTGGAAAATATATAAAACAATTTCCCCTTTTTATCCAGACTTCTCGATTTAGTAGGTAGCAGTATGTGCAAACAAGTCAAAACTAACATAACAATGGATTCTTCTCACAGTTAAAGTTGGTACATTTATTGCCTTTTCTGGTCAGAAGAAGCAGCGAAACTCATCGTTTCCTGCCTTGCAAGAAAATACATTTCCTCCAGCTTCTTAAAACATGCATTTTCACAATCTATCCATTTAATCCTGAAGCTCTTACACTTTATAGCTAATTAACAACCATGTGTTGCCTTCATAATAGTGTCTAGTTTGTGTTTGTCAGACAATCAGAATCATGAAGTGTACAATCCTTGAAGCTTTCCCCACAAACTATTGCACAGCACAAAAGGTTTGGCTTTTAAGGGAAGTGGAGTGAACAGTGCAGAACAGAGGAAGAATGAGCAAAAGAGACACAGAGAAAAATTGCCATGCTTTTGGGTCAGCCACGGTACAGCAAACCCTACAATGAATTTTACGCTCCAGGGGTGAATTTAGCAACTTCATATTTGGCCTGAAACAATGAAGAGGAGATTGCAAACTTCTCTTCCTGTTTTGCTATGTTACAACTCCAAATATCAGTGTATTTTACTAAAAAGAAAGCTGAAAAGCGTGGTGTGCATTTCTATTTAGACCCTCTTACAAAAACACCTCAAGGAAATATCGAGTTCAACCAATTCCCTTTAGAGGTCAGCAAAATAGCAGACTTAAAGTGATTCAATCATAAGATAAATGTTGATGTTTTTTGAAGGTCTTCTACTTTTATGACAGACCATTAGTGAACAAACAGCACTAGGGAAATTATGCAATATATTATTCGTTTTAGGGAGAAATGGTTTGGACGTTACTTTTTGTAAAATAATACCAACAGCTTAAAGAGATTTCATCAATACAGGTGCTGGTCATAAAATTAGAATATCATGAAAAGGTAGATTGATTTCAGTAATTCCATTTAAAAAGTGAAACTTGTATATTATATTCATACATTACATACAAACTCATATATTTCAGATGTTTATTTTGTTTAATTTTGATGATTACAAATGACAACAAATGAAAATCTCAAATTCATCATATCAGAAAATTAGAATATTACTGAAGACCAATAAAAACAAAGGATTTATAGAAATGTTGGCCAACTGAAAAGTATGAACATGAAAAGTATGAGCATGTACAGCACTCAGTATTTAGTTGGGCCTCCTTTGGCCTGTATTACTGCAGCAATGCGGCGTGGCATGGAGTCGATCAGTCTGTGGCACTGCTCAGGTGTTATGATAGCCCAGGTTGCTCTAATAGTGGCTTTTAGCTCTTCTGAATTGTTGGGTCTGGTGTATTGCATCTTCTTCTTCACAATACCCCATAGATTTTCTATGGGGTTAAGGTCAGAAGAGTTTGCTGGCCAATTAAGAACAGGGATACCATGGTCCTTCAACCAGGTACTGGTAGCTTTGGCACTGTGTGCAGGTGCCAAGTCCTGTTGGAAAATGAAATCTGCATCTCCAAAAAGTTGGTCAGCTGCAGGAAGCATGAAGTGCTCTAAAACTTCCTGGTATGTGGCTGCGTTGACCCTGGACCTCAGAAAACACAATGGACCAACACCAGCAGATGACATGGCACCCCAAACCATCACTGACTGTGGAAACTTTACACTGGACTTCAAGCAACGTGGATGAAGTGCCTCTCTTCTTTTCCTCCAGACTCTGGGACCTTGATTTCCAAAGGAAATGCAAAATTTACTTTCATCAGAGAACATGACTTTGGACCACTCACCAGCAGTCCAGTCCTGTTTCTCTTTAGCCCAGGCAAGACGCTTCTGACGCTGTCTGTGGTTCAAGAGTGGCTTGACACAAGGAATGCGACAGCAGAAACCCATGTCTTTCATACGTCTGTGTGTGGTGGTTCTTGAAGCACTCACTCCAGCTGCAGTCCACTCTTTGTGAATCTCCCCCACATTTTTGAATGGGTTTTGTTTCACAATCCTCTCCAGGGTGCGGTTATCTCTCTTGCTTGTACACTTTTTTCGACCACATCTTTTCCTTCCCTTCGCCTCTCTATTAATGTGCTTGGACACTGAGCTCTGTGAACAGCCAGCCTCTTTAGCGATGACCTTTTGTGTCTTGCCCTCCTTGTGCAAGGTGTCGATGGTCGTCTTTTGGACAACTGTCAAGTCAGCAGTCTTCCCCATGATTGTGTAGCCTATAGAACTAGACTGAGAGACCATTTAAAGGCTTTTGCAGGTGGTTTGAGTTAATTAGCTGATTAGAGTGTGGCACCAGGGGCCATCAATTTTGAACCTTTTCACAATATTCTAATTTTCTGATATGATGAATTTGAGATTTTCATTTGTTGTCATTTGTAATCATCAAAATTAAACAAAATAAACATCTGAAATATATGAGTTTGTATGTAATGTATGAATATAATATACAAGTTTCACTTTTTAAATGGAATTACTGAAATCAATCTACTTTTTCATGATATTCTAATTTTATGACCAGCACCTGTATGTCTTCAAACCATCTTTTGCAGATACAAATAGAAGTTCAAAGCTACTAATAAATGGCTTTCCATCTGAAAGGAAAGGATAAAAACTAGATATGAACTCTGCTGCTTTATGAAAGATAAATGATGTCCAGCAACCTTTACATGGATCTCTGTAAAAACAAACCAGAGTCAACTGGCTACATCAGCTAAATTTGATGGCAATATTGATTGATTGATTGACTTTGTTGATTTCACAGTAGAGAAATGCATTTGTTAATTCATTTCAATTCGGTTCATTTAACACATGTTGTGAATTGGTGCCAGATTATACAGTCAATTTGATTCTGAGTTTTCTATCTAAGGAGAGTAGTTGATTGCATCGACTCATTGACCCGAAGGCAATCCCTCAAACTAAGCATGCTTGTAGCAACAGTGGAGAGGAAAAACTCTCTTTTAACAGGAAGAAACCTCCAGCAGAACCAGACTCAGTGTGAGCTGCTCAGTGTGAGTATGGGTTACATTGGCTCAAATCTTCAAAAAGAACAATAAGAATGTGCCAATGGAAGAAAAGATGCATGGGGGTATATAGAATAGGATAAAATTCAACTTTATTGCACTGGAGTACAAAGCAAGGAAATGAGGTTTGCATCTGTACAGCATGTCCTATATATATATACATATATATATATATAATGTATGTATGTATATATATATATATATATATATATATATATATATATATATATATATATATATATATATATATATATATATATATATATATATATATATATATATATGACAGCTGAAGTCTTATTGACAGATAGAAACAAGTTATTGCACTGGGTATGAAATGGTAATTGCACATTATACATTGCACAAGTTACTGCCGTTGTAGTGTCGGATTGTAGAGTCCGATGGCAGCAGGGATGAATGACCTGTGTAAAAGTAATTTACTAAAGGAGCTGCTCAGCTCCTCTACAGTCTGGATGTGGGGCATGAAAGGTGCTGTTCTTGATGGATGTAAGAAAACACTTTAACACTTTTGAAGGTTAGAGGACATAATTCTCTAAGACTGTAGGGTTAGTCCTTAAAGGGTTAATGTCAGTTGCTTTCCTAAGATAGTAGTAACATAATCCAAACCTGACTTGAAACTGACACTGGGTGGATTCCTAGAGATACATATAAACAAAAATAACCTGTTATCTCTTTATGGCATTTAGCAATTATGCAAAAAAGGAATTGTTTTAGCCTGTTGCTCTTCATATGAAAAACATTAGAGCATAGAGTTTCAGTAGGTTTTTTTTAAACACTTTAGTTACATTGACTTTGTTAGTACTATATACAGTATAGTTTACATATACAAACTAGGGAAAGATAGAATATTGGAATGTATTACTTGTCATTATGTGATATCTACTTCCTGCTTTTATCATGTTTTTATCTTTACTTGCTTTTATCCTGCTTATACTTTCCTTCTATTTAACTTACTAATTCATGTAAAGCCTTTCAATTGTCTCTTTACTAACTGTGGTATACTTGCCTTGCCTATCTGCAATTTGTCATTTAACAGGTGGCTCTTTATTAAAGCTATAAAAGCATCATGACAAGTCAAGAAAATGTGTAAAGATGTAAACAAGTAAAGTACTCTTAGCACATACTAGGATAGCCAGTTGCTACAATTCTTAACTTAACGCTGTAGGTTATTACTCTCTTCGACCTCATTGACAAAACATGATTCTGTCTCTATTTAACTAACATTTTACTTAAATATTTGGAAAAAATACCAATTTAATATATAACAAATATCTGTATTTCTGAATCCGGCTAAGGGAGAGATAAATTATGGGGCTCCGTACTTGGTTTTTTGCCTTTTTAGCTTCTATGTTTTGATAGACATTTGATTACAGGTGCTGGTCATAAAATTAGAATATCATGAAAAAGTAGATTGATTTCAGTAATTCCATTTAAAAAGTGAAACTTGTATATTATATTCATACATTACATACAAACTCATATATTTCAGATGTTTATTTTGTTTAATTTTGATGATTACAAATGACAACAAATGAAAATCTCAAATTCATCATATCAGAAAATTAGAATATTGTGAAAAGGTTCAAAATTGATGGCCCCTGGTGCCACACTCTAATCAGCTAATTAACTCAAACCACCTGCAAAAGCCTTTAAATGGTCTTTCAGTCTAGTTCTATAGGCTACACAATCATGGGGAAGACTGCTGACTTGACAGTTGTCCAAAAGACGACCATCGACACCTTGCACAAGGAGGGCAAGACACAAAAGGTCATCGCTAAAGAGGCTGGCTGTTCACAGAGCTCAGTGTCCAAGCACATTAATAGAGAGGCGAAGGGAAGGAAAAGATGTGGTCGAAAAAAGTGTACAAGCAAGAGAGATAACCGCACCCTGGAGAGGATTGTGAAACAAAACCCATTCAAAAATGTGGGGGAGATTCACAAAGAGTGGACTGCAGCTGGAGTGAGTGCTTCAAGAACCACCACACACAGACGTATGAAAGACATGGGTTTCTGCTGTCGCATTCCTTGTGTCAAGCCACTCTTGAACCACAGACAGCGTCAGAAGCGTCTTGCCTGGGCTAAAGAGAAACAGGACTGGACTGCTGGTGAGTGATCCAAAGTCATGTTCTCTGATGAAAGTAAATTTTGCATTTCCTTTGGAAATCAAGGTCCCAGAGTCTGGAGGAAAAGAAGAGAGGCACTTCATCCACGTTGCTTGAAGTCCAGTGTAAAGTTTCCACAGTCAGTGATGGTTTGGGGTGCCATGTCATCTGCTGGTGTTGGTCCATTGTGTTTTCTGAGGTCCAGGGTCAACGCAGCCACATACCAGGAAGTTTTAGAGCACTTCATGCTTCCTGCAGCTGACCAACTTTTTGGAGATGCAGATTTCATTTTCCAACAGGACTTGGCACCTGCACACAGTGCCAAAGCTACCAGTACCTGGTTGAAGGACCATGGTATCCCTGTTCTTAATTGGCCAGCAAACTCTCCTGACCTTAACCCCATAGAAAATCTATGGGGTATTGTGAAGAAGAAGATGCAATACACCAGACCCAACAATTCAGAAGAGCTAAAAGCCACTATTAGAGCAACCTGGGCTATCATAACACCTGAGCAGTGCCACAGACTGATCGACTCCATGCCACGCCGCATTGCTGCAGTAATACAGGCCAAAGGAGGCCCAACTAAATACTGAGTGCTGTACATGCTCATACTTTTCATGTTCATACTTTTCAGTTGGCCAACATTTCTATAAATCCTTTGTTTTTATTGGTCTTCAGTAATATTCTAATTTTCTGATATGATGAATTTGAGATTTTCATTTGTTGTCATTTGTAATCATCAAAATTAAACAAAATAAACATCTGAAATATATGAGTTTGTATGTAATGTATGAATATAATATACAAGTTTCACTTTTTAAATGGAATTACTGAAATCAATCTACTTTTTCATGATATTCTAATTTTATGACCAGCACCTGTACATTCTAAAAATATGAAGCAAATTAAAACTGATTTTTTAAAACAGATTTTAACAACTTCAACAAATCTTATGGTGGTCAACAAGATATTTTCTTTTTTTAATGTTCTAAACCTGTGAGGGATATTTTTCTATATTTTAAGGAAAGAGTACAGACTGCACGGGCTTTTCAGATCAATCAGACCGTGTAAGTTCTCTCTTGGGCCTGTCAGCGCAGTTGCATGAGTTGACTGTCAATAAGATATAGTATACTAAAGATCTGTAAAACACTTTAAAAAAAAGAGTAACACCTCAATCTTACAGCTGAGATTAAATATATCTAAAAGCTGTATGAAAAAAATAGACTGATTTTAATAACTTCTTCTTAATAATCAGAAGTTTATATAAATAAAGAGGACTATTTAATATGCATTTAAGATTACATTTAAAAACTCCAGAATTAGGTCATTGCTTTATGAGATTCTGATCCATTTACAATATCTGGGTCAAGTTAAGAAAAGTACATCTATTTTTTTTCATTCTTTTAAGAAAGATCAACTAGTACATGTTGTACACTAGACATTTTCAAGCATTCTCAAGCCTGTCTTATTATGATATTCATATATGCCCTACAGATAATGAAAACTCAATATTCACTGTCTTCTAAAATTTGTATTTTACATCAAGTATGGTAAAAAAAAAAAAAAAGTATATGTTAAACAGAAAGGTTAGGGTACTGAAAAGTACACTTATCTTAATACCTGGTTTGGCCCCCTTTTGAATGAATTACTGGCACCGAGGTGATCAGCCTGTTGTTCTGCTGAGGTGTAACATAAGCCCAGGTTGCTTTGAAAGCGGCCTTCAGGTCATCTGAATTGCTGGGTCTGAAGTCTATCATCTTCCCCTTCACAGCACTCTGGAGATTCTCTATGGGGTTCAGGCCAAGTGGGTTTGCTATCCAATAAGCACAGTAACACCACGGTCATTTTAGCAGCTTATGGTATTTTGCCAGTGGGGGCAGGTGTTGACACCTGCTTTAAAATCAGTCATCATCACCATAGTGCTTGTCAGCAGAAGGAAGAGGAAACTACTCTGATGTTTGCAGGTACATGACTGTGTTGACCATGGACTTTTGGAAACACAATGGACAAATTTAACACTTTACTTCAATTACTGGACTTTAGATAAATGGTATTGTCTACCTCTCAACACTTCATCTAGTTATTGGGATCTTGATTTCTAAATTTAAATCAAACTTTACTTTCATCTGACTTTGGACCACTAAGCAACTGACAATACATTTTCCCCCTCAACTTGGCTAAGATTCTTCTAACACTGTCCCTTTAATTTTGTCTGTGTATAGTTGTTCTTGATGCGGTGACTGCCCAAATGTGAAGACATGACCACTTTGGCTCTGCCCCATTAAAATGAACAGATTAGCTGAATCCCAAACCACCCCCTGTGTGTCACTCCCAATAAAGTCACACTCGCAGTTGTGGAAGGTGCCTTGATTGAAGGGGGTGTTGGAGGGGGTGTATATGAGAATAGGATGGCTTCTTACCTCCTACAGAAAGAAAGCAGTCATTGCTATGGCAATGCCACATGTGCATGGCTGTAGCTCTGTGGCGCGGAGTGACATAAAATCAAACGTTTGCCCCTTTCTTAAAACAAATGTATATGGTCAGTTGAAACTCTTTTAAAGAGGACCTCCCATTTTGAATTATTTACGTTTTTTTCTTATACCTAACAAGGGATTTCTTTCAGAATTATAAAGATGCAGCAAACTATTGGAATTTATATTTCTTCCGCCACTAGTTCACATTTACACCTGCTGCTGAATTCCAGTGAGCCTGCAACTGATGCACTCACTATTTAAGAGCTAAATGGTCCACTCCCCCTACCCACTATGTGGTTTGGGATGGCACTTAATGTGGCGGACCCTCTGTGGGAATGTCCAAATGGAGGGATAGTGCTCAGGGTAAGTGTTTAGGGGCCAGTTTGGGATTGGGCCATTGTGTGTTTTGTGTGCAGTTGAGATGGTTGAAAAAAAAAGAATGAGGTTGTCAGCCATATATTTGGCGGAAATGGTGTTTATAGCGCCCCTTTCACAAGTAGGCTCTATCTCTAAGTACAACAAAAATAAAAATTAATAATAATAAACACAAAAGTATTATGCTACATTCACACCTAAAGCAGCAGAGGCAGCAGAAGCAACTAGTTTACATGCAAAGTCAATTGTTGATGCGCATCTTGGCACAGCAAAAGGTCCCTCAGCGAGTTTTGAGCAGAAGGAGCATCGCGTCTGAGCAGCAGAAGCAGTGCATCATGAGCTTATGAGCATCTGAGATGTGGGACGCACCGCGAAAGCAGCAGCTGCTGGAGTTGGACAAATTTAACTTTTGTTGCTCGACGCGCCACATCAACCATTCAGAGAACTTGATCTTGGAGCTGGCAGGGCAGATTGCTGTGATCACTCCCCTAAAACAGTTTATTAATGTCTAGTTTAACTTAAAATGCCAAAATCTGCTGGCAAAATATGTTTGCTTTTGTTATTCTGGTGCCTGCAGTTTGGATTACGTACGTGAAAAACACCAACATCCAGCGCAAAGAGGCTGCTGTCGAACGAGGTTCCTAGTGACAGAGCACTGCTGGTGTACCGGGTCTGAGTGGCTCCAACAGCAAAATAATATTTGAAGGCAATATCATAGTTTTGATGAACTGACTGCACGGATGAAGTTTTCAGTTGGACTTTCTCACTTAAAAACATTAAAACTACTTTTTACCCCCTGATCACAGATATATAGCTGCCATTGTACAGGTAAAGAAAGGATAGGGTAGCTCTGCCCAATACACATCAGACTCACTTTCCGACCGTGCAGCAAGAGCTGCAAAGATGCTTCAGCCAAGCGTCAGAACTAAACTTATACAAACATCAAAAATGAAGCAACACACATGTTTTTGCTGCTCCTGCTGCTTGCAGTGTGAACGTAGCATTAGTAATATATAGTAGTAATATAAACAAAATTATTCTAAAACACCAGAAAGTTCTCTTCGATGGCCCCCTCCCCAAAGTTTGCATGTCTTTAGACAGGTGCTAACCATACTGTAACAGTGTTTCTAGTTACATTTCCCCCTATGTCTCTTCGCAGGCTCTTTTTTTTTTGCACTTGCTGCCTGCCTCATTACAAACGCAAATCACTTTTCACCTTCTTTGAAAATCGGCTCTTTGTTACAACTGCAAGACACACAAACGTTCTGAAGATCATTCGCTGAGTGCACTGATCTTAAACTTTTGACAGCCTCTCATGTTTCTTTACAGTTTAAACAGTAATAAAAATCAAAGGACTGACTGAGGTCAGTCTACTTAGATTTTAAAAGGAAAAAGTATTATTATTATGAAAAATCTGGACTTATAAATTAAATCCATCCAGACTTCATCTGAACACAATCTACAACATAAGTAAATACATTATCTTTTTCACATTACGTCTGTCCAAGCTCATGAAGTGACACAACATGACTTTTCGGACAGTGCTTGGACTGTATGAATCAGGGCAAGAATGAATAACAACCTGATTTTTACACAAGGCTGAGTGAAACAGTGGCACGAGTCACTCTCAGCAGCAACGTATCTCTACTCTGTCACAGCACAAAGAAAAAAAAAAGGATCTTATCCGTGCGACACGATAGTGAGTGTTTAGCACTGTTTCCAGTAAGTACTGGTAGATGAATCAGTCTTTGGCAGCAGTGACTAACTAAACTGAGAAAAAAAAAATCAACAACCAAATACTTTCTTTTAGATATCTGTCAAGTCAGCACCCTTCCCATTCATTGTGTTGCCTACTTACTCAGACCAGAAGACCCTTTGCAGCATAGGGAAACTTTGCAGGGGTTTTTGGTACTTATCTAATTAGGGTGTAACACCTTGGACTTTTCCATATTTCACTTTTTCTTATATCAATTTTTTCTCTGCCCGACTTTTTGGATTTCTATTATCTATAAGCCATAATAATGAAAATTACAAAGTTTAGGATTTGAATATTTTACTCTATGTGTAATGATCATATATATATATATATATATATATATATATATATATATATATATATATATATATATATATATATATATATATATATATATATATATATATATATATATATATAATGTATAGGAGCTTAATTTGAGAATTGAAACCTCTCTTTGTTTTGGAATATAGCAGATCACTTTGACAAGGAGAATGGGAAGAAATTGAGTAACTGTAATACAAGGACACATTAATCCTTCTAACTTAAATACTACATATGTGTACCATAATATGTCTGATCAGGTGTCTTATCAGTATTGTTCCCTAATGGTGCATTCTCACAGAGATTTTGTTTGTTTTGTGTGCCTTTTCTTGCCTGATATTTCACCTGAAACTCACCTGGATGGTGTAAGATATTTACAGACTGGACAAATTTGCGTGGCTACAGAGAGGCTCCACTACATATTTGAGTCTGTTGGTTACAGGTCCTACCTCCACATGGTGTACAGGGATTTCCTGGAGCAGGTTGCGGTACTGTATTTACTTTGCAAAGCAGAGCTAAGCTACTGGTATCCCCGAGTCCACCAGAGGGAGTACAGAGTTTGTGGGTCATGTCAGCTTAGAGTTCAGGATGAGAGCTTAGGGTAAGGAGCTGGCATAGGAGGAGCAAGGAAATGAAAGCAAGAACCCTGCAAAAAAAGCCCCACAACCCGGCTATGCCCCCCCTTGAGCTAAGGAACCACAGTGGTAGATTGGAGAAGCCCGCTGGGCAACCAGAGGGCCAGAGCAAGGGAGCCAGGGATAGCCTCACTCCAGAAAAAGAAAGGAGGACAGTGGTAGATTAAAGAAGTCAACCAGGAAGAGTGCACCAAAGTGGGGAAACGTGGAGGTAACTGGCCGGTGTTTGTGCTGGAGGTAAGGGAGCATAACAAACAGTTCTTCTTGGGGTAAATAATTTTTAAAATTTTCCTTCACACCTCTTACTGGCATTCCCTACATCATTCTTTAATTTAAGAATTATTTTCTTGATCTTCCATTTTGATTTGAAAAATTTGTCTTTGCTGGGCACCTTCACAGTAGGTCAGAGCCACATCTAGTCCCTGATTAGATTTTGCAATGCAAATGTAAACTAAAAGTTCTGTTTTTTCCACTTCTCCAAATTTTGCTTTGCTACCTTGCAAGGGCATTGGCACTCTCGCTCTGCTAAATTTGCCAAAACATACCGTTCCTCTTACCAAAATTGTGACCTTCTCTTTGCTTCATCTCACATCATTTCAGAGCGGCCCTCTACATGGTAATTAGATGAAGAACATTCTCTCCATCGGCAAAACTAGCACTCAATGCTACTTAAAAAAGACTAGATTTATGTTTAAATCCAAAACCGAAAAAGTTAGCTCCCAGAAGTAGCATAGGATCCCATTTATGGTGCAGATCGGGGAAAGACGAGAGATAAGACAGAAAAGATTTTAAGGCATTTATTTTGCCAGGAAATACATTAACCTTGAAAATATTATAGTTTAGTACGCTCACTATTTTTGGGGAGGGAAAAACATAATTTGGGTTATTTTTTACAAAATAAAATCAAAGGCGACCCAGATGTATATCTGGTTGCTCATGCGCAATTGAGCCGATGGTACGGATCATGCTTCTGGGACAGGTAGGATAGTGAGAAATGCAGTTCATTTTGTTTGGTGTATGAATGAATGATTTTAATAGCTACAAAACATGTCTTACTTAAAACAGTTATAGCAAGATTAAATAAAGTAGTTTGTACCCCGGTACTGGAGCTTCTGGGCCCTGTTGTTAGGGCAGTCCTTGCCCTGCATGCTGAAGTTGATGTTTGTGCGGATGCATCGATTGTTCAGCGGCTGGACGGGGCGAACGTTGTCACTCATGCTCAGAAAGATCTGAGATGGCTGGTTCTGACTCAGTAGCCGCAAGGAGTGCATCTAAATGCAAAGGCAGAGACAGGTGCAAAGCCAGAGTGAGAGGTTTACAGAAGCATAATGGAGACATTCACAGCATCACTTTACAGAAAGGGGAGTATGGAGCATTAGGGGGCGTAATTACATATGTTCCTTACTTAGTTGAG
Source organism: Cyprinodon tularosa (assembly GCF_016077235.1). Classification (NCBI taxonomy): domain Eukaryota; kingdom Metazoa; phylum Chordata; class Actinopteri; order Cyprinodontiformes; family Cyprinodontidae; genus Cyprinodon; species Cyprinodon tularosa. The sequence continues at coordinate 663,676 of NW_024038178.1, forward strand.
ATGTTTTACAGCCTTGATGGGTGGTTGAGACTCACCTGCATGCGTGTGAGGTACACTGGCTTGTTCATTAGGATCCATGTGGCTGTCTCAAAGCATGGAGGGATAGTCATTGATCCATCATAGGTGATGAAACTATTAGTTTCGGGGTAAATCTCCTCTATGTTCAGGCCAGTCAGAAGATATGCATCATCTGCAATGGATGAGAAAGAGGAAAAATACATAACAAAGCAGACAATGGTTAAACAAAAACTGTAGTTTGAATAACTATGATTTGCCCTGAGATTTCTAATTATCTTTGATAACCAAAGGCTTTAGTTTCTACTACTTTAAAATCAGCAGTGTGAACTTAAACATTGACAGAGTGAAGAGTTAAGATTTGAACAATTCATAATAATCTAGTATACACCAACATTAGCTACTGGTTAGTTGGTGCTTACATTAGGAAATCTTTTCAGATACTAGAATCGATTTTATCACTAGGTTGAAACCTAAAGTACATAGACTGATCAGATGGGCTACATGGCAGAGGAGTTGTTAGTACTGTTAATTGACATCTCTAAATTGCCCTTGGCCATCGGAGGGTTGTGTGAATAGTTGTTCTTGTTGTAACTCCATCCTGTTTGTTTCTGTTTTGCTCTGTATTAAATGGAAAATTGATTCGGGCTTACCCTGTCTATTTCTGAATGACTGCAGGAAAAAGATGGATAGACAGGTGGACAGTAATTTTAGATTTAGCAGAAATTCCTTATTTATATGAAGGAATATAAAGAAAACTGTTTCAGTGGTTTTATTATAAACAACATCCAACAAATGAGCAGAAAAACAACAATTTATGGTGTAGTTAAACCTTGACGACAATATATTTAATTGAAATAAAGCCTCTTTAATAAAGATAGCATTTTTCTGAAACCTTAGCATTTGTAGAAAGATGGTTAAATAAAAAATAAACAACTTATTTTCTTTTCTGTTGCACACACATCGCACACTAATCTCTTTCATTAATATGCACTTTACAATATTAATTTGTGTTTTATGCAGAAAGGCAGTGTTTAAATCCGATTCTTCTGGCATATTTTACAATCTAGCTAAAATTTAACATTCCAGTGATCCTAATCTTATTATTTTACACAAAAAAGCAAGTATTGGTGCTTATGACATAAGATCCAAACCTGCTCACATGCCACTAAATATTTCTCATGTAATCAATTTATTAGTTTAATAAAAGCATAAGGTTTGATATATTAAACTGTGCTTTAAAAAATATTGAGAAATACATTATCAGCTTAATAATCTAGATATTCAAATGGCTGCTGTGCTTATTTAGATTTCGTTTGGTAGCTTTTTTTCTTACCTGTGTCAAGATAAGATTTCTGTTTCTTTATAGGGTTAGATATTTACGATTGTGACTGCTGATCCTTTTTAGCTTAAAATATGCCGCACATACCCAGAGTCAGATAAGTTAAAACAGAATTAGTTAGGCTAGAGCACATACATTTCTCAATGCCGCTCTGTGCATGGGCTACATCCTGCAATGCTGATGCACACTTTCACACAGACTGACTCATGATGTGAAAACAACCCTAGCCCCTGGCTGGTAATAATGTAGTAATGTTAAATATTTATGGCCCTGGACACTGACATGTTGACAAGCGTTGCAGTCAGTTTGAACCCTTCACAGCATTGACTCTTTCATCATGCTCAGTCCTGTCACTGAGACCTGAGCATGACATTCTGTGGGGGTTTACTGAGTACACACTCCTCCTTACTGCTCATCGCGCTCTCAGCTCATGTTTCAGAACTAATTTTTCCTCGCCTCTTTCACATAACATCCACAGTCGGGTGAGTGGCAGGCCGTTGGTGTTGCACTTCAAAACCCGTTTTATCCAAACTGCCTTCACTGTCACAGCATTAATTGGACAGACTAAGACTCTGTCCATCTATCGCTCTGTGTTCACACTCAACTAGATTGCTCTCAGTTGTCATCTTCTGAAGGCTCAGAAGACAAATGGACAGCCCACTGTGATGGAGTCAATGTAGAGGGTTGCTAAAATTTGAAAGCTAATGAAAATACATTAGGTCTGAGCGTAATAAAATTCTGGTGGATATAATCAACGGTGTGACAGACTTACAATAAAAAAAAAAAAAAGGATCAAATTAAAGTTTTTAGATTTTTGTGACTAGTCAATACGGTTATTGTTGTTAACAACTAGTTTAGCTACTGCACAAATTTGACATCACTAAACTAACTAACTAACTTTACAAAGAAACAGTATAAGATAGGCTTATGGGGTGCTATTTCAGTGTTACAATAAATTTTTTACATTTTCATCTGAGCTTTGTTGTGTTTTTAAATATTTGCCTCGAAATATTCTGTTTTAGTGCTTTCCTAAGTGGTTGAACAGTGGCTATTGTGGCTATAATTTCACGTAGGTTCACACAGAACATGTTAGTACAGGCTGTCAACATCATAACACCACAAAGCTTCCGTCAACATCAGACGTTGAGGGAGTAAAAAAACTTGTCACTACCGGCATCCCTCTGCTTTTCCTTCATGCTTCAATTAGGCTAAGCTTATGTACAGTACAAGGCTAAGATAGCTCCTAACCCTGACCCTCAGGATTTCTTGGTACCAACCACTTTGATGGCAATTTTCAAAATCTGTCTGAGGGCAGAATTAAGTTTTTTAATGCTTCAGATTCTCAAACAAATGTTATTTTCAGACAAAATTAACTTGAGGAAGTGTAAAAAATTCCTTTTTAAATCATATTCTGTCTGGGATTAATTATGTTTTTAATTCAGCTTCACTAAAATTATCCTTTTATTTAAATGATCTTTAACTACTCTAAAATAACACACAGTTTCAATTTATTCAGTATAAACCAGGCAAGTCATTTTTTTGTCTATGTGTCGTAACTCTGATGTCTTAATCATATACGCTCTGAATGTATTATTTTGTTTGCATAAGTGTACATATGTGCATTATGATGCGTTGGGACAGGAGAAACATTGGCTGCGAGATCCAGTAGCATGAGTGGGTGGTGGTGCTGGTTGCGTGTGTCTGAGTCAGCTTGTGCAAGGTGGTACATCAGAGATTTTGGACAGCTGTCAGGTTCCTCTGCAGCTTCCCTCTTAGCATGCAAAAAAATCCCCCCTCACAACACAACACCCTCCAGCTGCATCTAAATGCCTCTGGGACTCCTCCAAACCACAGAGGGTCAGCGCATGTTATCTGTCACTCACCTCCCTCCTATTAATCCAATTATTTGTCTTTTCTTTTAAGTTAGCCTGAGGCTATCTCTGCATTGGAATGGAGTGAGCTCCCCGAAGAGCAGCTGTCGACTTCTGCCGTGCCAAAGCCCCTTCCAGCTATCAGGAGTATTCACCCCGCAGGTATCTTAACATCCTAATCTTATAACAGTTCTCTAAAATATTCTAAACAGCCATGCATTTAATTTCTAATCACAGGTATAGAAAAGTTTATTTTTCTACACTAAAACAAGTGTCTAAAATGTATAGTTGTACACAGCATTTTTATGCAATATTTGCATCATAAAGGAGAATGGTGTGATAAAGAATGCCTTTTTCAAAATTTTCAAAAATATTCACTTACCACTCCAAATTATTGAGTAATTACAGAGTTTTAACACATTTTAATACTCACAGGAGTATAAAACCAAACCCCGAGTTATACAGAATTATTCTGCAGACATTTTTGACTTAATGAGTTGTAATGGATGTTATGTGTGGATTAATTCCAACTTTTAAATGTTATCACGGCTAAACATTTTACAGTAAATTTTACAGCAAAGTTGATATGAAAGACGACAACTAAGCCATTAAATGTAAAATCACAGAGCCTGATTAGCTAAGGTGCACATAAAATAAGCACTGGTGGGGTTATGATGTTGAAATTTGGTTTAACCGCTTGGTTCTACTGAAAGGAATTGTAAATGCTTCTACATACCAAGATATTTTTGACAATTCCATGCACCGTTTTTTGGAAGAGTTCATAAATTATCCATATAAATGTTCCTGTTATCTCACATAGGTACCTAAAGCAAGCATGGGTAGGTTTTTTTTGTAGACTTACCTGAACAGAGATATCTCTCTAAAAAGATATTTAGCTTTGCAGCTGATTTTTGCCTTAAATTGTCATCTAAATATTAGATTTATTTAAAAGGCGCCTTTTCTCATAAAGGGAAGAAAATAAGCTTATATGTTGAATTGCTGCAGGCAAACCTCCCCCAGCTTACAATAAATGGTTTAACCAGCATCCAATGGGGAAAATACCCAACACCCACCAGTTCAAACTGGACAAGTGGCTGAATGGCTCATAATCAAATTAAATCAACGTATAATTGACTTATAATAGAAGTGTTGTCAATGCGTGGCTGACTCGTAGTTGACATGTTCTTAACATGTTGTCAACTGGAAGTGACCAATAAAAAGGTGAAGACTACATGTTGACAATGTGCAAAAAGCTCACAAAAACATGTTAGACATGCTTTTGATCCACTTGGCTTTCCATAGTCTACTGGTCATTAAACATTTTAGATTAGGAACGTGTCACTCAGATGCTTTTAGATATATATTTTCTTTAAAAATACATCTCTATTTGAGTATTTAATCAGAACACATTTCCTTTATAAAAATGTAACAACTATTACTAATACATAATTATCAGTGAATAAAAAAATATAAGTTTCTTTATGAAGATGATTACTTTACTTTATCTGGGGACATTAGGCCTGAAAAACCGATATGAGTCTGAAGACAGTATGCAACAAAGATATTACGCAATACTTGCAGAGACTTTATGTGTGTTAGCAACACATCAGCTTTTTTTGGTTATTATTAATATCTATAATTGAAATTCCCTCCATCCATGGTTAAGATAACTTAAAGTAAGAATAATAGGGGTATGGTCTTTAATTTTGAAATATTTTTCCGTCTGGATGTTTTTATGACATTTTCATCTACCATGGGGGATAGACAGTATTCACCTGAGTTAGAAGTATTGACATTCACTGCAGCATTTTGTAAGAAACAATAGACGTATTTTTTAAACCATAAATTTTAATTTAGCACAAAAACCCACTGGAATCAATGCAGTTATTTTGAGAAGCTTTTTTTGCCTTAACAAACTAGATAATTTTTTTATTTTATTTTTGGTATTTATTCAGTTTACCTTTATGTCATGATAAATATTCTTTGATTATCATAAGCAGTTAAGCTACAAGCTGTTACAGACTGGACCTGGCAACTCTTGATTAGAAACCGAAAGCAGAAGAAATCTCTTAGGGGTCAAATCATTTTTCATGTCACTATAAGACAATCAGCTGTAACACCTTTCTTGGAGTTCAATTATCTTGTTACCTTCCATTGCAAAACTTGTCATCCCAGCAAAGTGTTGCAGGCTAAAAGCAACCAGATGTTCACCTCTGCTAACAATGGTTGCTTTAAATGACACAGTACTTTCTGGCTTAATTAATAACTGGCAGTTAGGATCAAATATGTGGAGATAGTCTGACATTTAGAAGACTGCCCATGCACTTACTTTTATATGTTATTCTTGTGATGGTGTCTCTGTTCAGCATGCGATTCAGGAAAGAGTTTGATGTCTCTGCGATCTGGATTAGAGAGAAGGGAGAGAGGAGGGGAAGAACATAGAGAGAAAAGGGTAAGGTTAAAATGGTCAAATATTAAATTGAGTCCATTTGAAATTAAACTGAATCCACTCAGGATTTAATCTACCCATTATGGTGCACTTTTTTTATTCTTATCTTTAACAATCATTTTTTTTTTTTATCAGTCAGAGGACCTTACACCACTACCTTTTGGAGAGAAAAAAAAAAACTCCCACTGGTTCTAAGAAACCATAATAAAATCTTAGAACACATGCTGATTAGGACCTAAAACACCACCCATTTTTGTATAAAATAAGAAAATGCATTGTCCTTTTATCCTGAGATTATTCAAATATAGATCAAAGCCAGTTAATTTTATCAGAGATGAAAGTAAAGGAATTTTTCATTGTTCCAGATTTAGCCTCTCCATTAAACAACAAACAAGATACATCCTTTCTCTACCTAGAAAAGACACCAAATACATTTTCCTACTCTACTGGAGTTCAACAGGATCAGCTAAGGAACATATTTAGTTTTTATATTACAACAGCAGCCATCAAACTGCACACATAATTCAGCCTGGTCTGGTAATGTTTCAGTGAAATTCCTTTGCACTTGAAGGCACAGTGATATCTTTGTTTTTATCATCAAACAGGTTTGGATTATAGAGAAGGACAAGTTTCTGCTAGGTAATAGTCAGTCTATTTACTCTGCCAGTAACCCCAACAGAAAAATAGCCTCTGTGTTGGAAATAAAACTTTCCTGAACAAGATGAAAGAAATGCTGCAGCCAGAAACTGGCTCAAAGGCATCAACATACGGCTGAAATCATTCAGAAAATACTGTTTATGTAACAGAAACATCTTAAGTATGCTTCAGTCAGTAAAATGAAGAAAATATGATAATGCTTTTACACTGATTAACAGTAAAAGAAGAACATTCTTATTTGTTCTAAAGCTTAAAAAAGTGAAAAATATAGAAATTTTATTTACTTTTAAGTAGTACAAACAGACATAGCAAGTCCCTGGGTAATTAGATTATACAACATTAATCCATTTGAGAAAAGAACATTTTGGTGCTCAAAGCTTTTTGAATTTGACAGAGCCATCATAAAACAGTGAAATCACATTGAAGTTGTACATGAATGCAACATGAAGAGCTGTTTGAATAATCCTCTGACATGGATTTAATACAATGTTCAGAGCTGGGCAAATTGGATGCTACAGGTAGCCAACCATTAGACATTCGTTGAGCAAGGTATGAACCTTATTTCCGTTTGTGCATAAATGTTAAAGCAAACTTGTCAAATGCCTGAAATAAAAGATCATATATTTTTTAATTTTGTGCTAGGTCACCCAGTTATCCAATAGGTTCCTGGGCAACTGCCCATGGAAGCCTGTTAAAAATGATAAAAACACAGCTTTTGACTTCTTGTCCCATATATCCAACATTAACATTCCTAAATCATATCTGTACATCCTAAACCAAGTATAACACATTTAAAATACTAACTTCTTAGTAAAGGAAATCTGTCATAAACTGGTGAAAATAACCAAGCTCAGGCTACAGGGCAGATATGATTCAGTCCTATGTGCTGAATATACTGGTATGACCCTTATTTATTTGAAGGCAGATACATTACATTATTATGGGATTATCCACCTTGTGCTTCATGTCCACCCCCAGGTTCTTTACATCCGTCTTCCCTTCTGTGTCACCACTCCTTGAGCTACACTATATGGACTTCACGGTTCTAACTGCCAAGGTGTCTTTTGGCAAACTGATTAAAAAGAGACTTGCCTGTCATCCACCTCCTTTCCTTGCATGAAAATGACTAAGTCGCTGCCCTTTCCCATCTTCAGGCAGACATTATGGCTTAACAGCCACTCGTGCTTCTCTGTGGATTTTCTCCCATTCCGTCTCCCTCCTTTTTTATCATTTTTCCTAAAAGTACCTGAGGGAATCCTTTTATTCCACATAAGAAATGTCTTCACCATAGGTCTGAGATTAAGGCAGACTGTATAACATACAGTCAAATGTCAGTCTGGCTAAAAAGAATGTGTGATACATTAGAATGCTTGCCTGGTTTATTCTATAAACAGGAACACATGAACATACCAATCATGCCCCTATACCTCCTAGACTTTTTCTGGTTTTATTAAACATATATCACATCATGTATTTTAGTGGGACTGTGTGATAGACCCACACAAAGGAAAGCATATGATTGGTCATTTACTTGCTTTTAATAAATGTAAGCTTTCTGCTTGTTTATCGTCCTTGTTATTCAGTATTTTGTGGCTGTTCTAACTACAGCTGAAAGTCTTACGGACTTTTGTATATCTGGAGACAACATGTTTGCCAGTTTCTTTTTGTCAAATGACCAGAGCTCAGGAAAAATGGATGCTCAGCATCTATCAATTTTAACTTTTAAAATTTGTCACATTTTCTCAGTAATATCAGGGGCTGGTTTTTGACTTTTCCAAATATGCTTTAATCTAAAGCATTCCACTTACACTGAAAAATGCATTAAGCCGACTTTTTATCTAAAAGCTTGCAAACTCATTCCCTCAAAAAAAAGTATGTACCATTAGTACCCATTAAGTTTGTGCAACAACTTAAAAATTTCTGTAGATTTTACGCTGTTGCGATAATAAGCTATTTTTGTGGAACAAGTCTTATGCTACATTCAGACTGCAGGCAATGGAAGCATTAAAAAAACACGTGCTGCTTCATTTTTTATGATTGTACACATTAAGGTTCAATGCGCCTCAAGAGCATCTTTGACGCTCCTGACGTGCATCCAGTAAAGTGTGTTCAGACGTGTCCAATGCTTATGCTGCTCCTGTGTTCAATGGCAGAGAGCCGTTTCCTATATTGCCCTGAACATACCGGCTTGTTACGACTTTTTAATCTGCGATCTAATTTTTTCCATGTCACACTGACTGCATATAGAGGCTCCAACTAGGCAGGGTGAGCAGATCTGTGCAGATTTTTTTTTTCACTTTTGTCTCTGTGCTACACGAATCAAAATAATTTCCCACATTTGACTTGGACAGAATGAACAGTTATTAAAAAGCTATAAAATAAAGCCCCACTTCAAAAGTCTATGAGAATCTCAAGCCAAAGCAGATAGAGAATGTACATTTGCCTATATTAAAAAATATGCTGATCTCAGAGAGATCTGTGAAGTTTATCAAAGTTTACCCTTAACTGCACTGTCTGCCACTCAGTATTTTTTTCTTTTTCTGTTGCTCAAAGAGGATCACTATTTTACAATGTCTGTTTTCTGTCCTGAAGACTTTTTTTTTTTTCGTTTTTGAGCAAAGTGATAAACTGCATTTTCTGCCCGTCATTGCCTTTGCGAGGCTCAAAGAGGATCAGTACTACACTATTCCTATCATGAGTTAAGTATTGTCAGACCCCTGAAATTACGGCTGAATTGCTGCTTAGTCCTACTAAAATAGACCTTGGGTCTATCTTTTGCGTAGAATTGTGTCGGGTGTGATCAACCCCATTGACTTGCAATGAGTGGTAAATGCCACGACCTCTTCCAACACGATTTCCTGTCAGATTAGATGCAAAATGGGATTCCGTGTGTTCTGCCCTTAAATTAATAAAGAATGCACCTTTAGGGGCATTTATCTTTCCATCAGCTCTGACCAGCTGAAATAGTGCATTCCCATGACATGATGCCTTCCAATATGTTGTCATTGTGAAGGGCCTTTAGGGCCTTAAAATTTCTGTATGGATCTCATCTGATCCTAGAAACTTCTCCTCCTTTATAAAGAACAGATAGTTGGACTGCCACGTGGCTACTTTCTGATGGTCCAGCGAGTTTACTATGAGCTTCTGAGCTGCTTCTCTTTAGTTTAGCTCAATTCTGGTGTCTTAGCAAGCTTGCAGCTGTGTCATACTGATTTTTTACTTTCAAACTTCTGAATATTGTATTACAGTGTTGACCAACTTCCCTTTATCCTACTCTACAAATGTATCCAAGCTCTGTTCAGCTGTTTTAATGATGTTGTTTGTTTATAAATGATCTCTACCAAATCCCCAAGGGGGGTCGCACCAGAGCTGGATTTATAGTGTGATTAAATTAAATAAATGTTGTTTGTGATACTTAAGTGTGTAATACCCACAATGGATTGAACTAGAATATATTGCCTAAGTTTTAAATCAAATGAAAATAATGTTTATCTAAGGAAGGGGGACTGAATGGAAATCCACAACATAGATTGAAAACTAAATCTAAAAAAAGGAAAATAAATGAATAAATTCTACTTCTTAATTACACAGTACTCTCTGCTGGTCTGTCAATTACAATCCCAATAAGAATGATGGATCTTTTGGGATTAAAATGTGGCCCAGTATGAAGAACTTTCATTGTGAATACTTTTGCAAAGGACTCTTTTTGTGTTCTGTCGTGGCTCTGCTTCTGGTTTCTGCCTTATGTCGCCTCTTTTCATCTTGTGTGGTTCTCAAAGGTACCTTAAGACTCCATTAAAAGAATTGGTCTTCTCCATGGCGTGTCACAGCAAGAAAATCGAAAGAGTGAAAATGATGAAAAAAGGCATGAATCATTGAAAAAGTGAGAAAGATGAGCCTCTTTTCTAAGAGAGATTAGTCTAATTACCACTTAACTGCTGTGTGAAGGAAGGAACTGGGTGACACATGCTTTAAAACAGTGGGAGTGAAGAAGCATCTTGGAGGTGAAGAAAAAAAGGTTTTTAGTTGTGTCTTTTGAGGTGGCACATCAGGACATAACATTTGATTTTTGTGAGGAAAAATCTAGCATTTTATTAAACCCTGCTTTTTTCAAAAGAAAATAGAGGATTATTTTCCTGCTGTAGGAAAAGATTTGGTGCCTGCATACAATGTATTAATAAACAACAAATTTAGCATTAATTATCTTTGATTTAATTTGATTTTGTCAATTGGATCTCAATATGAATATATTAATTTTGAGAGGTAATTAGTGCTGTTAGATAGAAGTATCCTGGAGGTAAGAATCTACTTAGCCGGTTTACAAACAATGCTGTTTATTTTTACTCATTTGTTCGAGGAATTTTGATTTGAAACTAATCTTAAGGATAGAAGAATGTGTTCTGGGGTATTTTTTGGGTTATAACATCCGTCTTCTATACAAATTTAATTCTGTTTTTAGGTCACAAGGAGACTGGTGCCTGTCTCAGGTGATCAACAGCTAAGAGCTGGGGTCCATCCAGGTCAGGTCACCAGTGTATCACTGGACCAAAACTAAGAAACACAACCATTCATACAAACAGCAACGCCTAAGGGCACTTTAAAAATCCCACTGCAGAAAAAAAAACCTGAGTTCTCAGAGATGCCCCATGGATCCACAAGGAGAACATTTAAACTCAAAACGAAAAGGCCAAGAGCCTCTCTTTCCTCACATCTTTTTCCTGTATGACTAACATATAAAGTTTACCATCACCTTCTGTCTGTGGCAAAACTTTTTTACAATTATATTAGGACTGTGTATGTACAGTTGAATCGCAGGTGGACACCAATGGCTGATCAGGATTTTTTAATCCTAATGTTTTACTTATGAGCATGAAAATCAGAATAAATCGGCTTATGAAAAATACAGATACGGGGCATGGTTTGGTGCTGCAGTGGTTAGCGCACATGACCATTGCATGGAGGCCTTAGTCCTCAATGCAGGTTCGAATCCGACCCGTGTTCCTTTCCCGCATGTCTCTCCCCTTCTTATACCCCCTTTCCCTTCAGCCTGCTGTCCTTTCATTGTATTTTATAAGGAAACATTTTATACACCTCCTCTTAGCAGCAACTCAAACAATCAACATAAAATTAAATAAATAAATAATAAAAATAATTGAAAAGGAAGTTTTATAGTTCAGGGATTGGGAACTGAATAAAAAAGAAAAAAGTGCCATAAACATTTGCAAAAACGTTTTTACACTGTTCAATCATGGCCAAAAGTTTTGAGAATGATTTAAATGTTAATATTTACAAAGTCTACTGCTTCAGTTTTTATACCGGCAATTTGCAAGAGTGATCAGCATAACATCAATTAATTGCAAAGTCAATATTTGCCTAGAAAATGAACTTTATCCCCAAAAACACATTTCAACGTCATTGCAGTCCTGCCTTAAAAGGACCAGCTAACATCGTTTCAGTGATTGCTCCATTAACACGGGTGTGGGTGGTGATGAGGACAGGGCTGGAGATCAATCTGTCATGATTAAGTAAGAATGACACCACTGGACACTTTAAAAAGAGGCTGGTTATTGGCATCATTGTTTCTCTTTTGTAAACCATGGTTATCTCTAAAGAAACATGTGCAGTCATCATTGCACTGCACAAAAATGGCCTTACAGGAAAGAATCGCAGCTAAAAAGATTGCACCTCAGTCTATTGCATCATCAAGAACTTCAAGGAGAGAGGTTAAATTGTTGCGAAAAAGGCTCCAGGGTGCCCAAGAAAGACCAGCAAGCGCCAGGACCGTCTCTTAAAAGGGTTTCAGCTGCAGGATCGGGCTACCAGCACTGCAGAGCTTGCTCAGGAATTGCAGCAGGCAGATGTGAGTGCATCTGCATTCACTGTGAGGCAGAGACTCTTGGACCAAGACCTGGTCTCAAGGAGGGCAGAGAGAAAGAAGCCACTTCTCTCCATGAAAAACATCAGGGACAGACTGATATTCTGCAAAAGGTTCAGGGAGTGGACTGCTGAGGACTGGGGTAAAGTCATTTGTAAAGATGAATCCCCTATTCAATTGTTTGGGACATCTGGAACACATTTTGTTCGGAGAAGACGAGGTGAGCACTACCACCAGTCTTTTCTCATGCCAACTGTAAAGCATCCTGAAACCATTCATGTGTGGGGTTGTTTCTCAGCCAAGGGAGTCGGCTCTCTCACAGTCTTACCTAAAAACACAACCATGAATAAAGAAAGGTACCAGAATGTCCTCCGAGAGCAACTTCACCCAACCATCCAAGAGCAGTTTGGTGATGAACAATGCCTTTTCCAGCATGATGAAGGACCTTGCCATAAAGCAAAGGTGATATCTAACTGGCTCAGGAAACAAAACATAGAGATTTTGGGTCCATGGCCTGGAAACTCCCCTGATCTTAATCCCATTGAAAACTTGTGGTCAATCATCAAGAGACTGGTGGACAAACGAAAACCTAGGAATTCTGACAAAATGCAAGCATTGATTGTGCAAGAATGGACTGTTATCAGTCAGGATTTGGTCCAGAAGTTGATTGAGAGCATGCCAGGGAGAATTGCAGGGGTCCCGAAGAAGAGGGGTCAACACTGCAAATATTGACTTGCTGCATTAATTCATTCTAACTGTCATTAAAAGCTTTTGTTACTCATAATATGATTGCAATTGTATTTATGTATGTGATAACAACATCTGACATACACACATGAAAACCAGAGGCAGCAGATCGTGTGAAAATATGATATTTGTGTCATTCTCAATACTTTTGGCCATGAATGTATTGCGGTGGCTTTTGCGAAAATTGTGTTAATATGCAAAACGAGAGATGGAAACGCTTTTTTCGAATATGCTCTGACATAGCGAGCTTTTACCTCTCATGACTGATCAGCTGTTTTCGATGCGTCTTCCTGAATGTTCCTTTGATTTGCCCAAACATTGCTGGAAGCAGTACCAACATTATTAACTAACTTTGTAAGAATGACTTGCCTGGTAGAAACACATTTATTAAAACTTTACCTCATTACTGATCTGTGGTCCGTGCTAGATTGTACCCTCTTCTTCCTGCTTACTAGAGCCCTGTGTGACTAAGTACTGTATGGCGACATTGCTGTGCTGTGCTTGGTTATTTCAAATCAAAAGGAAACATCGCAAATACATACATTTTGTCATGATCTCAGTACTGATGTTGGTCTGATTCCTCACAAGACACACCTGCTCAGCTCCGCCCTATTCTCATATTGCTCATCTGATCCACCTGCACTTATCAGTATATAATCAGCCTTCAGATCAAACATCAGTGCCAGATTATTTTGAGCCATTGGTGAGATCTATTTCAGTATTGTGATTCCTGACTTCCTGGCTGTTTGCCTGACCTAATCTGTTCCTTTTTCTGAGCCTGCCTGATCCCTGTCTGACCTGACTGCCTGCCTGTTCTGCCTGACACTGATCTGTTTTATTTTGCCTGCACTGTTTTCTAACCTGGAACTGTTTCTCAACCTCATCATGGATTTCCCTCTGGTGCTTCATTGGACTTTTGATCACCTGCCTCTGACTCTGGATTTTGCCCTCGACTATGGCTTATAGTTTTTCCCTCCTGTTCCTCCTGCTTACTATTGTCCCATGGTTCTAAACCTCTGCCTGACCACGGATCATCGTAACTTAGCTGGAGTTGTATCTGGGACTTCCTGACCAATGACGGAAGTCCCAGGATGCAACAGGGAAAAAAGCGGGATAGCTGATGAGAACAGAGGATTCAAAGAAGAATGGACTGAATCATTTCATTTTCATTATCAATGTCATGTTTGCTTTGTAATGAGAGGTTGCCAAGGAATAAAAAGAGCAATTTGGAAAGACATTTCCAGGGAAGGCAGGCTAAATATGCGGTCGACCACCAAGTTGGCAATGAGAGAGAAAGTGTGATTGCAGAACTTCTGGATAATTTACAGGAGTGCAAAGATAGATTTAAGAAGTGGATTGCATCTTCAAACTCCACTACTGCTGCTAGTTTTGTTGCAAGCATGGGAAACCGTCCACAGCTCAAACAGGTAGCGCTCTTATGCAGGTATGTGAATTTTCATCCATTTTTCCCCCAAATTCTCAAAATGAAAATAACACCAAGGAAGGCGGCTGACGGAGGATGTAGGATTTCAAGGTTAGAGAGCATTGTTCCAATGGATGTCAGTTCCTGCTTGGTTCCTCATGACTCAATCAACTCCCCCCAACAGAAACACTTCTGCCATAGAAAGCTTCCTTTATTGTGTTTCTATAATTTCATTAATGCAACAAAGCCCAATACATACAAACTGCGCGGTGAAGCGACTCCCCACGGTGAGAGCGTTCACTGCTCCTCCCTCACCTAGTGCTAGTGTGAATGTGATATTTGCTCCAGGATAAATGTTTAATTGTGAATGCTTATTATATTTTGAAGCCCGCATAGTCATTTTTTATAGTGGGCTAATTTACCTAGAGCACATTTTGCCAGGCAAAGCTTATGTAAGACTTTTATATTTTTGCAACTCCTGACAGATTTGTTTTTTGTTTTTTTGGTCCAACATGGCTCTTTGAACAGTTAGGGTTGCTGAACCCTGACATATGAAAACATTACCAAAACATTGCAGAAAAATCATCTGAAATATTTAAAAAGGCTGGTTGCATGTGTGGTTGCATTGCTCTGGTATTATAACTTTACTCCAATTTATATTACAGTTTTAACGACTCTTTGCACTTTATACGACACATGCCACTGTTTTATGATATGATGTGCCTTGTTAGGCTCTTAGGGGCTGGATGAGTAGGGACTGATTTGGCTTTCAAGCCTTGAGTTCCACACATGTGCCATAACGTAACTATCTGGATATTATTGCTCACAAAATGTTTTGGAAAAGAACGCCTGAGCAGTTAGGCCAGAGGTGGGAAAATCATTGCATGGGGTTGTCTTTCAGCATATGGCACAGAAAGACTTACAGCAAAATTCTTCATACAATCTATTTAACGTGTTCACATGGTTGGGGCTTTTCATCATCAAAGCAGATTTTTCTTACAAAGCTTTCAAAAAAACATCCTAATGCATGTTAAATAAAAGAAAAATATTTTCCATTCTGATATATACAACCAGCTGCTTCTTTGAAAGATTATTTTTTTTAAGATTTCACTCGGTGTATTTATAAATATTTACAGATAAACAGACAAACAGACAGACAGACAAACAGGTACAGTAGCTGAAGTAGGATTTTCTTCTTCTACTTTTACTTTATATGTATTTTTCTGTACAGATTTTATTTCAAATGAAACAATTATCATCCTGATATTGCATTTGCAAAAAATTTGCATTATCAATCAATTTCAATGATGCTTTCAGGATATATTCCTACTTGCAGTGCCTCTTTCAGTCTAATTTCCTGAAACCATCACACCTGTAGCAACCCCAAACTCATGTGTTGGAGGAGCTAAGCCAAAGTGGACTGACCCAGGTCACTATTTCCTCCATCCTTTCAGGACCAAGTAAGTGACCCATTGACATTGGGGAGCTCATTAGTTTTTGGGACCTTGACTTTCAGCTTTAGTGTGCAGAGTGGCAAAGGACAATGGCTGCCTCTTTGATCTCCTAGCCTCTCATTCGAAATGGAGCCTTCTCAAAAACAACAAAGGAAAAGCAGAATGCTGCGATCCACCTAGCAGCAGTGCTCAGCACTGACACAATTTCAGAGAGCATGGCATTTTGCTCAGCAGGATGATTAGATTGCTAATTGTTGGTGAATCATGTTATCTTGATTTGGATGAGTTCAGACACTCTAGGATTAGAAGGGATGGAGGAGTAAGGCAGCAGCAAATGGCTGAACCTCTAAACTGACTTTATGCAAACACTGACTACTGTAGGATTTGTCTAAAATATGCATTAAAGCAACAAAAGCCATGTAAAACACTCACATTAATATTGTATTTAATTCATCTTCACCCAGTGCCAAAGCATTTTATCACTTTATTTGTTTTACCTTTCACATAATTACAAGACGTAGCAATGCTTTAGCTTGTTTCATTCTTATTAGGAGTGCAGCTATCCAGTGCAGCTAACGAGTAAGAATTATTATTTATTTAAGCACTGCTTCTAGTGTAAAAAACATAACTTTTCTTCTTTTAACATGTTGGTTGTACATGCTTGACCTTTGACATCGACCAAAATACCTTTAAGGTATCATTCAAACATTGCTTTAATTTGGTTAAAGACACCTATTTAAAGAGTGGGACAGATCTAAGTATGTAAACAATTACAGTGCATGTTTCATATTGCATCTATTTCTGCTTAAATAGAGGCTGGGTAAAATATTGGAAATTTCCTTAATCCATTGCAATTTACTTATGTCCATGCTTGCAGTCAATTTTAAATGCACATTTTTCTGTTTCCAAATTCCAAAGCAGCCCAATTTCAAAATATGTTTCTAGCTCACCAACCCACAGAGAACAAGCAGTCTTTTTGATATTATTATTTTTTTAAATCTTCAACACTAAGTAATAAAAAGAATCCTCAGCTTTTAATTCTCTATTATGTATTATTCTCTATTTGTATTACATTATTTTCATAGATCACTTGGATTTCTGCAGCTGTGGTTATTCTTTACTCATTTTTCTCTGTGCTCTTAGTTTTTGGAAACCATAATTTCCAAAGAAAATGTCACAATAATCCAACATGCTAACATCCTTGTGAACTGGGAGGCTCCAATGGAATCTGAGATGCTTTTAGAGTCATGGCTTTGTGACCATTGGAATGGATGGGAATAGTTTAGTGAGGTGATACAGCCCTTCTCCAACAAGGGTTGCTTCAATATCAGGCTATCTAGTTATTTTCAAGTTAATTTTTTTCTGTTCTTGGTGTTGTTATTTTTATAACAAAAGATCTAACTGGTTTTTTTAATCATTATTCATATGTGTATTTCTATTGCCTTTAAATTCATAAGATTGAAGTCGAACTGCAATTTTAACAAAATGCAATAAAATGTGGATTTTTTTATGCTTCAGACAATATATATTGAGATCATTAGTTTTTCCCATTACTTTCCTTTTTGTGTCCAGTAAGTTTTATAACATGCTTCCGACTAGGAGAACTAAGGGCATTGTAGCAGGTGTTTACTTTGCATCAAAGCAGTTGGTGGTCAAAGTTGCATGGAAAGCTGCTGGCCACTGGCTAAAAGGCTAAGACTGCTGCATAGCGGCTGCTTTGCCTGCAAAACTAATCGATTGTTGATCTTCTTTATTATTCGACTAGAGAAACGTTATTATTGACAGTGGGAAAAACCTGAAAATGTACATCTTCACAACCGGTGTCAGGAAGTCATACAAAAATCAGAAAGGATCTAACCAACATGGTTAAACAATATTCTAGCTATAACTATTATTTAGATCAGGGGTGCTACCATGTCGCTTCTAAGTAACATATTGCTATGATTAAAAGTTGTGTTTTTTTTGAATGATGTATTTTCTAAAATTATTCCTTCTATCAATTTAATTCCAATTAATTGACCTAATTTTAATTTTATATTTAGCCAAATTACTCACAGAAATAATATTGAGACACACCTAAAAGAAAAAAAGCCAACCTTCGTTTTTACTACCTAACAATAGAAGAAATTAAATTTTTACCAATACGTTTCAATATAGACAGGTTAGATTTACTCACACAATATAATCTTATGCTTAATGTGATACAGTACTATCTAATACATAATATCAATAGTTGAAAGACTGCCCAGGCACTTGCATAGTCATTAACTGCAAAGACGTTAAGGCTTTTCAGTTGTTCCTTCTATTAGACTTTGTTGTTTTAAATATAATTTAGTCAGTTTTATGTTTTTACTGTAAACAATATGCTGTTTTTGTACCTAGTTTTTTTTCACTAAAAAGCAATGTGTGCAGCCATTGTGTTAATATAGCATCATTTTACCATTCTTTACTGCCTAAAATGAAATTACAAGGGAAAACATTCTTAGCGTAAGACTGTTCATCTATGAGAAAAATCTTTATTTGTTTTTATTGAACCACCATTTTATTATTATTTTTTTTCTTTGGACTGCATGCTCCACTCTTGTATTCAAAGCTGTAGCTGTCTTGGAAAGATTAAGCAGTAGGTAAAACCAGGTCAGGTTTTTTTTTGTGCAGCCTACTGCTTACTCCAAATCCCTTGAATGTAGAAAACTATGTCCAAATCAATTCCGCTAGATTCCTAAACAGTAAGTCAGTGCAAAATGTCTTGGGAGCATCTTTAAGGTTAGCTGAGTCCAGACAAAGTTAATTTCCTTTTCAATGAATAAATCCATGGTAGGAGGACAGATTCAAAGGCTTATCTTTACCTTATCTGACTTACCTTCATAAATATGGACACTATAACCAGTCCGTTGGGGCTTTTAGCTGCTTCTGTGTAATTTGTATACAGCTCATGATTGTAGTGAATCAGTTGAACCTGAAAAATACAGAGGACATAGACAGGGTTACTGAAGGAAAAGTCACAGGTCTTAAAGTTTTAGGTAGCTGTTCACAGAAAATCTAACTCTTGGAACCTCACATCTGACAATCCCCTCATATCAAAATTCCCCGGCACACTTCTTAAGATGATAATCAAAGAAAAAATCCGCTTGGAATCAAATCCTCCTGGGATTTCTCTGATTGTAAACGGAAGAAGCTGATGTTCAGAACATTGTGATCCTAATTTCGAACATGAACAGCAGAAATAAGAGGGATACAAATAGCTGCTAACACCTGATCCAGGGCCAGCCCACTAATCAGTGTTGAGAGTGGCTGAATGATCTTCTAGGACGCTGTTAATGTAACAGATGCTCCATCGTTTCCAGCTGTTCAATATTCCAGTTTTTTAACGATGTGGATGTGGTAGGCACGGCTTTTCAATTGCACCTCGTAAAAGTGTAAAGCTCTAAGAAAGAAATATGTGTGTTAAAAGTCTGTCCTAACAAAGAAGGTATTAATGAGCAGCTCTGAGCCAGTAAAAATGAATCAATCTGGAATATGCACGAATGATCATTAATGCGTGTTTCAAACAGCACCTTAATGTGCCTATCAAACTTTTATTTGTAAAATGAGATTACAGTGATATAAATGTTATAAATATCTCTCCTTTTATCAAACAGAATCTTGCAGCTACTTAATGGATCTGAGTTAGTTCTGATTTTGATTTGTTTGCATTTCTGGGGTTTAAAGTCAAAGGAATCTAACTATCACCAGATAACATCTGATGGCAAATGTAGTTAAATCCAAATTCCAAATCCATTGATGATATGATAACCATGTAGCCTACTAACTCAACAAGAAAGACACTGTCTTTGTCTAAGAAAAAAGCTTATTGACTTATTACTATCTGTTCTCTTGCACTTGCACCAACACTGCCCCTACCTGTTAACATTAAGTATAAGTATCTTAGAGTGAACAAATCATCCACTTGATTTGTGTAACATCCATATGCCAATCTTTGACATCTAAACAGCAGCAAACAATGCTGGAACAATTAAATTTTATACTCGGCTTCTCAACGAAGAGAATGGTAATAAAATACTGTAAAAGGACAAAACAGAAAACCTCTAAGTAGGGATGTATAAATATGAAAATCTGGGCTTATATCGATATAAATTTTGTCATTATGGCTAAACAATATTTATTGATATACATTTACCTACCTTTTGGAGACCATTTAAAAACAACCATTTGGTTGATAGTGCATCTTTGCTTTGGTTAAACATCCACAGTCCTGAGCTAAATCACAATCACTTTCACATGACCAAATAAGTACAACATAACTGGTCCCTCCCTCCCTCTTCTGAAACAACTGCATGGAAATAAACAACAATGGGCCAATACCAAAATGCTTAAAATGACCTCTATAAGGCAACATATTAATGTCAATCTCATGCATCCCTATCTCTAAGTTATATTATGTATTTTATGTGTTTATTTTTTGTGATCTCCATAACTTACAATTACCCCAGAAATGCAATTATTGGTAAAAATTTAGATGAAATAACTATTAAACAGATGAAGAAATGGGAATGTTTCGAAAAAGCATAAAGAGCCACAACAGATTAATGCCTTTTGCAAACATTCCTGTTACTACATCAAAAGCAATACCAACAGTTTTTTTATTAAACAGATGCCAATAATAATATAAAAACAAAAAATTCCATGACCAATTTTATCAGTTTTACTGTGCACCAATAGCATAGAGTGGTACAAGTAGTGAATGCAAAAAAAAAAAAAAAAAAACACACACACAAAGTCCCCGTTTGCCAAGCATATCAGGAATATCCGCAATTTTATTTCTAAACTTCTGAATGTTCTAGTGAGCATAAAAAAGAATTATAATTCAGGAGGTAAAATCATGTACCGTACTGGGGATACCAGTAGCTTAGCACTGCTTTGCAAAATAAATACAGTACCGCAACCTGCTCCATGAAATCCCTGTACACCATGTGGAGGTAGGACCTGTCAACCCAGTCTCATGGGAAAATGTACCCCCACTACGTTGGTCCACACTGCAAAACGTAGTGGAGGTACATTAATGGCCATTTTTTTGTGGTACTGTTACGTTTCTTCTGCCTATACGCTTTCTATTGTTTTACGTCCTAGTCACGTGACTTTCAAGATTCCAGCTGGGAGAAGAAAAAAAACATATACCGTATTTTCACGACTATAAGGCGCACTTAAACGTCTTTTTTTTCCCTCAAAATGTGCGGTGCGCCCTTTGGTGCAGTGCGCCCTATGTGTGTTGTAACTGCGACTTTTGAGATCACCTCATTGAGGAGATGATGAAAGAGTGGCTGAGGGAGGTGAATGTAAGGAGACCAGGTGTTTTTTTTTCCACTCATCACCATCGCTGTTAATATGTAACTCCATGCGTGCCCATCTCACAGCTGATGTGAAAAACATGGGGAAACAAATTAACGCTGTGCTCGCTGTTCAACCGCTCGACATCGGTGTGAACCGGACCCAGCAGGTGCAGCAGAAGCAGCGAGTTTACATGCAAAGTCAATGGTTGACGCGCGTATAGGCGCAGCAAAAGGTCCCGCAGCGCGTTTTGAGCAGCAGGCGCAGCGCGTTGGGAGCGTTTAAGCATCTGACGCACTGCCAACGCGCTGCTGCTGCTCGAGATGGAAAAAATGAAGTTTTGCTGCTGGACGCGCCGCATCAACCAATCAGAGAAGCTGATCTGGGAGCTGACAGCAAGACAGACACAGCGCTCTGATGACATATGATATTAACGCAAATGAAAAAGGCTGGATGGATGAGGAGATGATGAAAGCGTGGCTGAGGCAGGTGTATGTAAGGAGACCAGGTGGTTTTTTTCCACGCATCACCATCGCTGCGTGTCCATCTCACAGCCGATGTGGAAAAAAAAGGTGAATCAAATGAACGCTGTGCTCACCGTTATCCCGGGGGGTCTGACAAAGGAACTTCAACCGCTCGAGATTGGTGTGAAGCGGCCGTTCAAAGTAAGGCTGCGAGCGGCGTGGGAGCGATGGATGACCGACGGAGACCACAGTTTCAGGATAAGTGGAAGGCAGCGCCGGGCAAGTTACGCCACCGTTTGCGGATGGATTGTAGATGCTTGGACTAACGTGTCTGCTGGCACTGTTGTTCAAGCTTTCGCAAAAGCCGGCATTATTTCTAAGGACGCCGCGCTGCACGGAAAGTGACTGACAGCGAAGAAGGGGAAATTGGCATGTCTCATTTAGCGCAGCTGTTTAATTCAGAAACAGAGGA
Organism: Cyprinodon tularosa; assembly: GCF_016077235.1. Classification (NCBI taxonomy): domain Eukaryota; kingdom Metazoa; phylum Chordata; class Actinopteri; order Cyprinodontiformes; family Cyprinodontidae; genus Cyprinodon; species Cyprinodon tularosa. Next base: position 685,770 of record NW_024038178.1, read on the forward strand.
TGATGACTTTGATGGGTTTGATTAATACTTTGTAATAAATATATGAATAAAGCACAATCATCTGTTTTGCTCCCGCTCTATTTTTCTACTGAAAACTTAATTCAACAGCAGCCTCTGGGCCGGGTCTCCTCCTCTTCACCGCGGTGGCTGGCAGGTGTTTTTTCATCTAAGTAATCTAAATCTTGCAGCTATATTTGCTGTGATCAGTGGGAATAAAGTAGTTTTAATATGTTTTTAAGTGAGAAAGGCCACCTGAAAACTTCATAATTGCAGTCAGTTCATCCAGATTATTATCCTGCATATACTATTTCTGTCGGAGGCGCTCAGACCCCCACATACCAGCGGTGCGCCGACAGTAGAAATCCCTTCAACAGCAGCCTCACCGCGGCGGCTGGCAGGTGTTTTTAATCTAAATAATTTAAACTGCAGGCACCAGGATACCGGTAATAAAAGCGAACATATTCCGTCGGCAGGTTTCAGGATTTTAAGTTAATTTAGGAGTGACCACAGCGCTGTGTCATCTGTGATGTGTCTGTCTCACGGCCAGCTCCCAGGTTTGATTAATACTTTGTAATAAATACATGAATAAAGCACAGTCATACTCAGTTTTGCCCCCGCTATATTTTTAAATACGCAGTAGAGGTATTTAAAGGTAGTAGAGGACATGTACCTGTATATAAAAAACGCACCCTATAGTCCGGTGTGCCTTATGTGTGTGTTAAATACAGAAATGGGACACATAACTGAGAGTGCGCCTTTTAGTACGGTGCGCCTTATGGTCGTGAAAATACGGTAATAGATCCACAAACCAGTGACATTTTTGGCAGATGGGTCAAAAGAATAATCAGGATTTGTGCAGGAGTTAAGGGACACTTACTTAGAGGTTCAGAATTGTATGGAATTAGCAAACGCAATGTTTTCTTATGAAATTAACTGCTAAGGCTGTCATGATTTTTCTCTGTTTTCTCTGCAACACCCCGTTTGTTCCTGCACCTCTCTGTACAACTCTCAGCTGGAATATTGTTACCACCTGCATGTCCCTTGTCTGCATCCTAATCACAACTGCTTCACATAGTCTCTAGGGTTGCCAGATTATCGAAAGTCATGTTTAAGTAAATGTCCAGCCATGTTTTCTTGCCTGCCTGCTTGATTGCGATCATATTTCCTCCTCCCTTTTTTCCCTGGTCTGGCTTGCACCTGTCAGATATTCTCCTTGTTCTGATCTCTAGACATTGACAATGCTTCTGCCTTCTGCTTGCTATCTTCTGCCTTACCCTGGTATTTTTCAGCCTGTATCTGTCATGATCTGCTCTAATAGCTGGCCTTAATTGCTAATATCATTCGGCTGCCATCTAATTACTCCTCATCTCATCCACCCGCGGTCGGTCCAGCCCAGCTATCGAGTTCATATAATTATTTGTTTTCTGTTTGTTTTCTGTTTCGTCTGTTAGTTAGTTCCTGCCAGCCAGTGGAAAGAGAAGCTTTTGTCTCGTCTCCTGATCGTGTCCTGTTCCTTCCCTGCAGAGTCTTCAGGGTTTTGGCTTGGAACTCGGGGAGGATCAGTTTTCCCTGTACGCCCTGGCTCCAAAGAGGAGACCAGTGTAAAGTCCTGTTCATTCTGGTTCAACGTCTTGTCTCTGTTTTCCTCTCAACCACCGAGTCTGCCCGTCTGCATCTGAGGCTGCCTGTTTGCACCTGTGTGTGTCTCTGTTGGACTCTGAACCTGCCTGAGCATTCTGAGGATTCATGGAATACTGGATCCTACTTCTCCTACCTGATCTGTCTTGCCCGGACTTGGATCAACGTCCTGCAAGCTCTCTGGGGCTGCAGCATTGGGGACACTGTATGTGACGCATGCTGCGTCGGTTGGAAGCCCATCGACTCCACGCACCTCTCATGGACTGGTGACGGTGCTGGACTGGGCTATCAAACCAAGTAAGTGACTATCACAGATAATCATCTCCTGCCAGAATGTTTTTTGTTTTGAACTTTCCTAATGACTGTCTCACCTTGAGTACTGGGTTCACCTGTTCTGTTTTATGACAGTATCTGATTCCATGTCTCCAACATGTGTATATATTTTATCTCTTTTTATTCTTACTTTTTTTGTCTTTATTATATTGTGTAGTTGGATGTGTGTATATATATATATATATATATATATATATATATATATATATATATATATATATATATATATATATATATATATATATATATATATATATATATATATATATATATATATATATATATATATATTAGGGGTGGAACGTTTCACAAAATCCACGGTTCGGTTCGATTCACGGTTTCTGGTCACGGTTTTCGGTTCGATTCGATACATGTTGATTGTTACACCGAAATCCCATTAAAAAAATTATAAATTGCTGGGTGCGTGGCTTTGGGGGCGGTCGTGCCTGGCCCCTTCTGCCCTGGGGGGTGGGGGGCTTTTAGGTGGCCATGCTGTCTGCGCGGCCCCGCTCCTGACATGGCTTAGCACTGCCTCTCAGTTTTAACCGCAAACAACACATATTTTACACATAGCCATGAGCGGGGGGATGAGGGAAACGGGATCCTTTGATGCCCTGGCCTCCCGGGCGCTGCTGGGGGGGAGGGTGGTGGCTGTTCCGTGGGCTCAGGGTCACGGTTGGCTACGCTGCGGGGGGTCGGCTGGACCCAGGGGGCGCCTGTTCTGCTGCGCCTGGGGATGGGGGGCGGTGGTTGGGGTGGCGGGGGGCGGCGGGGGCTTGGGGTTCGCGGAATGATGTTTAGGGGTTCCTGTATAGACGCACCAAGGTACTGTGTAAGTGTATCCTTTTTTTATCTCTCTCTCTCTCTATATATATATATATATATATATATATATATATATATCTTTCTCTCTCCATCACTCTTTTTGTTTTTTTTTCCTTTATCTCTCTCTGTTCCACTTTCTATCATTGCCTCTTTCAGTTTCCTTTTGTCAAGCCCGGCGATACGATGTAAAATGTTGCTATAAAAATGTGTAATTAAAGAAATAAATTAATTAATAAAATAATAAATAGGTTCTCAAGGGGAACCCCCAAGCTCCCCTTGGCAAAGCAAAATCTGTTCAACACAATAAAGCAACCAGACTACCATTCTGCTTACTATGATGCTGGACAGGACAAAAAAAAAAAAATTTATAAAATTAAATTTATGAAATTAATGAAAAAATCCCCCCAAAAATAATGGATTGTAATTATTTTAAATGATCCGCAGAAACCCTGGATCATTTCCGTATGTTTTGCTGCTTTGAATTTAATCATCTCGCGCATGCTCTCTACCATCTCCAAGGGACTCAGAGGGGAGCGGACGAAGCCACAGTGGAGGCTGTAGGCTTTGCTTTGAGCAGCCGGTCTGGAGCGCAGCGGGGCGGAGCGGGGGTTGCTGACGGAGTATGAAGGATTTCGGGGTTAGCATGACATGTTGCTGTTAGCATAAACAAAATGTGTTGCACAATGCTTGCACACTGTTGCACTTTTATCCACAACTTTCTTTCCGCTGTCATCGTAGGTCACTCTAAATGCAAAGCGCTCCCATACAGCAGACCTATAAAGTGCTGCTGGCACGTCTTCCAACTCCTGTTTTTTCCCACTCGCCAGTCCGACACAATTCTCCACAACAACTGATTTTTTTCCCTGCTACACCCGGCTAAGCTGCTTCGCTTCTTCTTCTTCTTGTTTACTACTGGTAGTTAGCTTTGGTCGCAGCACTGCCACCTTCTGCTCTGGAGTGTAATCGCTTCCTCTATGAGAAAAAGGAGCAGCGCATGAACCGAACGAAACACACGCGAACCGAACCGAGACAGTCGAACCGAACGATTCTGACGGTTTTCATAAATCGTCCCATCCCTAATATATATATATATAACTGTAACTGGAGCGTGTAACAAAAGTAATTCCCCTCTGGGATTATTAAAGTATTTCTGATTCTGATTCTGATTCAACGAACAGATTCAAGCCCTGTGTCCATGCTTTGTCCCAAGCTCTGTTCCCCAACATTTTCTCTGGGTTTCAATCAAAGATTTGTGTGCTTTTCTAGTGAAAGTTCTGGAGGAAAACTTCCAACATTCAACCAATGAGTCACTGTAACTCCCTGGGTCCTTATATATACTTATTACAAATGCCAGAAACACAAAACAAAGAAAAAAGAGATGGAAGTCATTGAAGACATTCCATCAATGCACTTCTCCATTACCATCTTAAAAAGGCAGGGAGCATTGCTACTCCTTTGGGAAATCTGCTAAACTTCTGTGTATAAATCATATTGGTATCACAAAGGCAATTTCTCTTAACCTGTCCTTCTACTATCAGGTATTTTTTTTTCCAGATTTGCAGTCAATAATGAACAACCACCTTGAAACCGATAAATGACATTTTTAACTGAAGATGCTTCCTGGTTGGGAAGCGAAACATCTTCAAACTTGGAAACCAAGTCCAGTGGATTGTTTTTTTTTTTTTTTTCTGGAATGACTATGACTTGGATGACTGAGAATCTTTACCAGCAACTTGAGCTCTGGGTTGGGCAATGCATAGCTGAACTTACTGGCTTAACTGTGAGGCTTGCAGTAATGGACACAAAACTTGATGGTGCTAAAACTTTTCTAACCACTATTATGGATCTATTTGTCTTTCCACATTTACACTGTTAAACTCTTTAAAGTGTAGTCCTTAAGTGAAGTCAGATCAATTAACTATGGATGGATTATTCAACTTCTGTGGTGTGGCCATAGTCAGTGTAATTTAATGCCAAAACATCTGACAATGAATTGAATGTCTTTGTAACCCCATCTTTCCATTCCCTTGATATGGGGTAACCTGTAAAGCCAAAGGAAAGCTCAAACAGTTAAGATGTCAGCAGCTAAAATGGGTAGGGTATCAATCTACTCTAGTCTTGCCATTACATCCATTGGGAGATCCGCTGAGATAAAGGGTAGGGAGCACCTGGCCATCTTCACCCTCGAGTTCTAATAGGGTTTAATGTAAACAATGGATAGGATGATGTAAAATGAGGGTTTCTGATAAAACGTTGAGATTTTGGTGACCTGAAACCCTAATCTATAAGGCTCTAACACTTTATCCCCTAAATTGTTACAATCTGGGCCCTTAATGCTTTTGAGAGTTTGGGGCTATAAGGTTCATTACAGAGAGCTTTTCACAAGTGATTGGCTGAGTTGATGTGCTGCATTTTGTTTCTAAGGGGTGCTCTCCATTGCTTCAAAGCGATTCTTTAATTGCCAATATTTCTTCTGCCATTAATTTAGCTGTGCTGTCAAATCACAGTATTAGTGACCCACAAGCATTGGGGCTTTCATGCACTCCTGAACAATGTGCCTATCATTGCCACATTTAAAAAAAACTTTTGGTCAATCTTTAGATAGTATTTGCTGATTTTAACCTCAACAGTCTCTCCTTTTTAGATATGGCTTTTTTTTTTAGTTTTGAAGTTTTCTCTTTTCATTTTTTCTGCTTCTTTACCTCTTAATTTTAACTTCAGCTAAATTCTCTCTCAAATTATTTGTTTGCCTCTCTTTTAGGCACCTGCATACTACAGATAATTTGGTATTTGTGCCCCCAAAATGTCACTGCATGCAATCAATCTTTGTTGTTCTCCATCTTCTGTTTATCATAGCTGCAACAAAAAGTCAAAGAATTAGGGCATTTTTCATATATAAATTAAATGTTTTCTACTGTCATCAGAAACTTTGTCCCTTTTAAACTTGACATTGTCTGATTGTTTAATGAGAGCTTTGTATATGTGCCATTGGTTTGGGGTCTGGTTGAGTTTGTAAACTAGATTTGTATAAAAAATAATAAGGATTTTCAATATAGTGGTAATGTGTGGGAGGGTAGATGGTATATAACAGTTACTTCTTACTGAAACTAAGCTAATGCTTTAACCCCAGATCTGTGTCTTGGCACTGACCAAAAGCTTGTTGAAAAATCGCCCACCCACACGTCATGGCTCACTCACAACAGATTAATATATGGAAGGTGTATGTAGTAGTAGTACAACCTAGTTTCTGCTGGAAAACTATGCCTAAATATAAATCTGCTCACTATTCTAGACTCTAAGGATGAAGCACAGATTAAATAATTGCAGACAACTGTAAAAAGTAACAGAAGTCAGTAAATTTGATAATTTCAGCTTGAAAACCTAATACTATTTCACATTAATAGATTGTTTCTCCCTTTAGTGGTTTTGTCATTATAGTCTTTACCCTTTAAATTATTTACCTTAGTTTCTTAGTTTTAAATACATTTTTGCTCTAGCAAATACGTACATAAAAAAATGGTTTGTTCTTTTATCCTCTGTTTGACATTACTACAATGTGTGTCTTGCATTGTTGTAGATCTTTCTCTTATTTTATTTTATTAGTAGTCAGTATATTTTGGACAACAATCCCTGCTGGCACACAAAAGCAATGATAGACAAAATATTTCACCTTCATAATGCAAAACCCAGGTGGGTTAAACAATAATTAAATATTTCACCATGAGTCTTTTGGCACATTTATTTCAGACTAGATATGTGAAAGCTCTCTTATTATAACTTGGTACACCACTACAATATTAGTATGTGGCAATTACTCCCTTGGCACAAACACAGATATGTATAAAATTCAAAAAGTGTTTCTTGCATAGCAGTGATTCTTACATAACGTGACTTTTTCAGTCTATTAGTGTAAGAGCCATTTGAGTTGATCATGTTCTGAGTTTTATTTCTGAGTTTTCATTAGTCTTATTTCCATTTTTGTGTTCTAGTTATTTATGATTGTATTTGAGTTTGTAGATATTTTTGCCATCTTGTATGAGTCTCCTTTTCCCTAGCTCCCTTCTTTCCTCTGTTCACACCTGCTTCCAATCTTCTAATTAGCCTGGTCTTTGCTTCTCTCTCCCATATATTCTCCTCCTGTTCAGTTACTGTTTCCTGGTGTGTCTTCATCTCTTTGCCCCCTAGTTGTGAGTATTCCTTGGTACACATTTTTGTGGATTTATGTTTTTGGATTTTTGCTTCTGTTGAACTTTTTCGGATACTAAATGTTCAAGCTCCTGTCAAACCTCCAACTCACCATGACATACAGTAGGTGGTCAATATAGATAGGGGTCCATTGTCTTATATTTACCGACTCGCTAAGAACAACCTCCTTCTTTACACATTTCAACACTTAATAGGGTGTTTTCACCTATTTCATACACGATGTAAGAAGGAAGATTGCCTGAGATTATTTGCTCGTTGAACTTGAGCAGGAAACTATATGTTCACATACTACAGTATAATGCAGTTGTAGACCTACTGTAAATATATACATATGTGTCTGTTTGTTGTTTTTATCAATAGTTAACAGCAAATCTCTGCAAAGTGTCAGGATATGAAAAATGAGGTTATTCAACACTACCTGTGCATGGAAAAAAATGTATGTCTATCCTGCGAGGTTCATTGTATTGCCCCTGGCCTTCAGCAGCATAATATTGTAAGACATGATCATTTTAAACACAAAGATGGTAATAATTTTCTGATCTCACCTAAACGGCTTCCAGCTTTTCATTTCTCACCTCCATAATCTTCTCATCCTCCCTTGCTGGCAAAGAGCTCGGCACATATTGTACAGGCAGATATAAATAAGCAAATGCAAGAAGAGAGTAATTATGAAAAGCTCAGCTGGGGGAGTGCAGAACGACAGAACGTCTATAAACGCAATCAAGGCGAACATGGACGTGATTGGGGTCCTATGCTGATTTAATTTAGTATTTTATTTTTTTTAGGTGAGAACATCAAAAGCAGCCTAAAGAATTTCTGTGCACTCCCCAAGTTACTAATTATGTAAAGATTGCTGCTGGGCAATAAAATGGCTAGTATGGGCCATAATAAAGTGAGAACATTTGCCAAATAAAGAGAAGAAAAGAGGGAGGGAAGAAATAGAGATTGTAATTGGATACAGTAATAGTTAAAGAAAGAAAAGAGAGGAATAGCTATAGAGTGGGGGGGGGGCAGATCTGTGTCCCGCAGCACTACATCATTTATCACAGTGTTCCTCTCTTGCACCAAACTTTGACCGAATTTAGTGACGCCCCAACCTATTTAGCAGGTACAGGCAATCCAGATTCAGCAAGAACACTGCATTCTGATATGTGCTGAACACATGCAAAATAATTCTACAGAACAGAATGTGAAACAAATGACAAAATTAGTTGAAAATGAAAGTCTTCAGGAGTTTTGATCAGCTGCTCCTGACAGTGCCTAAAGCAAGGCTTAAGCTCAGAGGGGATCGAGCGTTTTCTGTTGCAGCTCCAAAACTCTGGAATGCATTGCCGCTGCACATTAGACAGGCCACCTCTCTGTCTCATTTTAAAACTCTTCTTAAAACCCACCTCTTTTCTTTGGCTTTTAACACCATGTAGAGTGTTGATTTTATGTACACATGTTGATTTTATGTACACATGTTGATTTTATGTATACACATGCATATTTTTATCCTGTGCGGGCAGTGCTTTTATTTTATTTTATTTTATTACTTTTATTTATTTTAGTTATTTTATCTTTTTGTGCAGCACTTTGGAAACCTTGTGTTTATTTAAACCGTGCTATATAAATAAAGTGGATTGGATTGGATTGGATTGTTTTATTGAGCAATAAGTATAGGAACAAAATTACAGACTGACTCTGAGGGTATTTGTCACAAATTGAGAGATGTCGAGGGATAGCTAAGACCAAGAGATAAGAACCATACTGCATTACGCTTAAATAGGATTTAATGCAACTGTAGTTTATTTCATCCTGCAGTTGGGGTATGAAAATTAATGAACTATGTGACTTTATACCTGGGGAAAGCCTAGTGTTGAAAATAAATTCAGCTTTCTGCTGTAGCATTATCTTGTGAATTGTGTTGAAAAATAGTCTTTGATTTAAGCAATAACAGCCCCTTTTACCTTGTTCTGTTGAACACAGAAAATACTGTGTTTTAGTTTAAATGAGAAGACAATGTGGTTATGAAGAAAAATTCAATTTTTTTGTCTTTTTTTTTTTTTTTTTTACCATATGTAACCCATATTTTACTTTTTCATGGCATTCACATGGATAAAATTTCAATATTTCCATCTTTAAAAAAAAAATCCAGACAGCGCCACTTTCATTTGTGGTACTAAATGGGATACACATTCAACAGTTTTTAAAGCATCCAGGCTCTGTGCATTCATGTAGCATTTTATCCCTATCTTATGTTATCATCCAGGCTCTGACTACTTATTCATATAGACTCCACTACAGTGGTCACTGCTCCACCAAACACACATGGAAAAAGGTTCTGCTCTTTTTTTTTTTTCCACCTTTCTTCATTTTGTCATGTGATGATTATATAAAATTGTGTACTCCTGTTGCTCAGCAACTTATAATAATGATGAGATGTCAAAGTCTTCCATAAACAGTGTGCTACAGTGTGATGTCTACACTGTCCTTCTGTGTATGTGTTGCATTAGAACCAAGACAGGTTCAGACTAGATTCTGATGGTGGCTGCATTCAAATAGTAGTCTGAAAGAACATCTTTCTGTGTTGATATGGTCATTTGTTTTGGATTTTTCAAATGAGTAAATACCCCTTTAATTTGAATGTTTAAGCTTATTTCCAAATATTCTGATAAGTTTAACACTTAAGGATGCCATCCACTTCAACATGTTTCACTCAATCTTAGAGAAACAGATCCTCAGCATAACAAATCTTACCATGTGTGCAAGATGAATTGTTGTGAGATTTGTGAATTCCAAAAATCTAGAAACATTATTCTTTCCAGAAGCCAACTGATGCACTAGCCTTGATACAGAAATGTTTTGGACTAATGAAATGCAGTAATGAGTATGACATCAAGGCTGAAAGCCTAGGCAAAACAAATATGGTTGCAAGGGTTTTAGCTTGAATACCCACTATTTATTTTTGAAAAGGAAACAATTTGTTTATTTTTCAATTGGAAAGCTGTTTACTTGTTAGTCCAGACTAGATTTTGTAAGAGTTTGATCAGTAAACTGCTAAGTGAGAAGCAAATCAAAAATGTGATACGTCACAACTGCTACTCCTGATAAAGCTCAACATGTGCCACTTGATTTAATCATCACCTCGAAGAATTTTACTCAATGTCCTTCCCTTTTGTGAACACTTTTCATAGGAGACTTTCCAGATGGATACTGTGTAGAATTCTAATTGAGCTATATCGACCCGTCAGTCTTATGTAAGGTTAGAACACATTTGTTGAAAAAAAAATACAAGTCTTTGAACAACCTGTCAGCCTTACAAGTCATTTGGGTTGTTGTAACTAGTGCAATGTTTCCTTATAAGACCTAACATGAGTTGGTTTGGTCACCTGTTTCAAGATAGAAATGGCTGTAGTAGCCCGTAGTGTATAAAGTAATAGTTTTTAAAATATTAGGTATTAGATAAATGAAAGGTTAATCCACCTCCTTTGTCCTGTGATAGCTTTTTAATGTTTGATACAAACGGCTTTATTTAGACCTCTTACAAATGACCTTTTTTGACTCTCATTACGCTCTTTTGGCTGTGGACTGAACATACAAAGGCTTTATGATCTTGAGATGCCTAGAAATGCAAAAGTTAATAAGCTAGGAACTTTAAACCGGTGGTAAGGACCGAAGATATCTTTTGAATAAGAGTTAAACCATCATCAGAAAAGAAGAAAATATGAATGTCGCTTTTCTTTATCTAATTATGACTAAACTTTGGAGATTTCTTTCAGATCTCACCTACTGCCCTTCTCACTTTGTAATGTGGCAAGATACACTTGGGTTTTCAAGCCAAGTTGTTGAAAGACATGGGTGTCTGTGTAATGTTATATTTAAGGTATGGACACTGACATGCTCAGGAAATGTTTTAACATGGTAGTGTATATTTGAGTTGTATCAGCTTAGTTATTTCTGGTTTTAAACTGGAAAAACAAACAATCGAAAATATCTAATATTAAAAAATTCTACTATATATTCTATCTTTTATATCTTCAAGTTAAATTCAGGGCAACCTTATTGCCTTATTTTCAATGGTATACTGTCCTAGTAAAGAGTTAAGGGGTTTTGTCGCATTAACAAGCCAAGCTTTACTAAACTGAAGGGGCTTACGGCAAAGCTAAATTGGGTGTTAAGGGTTCCTTGGACAGAGATCTCTGATGCTTCTGGGGATTGAAGGCAAATTGTTTCTAAGGGTCGTGGCAGCCTCTTTATGGCATGATGGCTGGATTGGCCTCAAGGGATACGGAAATATGAAGACAGCAAGTCGATAGCAGAGGGAAGGTGTTCAGTGCTGCGTATAAATGTTGGGAAATGACACTCTTCATCCCAGCTTTCATCTTTCTGCAACCCTCCCTCAGATTAACTGAAGCATGGACCCATAAAAACCAACAAACGGACCTCCACTGTCGCCACTATGACCAATGACAGGCAGATTATGCATTTTCTGCTTCAGCGAACTGCTTTTCTGATATGACTGAGACAGACAGAATCCTCTTTTGATCCATTAGTTGAAGAAATGTAGTTCACATTTACTGATAATCTTCTAATTTGAATATTTTGTTTTCATTAATATTTATTTCAGTTGGCATTTCTTGAGAAAAATTAACCAGACACTGATGTTCTGATCTGAGATTAATCCAAGTTTCTCAGAAATTAAGATACCCCAGACAAGACGTGGGCGAAATGTGCCCTATAATAGTGATTAATGATAATTAGAGGAAGAGAAAATAAAATGGAATGAGCTTCCACAGCAACATCTTTGTGATGATAATCTGCCGCAGCAATATTAGCTCAATGCGATTTTCCATCTGTATGGCTCTGGTAGAAAGAGGACACACAAGAGATGTTTCTCCGTGATTGATGGGGATTTTAAATTTTTGTAGCAGCTGCCTGTGGCGAATCCTTCTGAGACACTTGACAGGATTTGAATTAAATATAGCTGGATTGTTTCTTTAGCAGTGAAAAGGAGTCTTTCATTCTGTGAGGATACTTGTTGGAATATTTTTGATGTTTAAGGGGTGTAAACTTCAATTCACACTCATACATCTAATAGTTTCCTGTATTAGTTTAGTCCATGTACAGTTGCGGTTGGTGGGGGCTCCAGCTAAGCATCTCAGTTGGAGGGCCCATGCACAGTTGACAGGTTGCAACTTAATCAAAAGTCAAAATAGCAACAAAAAGGACAGAAAATCCTCCTCAATTGTTACATTGCCTGACATTCATTTCACGTACTTAATTTATCCTTAACCTTAATATTTACGCAAGACTAACCTTCCATCCATCCAATATCAATGTTGTGGTGGGCTAGTGCCTATTCCGGCAGTATATAGGCAAAATACGGGGAACACCCTGGACAGGTGATAAGTCTGTTGCAGGTGATCACAGAGATGCACTAAGACATAGACTGAGTCCCAAACTGACCCCTAAGCACTAACCCTTAACTATCAAATGCACTTGCAATGACGTCACAATCGCGGCTGTGGATGGCAACTTGATTGAAGGTGGGGGGGTATAACTGAGAATGGGAATAATAATAATAATAACTTTGAATTATATAGCGCCTTTCAGGACACCCAAGGTCGCTTTACAAGAGGTGAAGTAAGGGGGGGTAGGGACAGGGAGGGGGTTAGGAAGGGTAAGACTTCTTCCTTCCCACAGGAAAGGAAAGCATGGCATATGGCAACACAGTGATTACCTCTAGTGCATGGTTGTAGCTCTGTGGCACAGGGTTCCAAAAATTTTAACATTTGCCCCTTTCTTAAAACAAATATGTATGGTCAGATAAAACAATTTCGATGAGGATCTTCCCTTTTATGGTTTTTTTCATATACCTAACAGATTTTCTGTCATTGTGATGAAGTTGCAGCAAGATTTGCATTGATGCAGACTCGCCCTACCCACTACGTGGTTTGGGACGGCCTTTAATGTGGCGGACCCTCCGTGGAAAACCGTAAACCGTAAATGGAGGGTTAGTGCTTAGGGTCACTGTTTAGTGGCCGGTTTGGGATACACGTGTACGTAAGCACAATTTAGAGACACCAATTAACCTAAAAGTGATTATTTTAGACCATGGAAGGAAGCTGGAGTATATGGAGAGAACCCATGCATGCACAGTGAGAACATGCAAACTCCATGCAGAAAGACCCCATGCTTGGAATTGAACCCAGAATCTTCTTGATGCAAGGCAACTGTGTTACATACTGCACCACCGAACAACCTTGAAATTGTTAGTTCACATCATACCTCTAAACCAACCCCTTTTTAACAAATAGAGGTCTGCCAATGTGGTGCTGACAGTAAGACCCTAGCCTAGATGTGAAACCAAGATGTTTCTTCATCTAACTAACTTCTTTGCACCACCATGGAGCCTGATGCATACCCATACTTATACTTGTCACCTTCTGATTGTCCAGGTCTGGATCATGGGGGCAGCAGAGATGCTCAGACACCTCCTGCAGCTCCTCTGGGGGAAGCCCAAGATGTTCCAAGGCCACCTGAGAGACACTGGGCTGTGGCCTGGGCCTCCTCCTAGGAAGAAATGTCTAGAAAATTTCCCAAGGGAGGCATCCAGAAGGCATCTAGTACAGATGGTACCCCCTCAACTAGTACCCCCTCAACTGGTACCACGTGAACTGACTCTTTTGGATGGGGTTTTTCCAGCACTCATTTCTCTTGTTCCCCTTTGGCGACATTGGCAAGAATTTTCCTTTTTTTCTAAAGAATCCAATAAAAGCTGGATCAAGCACCAGTTCTTGTTTTACTTTTGAACTGACCTCTCCTGGATGGCAGAGTTCCTCACCCTATCTCTAAAGGAGTTCCCTGCCACCCTTGTATCTAGGATCTTAATATTTTGGTCATCACCTGTAGACTAACTGGTAAAATTAGAGCTCTTCTTTTTTGCTCAGCTCTGTCTTCATTACAAGACATGATGTTGCTGGGTAAACCTGAGCCTTGACCTCACAGTGGAGCCAGACCTGGGGCTAGTGCCTGGTGGTTGTGTTAATTCCAGTTGGATCAGACAGCACTGAGCCCAAATAAAAGATGTTCATCTCGGATAGTCCCATCATCAGTAGGGCAAACGATGAGGATCTGTGCTAACAGGATTTGGCAGGAGTCAGAAGTGGAGACTTTGGCAAACAGATTAACCTACACAGGTTCTGATGTATAACCCTTATGGAAAAAAAAAAGGAGTGAAGCATCGGAATGCTGTGCAAAATGTTTAGTATGTCGTCCATCACTTCTCTTTGCTTTGTGTCAAATTTATGTCACCTTATTATGTCTGTACTGTAAAAGATATGTGGATTAGAGATGTAATATTAGTTTTTCGAATATAACCTAGATTACCTATTAAATCCGTGACTGTAATATATTGTATTAAGTAAATGCATTTCTGTGTGCTTTCCGTTGCGGTTGATGTGTATTTATTTTGAATCTGGTTTCTTTGTAGGTTTGTTCTCATCACTCCCAGAACACCAAACAAATGACAGATAACACAAATCACAAAGACTTGCTAAACTCTAGGATTTGCAAGAATACTTGGAGTACTAGATGGCCAAAGGCTCAATTATAAAGCAGGAGCAACAGATAGATGTTAAATCTACATGAATATGGGCACTATATTTTCTTGGTATTGCAGGAATAAACTCAGAAAAAAAGTTTTAAGGATACCAAATGCATCTTTGAATCAGGTATTATTAAACCTGGATTTGTCACTAGTCTTCACAATTCATAGGAATTTCCAGCAAGATGTCTTCAAAATATTCTTACCCCTGCTTTGGGATCATTCTCAAAATGGATATTCAGCATAGTGCAGCTGTAGTGCTAGGCCTGAAAGCACAGAACAGTGGCCGTGTCTCTAGGTAGATAAAGATTTACAAACCATAGAGGATTTTAATTGTGTCTAATAAAACTACTATCAAAGGACGCCAGTCTTAATACATTTGGATCTGCTTAAATTATTGCATTGCAATGAATTAGTTTTATTATCAATTTACTTATTTTTTGTAGGGGAACTAAAGTATAATTCAAGATGTTTCGCCTTTTAAAAGCCCTACAATAAGTATGTAAAGTTACAAAACTGCAATACAAACTGTCTAAAAATATGTACCTTATTTATGATGATAATCCATTAAACTAAATATAAATTGTGTGATTCATAATTTCAGTATAATAGAGTATAGAGTTTTTCAATCATACTCATCAAAAGCAAAACAAGAACTGGTGCTTGATCTAGCTTTTATTTGATTCTTTACAAAAAAGGAAAATTCTTGCCAATGTCGCCGAAGGGGAACAAGAGAAATGAGTGGTGGAAAAACCCAAAAGTACTTTCTTGAAACCAACTCCAGCAAACATCCTGATGCAGTAAGTGTGGCCTTACTGTAACATGGCAGTGGCAGAAAGATTAAATGGACAAATTCTTTCCTGTGATTGATCACCTGTCCCAAGTTTCCTCAAAGTAACAAAATCAACCAAACAGCAGCACTGCAGAGGGAAAAAAAAAGAATCTTCAATGAATCTTTGATAAACTTAGTACCCATACAATTAAATAGGTTAAAAAAATACTAGTTTCCAAGATTTTGTTATGTTGTAACCCTATTCCTTCTGTTGCTTATATCAGAGGATAATAAAGGTGGCTGAATGTTCTCTCACTGTGCAAAAACATAAGTCAGCCTTGTGGAGAAATATTATTTGGAATATTTTAGCAGGATGAGCAAGGTGTTTCATTTTCAGATTAGGCGGTGAAGCAGCTTCAGGGGAGCAGAGCCAAACAAACACGCATACGCTAAATACACACACAGCCTTGTAGGCCATGCACACGCACACACACACACACACACGTGTATATGCACACAAACCAACCAGTTCACCATCACTCCCACATGTTGCCATTTCAGAAGGATATTCAGCTTCCAAAAGTTTTGATATTGCTCTTCTTGTTCATGTTTCAAGGGCGTGTATAGCCACCTTTCAATCTGCGAATAGAGAAAAACAAGAGCTGGGGATCAGGAACATCTTATTGGAGTGTAAAGTAACTAAACTTGTGTGGGGATTTATCTATGGGACAGAACTGTGACATAAATCAAGGATACTTTCTATTCAGAAAGAAAAAAGTTGGAGGTGTGCACTGTTCTTAGCATAAAATACAACTTTTAGTGATACATCTTTTGCCTTACATCTCATGCCTTCTCATTTTAAACTTCAGCCTTTATACTCAGTTATTATTTAGCAAACTTTGCAAATCAGCTGTGAAGAAAAAGGTTGGGTACAGCTGCAGTGGAAGTGTATATTTCAGATATACATGACCTCTATTACATGGCTTTGGGACACAAAACTGGTTGGAGGGGAATTTGAAACATCATCAACATTTCACAGTTAAAATGTAATAAATTATATTGATCAAACTTTTGGCCAGTGTGTGGCACTTTTGGCAGACCTTTAAAGTTTACAGCTTTTAGCCAAGGTCTTCCTAGACTTTCCCTCACCGGCTGAGTGCATCGAAAGTTTAAAGCTTAGTTCAGTTGACAACACTTATAAACCTCACGCAAAAGATTTAAACACTTGTACTTCTGCCCTAAAGGTAAATGTCATTGCTCACTTCGGCTACACTGTAATGCACTCAGTTAGGCAAACAAATCACTCTCATAGAGTAAATATCAGGGTAAATCCCTTTAAGAATTTAATATTTGCTTCAGAAAATAAAACCTAAGTAGAAGAAGATGTGCTAAATATTAAGTTTGAATTTTTGTAATGATTTAATTATATAACTAAAAGCCAAAGTATGAAATGGTTCTTTCTCATCTCCTAACTTTACTCAAAAACCTGCCAAGTCTCTTGACTTGTGCACTCATATCAGTAAAATTGGCATTCAGAGATAAGAAAATGACCATCGCTCTATTGGCGCTCCTTAATCCAAATTGACTTTGACTATTTATTAGTATCTCAGAGGTTTAATGGCAGTGAGTCTAAGTCAAATCCCATCTGATCATGATCTTTGCAAAACACCAATTAAGGAACGCAGAACATCTCCAAATAGTGGCTTGAAAATGTCCTCTTATTTATGCCTATGCTCATTCAAGTAGAATAGAATATAAATACCTTTTATGAGCATACCTTTCCCAAACAATTGAGAAATTTAGGCACTGCAGTGGCAAAACATGTGGATATAAGACAGCAGACTTACATACTGGATTAAATAATATGAAGAAAAATGAATTAAAAGACTAGAAAGAAAAAGAGAAAGAAAATCAGAAAGTTAAAACAATACTGTAACTAGAAGACAGACAGAAGACTATTTAAAGAAGGATGTAAAAAGACAAAAAATACCTTTCTTAAGTTGTACCAGTTCTTTTATAATTATTTAAGAAGCAGGTAAGCCTAAATTACTTCTACCCTTGGCAAACTGTTTTACATTTATTTTAACAAAGTTTTTTTCCTATTAGAATTGGAAACAAAGTTGGTTAAATAGATGAGAAGTGTGTCTCTTTAAAAAAAAACGATAATATAGAAATTTAAAGAGTGTGGATTTAAAAAAGAATTTTCTTAAAATTTTGTGTATTGATGGGATGTTTGCAAATAAGCAATGATTTTCTACTTACTGTTTGTGTGTGTGTGTGTGTGTGTGTGTTTTATTTATTTTTTATAAAAATCTTTTATTTGATCCCCAGCAAGCCAAGCATAATCACTTAATAATAGAAAATTCTGTTTCTGTATTATTCAATGTTGTGGCCTTGGTATAATGTTTGTATCTTGGTAAAAAGAAATGCAAGTTTTAAGCAAGTTATTGTAACCTGAGAGGAAAGGTCCAGGGCAAACACTGGCAGCACTATTTTCTCTTTATATCCCAGATTTCAAGCTGCATTATAATTGTTGTAAGGTATAACAGTGGATATTTTGAAGTTGGATTTGTCCCACATATCCATTTGAAAATGGAAATCTGCTGTCAACATAACCTTTCCCCCTTATTTCTACCGGCCTAGAGGACACTCCATAAAACCTCACATTTTAGCTCTACATATCTGTGAAATCTTTTTTCTCTGGCTCTGCAGTCCTCAAACACAAAGTTCACCCTTACAGAGTAAGTCAGGAAGTAAAGACAGAGGTGAAATAAAACATGAAAGGGGTGAAGGGGAGGTGATACACATGCTTTTAGGCTTGGATTTCAGAGCTCTCCATCCTCCCAAGGACACAGTAAACATGTTTTGTTGGTATTAGAATATCTCTCTCTCTAAGGGAGGATAAATGATTATCATTAATTATAATAAATTTCCCTGTCAAGGCTGCAATTATTTTGTTGCCACACAAATTGGTTATTCATATAATGATGCAGGCGGAATGCAGTGGCATGACTGACTCATGAGTCTGTTGAACAATCAAAGCCAAGAAAGCTAATTGTTTCACTCGTCAAAAAAATTGAGCATGCCAGAGCTCAGCAGTGTGAGTTCAGGTGTGTGCCGTGAGGGAGCTCTGTGTACAGAGTTAAATGCTGAACTGTCACCACCAAGACAACTTTATTCCTGCCCAAAGCACTGATGCAAAAATTGCTGCCACGATGTGAAAGCTCATTAAGAATGTCATATGACTCCCTGCAGGCTGTAGGTGTTGCAAAAAACCTTTGACAACCAGAATCAGGTGAAACGGAGCACATTAGCAAGTGCCTAAATTAAGAATGTTACAAATGTACAGGAGACGACAAGATGCAATTTTAAAGAGAAGGAAATTAGATGTGTCTAAAACATGTCATATAACACAATGTGCACTATATTGCCACAATTATTAGGTAGTCTATCTTCACCTGCATATAAACTTGAGTGACACCCCATTCCTAATCCATTGGGTTTAATATAATGTCAGTCAATGCTTTGAAGATATAACTTCAGTTTTTTCAGGAAGACTTTCCAAAAGGTTTAGAAGTGTGCCTCTGATCATTTTTGACCTTCTAGAAGTGCACAGGTCAAACACTGGTGTTGGAGTAGTCTTTGGTCTAATTCTTCCCTCCAATTCAGTCGGCTTGATTCAGAGTGACTTAAAACATAAAAATAAAAATTAAAGGGAATTTACCAAATGTTAAGTGCCATCCATTTATCTTCTGCTGCCTTTTTGTCAGGGTCCCAGTAGTCTATAGGCAAAATGTGGGGTTCAACCTAGACAGGTCACTAGTTTACCACAGGGCAGCACATACAACCATGCATACACATACAGTACACCAAAGGGCAATTTAGTTACCCCAGTTTTTGGACTGGGGTAACCAGAGTAGGAAGCCAGAGTACACAGAGAGTACTTTCACAGGGATAACATGAAAACACTTAATGCAGAAAGACATTAGGCTTGGAATTAAACCCAGGACCTTCTTGCTGCAGAGCAACAGTTCTACAAACTGCAGCACCGTGCAGCCCAATGTTAGATTAAATGTATTCATAAGACTGCAAATAGGTGCAAAGTAGTTTGACTTCAACCCACTGAATGCAGCTTAGACATGATGGACATCAGACCCCAACAAAAATCCAACCCCAGATGGAAAAAAAACAGAGTGCCTAAAACTCTAGCCAAGTAAATATATATCGAATCATCATGCTATTGTAGATGTATCAGATATCACACATCTCCCTATATAAATAGGAAGAATTACATACTCTTATCTCTACATTTATTCATAATCTGTTCAGATCTTTAAAATCTGCCACAAATTTTAATAGATATCAAATTTTTATAGATATATCGATGGGTGTAATAATACCAAATAACCTCTGGTTTTACCACAAAATGTTTGTTAAAGCCCAACAAATTCTGAATGACACCTTGCAGTCTGGATGCTGAAATGAACTGAGTACAGGTCTTGGCTCTCTAAGGATCCCTCCACATTCAATTTAGCTTGACTTCACTGGTTGTAATTCAAGTTACTCCAAAGAGGGGCTGCCTGTATCATTTTGAGTTGTACAAAATTACATGAAATTGCAAGAAGTGGGGTAAAAGCAAGCTTGGCAGATGACTAAAATGGACCATGAACTGCAACATCCACTGAAGCTTGAGCGTAGCAGAGCAAACCAAAAAATAAAATAAAATAAAAAAATTGCTGAAGACATTTAGTCATGGACAATTTCTATCACAGTACAGGCTCATGAAAGAAGGTTTTTGTCCCCTTTCACATTCAGTCTTGTCTCACATAAATATTTTCAGTTCAAATGAAGAAATATCAAACAGAGATAATCTGATGGCAAAAATATATCCCAACCAACCGAAGGCTACGTTAAAAAGTAAATACTTCCTAAACCTGATAACTGGTTGTGCCAAGATTAGTAACAACTATGGGTATCAAGTAATATCTGACGGCTGGCACTGAATATTTTATCTGGCTCACTTTTATTTGCAAAATTGCTTTATTCAGTCATATTAGAGGGTTTTGGAGCATAAACCGTCTTTCCATAATAATTCAACTTACGGTAGATCTAGCTTCCAAAACTTTTTTGTGATTTTAAACTTGAGCTGTTACAGTTTTTGGTTTGGATCACTTTGCTACTGTATAACTACAGCTGAAGTCTGGGGTTATAAAGTGAAAATCAGGAATTCCCCTTCTGCATATTCTGCAAGAGAGCAGACTTTATGGTAAGCTGTCCGGGTCACTGAGTGAAAACCTCTTAATATGAAATGGCTCTGAATGCTGATTAATCAAATCCAGTTAAAATTACAAAAACAAACAAAAACAGAATGATTCTAAACTCTTATTAAGCTTATTTATGATTATAAACTCTTAATAATCAAGCACTTTCCTGTTTAATTTTGAAAAGTGTGTAAAATTGAGACTAAAAAATACACACCAATTATATACTCTTCCATATTTCCAAATGACAGCTTTTTCAGTGGTGATGCTACTGACAATGGTAAAAATGGCTTTTGGTCAATACTAATTACATGGCTTAAAAAAATTCAAAAAACAAACAAACATGTTATTTCTAAGAAAAGCTAATGCTAATTGGTAAGGATTTTATATTTTGTGAGAGCTATAAAAAGGTTTTAACGAACACTAATTCTATATAACCTACTATAAATAGCTGGGATATGTAAAGGCAAAATATATGTTACTAAAAAGGAAACCCAGAAATATTCATTTCTCCAAGGGTTATTTTCTCCCTGGTGTCATCATAGTCCATAGGAGTGAGGTTAAGAGCTTGACTAGGAAACGGCACATCAAAAGTGAAAGAGCCCTGATTGAGCCCTGAGATATCTGCCACTAAGGCACTAGATCATTTAAGTCCTGTTAGTGCAATGAGGGCCCCCTTTGTATACCAACACATTTCACTGACACTCGACTGGATTAAGATCTGGGCGATAACATTCTAGAAAGGTCACGTTTGGTCTAAAGCAATACTTAGATAAAAGAATAAATACAGGCAAACTTGTTCCATTCTCTGGTTGTGGCATCCATTTGCCCATTGTTAACACTTTCTCAAGCAAATGGTGCATCATGACTATAGTACAGTGCATTTTGAAGCCTTTCATTCAGACTTAAATTTCTGCTTCGCCCAATTTTAATGTCTAAGAGATCAATTTTTAGGATAAAATCTCATTATAAAGTCTAACATATTCTTTTTCTGCCAGGAGAAACATATGATCAGTGTTCTTTACTTTCTTACTCCTTATTGGCCATAATGTTATGACTACATTTAGGCACTACCTACATTGCTCATTCTTGTGTAACGGATAATGAGTTAAATAGAAAAACAGCTTTCCAGCTTGCTAAGTATAGGCACAGGGAGGTTTTCTACACCCATGCATACCAAAGTTTAAAAGTCAGTAAAATTGCAGATCCTGCTCTTCAGAGCAAGGGTCCACTATTTATGGTAAGCATCTTCTTGTCAGTCCGACTGGATTCTCTAGAGCAGAGCTACTCAGTTGTGGTATTCCAGGTCCAGTATCCTGCACTTTTTAGATGTGTCTCTGCTTTCTCATATTTATCAAGTAGCTGAACGACCCCATCAGCATGTAGTCAATTTGTCCAGAGTCCGGCAAATCAGCTTATTATTTAAATCAGCTTTGTTGAAATAGACATATCTAAAAAGTGCAGGACACCAGACTTAGTAGATCTCAGGTGAGGAACTCTTCTCTAGAGTATTCTCATTGCATTGACAATTTCTAATTCCAATTCCAACATTTTGAATGCAAAAAAAGAAAACAGCATTCACACACCTCTCCAGAAAAAGCCTGTCCGTTGAGCAAGTGTTCAGAGCCCTGGCCGTCCTCACTGCCGAAGTGTAGTCGAATCTCCTCCAGACGATGGCTGTATGTCATTGGGCCTCCGGAGATGTTAACCAGATGCTCCTTTTCGAGTCGCAGAGAGACATGACGGCCAGTGTTGTACATTGTCCCTCCCACCTGGAGTAAAACAGGTTTAGAGTTGCTGATTACAGTCTTGCATGGCAACATCCCCCTTTAGCAATGCCTACAGCATGGTTTAAATAGAATGCAATTATTCACATTATGTAAGTTCAGTGGAGGAAACTATATTTTTGAAGGTCTATTTTGGGATTGGATATTTTCCTTGAAGATGTGGTTGCAGCAAAACAATTCAACCCTCAGTTACCATTCAGTTTAAACCAGTCCAAAACAACAATAGAACAATATAATAAAGCTACACAGGACAGCAGCAAAATTATCCATCCATCCATCCATCCATCCATCCATCCATCCATCCATCCATCCATCCATCATGGATTTTAAGATTGTATTTCCTCCTAAAATGGGTCTATTCATGGATATGTACCAATTCACTCATGCCAGAAACAATAATATCTAGGTAACCATCCAGATCGGGTTCATTAAGAGTGTCTCTCTCACACCACAAATTAATGTTTTTGGAAATTGTTGGAGAGCAGATTTCAATCACTCTGTAGTGCCAATTTAGTTAAAAAGAATGAATAAATCTGCCCTGTGACAGACTGGTCACTTGTCCAGGGTGTACCTCTCCACTCATCCATAGACTGGCCGATATAGGCATCGGCCCATCCATGACCCTGACGGAATAAGCAGGGACAACGAATGGATGAATAAATTCATCTCATCAGCACCCATAAAGTCAGGACTTTATGCGTAAAGAGAATAGAAACAAGTCAAAAAATCATATTGAACAAAAATAAACAGTACATTTTAAATGTAGTCTTCAATTTCATTCTCTGATAGAACATTTATGTCTCCTAATAAACACAAATATAAACATAAGTTAAGTTCCATCACTAAAATATGTGTTTACCTTCCAACAAAACAAATGCTTTACAATCTTTCTGCTATAGATAAGCCAGGTATTACTGAAAATACTTAAAGGAACCCATATTAAGTACGTTTAAACTAAAATAAAATAGCTCACTAATAAAAACAATGCCATAATAATTTTTGCGTCATTGGGTATTCTTTTTAACATGGCCATTTGTTGCTCTATTCAACTTTGTTAGCTTAACCCTGCAGTTTTATTTAAGGCTGTTAATAAAAATGATTTGTTGTAGAGTAAGGCCTACCTTTTTCAGCCATGGTTTAAATATGGTTGTTGTTTCTCCTACAAGCATCAAGGGTACAAAACAATCTATTTATTTTTTAATAAAATACTTCTTGATTGGGTATTTTTACCTCTCCATACTAGCCCTGTCAGGCTGTGGTGATAAATGAATATTTCCAAATGAAATATTGTTGTTCAACTGAGCATAAATAATAAGTAGACCAAACTGGCTTGCACTAATAAACAAAGTCATTTTCAGACTGCAAGCTTTCAAGTCCCCCACTGGTAAAGAAAATACATGGATGGAGTTTTGGAATGGAAAAAAATAATACTTGCACAGTGAACCAAAAACTTTGGCTCGGATCATAATTACTCTCCTGATCAAGCTTTGATCAATTGAATATTTATATCTGAATACTGTTTGTGATGTTTTCTTTGTCTGATAAAATTGATCTTCTTTCTGTCTGAAGTCTGAACTTTAAAAGTAGAGATTAAAACTGTTCCTATTTTTTCATGAAGGTAATGTTATTGTTTATGCAACCACTCAGTGGACTTTAATTTTTGACTTTGTAACATCAACAGAGCTAGTTAGTTCCAAGTGCTGAGCTAGTATAGAGAGTGAAAAAAAATAAAAATCTATAGAGAAATAAGTAAAAAAAGGTCATACTCAAAACATCACAAGAAATATTCATTATCATAGAAGGCATGTTTATTTATTCATAATCATCAGCTATTTGAAGGTAAGCATTGCTATTCAAGCCACAGCTTTGGATGGACCTAGGTGCCCTTTTGTGCCTCTTTGCTTTTCCTCCACCCTGTTCCTTCTCTCCTTATACCATAGCCTTTCAAAATGATCTCTCCTTCCCTTCTTTAAAGTCCTCAAAAAAGAAGTCTGCCCACACTTTGTAAATATTTTATAGACGCTCTGGAAAATCAATGATTTGAAAGGATTTAGTGAGAGTAGGAGGGAGTGATGTAAAGAGAGATAAGTAAAGTGTGCAGAAGGAGAAAGGTGTGTTGAGTATAGTGCCCAATGAGGGAGATGAAGCAAAGTTACAGAAGACTGAGCCTTTTTGTGTTCCCTGGTGAATTAAAAGGAGCAAAGTGAGACCCTGGAAAAGGCCAAATAAATCTAGCCTCTCTGTCAAAGGCTACTCCTTTTTGGGGGCCTATTATTCATCAGGCAGAAGTGCTTGGTGCTTTGTTTTCAAAATCCAGAGGGATAAAATGTCTGGCAATGAAGGACTTTATAAGAGAAGCCATTAATATTCTGCTGTAAAAGTCCAAATCCGTTACATAACATCTGACTGTTGAAGATCTAATTTGCTGCCGCAGTTAAATCATTTAGGAAAGTATTTCTCTATGCAAATGACCTTTTGACCTTCTTTTTTTTCTTACAACAATTTGAGTTCAGTCTGGTTATTAAATGACATTTTTCACAGAAAAGTTCCATGAAGGTGCTTGTGAACTGTTTTTGAACAGTGCTATTTTCGGCTGCTAAAATATCACTATCGGCAAGCAAATCATAATGGCCTTCTTTAAACATTTGATTCTATACCACATCCAGCAGCCTACAACATAGACCTGAGAGCTTCATGGTTTCATCTTAGTTGTTCTTTTTCTAAATATTGGGATTGCCTTTTTGACCAAATATGCCTTCTTTTTACCTTGTGGACCAAAGGGTTTGGTTGGTTTGCCATCACCTGTTAGCCTTGGACCTTAATATTCTATGGCATTTTTCAGAGTTTGCCAAACATATATCATACTCTTCGCATAACTGGTGGGACCTTCAACCATGGTTGGTACAAATCTTTTTGCAGGATTTCAGACTTTTGGTTATGCTGTTCTACATATAACTTTTCCATCCTGAATCTTCCTTGTTGGATGTACTGTATGCACAACAGGTATAACAAAAACCATAGATCTTGACCAGGGGTGGGTATTTCCAGTTCCCACGGGCCTGTATCCTGCAACTTTTAGATCCATCTTTGGTCCAACATCCCAGAATAAAATGTCTGATTTACCTCCTCAGTATGTCAGTTCCTCCAGAGTCCTATTAATCATCCAATTACTGGATTCAGGTGTGTTGAACCAAAGCTACATTTAAAAGTTGCAGGATATCAACCAGTAGAACCTGGAATTGCCAACCTCTGACCTAGACGGAATGGAGAGCTACTGCTGCTGTGTAAGGTGAAAGCTAGTTGTGTTTATAATAATAGACAGGCTAAGACTTCAAGAGCAACAGCGTTCAAGGAGGATGCATTCCACCAGGACCAAAACCTCATGCCACAAGAACAGTTTCTTCCCATCTGCTACCAGCTTTATCAACAAGGCCCAGAGACCACCTTGACAATGACAATGTCTCTTTCCCTCCCCCGTTCAGAACCTACAAACTACACCAATGTAGCATCTCCATATCTTCTGCGTTACATTAATATGCTGTCTAGTATGTATATAGTATATATCTATGTACTATATGTTGCATATAGTATATTGCATGTTTTATGTTGTACGTAGCTATACAGTACATTCTGTATTCCGTACATATATACATCTACTTTGTCTGCACCATCAACACCAAGTCAAATTTCTTGTAAGTGCAAACCTACTTGGCAATAAACTTTATTCTGATTCTGGTACTTTGGTTACAATGCAAGCAGATGTGGAAGGCATAAAACAAATGAAAAAAATATATATATATTATCATTCCAACATTCTTCTGCAAGTTTTATTCTGACAGCAAAAGTAGTCAATGTGTTGCAGTCAATTAATGTGGGTATTTAGCAAACCACTATTAGAGGTCCCCATTTACAATTAAATCAGTATTAAGATTTAATAAGAAGTTAAGTAATAAAAAACAAATATATATACATATATATTTATATAGATATGTTAAAAAAATTGAGTAATAAGAACTAAATGTTCAAATGTCTTTTGGATAACGAAATAAGGCACAGTGTTATATCAAACTGGACAATCTCACATGGAGAAAAAAGCAACAATTAAAAACTTTATGACATGAAGAAATAAATAGGTCTTTAGTGCCTGAGGAGGTAGATATAGAATACAGACTTCCCCCACCCTCACCCCTGTAATCTTACACTGGTGCTGGAGATTGAAGAATGAGGTGGGCTGTAGAGAAACATGTGTAATGAAGGTGAAGGGTTGGAGGAGGGTCACAGTTCAGCTCTAGAAAGAAGGTATCTTTGGTTAATACAGCCAACCCCATAACTAGGGGGGAAAACAAAAAAAGAAAGAAAAAAACAGAAAAAAAAAAACAAGATGGAACTATGAAGCTTTCAGGTCTCTGTTTGATCATTGGGATAAAGAGGGGCAATATGGTTAGGATGTCCTTGAACCTGGAGGCTTAACAGCAAAGTCCTGAATGATAAATATGTGCCACTGTGCTGATAGTCTGGTGCAGAGGCACATGATGAAGCCATTGATAGCGAGTATGAGTCCCAGTTTAAATTAACACCCATGCTTCATGATAAATCAACTTTAAATGCTCAAAAATAGTTACTAGGAAATTTTGTTATTTGCTATTGGATTAATTTGACAATCAATAACACCACTCTTCATCTTTGCACCCAATGACATTGGTGGGTTTACCATCATGCTTTCCAGGAAAAAGGACCAATTTAAAAAATGCAGTGCTGTGTAAAAACAGACACAAAGACTAAGAAACACAGAAGACAGCTCATTTTGTACCTGCCTGACTAAAATTGAACGAAAATTGAACAGTTACCATGTTGCTTTTAATAATGCTTGTAATATTGTGAACAGAAACAATTAGCTTCTTGTAAGCAATAACATACTGAGAGTAACAACTTACTCTTCCTTGGCTTAGCCTTCACAGACATTTTAAACAATAAAACATGCATTAGAGATGTGATCTAATGTCAGCGGGGAATAATTTTCCCAGCCAGTATGTGCTGTTAGTAGGAACATTGCAGTTAGGCAGGATGGCTGTTGGTTGTCTCCTTCTAGCTAATGGGAAAGTCTGTTCAACAGCAGAGGCAATGAGAAGTAATCGTGTTTAGTGTGTAACAGTGAAACTGACACGTGGAACGGCGGCTACAAGAGCATGTTCCAGACAAAGCTGCACTTTTTCCTAATTGGCCATCCCCACCTCCCCTGGATCAATAATCTCTTGTAACGGTACTCTCAGCTGCCCGGCACAAAGGAGCACTATGTGGGTGACTATGCTCTATTTAGGAGCAATGCTTTCTGCAGCTCACAGTGTACAACGCAACCTTGCATATGCAAATGATTATATGATGATTGAAGATGCAAAGAAAACTCAGCTGGAGCACGAAACCAATTTCAGAAGAGAGACTGAACTCATAAAAATTCTTTACAATTAAAGTTAAATTTAAAGTGTAGGGGCTAAAAGATCACATTTAACTAAATTTAGCCAGCTAGAGGCAGCCACGCTTCAGAAATTAATGAATATGACTTGTGTTAAACTTTGTTTAGCCACGGTTTTGCAACAGTAATTATCAGTCACGCTAGATATGTTGGAATACAGGCAAGCTGAGCAAAAGTACTATATTTCAATCAGCCTTGTCCTTATTTGTAGTCTCAACACTCATGTTCGTAGTAACCTAATTATTTAGAGTGGTTTTGGAGGTAAAAATTGTCACAATGTGTGTTGAATGTATTTGTGAAAAAAAAAAAATCATTGGCTGTGTGCTCTATTCATCAAAAACAAATCCAGCTTGTCAGATAAACAAGCTTGTGTGTTGGTTGTATATTGGCTTTTGAATTCAGGTTGCATGACAATCAACAAAACACTCTGAGCTCTCCAACTCATGTCCCAGTATTACACTGATTATACCGCTTTTATGCAAATGACTTGCAAAGAATGGTGGAAAATGCTGTACCGAGCTCTTTGCTCTGTCTTTCTTGATAGTATTGCGAATAATCAGTGTATCATTAAAATTACATAAAACTGAAACTGAGGCTTATCTGTCTTCTAGCTGCTGTGTAGGGCTCCGTTATTGTCCGAAAACTATGAAAACGAGGAAGGGACTACTTTTTACTAGCATGAAACAAATACATTAACTTGTTTTGAATAAAGTCCTTA
Source organism: Cyprinodon tularosa (assembly GCF_016077235.1). Taxonomy (NCBI): domain Eukaryota; kingdom Metazoa; phylum Chordata; class Actinopteri; order Cyprinodontiformes; family Cyprinodontidae; genus Cyprinodon; species Cyprinodon tularosa. The sequence continues at coordinate 714,368 of NW_024038178.1, forward strand.
CACTGTTTGCCGTATCCAACACAGTGCCAATCAAAGATCATGGATATAAGAATTCCATGTCTACAAAAAAAGGGTGTTTTTGTTGTGTTGATTATACTCTTTTGTTCTGTGGAAGCCTTGAAACCACAAACAAAATGTTGCTGTGTATATGGTCTTTTGTATGCATTGTGGAAAAAAAAGAAAAAAAAAAAGATAATACCGAAGAGGATTGTGTCTTGCAGTTTGAGTGACACTAATTTGTAGCAATTCTCTCCCAGTTTTAAACAACCAAATAGCAAGAGGAAAAATAACTAATCATTTTGTTGTACCCATATCCCCATGTCTGGAGGAATTATACAACATATAATAATTGCAGAGTATTTTTTAGATTGCAATGATATGCCAAAGTTGTAGGAATGCAAATTTTATGACAACCTAAGACAAGTGACAGCTTTCACTTTTGCGGAAGACAAATTACTGACTTGTGTTTGTTGTTTTTTCTTAATGATAATAGCTGTGTTTATTCTTCTGTGTGGTTTACTTAAATATAATATGTTTCAAGTTTAGTTTGTAACAATACTTTTTTCTTAAATCAACTTTTCTTCAGTGATTTTGCACTTTTTATGGTTAGTTTAGCTTTTTTTAATATATAATAAAATGCTTCACTTTTCTAAATTTCATTACATTTTCAGACTTATTGTGTTTTAATTTTAAGTTTATTGTCATTTACAATAGTGACAAATAGTTTTTTCTCTTTAATACACTTTTTCTCTACACTTTAAAGGCCAGAGAGGAGAAGTGATCATACATACATTAAAAAAACTGAAAGAAGAACTGACTGAAAATCAGTTGTAATTCTGGTAAAAACCAGTAAAAAAAAAGATAGAAAAAAAATTGTGTAAGTATGTCAAATCAAACATATTAAAGTTAAATTTAGTCTGTACTCCACACAATTACTGAGAGTCATCAATCAGTATTTTAAATGGCACATTGGAGTGATGGGCTTCTGAAGCTGGAAGTCCTGCAGTTCACACTTCTGTTCCTCAAGCCTAAAGGGAGTGGTTGGAAGAGTCCATGCTGAGGTTGGAGTCTTTGAGGATTGTAGTGGGTGTTCTGTGAACTTTGAAGTTATAGATGCTCGAACGATGGGGCAGCAGAATCATGATGATGTGTAGTGCTGAGCAACAGACTCTGATGCAGCTGGTCAAAAATCTCTCAACGTCGCAGCTGTAGAGGTTTCTGAAGATCTTCAGAGACATACAAAACTAGACCTAATCTCCTGAGAAACCACAGCCAATGCTGAACATTCCAAGCTAGTTTGTGTGGTCTGTCCAGGTGAGGTCCTTATTAATGTTGATACTTATAGTTATATTAAGGTGACCAGATTTCTGAAATCAAATCTGGGGACATTTCTTGCTCGTGGATAAAAATCAATACATCTTATCGAGATGAAATTAGGAAACGGGGACAGTAATGGTTTCATATATTTTTACATATTTATTAATATTTAAACAACAAAAATCAAGTGTAAAAGCCAGGAATGTGCCTTTCCAAACGTTTAGTGTATCCTAAGATTAATAACATGAATAGTGTTATTAGTAGAAAACTAGAACTGTGTCTCTGGGTTGGGGCAAAGTGGTGGGGGTGGGAGCAGAGGGGTCAAGGGTCATTAGCAGGGCTTTCCAATTTTGTCGGGCCCAAAGAGCTCTGCCTCCTCCTAAGGGGAGAGTGACATGAGGAAAAGAAATTTAGAAAAGTAAATACAAACATTTATTCTATGCCTGTGGCTGTCTGTTGAGACAGAGTTCCCCCACCTCTTCAAAAAAGTGCAACAAATACTTATTCTGTTTACATCTACTGTACATACCTATAAGAAATATTTTTTTTCTTCATTAACATAAAAAAAGCAAGTAGTAGTCAAGCCTGCAGGTAAAGGTTCATATATGTTTCTTACTGTCACCTAGCCACATCAGGGGCCTGTGTGTCTCAAAGTAGCAGGTTCATTTTTCCTACTAACCTGAGTATACAGCCACTCTGTGTTCCACAGCATACTTTGCACACTACATCACTCAATATGTTAGTTTATCACTCAAATCATGTCAACGCTTTATCACTTGAACTTTATTAATACATATTATACATTTTAAATGTTTGAAACAGAAATATTAACTGAACAGGGTCTGAGGCAGTGGCCCTGGTAATTTGGGTAAAATAATATAAGAGAAGACATAGCAAGTAAAAAGCAAAATAACCTTTTTAAATATCTTAAACAAGTTTAACCATTGAACAGCAGAATAAGCTTAACATCAACACAATGTATATAATCCAAGAATAGTCCATATTTATAAACAGCAATAACATATACATATATAATTTCCCAATGGAAATTCTGATTGTAATTTCTCCGTAAAATGACACTTCCTCTTCTTTGAAAGAGCCATCTGGTCATTCAGTCTTGTCTGTTTTCTTCCCTCTCCACCTTCGCTTTTGTTTCTAGCCCTCTTTTGACTTCTGCCTGCTCTCTGCTTTACTCCTCAAAGTAAATTTTTTCCCCTTCTTGTCAACCGTTTTTTCTATCAGAGTTCCTAGTTTCCTCCTCTCTCATTCAATCTCCTTTCTGTCTTTCTATCTTCTTCCTCACTCCTCCAGCATCAATCTTACATTATTCTAAAACAGAGACATTATATAATCAAAATCACCTCCAAAAAAAATTAGGATGTGCAACATGAAAACTTATTATTATTAATATCTCATCTAAATACTAAAAATGCTAATTACCACAATATTAGGAGCTACAAGCAAAAACCACATAATAAATGAACATTATCTCTTCCTCCATCATTCTCAAATCATGTAGATCTTGTCTTATTCAGTTCTCCTGTTACTGACTCCTATTTTTTCACAAGGAACTTTCATATATATCCAAACTGAGCAGTAAAAAAACACACCAAAAACTGGAAGTCTATGCTCATAAATCACAACCATAAATCATCAAAACAAATTGAAATAACTCTACTTATAATAACTATCTGAAATATAAACTAAAGGTCACCTATCCATTCTAAAACATCTTTATACAAACCCTTGTTGATCCCTGGAGAACCAGCGTACCAGATTAGCGCCTTACAAGGAGTTTTCAATCATTTTGCTACATTTTAACCCAGCGTCTTTTACTCATGCTCAACTCGTGGTCTTGTCTTACTTTTTATTATTGTTTTAACCTGGACACAAACCAAACATTTATCACAAGATCAGCCCGATCAGAATAAAATTAATTAATTAACACACTCACCATCACTCAGCGTAGCTCCCCATCAGTTGCCACAGGTTGTAAAAAACGAACTTCCACTTCTTTTTCTTCTTCTGTTTTAAAAGTGATGCGCTCTTCTTCCTCTTTGTCTTTTAATGGCAGCTGACATCCAAAAGGATCATTACCGCCCTTATTGTGGTGCACTCTGTTCCTTATCTTTATGTTATCAGCAGCGCAACCAGCTACCGTAATACCTATTTTTGCGCGCAACAGCTCTACCGTAATAACAGTCTACACGCAACATTTTTCGCCTCGGTAAAATCGGGGACATTTCCGGGGACAGCTTTAGCCGGGGATAGGTGGTCCAAAACGGGGACAGTCCCCGGAAATCGGGGACGTCTGGTCACCCTAAGTTATATATAAGTTACATATATACACACATACAGAGAAATCACACCATAGATGTCCAGAAACTAAGTTATATGTGATATATAGGTGAGGTGCAAGTTTAAAAAGCCATAAAAGGCCAGGAAAATCAATGTACCATGTACAAATCAAAGTGATAGGGCCCTGATTCCTACACTAAAATATTTTGGGACTGTGGGACAAAAATGTATGAAGCTAGTCCCTGACTGTGCAAGATCTTCTACTTAGAAGTATATGAGAGATCTGTATTTGTTGTTACAGGGAAACTTTAACTATGAAAGACTTGACAAGGAAAAACAAAAACGGAAGAAATCACATTGCAGAATTATGTTCATAAGTTATGGTGGGTAATAAGTATTTGGTCATCCATAAACGAGATATCTGGTCTTTACAGATCCGTGACATTTTCTGAACGAAACACTTCTGTAATAATTACACCTGTTTTCATTTCTTATCATTATAAAAGACACCTGTCGACAGTCTCAAAGAGTCAGACCCCTTATCCATGGCCAAGACCAAAGAGCTGTTGAATGACACCAGGAGGAAAACTCATCACATATTGATGTTTGGTTAATTCCCCATCGCGTCTCTGGCGCAAGTAACTGGTACGCTCGGTTTATCACAGGCTGTCGCAGGAACTTCCAAAGATTTCTCCATGAGCAGTGAAGAAAAAACTTACCACTAAATCATCCCTTACCCTAAACCTAAAGAAACAGTAGTATACATGTTACCATACACTCCTAAAGCTACTAAATTAAGTTTGTAGGCCAGGGGTGGGAAATATCAATTTCTGCAGGCTAGTATCGTGCAACTTTTGGTTCTGCCTTTGGTTCAACACACCTGAATCAGGTGATTAAATAATTTTGAGGACTCTTGAGGAACTGACTGAATACTGCGGAGACAAAAGACACACCTGAATCAGGTGTCAGACCAAGGATAAATCTAAAAGTTGGAGGATACTAGCCCTCAGGAACTGGAATTGCCCAACCCTGTTGTAGGCTATATTGAAAAATAGTTGCGGGTCACATGATACAATGTCTGCAACCTGTCATTTACCCTGCGCGTCACATACTAATGCTACGTTCAGACCGAATTTTTGCTGCTTGTACAAGTTTAGTTCTAACTGAAGCATCTCTGCTGCTCTAGCTGCTCAGTGGAAAAGTGGGTCCGGTGTTCGTTGGGCGGAGCTATCCTTTCCTTTCTTTGCACGGAACAATGGCAGCTATATTTGCTGTGATCAGTGGGTAAAAAGTAGTTTGAATCTATTTTGAAGTGAGAAAGTCCACCTGAAAACACTGTCAGTACAGTCAGTTCATCCAGATTACCATCCTGCCTTCAAATATTATTTCTCTGTGTCAGCCGCACATACCAGTGGTGCGCTGTCATGGGAAATCCCATTTAACAGCAGCCTCTTGTCCGGTCGCCTCTTGGCGGTTTCACACAGTTTCAGACGAGTGACCATAGTTATCTGTATCATCAGCGATGTGTCTCTCTCCCTGCCAGCTCCCAGATCAGCTTCTCTGATTGATTGATTGATGGGGCGCGTCGAGCAGCAAAAGTTAAATTTTTGCAACTCCAGCTGCTGCTACGTTTGAAGCTCGTCCTGCGCGTCAGATGCACAGAAGCTCACAACGTGCTGCTTCTTCTGCTCAGCTGCTTTTGCTGTTCAAAACGCACTGCGTGACATTTTGCTGCGCCTTGATGCGCATTAACAATTGACTTAGCATTTAAACTAGCTGCTCCTGCTGCCTCTGCTGCTTTAGGTCTGAACATAGCAAAACTGACGGTGAATAATAAGAGAAGAATGGTCAGGGTCTTGTATCATGAGATTTTAAGCCGAAACGTCCTTCGATCGGTGAGGACATTGAAGCTGGAGCATGGCTAGGTAGGTCTTCCTGCATGTCAATGATTGCAAAAAGCACTCAGACAATGAAGAAGTGGCTTTTCGAAAAGTATTCTAAGGTCCTGGAGTTGCCCCACCAATCTGTCATTGTCTAGAAAGATTATGCAACAAAGTATTAAGTTGGACTTTTCTTGTTTACAAATTATTCATTTCTATCATCATTTTCATATTCTTAAATAAATCCTTCAATCTTATGTCTTTTCTTTTTTCATTTCTCATTTTGACTGTCATAGTTGAAGTTTGCCTATGATAAAAAATTACAGACCTGTCTCATATTTCCAAGTACAAGAACTTCCCAATCAGTAGCTTACTAAATACTTTTTAGTACAACTGGAGTGTGGGGTTCTTTTGACTGCTGAAGTGAGTTTGAACCAAATTCAAAAAAGCTGTATGAAGCAATTGAAAGCAAGATTATGGCATTGCATAAGTTCTAGGAAGTGACATAAAGCTCTCTGTAGAATTCGAAAGCTTCCATTCCACTGAGCCAAAACTAGTCTTCAAGTAGTAGACATTAAAACAGTGGCCAGCATGCTATGTTCACACCACCCAGCATGACAGCATATCTTAAGATGCTAAAAATGGCCTGCAAAAAAAAAAAAAAAAAAGCAACAGAATGTAGTTACAACACATCAAGCAGGCTATTGATACTGATTATTGCTTCACTACAAACCACAAAAAATAAACATACAGAAGCAGACTGAAGCCTGCTAAAGATAATTTAGATATGTTCCAGCATTTCTTTGGACAAAGGTGTCTTAATTAAAAGTAAAAAGGCTTGTTTGGATACCGGAAAAGAAGACAAACAGCATCCCCTGGAATGTGCATGGATAGATGGAAACATAAAACTATCAGTTTTTACTCAAAAAGAAAGATCCCTGAAAAAAAAAATACTGCTGTGCACACTCTCTTGGCATGCCAAGGTCTATCATCACAACCTCTTAGCAGACTACATATATTATACATAACTTCCGGTACGGTCTAGTCTAGCTTGTAATGACCTCCACCTATCAGTCTCAATATAGTCTAAAGAAACACTGATATAAAAGTCACCCACGTTTAGATCATAGAAAAAGGGCTTACTGCAAAGGCTTTATAAGACAGAAATTTTAAAAAATTAATGATAGAAAACCTTTTAAATCTGATATTTTAGGGTTTAGATCATGTCCTTTCCTACTAGCTGTCTTTTTCTGTTTCTCTAGATAGTAACTGCACTCTAACTGCATGCAGGTGGCTATTTGGAAGAAAAACATTCACCAGAACTACCCAAGAATAACTATAAGTTACTATGGACAAGCCTCCACTCATAATACAGTATTTGCTTCGATGCTTAATCTCCCTGGTGTCATCCTGTATGAGTTTTAAATGAGCAAATGACATGTGCTCAACTTCCATTGGTGTTTCAAGTTGAAAGTATAGTGTTATACCAATGCTTGTTTTACTTGAGTTGTACTTGAGTTATGCCAGAGTTAGTGGTGTTATTCAACAAAGCTAAATGTAAGAAACTTTGTTAAATGTTGATTTTAAAAAAAGCACTTAAAAGAGTTTCCCCCATGTTTCCAACCTATCAGTGAACTCTTATCCCTACTATTATTAGTTCTGTCTCTGCTTCTGTCTCCTTGAACCCCAGTTGGCCGCAGCAGATGGCCGCTCACACTGAGCCTGGTTCTGCTGGAGGTTTGTCCCTGTTAAGAGGGAGTTTTTCCTTTCCACTGTCACTACAAGCATGCTTAGTGTGAGGGATTGCTGAAGAGTCAATGAGTCGAAGCAATCAACTGGTTTTCCTTAGATACAAAACTTTGAATCAATTTGACTGGCGAACTCTAAAGTGCCTTGAAATGACATTTGTTTTGAATGACGCTATATAAATAAACTGAATTGAATTGTATTATCCCTCAAAATGCATGCACTTGAAATTGTGGCTTATCAGTTATTAGTATAAAGTTCATCCTTCATTTGGATGGACACCATTTCTAATCCCAGCTGAGTCCATCTATGCCGTTGTGTCCTTGGAGAGAACACTTCACCCTCATCTGCTACTGAAGGTGGCCAATGGTCACCTGTGTACTGAAGTGTTGCTTCTACCAGTATGTCTTTGGCAGCCGTGGCTACAGTGTATCTCACCACAGTGAATGATTAACAACAGTGTCATATGAACTTTTAACAAGACACATGTTATGTTTATTTAACCCTGATCAGGGATTAATTAAAACTATTAAATGTATTGTTCCAACTATGTCACAGTATAAAATGTTAACAGTTTCAAATGTCCATCCATCCATCCATCCATCCATCCATCCATCCATCCATCCATCCATCCATCCATCCATCCATCCATCCATCCATCCATCCATCAATCAATCAATCAATCAATCAATCAATCAATCAATCAATCAATCAATCAATCAATCAATCAATCAATCAATCATCCATCCATCCATCCATCCATCCATCCATCCATCCATCCATCCATCCATCCATCCATCCATCCATCCATCCATCCATCCACAGTAGGTAGGCCCAGATGACCCTCTCCCCGGCCACTTGGGCCAGCTCCTCTGGGGAAATCCAAAGGCATTCCCAGGGCAGCCAAGAAACATAGTCCCTCCAGCGTGTCCTGGGAGTCCGTCTGGGTGTCCGCCCAGTGAGATGTGCCCGAAACATCTCACCATGTGGCATCCTAACCAGATGCCAGAGCCACCTCAACTTTCAAAGGTATTACTTTAAATTGATCCAGTGTTGACGAATATAGAGACTTTAAAGCACTGGATTAAACTCTGTAGGAGTTGAATTAACATTTCCGATGTAGGTACTTTGAAGAAAATGAATAGATATTTAGATCAACTCAAAACAGTTCAAACAGTGGAATATAACTAAAAAAAAAAAAAAACACCCTCTATCATCTTGGTGGCTTATTCCTATTCTGCCATATTTCTGTAGAAAATGGGTTTTATTTGTCTTAACAGCAAGAAAAAAGGATATTTTGCACAACATCTCTTCTACCATATCTTTGAGGCAGGTGTCAGAGTGCGGCGTTATGATTGGGCTGTCACCCTTGGATATTTTTAATGGGCCTCCATTCAGTGAGTCTTAGATATACTGTATGCCATGTTTTTTTTAGTGTCAAACTTAACATATTCTATTTCCAAAATAACCACTGCATCTCTACTCTGTGTGAGGTTGATTAATGCTCCACATGTGTGTGGGGGTGTATGTGCGTCGGCAGGCAGTAGGGAACCAATTAAGCTGTTACAGAGACAGAGGCATTTGTGCCCTCCCAGTGGGGACCAAACGTTGATAAAACCTATCTAAAAATTTCTCCCTTGTCTTTAAACATAAGAATTACCTGATGGGTAATGTCCTATCCATCAAAACTAATTGGGGGTGAAGCTAATACAACTACAAGGAATCATGTGTCTGATGACCTTTACCTACTGCTTTGACTGACTGTCAGCTAGAAAAAGTGTCTGATAAAACTGTTTCTTTATACTCTGCTGGCTCCATTTCAAGATAAGCTAATTGAAAATGGAATATTTATAAACCAATATCTGCTGTCCATATGGACGAAGCTGTATGAAATGAAATGTGAAATTATTGAACAATTACGAAACATACAAAATCATGAATACAGGAAATGAGGAGCACTAAGCGGAAAATGTTTGGTAGGGAAACGAAGAACAATCTTTGGTTGATCATCCCTTTCAGCTAATAGAAAAAAATGAAATGCATTAGTATCTGTGCTCAAGAAAATAAGAGGTTATATGCAAGAAATGGCTAAAAATAAAGCATCTATTAAGACTAAACGTGGAGTCTGCATTTTATCTTAAATGTTGTGTAGGTTACACCTTTATATTTATCAGGGACAGAGTCAAAACCGGTTCTTCAAAGACCAAAACCAAGACCGAACCCTACAAGACCTAGACCAGGCCTTCAGAGATCAAGACCTGGGTCAAAAGTTTAGAATTTGCACAAATACTGAAGGACATTTTTGTACACCACAAAATGCAAAATGAATAGAATAATAACTATTTGGTATATCAAAAAAATTTTGTTGCTATTAAAACAATAATATCATTGATACACATAGATAGTTTTCATTGAAAGAATAAGAAAAAGAGGCTTTTTAAAGAAGTTATATATATGTTTGCATAACTGGAACCCCCCCCCCCAAAAAAAAATAAATAAAATAAAATAACGAAGTATGGGAAATATCACAGATACATATCAGACTTAGGCTGCAAAGATGTTTATCCCTATTTTTGCTATTCCAGTGTGTGATTTTTATTACATAAATAAAATGATATATACTTTTCGGCATCATAACCATGGACAACTCAAAGCATACTGCATCTAAAAATATGCTAATATGAATTTATGGGATTTGCCAACTAGCGCAAATGTTTTTTTTTGCTCAAATAATGGAAATGATTCACAAGTGCATCAGACCATCAGTGCCAATAAAACTGATGTTCACTTCTAAATATCATATAGCCAAGTCAGAAAAAGACGAAGCAGTCAGTCAAATTTTTTTATGTAGATACAGCATGATGGTGGGACAATGGATTACAGGAGCCATGCGGACATATTTTGTCATATAATGGTTGTGACCTTAAAAGAGCATAATTAAGAATCAATGTATTTTTTGGCTTCCCCTTCATTATCTGGTTCAGTGAGATTTGCATTTTCAGCTTGGTCTTCACAGCATAAGTCCTCTTACACAATATTAAAGTAGCTGTAAATTGAGAGATGATGAATCTTATGCTGCCCTAAACAAGAAGCTGCTTTGGGCAGCTGCCCATGTTGCCCATAAACTGCCACTGACGCTGATACCATTAAAAAGTGCAGAGTTCAGCTTTTAATTTGAAAGGTTGCTTGTGTGGCTAATGAAAGCATTGCAGTAGAGTTGGTAAGTGTGTTCTCTCTATATATGCATCTATTTTTATATGTTTTGGCTTTCTTTTAACTGACAGCAGTGTATAAATTGGATGTTGTGCATTTTAAATAATTTTGTAGGTGGATGTGTTTAATCCCTACAACTACAGTAAGCTAAATAACATGATACATTGTCACATTTTCCATAGGTTTAATAAAATTAGGCGCTAACTTTCCTTGTGTGTCTGCTCTTAATATTGCTTCCCTTTTCTTCAAAATTTTCTTGGCTTAAAGAAACATGTAATAATTTTAAAAACCAAGGACAAATTCGACAATGAGGCAGCAGGTGTGGGCATTGTAAAAGTAGGACTGTATGTAAATGATCCCTTTTTTTAAAGCGATGGATCAAAAGCAGCAATAATCAAAGAACCAAATGCCATGGCGGTTTAAACATTCTCACAGCAAGATTTCACAATCATCATAAGCAACTTTGTACTGAGTTTGCGATGGCAGAAACCAGCGGTGCTCTGATCACTGATGTTTATAATTCACATTCAGTGTGATCTGCATCTGCAGGTGAAGATCAAAGGGAGCTGGGATTTGTATTGCTATTATATATATATATATATATATATATATATATATATATATATATATATATATATATATATATATATATATATATATATATATATATATATATATATATATATAATTTTATTTTTTATTTTTTTAAGAACTACAAAGTGTCAAATAGGCTTTGACAAAATTTATGAAGCCCAACAAAATGAGACCAAGGCTCAAGATCCGAATCTAAGAACGGGCTCAAGCCCTCCTTTCCAGATGTTTATATATGTATATATACGTAGGGTGTAATTGTAAATAAGTATCCACTTATGTGTGACAGTGCACATGGACCTGTATTCTGTCACATTTAAAAAAAGCATATTACTTTTAATATTTAATACATTAAATAAATCTGCTCTAATTCTGTGGTCTAATCAGAAGTTGGGTTTATGGTTACACAAGTTGCAAATTAGCTATTGATAGAAACTTTTATATAGTATCTGCTTTATTATTATGCAATAAAAAAAGGTATTTCTCCATTTTATATAACAAAAAAATCACTTTCATTGAGTCTCTACTTTGGTTTTTGCAGGTTGCTCTATTCTTTTGTACTCTATGTTGGTCTTTTTCTTTGTTTTCATTGTGAAACTAAACTTTGACTCTAACTGATTTCAGATAATAAACTAAAAAATCTTGGTGTTATTTTAATCCCATATTAAAGAGGTTTCTTGAATCTCCTTCTTACTTCTGTGGAATGTTGCAAAAATTAGAAATATCCTTTCCAGGGGTGATGCTGAGAAACTAGTCCATGTTGTAACTCTTTACTATCAAGAAGTCCAAAAACTGTTGTTAAAAGCCTTCAGCTGATCCAAAATGCTGCAGCCAGGGATCATATCTCTCCTATCCTAGCTTCTCTTCCTGCTAAATCCTGAACAGAATTTAAAATCGTCCTTCTCACATATAAAGCCTTAAATGGCCAAGCTCGATCTTATGTCAGAGATCCGATTGTTCTTTATGTTCCTAACAGAGCACTTCGCTCTCAATCTGCAGGTTTACTAGTGGTTCCTAGAATTTCTTAAAGTAGAATGGTAGGCAGATCTTTTAGTTATCAGGCTCTTCCCCTGAGGAACCAACTATTAGTTTTAGTCCATGAGGCAGACATCCTGTCGACTTTTAAGTTGAGAAATATCACCTGTGCTGCTCCAATCAACAACTTTGTTTATAGATGTTTGGGCTCGGCCTATTTTTCAGTGTAGTCCTGTTTCCCTGACTGTGACTAGCTGGGTGTGCTATTTTCGTCCTCTGAAGTGGGAGCTGGCTTGGAGCTCATCTTCCTGGCTGTGTGTTACCTGGACGGGGCTGCCTGTGGAGCTGGTTTACAAGTTCCTTTGTTTCTCTGCTTTTTTCTGTATTTCTTCTTCCATCTCCTTGAACCCCAGTCGGCCTCGGCAAATGGCCTTTCACACTGGGCCTGGTTCTGCTGGAGGTTTCTTCCTTAGTGCTTAGTGTGAGGGATTGCCTTCGAGTCAATGAGTTGATGTAATCAACTGGTTTTCCTTAGATAGAAATCTTTGAATCAATCTGACGGTATGATCAGGTTAAATTGTCTGTGTGAAGTAAATTGGTGCTATATAAATAAACTGAAGTGAATTTTATCTTTGGTGTTGTATAATATATTTTGTGGGTATTTCTTTGGGGCTTGCGTCTTGAGTTCACTTCAGAGAGATCCCAGAACAAAAAGTTAAGAGTTGAAGTGGTAAAGAGGAGGTTTGAGCCCTAAAAGCATGATTCTAACAGGTCAAGATATTTATAAAGGATACATTAAATTTGACCGTAGAATATATATTTCTTAGTATAAACAATAGGTTATTTTAAGTGTGACAACAAGCTTTTTATATGAGAGCATTTTAAATTCAATGTATAGTACACAAAATATTGTTTCAACTAACACAACGGTTCACACACAGACACAATACTGCAGATAGCTTGTTGACACAGATATGCAGTGAGAAGATATCACAGAGTCTTACTGCATATCAGCAACTTTGTCTCCTGTGGCCCCAAAAACACCACATCTCATTTTGTCCAAGCAGCCTGAGATAGCTTTCATTATATACTGCTAACTGTGTGCCAGTCCTCCCTTAACAGATAGTAATGATCAAAGCCCGCCCCTACATTAGAGATAATAAGTCGGAGTATATTAACAAGCCGTAAAGATGAATCTTGACTTTGTGGAGCAGGCATGAAAATTGCAGGTGGGTACAGCAGTAGAACACATTAGTTGTGTACCGGTAATGAAAAACACAGGGGGCATCATCATTGTCTGAACATGTAGATCAATAGGGCGAATTACTCCTTATTACCAAATGAAGTCTCCAGTAAAAGCTACACATGTTCAGCCATTAGACAGTAGAAGTGCAGCAATTACAGGGGTAATTTTAAACATAGAAACTACCAGCAGCAAATGTGAAATGGTTTTAAATATGGCGAGTTAGTGATTTCTAAAAAATTAGGCCTGATGCAAGCAAAAATGGTGTGCTTTGTCATCAATGACCACACTTTCAAGAATAAATGGCTTGGATAGAAACATGGGGGATGTATTTGAAAAGGTGAGGATGCAAACGAAAGAAAAAAAACATGGAATAAAAAAAACACAACAAAAGAGACATAGTGAGGAATTAAATACAAGCAAGGCTGTGTGGGCTGCAGCTCAGCCAAGTTACAGACTCAAATGTCAGCAAAGCAGTTCCAGTGATGCTACATAATGAGAAAGATTCAGCTCAGATCTGGAGCATTAGTGGGAAGATTTTCAGAGGCTGTGCCGTACTCAGTTAGAGGGAGGAAAAATCCACAGCAGTAGTAGTTCAAATCAATTCTGTTAGAAGACAAAGAGCCTGATACTCCGTGATCCTACCCGATCCGGAAATATATTCACTGTGAATCTTTCAAGGTTTGCTCACAACAGTTCTGTTTTTGGCCAAATACAGCAATCACTTTTACAAGCAATGGCCATCTTAAAAAGCAAAATAAGGGTTAAAATTGACAATACAAGATGTAAAATTGCACATTATCTATTCCTGTTAGACTCAAATTATATCCTTTTTAATGCTCAACTTCATTTTTTCAAACACTTCCTTTTAAAAACAAAGTTTTTCTAAATTCCAACATGATCCTTACTTGGGTCTCTGGTGGATGGCTTTGGCTCTTTTATTTACATGTTTGTATGTAGATGTATATATGTGTACAATTTGGTATTTTTTGTTTATTTTTTTATTTTGGATCCAAAACAAAAAAGTGAAATAGTAAGGTCATCTAAGTTACTTTTGTTGCAATTAAAGGAAGAATGGGTATGAAAAATAGATTTTACTTCTTCATACCATTTTTCAGGGAAATTACATGAATTAATAATCAATAATCATAAATGAATCAATGATCAGTGTCAGAACTCAGGCTACATATACTGGCAAGTTTATTAAGTGAAAAATTGTGTTTATTTTATTACCTTCTGTCTATGATCAAATTAATTTATGAGTTATTTTGAACTGAAAATGTAAAATCTAATTTATTTTAATGTTCAACCTGTAATCAATCCCTTTTTTGTGCGGTGCAAGGTTGCTTGTTTCCAATATTTACTGAAATGTATTTATTTATTATTATGTTTATTGTTTTTTTAATTGTCTGAAATAAATTCACATTCAATCATTATTATCTGACAGCAATACAGCTGTTACATATTTACATTCAATTCATAGTAATGCAAAAAAAAAAAAAAGGACACTAGACATATTTTTATCCAGGCTGCCTTTGTTGACGATTCATTTTCATTTTTTCATGTTAAGGTAAAATATTCTCAGAGGACAGCAAAAAAAAAAAAAAAAACAGTATCAGACTGTTCTTTTGTACTGGTGTGCAAACAGAGCACGTGTCTATGCTTCTCTTATCTGAGATTCTTTGAACCATCGTAATAGGCTGTTAAACTCAGTAGGTGGAGAGAGAAGCAATTAATTAGACCCCGTAATGCATTAAGGAACCAATCAACCTTCTGTACCCCTGGGAGCTCATTTATAAAAATGTACTTAGATTTCATTTTTAACCTTGTTAAAGGCCTAATGCACACTAATGCACATCAGGTAACGCTCACACCCAATGTACACCAAATATAGAGGTATAAATCTATTTCTTTGCTACTTTAAGAGCTCACAATTACATCAGCAAGTGCATTTAACATCCATTGTACAATTAAGAGAACATGTGCAGTGGGCCCTAAGTAAGCACTGTAATTATGTAGTAATTTACATCATCACCACTTAGTTCTTATTGGTAACTTGATGAATGTGGAAGAAAAACCAAAAACAAGACAAGCAAGACAAGGTAGGCTTCCAGTTGAATTAACAAAGACTTTGAGATAGCACATCCTTTTTTTTCCTACAGGAAAATGATTAGTCTAATATTGGAAAGAGCTTTGCATCAGACTTATTGTCACTTTTGCCTTAAGTTAATACCTGTATTCACAAAGTCTGTCAAAAAAACCTTGACCCAGATCATCACCAAAAGTTTTTACCAATGCCATTACGCACCTTCTCTGAAATTTTTTTAGCTAATTTGAAAATGAAAGACAAATCGACAGACACACAAAGAAAGAGACAAACCAATGCTGAGAAAAACATAACCTCCGTGGTGGAGGTTAAATAGCAAAGCGTTGAATCGAAGACAGTCTTACTTTTATTTGGTTTTTCTTAATACGTTTCAACACATTTGCAGAAGTCTTCTTCAATTATGGAGGCTTGCAGTTGAGCAATATGGTGTTTAGGAGCTGATGTTTTTAAGCTGTAGTCTGTTGTAGTAGACTGGGATGATTGAAAATATGTACAGTCAGTTGGGTGTTTGGAAGAATATAAGAGGTAGCAAAGAGACAACAGAAGCAGCCATTTGAAAAAAAAAAGAAGAATCCAGTATTTTCTGTGACGCATTGAGGCATGTCAGAGAGACATGACAGAGCATGAGAAAGTGATAGTTTCAGCAGATGAGAAGAAAGCTGAACTAAGTACTGCAAGCTTGCTCTAATTTATCACTATGAGGATACAGCTTGTCTGTCAGGGAGCAAACTGGATCTGGAAATGTTGGCAAAATTTTAGGAAAAATCAGACCTGTAAGGATCTGCATTCTGGAAAATCGAATTAAATTACATTACAAATATGCTTAGGTTTTTTCAGGTAACCATGAGCATTAAAATGTAAAAAAAAAAAGAGAGAGAGAAAAAAATCAGTGGAAAATAACTGGTCATGGCAGGAAAGCTCAACATATTCTCATTATCAGTTCGTATGAAATCGTACGAAAAGTCAAAAATGTACGAAATTACTGTGCATAACTTTTCGTACGATTTCATACAAACACTAGAAAGCTAGAACATATATTTTCAGTAGCTTTCTCATATTTTTATGAATGCTATTCAATTTAGCTAATTGGTTAAATTTGGACACGGTGGGTTCAGGTATTTAGCTAGGAATATTTCATCGGGTGTATACCTTGGTGTATCACATCTTTAAGCTTTGCGCGTCTTTGGGGGTCCTGAGTATCCTCCCCCAGAAAATGTTGAAATATACATTGTTTGAAATGTTATTTCCTGCATTTTGAGGTG
Organism: Cyprinodon tularosa; assembly: GCF_016077235.1. Taxonomy (NCBI): domain Eukaryota; kingdom Metazoa; phylum Chordata; class Actinopteri; order Cyprinodontiformes; family Cyprinodontidae; genus Cyprinodon; species Cyprinodon tularosa. The sequence goes on from NW_024038178.1 coordinate 731,000, forward strand.
GAATGCAGCTAAGATTTAGTCTTTCTCATACAACACTACTATTGACCTGTTTATGGGAACTATGTGTGCTTCAGTAGAGGTGAAAATTTCATAAGGAAGACATATTTTTTTAAGTACAGTGTTATGTTTTATAGGTTAATTTAATAATGAGAAAGTGTAATGCTACGTTCACACCTAACGCCTTTTCAGCATCAAAAAAGTGCCTGCTGTTTCATTTTTGATGGTTGTACACATTAAGGTCAGATGTGCTGCTCCTGTGTTTAATAACAGAGAGTGGCTTTGCTATATTTGCTGTGATAAGTGGCTAAAAAGTAGCTTTATCATAATTTTATGTGAGAAAGTCCACCTAGAATATCGTCTGTGCAGTCAGTTCATCAAGATTACGATTCTGCCTTAAAAAATTATTTCACCAATCAGACCCCCACATACTGTACAGGTGATGCGCTGTCAACAAGCTGCTTCAGGCCCCAGTAACCTCTTGTGGCTTTTCCGCTACTGTCTGTGGTGGCTGGAGGTAGATGTTAGCATTTTTCAAGTATGTGATACAAACTGTAAGCAACAGAGCGAACATACTTTGCCGGCAGGTTTAGAAATTTTAAGTTAATTTAGGCATTAATAAACTGTTTCTGGGTAGTGATCATACAGTAGCGATCTGCATCAGCAGCGCTGTCCGTCTCCCTGCCAGCTTCCAAATCAGCTTCTCTGATTGGTTGATGTGGCACGTTGAGCAAAAGCAATTACATTTTTCCAACTCCAGCATCTGCTGCTCGTGAAATTTTTAGCATTTAAGAAAAGTTTCTAGGGGAAAAACACGGTGTACAATTCGTCCTTTTTTTTTATTAAATACATTGTGTGGCCGTACACTGTATGTATTGCTAGCTAAAAGCCTGGTTGAGTTACATATTGACATAAATCTGCTGACTGCAAACTGGCAAACAAAAAAAATCTGAGGAATGCATCTCTTTTTTAATTTCTTTATGTGTGTAGTCCAGATACAACATAGACATACCACATAGAGAAGCTGTTTGGGGCAATTTTACACAGGATGGTAGCTTAATTGCGTGATTGACTTTATTAAATCCAGATTTAATTTAGCATTCAAGTAAGCAGGTCATACGGATGTAACAGTAACCAGATCAGTGCATCAATAATGGTAGAACAATTTCAGTGGAGCTATTGCAGCATTACCTGTGCTGGTGAAAATGCTATATTAGCACATTATTTTGGGAAAGAGCTAAAATGCAATATTTTTCCTAAATAAGTACTACTTTTTACCTAATCATTCATTTTACTGTCAATTAATGTCAAACTTATCACTGTGCCCGATAATGCCTCCCCAATGTCAGCATAAAAGATAGGCTGCAAAATTTGTGAAACACAACATTTGCATCACTCCATCACATCAGACTATATAAGCTGACAGTCTCTGTATTATTGGAACGACTCTAATTATAAGTGATTTATGTATTTTTAGAGCAGAGTGTCGGAAATCTGAATGCCACCCCACCCACCCACACACACACACACAAAGAACGTGCCAGAAAAACACAAAAACATACATAAATCCAAATAACAGATGCCTGCTTTTATTAGTTCTCTAAATCGTTAGCTGTAGGCTAAAGGACTGCCTGTGAATACTGATGAAGGGGCTTTGGTTCTTTTAACAGGAGAGTCTAGCAGCATCTTTGCAAACAAGAAAGATTTCCTCCCCTTGTAATCCCATAAACACGTGATCAGGAGAATGCGTTCCTATAGAAACGTCCGCTTTAAGAAGAACTGTACATCATTAATCCTATAAGTATCCTACAGCCTCTTGCATAAACATGGCTTTATATACACAGTTATCGGGATAAATCTTTTCAAAAGTAATTATTGTAAACCTCTAAACGTAGCCATAGAAGTGTTGTTACAAAAAAAAAGGCCCATTTCTAATAAATAAATCATGAAACTGAGCTAGCTAAAGCTGTATTATATATTTACTGCCTTTTTGATTTTGAATATTCCATTTCGGCTATGTTTGTCAAAAGAATTAAAGTAATCTTTCAATCTTTTGAGCACTTTTTCCCTTACTATGCTTGTGTTGATACACAAAACTACAACAATTGCTATCAAAAAGAGATGAAATCAGTTTATCAAGACCTTGTTGATGCAGAGAGTTTAATTGCAGTCAAAAGCCGCTCTTCAAGTCTGCTAACACTGATCTCCAGTTTCATCACTGTCCCCACTGAGAAAACAGTGCCTGATCTTTTTTCTTTTTTTATTGTCAAGTCTAAAATACTAATTAGTTGCAGCATGCTTATTTACATGCTTACTTTCACATTAGATGCACCATTAATGAACCCTGGTTTACTTAGAATCTGCTCCACTCCGCCCAGCTGTAAATGTAGGAAGTCATCATAGCGGATACAAGGAGAAAAATTAGGAAAAACAATCAAATACTGACAAAAGTGAATTTGTTTTTCAAAATCTGCATGTTGAAAATATGAAATAATCACACAGTGAAGTGGGAAAAATTAAAGATTTTGAAACCATTTTTATTGCTAAGATGACAAACACTTATGACATCGAAACAACCGTGGCTTCAGCCATCACTCTTACTAATGTAATGCTCTGAAGCAGACTCCAGGTGATCTACCTGAGCAGAAAGCTTATTTTGTTATACTTCCATTAATCTAAGAACAGCGCACTGATAAAAAGTTTAAGTATTTTGTACATAGTAAAGTTTTTGTTTTGTCCTTTTTTTTTTTTTTTTTATAAACTACTGTTTCAGAATTACTTTTCCAAAAAAGAAGTTTGGTTTAAAAAATGCATAATGCCTTTATACTTGGAGCAAAATTGCATCTCTATCAAAGATAATACCATGACACTCTCTTACTTACCCAAGGCTGCATTGAAAATTAATGCTGAGTGGCATCAAAAGAAAAGATTTGCTCATAAATTCAGTCAATTTCTTTATTGGATTAAACCCTGTCTGTGCCGAGTTCTAATCTGCTAGTGGAAAATAATTATAAATACCAAGCAATACCTCGAAAAACAGTAACAATGAAGCCTTATTTCTAACTGCAATCACTGAGACTTTTCTAAAAAGAAATATTTCCAACGTCTCTAAGGTATGGAAGGGTGTATTAAGGTGAAAATCCTGCTCAAATTCCTCGTATTGCTGAAAGAATAAATCCCTGAATTCTCCTGCATTCATTTTGGGATTTTCTGCTTTTGTCTGAATTTAAAAGCAGAAATACCTTCATTTTAAATTATAACTTGACATTTGTTAATTATGTTTTGTTTGTTTGTTCCTTTTCTCCTAACCAGAGCTCCCCAGTTTTCTCTAGTCCCATTTGCACCATTAAAGCCTCTTTTTCTTCCGGATTCTCAATTTATTTATTTATTATTTTTTAACAACTGCATGAATAACAGCATGCTACACTTTTATGGCTTAATATTAGGTCCAAGTTGTATTTTTGAGCCCAGCATGAATCCATCTTAAAATGTTAATAATGTGTTTCTGTGAATCTGCCCAAAAACAATGTGGCTCTAGTTTTAATCAAAAAAACTAAAAATATCTTTAAACAGAAACCAAGCTGTTCGGTTTGAGTTAACACATTCTTTAGACTTTGTTAATCAAAACAATGACATTTCTAAAATAAGTGAAAGCCTTAGAGGAGTCTCCATAGATTAAAAACTGCTGTAGATTTAGAATGATCAACTGCTCAGCGCCCTTTACCTTTTATATCTGAGCACGGAGCAGCCGGCTTGCTTGGACTCGCAATGAATTCTGGGATACCCAAGGCTATGTAGAATAGACTGGACCTGTCCTTCAAAATGGGCATAAAGAAGGCTGCATTTGTCGGGTTTATAACGAGGAGTCTTCCGATCCGAACAGGCCGGCACTGCACTATGATGTAATCCGAATATGGCCTTTGGAGGATGCAGCCCTTAAATTCCTACTTTTTTCCAAGTCTCTAATTGATGTGATGCAACCTCTAAAGCAATCCTGGTCGCTCATCAGCAATAGTGCAATCAGTGATTGCAATTTTTCAAGAAGTGAAGCAGCCCTCCCCTGCAGGAGTGCAATTCAGCCAAATAAACATTTCCAGAATTTTACGTAAGAAAGACATAGAAGAAATTTGATTATTTATTTTTTCCAAAAAGACATCCAATTCAACGCTAAATATTGTCCTTGCTGGGGTTTCAAATGAATACACAATCTCATTATAGAGATGATAAAAGCATCCTTCAGATTTTCATGATCTCATTTATGTACCTAATTTACTCATTCACCTTTGTGACTTGAAAAGGAGTAGCACATTCATTCAAATCCAGCTGACTGTGTTCCTTATTATTCCTCCTGGGTCTGTGGAAAACATGGACTTTAAAAGAACTAATTGAATCGATGCAGAAAACTACAACGGAGTATAAGGGCCAGGTTAGAGATTTTTAAATTTTATTTTTATTTGAGAATGAAAATATAAAATTATGAGAAAAAAGTTGTAAATTACAAGAATAAAGTTGTAATATTACGAGAATGAGGTAATCATACAACAACTCATTTCAGAAAGAAAGCTACAAGCTCTGACCAGCTCCACCAAACAGCAACCTGAGTTTACTGTATTCTGACATACTGCCCAATTTGATGCAGGTGTGCTAAAAGATTTTTCGAATTTGTCATACCAGAGCCAAAGTGTAACTTCACATAATGCTCGACATTCTTCATTTTAGTGAAAAAAGTGCTTCTTGTAGGAGGTTTCATAAAATAGACATTGTTTCTTGTAATCTTAGGATTTTATTCTGTTAATATAACGACTTTATGCTTATAAATGTATGACTATTATTCTCGTAATGACTTTTTTCTCGTAATATTACAACTTTATTCCCGTAATTTTATGACTTTATACTTGTAATTTCACGACTTTATTCTCATAATTTGATTACTATATTCTCGTAATGTTATGACTATTCTCATTGCGGCTTTCTTCTCGAAAAAATCTCTAGCCTGGACCTGTTACTCCGTTGTTTTTTTTTTTTTTGTCCTGATACTGACATGTCACTATGTGCAATATAAAGTGGGCCAAATACATTTTCACAGCACTGGAGAACTATTGTTCCCACAGTCGCCCTGGCTTTTCCAGTTTTCCTCCTGGGATTGTCGCTGTCTAGTTTTTCACTGCAGGATCTGCTTTATCAGAAATCAAACTGACTGCAATTCAGACAACCTACGAGCATTGAAGGAGGGAGAAAACAACAAAAAGCAAGGTCTAATAGGGTTTGCTGTCAGAGTAGTTGATTGCAATCAAAATACTGGACACGTGCTTTGTTTTTAAATTCAATCAAAGTGCATGTGAGTTTTTTCCTTTTTTTTGCGATTGAAAGTTCTTTCAGCTTCACCAAGGTCATAAATACAGTATGTATGACGAAGCAAGAAAGATAGATAAAAAATAATAGACTTTTTCTTCACTCCAACTTTTTTGACATTGTATTGCTAACCTCAGGGCAAAGACAGGCAAAGGCAGCCAATAGCTTTGATGGAAGACAGGTACAATGATAAATATTTGATGCTACTTACGGGTTGTTGTGCTCAGAATGAGAGATAGAGAGCTAGCTCACTCAAACATCATAAAAGGTAGACTCCTGCCAGCAAACTGATGTTGCCTCTGCATCTGTTTGTTCGACAGTCCTTCCTAAGAGACGATCACAAGTCTAAAAGCTGATCACTGATTCAATATTTTTATTACCCGAAATAATCTCTGGAAAACTGCTGTATTGGCTAATGAAATTACTTATTTTTTCACTATGAACATGAGAGGCAGACTTTTAACAGATGGTGCTTTGCATTTTTAACTGTAATTTCAAAATGAGCCCAACTCAGGCTGTGGACATCCAAGACAGACGACTACCCAAATATGTCTTTCAAACCAATAGAGCATAGATAAAACTAAATTACAGTAAGAGCAGTTGTTTAATATTCATTTATAGCATATTTACAGACAAATCTAGGACTATGAGAGCCCAGATACTGAAGCCATCTGTCTTCTTTTCCCTGTCCTGATTCCCTTTGCATAAACTTTTCAACCTTTCCTCTGTCCTCTAATCTAGCACTATTGTAAAAGCCAAAGAAGAAGATGAGACATTGCCTTCTGTTCTTTGTATCTACCACATCTGCATGGTTGCTCTCTGGCTGAGTGACAGAGTGCAGGTGGGAAGTGGCATCCTTCTAGCGCCTGATTAAGACTGAGGCTGTGCCAGTGAGATGACAGTGAAGTCGGGGCCCAGTAAGAGGAGTTACTCTGGAATCAGTCCCACAATGCCATTTGTTATCTCAAGAGGCATGTCAGCGAGAGTAGATTAAGGATGAATGGCAGGTTGAAAAACAGACATACACGTATACACCCTCCCTCATAGAGACTCCAAAACACAACAATAAAAGCATCTAAGGACTAAAACACGCCAAACTCCTCATCTTTAAAGCATGGTTCAGGTATCTTACTCACTTTTTCTTCAAATAGTTCAGAGCTTCACATGTGTGTCTCATTTGTATTTGTTCGGTTTTAATAATTGTAGCCATTTATAGGTCTAGTTTCAAATTTGTAGATGACCATCGTTATATGTCCTCTTTTTTGGGTGCACTAGTGGTTAGGGTATAGATCCCGGAATCCTGAGGTTCTGAGTTCGAGCCCCACTCCCATAGACTGCCATTCTGTGTCTCTGAGCCAGACCCTTAACCCCACACTGCTCCCCCGGACGCCGCACAACATAAACCCACTGCTCCCCAAGGGGATGGGTTAAATGGAGAGGTAAATTTCTCCAATGTGAGATCAAGTGAGATCAATAAAATTAAATTATTATTATTAATAAATATCAGATTGTTCTCTGTTTCGTTATGCAGTGGAAAGCTTTTATTTCACAGGTAATGGCAGAATGGGAAAACATTTTTTTTTAAACCTGTCATGCTTTTAAAAACTGGTTTGTGCCTTCGGTGTGTTCGCAGTGAAAGCAATGCTGCAGGTAAATGCTCTTTATCTTATGACACTGGATAAAAAGTGGCAATGATCAAAGAACTAAACGCCATGGTGCTGTAAGCAGTCTCACAGTAAGATTTCAGGGTCATCCTGAGAAATGAAAACATTGTATTTTATCAGAGATGGGGCACCCAGTGCTGTTCTGATCACTGGTGTTATTTTAATTTCAAATACAGTGCGAGGTGTGTCTGCATATTAAGATCAAGGGAAGTTAAGCTTTGAATCACTATTATTATTTTTCAACAAAACTAAAAACTCTCAAACCATTCCTGATACAATTTGTCAAGGCCAGACAAAACCAAGAGACCAAGTCTGGTCTTGACATTTCCATTTCTTAAGGTACATAAATAAAAATAAAAATAGACAGCAAACAATTTAATCTGTGATCAGTCTCTCAGTAGTCACTGGTTGGTTACACAGCAGCATAAACATGATCCCATTTAAGCACAAAGGACCCCCCACCACCATCACTACTTGATTCTAGGCCCTTATTAATTGTATACCACAAGAGTGGGTTTGAGTGCTCATAGAGAAAGTTATTTTTCAGTTTTTGTTGGTTTTTGGTATTTTTTTTTATAAATCTGCCACAATATTTACGTTTACTTAATCTGCTTTCTTTTAACCATATAAAGTTTGCCTGCTTTCCTTTGCATTATTATTTCTAGCACAGACATCCTTTGATTATCCTATTCTACAGCTGTTATCTCTACTGGTCCAAATGTGTTCACAGGCACTATCTACCTGACACTATCTATATTTCTGACCACAGTGACCACAGATATTTTTGCATAAGAAGTTGCACCTAAATTTTAAATATGATGGTTGAAGAACTATACCCGCAATTTGCTTTAGGTTTGATACATTTCTTTGTTTGTGGTTAGCATTTATATTTGCATATCATTATCTTAGTTTTTTTTTGCTTTTTTGGTGCTCAACATTATGTTCAGCATATTCCTGACGATTTAAATTTAGTTTTATCCTGGTAAAGTTGAAACTATGATGAGCCTAGTACACTGTGGTTGCGTTTTCGCCTTAGGTTTTCGCCTACTAATAGATCTTCTCGTAAATCAAGTTTTTTTTTTTTTTGTTTCACAATGGAATTTAATATACGTCTGGATTAGGTACCAACTGTAAGTAGCATCAGCAACAGTTTTTTTTTTCTCCAGAAACAGAAAACTAGAAAAGGGAGAGATGTTTGCGGATACTGTAGCTGAACCCGCTACCAATAATCAAACTAATTTTTGGACAGCAGGTAAATGGAATGTATGGGACATTGGATTGTTTCTTGTACTCAACTTATCCTAGTTTGTGTCAGTCTCAATTTAGCAGTCTCCATTAATAATTTATCTCCTGCACCTTTTGTTTTTATTTTTCTCTTCCCTGCCCTGCATCTTACCATCGGTGTCCTACATAACCCAAATTCTATGTTACACAAGTCATTGTTAAGTAGGACACCCCTACTAAAAGACAGCAGGGCAGCTACAGTGTTAAAACAGTAGTTACAATTATTTTATTTTCGCTCCTATTTTTTCCAAGTCAGAACCAAAAACTTTGATGCACTTGCATTGAAATACTATGCAGTTGGGTCAAAGCAGTCCATTATTTTAAAGTGTAAGAAGACAATATTTAATTATTTTTCATGAAAAATACTAAAAATAAAGCTTTTTAATTCAGGATTTCCTAGACAAAACATTTTAAATCAGATATTACTTGCAGTTACAGCTTTTACAGTATTTCTCAACTGAATGTATCTAAAGTCTATTTTTTAAATATCTTTCACTCAGCCAGATCAGAAAGGGGGTTTTCAGTTATTGCATTTTCTGAATTTGTCCTTTATTCCAATTAAGATTTAAGTTTGGACTTTGACTGGGTCATTCCAAGCTTTTATAAAAACATTACCCGTGTAATTGGCGTGCCCATTACACGGGTAATAACCCTAACCCTAACCCAACAAGGGGGGGACAACTGGGCCAGTTGTCCTGGTCCCAGGGTACATGGGGGCCCTAAATCAGCCCCCTACATTTTTGCCACAAATATTATCATTTTTAAAGATGTTTGCAATAAAACTGGAGCTTTATTTGTAACTTTCACAAAATCCATCTATTTTCCATCACGCTTATCCCAAGTTGTGTCGTGCGGGGTGCTGGTGTTTCTCTCCAGCTGTCTACGGGGGAGAGGCAGGATACACCCTGGACAGGTCACCAGTCCATTGTAGGGGCAACATTGAAAAACACAGGACAAACAACCATTTACAAACACACATGCTCAGGGAGAACTCCAAACTAAATGCAGAAAGAGCCAAGGCCAGGAATTGAACCCAGAATCTTTGTGCTGTTAGGCAGCAGCGCTACCCATTGCGCCACTGAGCGGCTTGTGTCTTTTGATTATCCACAGCAGTTTTCTCAAGTACCCCCACCAGCCATCTCTTCTAACTAGCTACGTTTACATGCGCAAAATTTCCCCGATCCGATCCAAACCTTGGTTGATTGGAAATTCAAAATCTCCGTTTACATGGACACTAAATGAAATGATCCGATCATGACGTGTGTATACATGTACCAAGCGTTGGATCAGATTAAATCTTTTAAGCATGTGCAGAACTTCCTGCCAAACTTGGCAGTTCTGTCTGCGTCTGGTTTTTAGGAGGCCTGACAAACGATGCGCTCGGAGCGAGCGGAAAGAAAAACGGAGAGAGGAGGAAAAAAGCGTTTGGCAGCGAAATGTCCGAGAGAAAATGTAGAGAATGAGCGATTGAACCGGCGTGGGAGAGCGAGTGGGCTGTGGAGAGAGAAAAGAGGAAGAGGAGGAGGATAAATTCCTGCTTCCTGCAGCTTTAAATGAACTTGAGTGTATAAGTCGGTGTTCCTAGACTCCCCCCGCCATGTTGTTCACAGCGAGAGCGAGAGCGACCGGTGGTTTCCTGTTGTTGACAAGGCGGAAAAATGTCACGCTGACGTCGCACACATGCGCAGTGAAGATTATTTTACTCTTAAGATCCGAATGGGTGTTTACATGGACGCCAATCGGAATGGCGATCGGCAAAAACCACCTCTCTCTTTCGGAATTAAATTTATTTCCAATCGGACCGAATCTGATTAGAATCTTCAGTCTGACACGTTTACATGAAAAATTTTTGATCTGATCAGGCCTTCAATCCGATTAGTTGTGTCCATGTAAACGTAGCTACTGACGCAGTTTCTCTGGAGTTTGTCAAGCTGCTATACATAAGGCTGGCTGCGCTGCAGGTGGAGACAGGAAAATACAGAACCTCAATCTTCCCCTCCGTACACGGTCAGGCAGCATCTTTCATAACTTTAACATGAAGGGTAGAGCAGCTCTCACCTGAAGAAGTCGCCTCAAGCTGCAGGAGCAGCTTTAGATCGAACAGAAATTTAGATCAATCTCACCTGCAAAAGCCTGAGAAGGCAGTCATAGCTTTTAAGACCTCTGATTGAACAAAAAACTCAGTAGTTTCTTCCAAGGGTGTACTTCCTGGTGTAGTGACAAGACCACACTACATGAGGAAGTACAAAAAAGCGGTTTATAACTTTATCAAAGTCTCTTCATGCAGTTCAAGGGAGATTTTCCACAATCTGTTGATAGTGGTGGTATTTATGAGCTAACGGGATGTCTCTAGATCGGAGGTCTTCAACAGGGGTCTCTTACTGTACTGCATAGGGGTCGCGAAAGTTTGGTTGATTAAACTTTCTTTTTTATATTTCCCCTGCAATTTTTTCCACTAATTGAAATGTCTTTAAATATACGTTAACATGAATTTAACACACTGTAGTAAACAGATAAATGGAGACAAAAGATGTCTGTCAGTCATCAATGCACACATTCAGCGACACACAGGAGCTCTTTCAGGCTGGGCACTGTTTCATTCACAAAACCTGTCCCATCAACCAGGAAGCAGTGACGTGCGGTCAGGGGAGGCAGGTGAGGCAGTGCCTCACCAGCCATCATGGAAAGAAAGAAAATATATAATCATAAAGTAATTTAAATTGTTATATTCATCCGGTGGTTTGTACTAAAAAATATTCATTTTTCATGTAGCTTCACCAATTTCGATTTTTATTTGTTCAAAATCGCTGAATTTTCTTATTTTCCCATTCAAATGCTTGGAAGCGATGCCGGTGAGGCAGCAGCGAGCTCTGCCTCACCTTGGATTGCGCAACCCCTGGCTCTGCGCTGGCTGCAAAGCGGAGAGAGCATGTTGCTGTACGGCGTCAATAAAATGGTTTAAACAAATGTAATATGTGAACTTATTTCTAATAATTTGGCTTATGTATATAATGTACAGAGCTTTTTGTCACCAACTGTGTTTGTGTAACGTGTTTCGTGTAATGAGCGATTATAAACGGCAGAGAACAAGTTCGAGGTGAGGCAGGCAGTTCTCTTGCCTCATGGCAGGGGGTGCTCAAGAGACTGAAAACATAAGGCAGGAACAGGACGGATCAAGGAAGGCTTTCTTCCCTGGCAGTGATCTCCATTGAGACAGAGAGACTTTTAAAACTGAAGGAAGATAAGGAGGACTTCTATTCATTTATAAGTAAAGGTAAGACAGTAATAACATTTATTTTGTTTTGTTTTTTAAGGAAATGTGTGTTTTGTGAGCTACAGTTTGTATGTGTAAGGATGCAGAAGTGAAACATAACCTGTAAACTGCTGTCAATCTATGCATCTATTTGCAAATCTGATTCTGATGACGTCAGTGCCTCACCAGCTATGAACCTCACCGCACGTCACTGGGAATCAGAAATACTTTAATAATCCCAGGAAGAAATTACTTTCCTTACATTACTCCATCTGTAATAGAGTGACTATAGGACCAGTTTGATATAACACTATTTCATACAATATACATAATTATGGGGTCCCCGCTCCATCTCGCCAATCGCCATCAGTTGGGGGTCCTTGGCCTGGAAAATGTTGAAGAACCCTGCTCTAGATGTTTCAATTGGGAACCCTAGCCAGCAGGAGCTGCTGCCCCCTCGCCATGTTTTTCGTGCAGATCTGTCCATGTAGATTTTCCTAGGTGCTCCTAATATTTCTGCACGGAGTCCGCACAGAGGGGCGAGGTAGCCCAAAATTAGATCATTTTGCCGTGGGCACGTCAAGCATGAACCAACTCTAAATCTTCCCATCATGCAAAGAAAAGTCTTCCCATGAAATACCTCACTAAACAGCTATAGTTGTAAAAAAAAAATTGAAATAGATATAGGGGTATACAAAGTTTTCCAAGAACCTTTACATGTAAAATATGTTTTTCTTGCTTTTAACGTTTTAAAAGTTTTTTCTGAAAAAGTAAACTGTTTTTTTCTCTTTTACAAGGTCGGGCTTATGGTTCAGTTCTTTCATTCTCCGCTCTTCATTGCACAAAGTATTAAAGAAAACAATGACTAATTTTTCTAAATTATTAGGTGACTAATTTGTCTGATCTACATGATCGCTGAAGCCTCCAATGGAGGCCCGCCATAACAAAGGCTGAGAGAACATGCAGGTCTTTGGAAAATTCCCAAGTGATTAGTCTCTGGAACTGGCAGATCTTTAAACGCTGCCTGATGGGAGAGCCAGATACTCGAGCTGAAGAGCCAGATACCGGGGGTGACTGTTCAGTTCGTATTTGGAGAGTGAACAGAAACATGACTCTGACTGAATGCTAATATTGTTCTTTGACAGTGTAAATTGGAAGGCTCTTTCAAATGTAATTGCTTTTATTAGCTGTTCTGTGCGTCAGAGGAACAGAAACTCACTCCAAATGAAACTGATGCAATAATCTGGCTGTATCTACCCAATGTGCAATCCATGTTTGGCAAATCCCCTTTAAGACAGATGTGACACTCAAATCAGAAAGCTTAAAAGCTTGGGTTACTTAACCTAAAAAAATTATGCTATAGTGTACTCCTAACATGATATTTTTAATTTGTGTTGCACCACACTATAGAGGAAACTTTCTACATTTTTATATACTACCAATTAAGTTGAAAAAAAAAAAGGTTCTGTAGAACAGCTGCTGTCTCCATTTTCACTTTTTGAAATAACCAAAGGAAAACATTTCTCTGTCTAGTTTACTCTGGACAGAGAAAGTTTACACAATTCTTTTAGGTCCTTGATTAAAGTGTGAAGTAACTTCAGGGATCTATTTGAAAAGCATTCTAATGCCCCATTATTATTAGGAAAAAGGAAGCATGAATTCCTCTCATTTAATTTACCCAAAAAATGTATAGCAATATTATGGTGCAGGGATGTTTCAGCAATCTGATGCTGTAGACTTAATAATTTAGTCATAGGACTACTCTGTTTTATTGTACAATCAGTACTCAGTCATCATCATTTTAGGGTGCTATCTGAAAGTTAAAAAAACAAACAAAAAAAGAACAACATTCAAACCAAAACCACTGCTTCTCTCATCTTCCTAGAATTTTCAAATAACATTCTTGTTTGTATGTTTAGCTTAATAAACACACACAAAAAAACAGGATTTTACCACCAAATACCAGAATATACACAGTTATGTTAGAAGAGTGTCCAAAAATAAAGAACTTAGATAACTTCCTTTTGTATAATAAATTCAGAAAAGCTGGCATCTTGAAAATCCAGTCTTTGAAAATACAGGTCATTAATCAAGTAAGATTTAAAAACCCACTGGAATCTTTTTAAATTACAGTTTCTTTAAAACATAAGAGATTTTAGAAGCAGGCTGATAAATTCCACATCCAGATTGGGAAATCCCTAAGTGTAATACAAGGGGAATACAGTTCCTAATGGCTACTAAGGCAAGGCAATTTTTTTTTTACAGTAAATAGCACATTTCAGCAGCAAGATAATTCAAAGTGCTGTAGCTACACACGAGTAAAACATACATGGAAAGGTACATTGCAGGATGATACAAAATAAAAGAATATTGAAGTGATTGATAACATGATTCAAATAAAGTTGGACTATAAGCTTAAAATCATTATCTTCATATCACCGTCAAATGCCAGTCTGAAAAATAAATTTTAATCTGGATTTAAAGCAATTTAGGCCTTTAGCTTTTTTTTTTTTTCTTGAGTTTGCTAGAGATTGGTGTAGCGAAAGTAGCAAAAGCAGGTTTTTCAAGATTAGTTCTGGTTCTGGGTATGCACAGCAGAAGTCAGGCAGAAGACTCCAGAGGTTTGGACAGTTGACACACTGATAACAAGTCAGTAATGTGTTTTGGTGCCAAGCCATTCAGTAACAGAAGCATTTTAAAGCCTGTTCTCTGAGATACAGAGAACTTGTGAATCAAGGTATAGAATATACTAAAACCTTGAAAGTTTTCTAATCAAACTTGCATCAGCCTGTTGGAAGCAGATCCCTGGTTTCCTGTAAGCTGCAGGGTTTGCTCTGTATGGACCACATATGCTTGTTCACAAAATCTTTCTAAAGAGAAAAGGATAGAAACTTCTCGGAAATTTGGAGCCAAATTAAGAACCTTAACCCCATCGCTGTGCTCCTTAAATAATCACAAAACATTGCTATTTTTTGGGGGGCAATCTACTCTGCTAAAAGAGGCTACAGTCATGTTTTTTCAACAGTGCTGAAATAGGTGTTACATGTAAGAGTTATCCATGTAGTTAATAGAACTAAAATTGTTCCCAACATAAAAAGTAAACCTTAAGCATCATTCTGCCTCGACCAGCTTCCCAGATAATTAAAATAGAAAAGCAATAGAAAACTTGTTTTCATACAACAGAAAAATTATGCTTTTATTTAGCCTTGACCAACATTTTCAACAGGTCTAGATGCTCAAAGTAGTCAAGCAAAATGGATAAAATTGTGAAAGAAAAGGAGAGCACCTCAGATCTGATACCACTCTGGGCGACTGCCCTTATGGTCTAAATGAAAATCTGCAACAGACCATAAAGACATAAAAATCACAGTTACTCACTTCATCTGCTGGAGATAATAATGTTATAACTGATCACTGTGCAGGGTCAGAAGATAGAAAAAAGATAGATTTTCTTATGTCTTCCATTTAACATCATTCATGCATAACTATTCAGTTTTGTTTTGACCCATGGAGGTGTTCATGACATGAAAGAGTTCTGGACTCTTTTATTCATGCTCCACCACAGACTGAAGGAGAGAAGGTCAAGATTCAGTTAACTGGTCCAGTTGCAGCTCTCTGCTGGAGCACTCAAAGCTGCTCTGATTGCACAGCCGCGTCCTCATCAGCATTCAGTCAGAGTACAGGTTTGCAAAGCTGCTGTCGGCCTACTTATCACAGCGAGGTGGTTAAAACGCAGAGCCATATGTATGCGTCAGCCTGCATAAAATACTGTATCTTATCTTCATGCAAAGATCTGGGTACTTACCACAGTTCCAGCTGTTCCAATAGCAGACAACTGCAGTAAACTGCCAGGGCCATTTTTCAAATGGAAGGCTCGGTATTTGTGATCAGCATGGCTGTGCTCGGTGTGCAGGGCGTTTAGTGCTTTAGAAGGCACTCGAGCGGAACAAAACCCATGAGCTACTTTTGCCAAATTTCAACTTGGGAAGCTTTTAATTTAAAATCTTTTCATCAACCTGACAAATACACATACAAACCAGGATAAATAAAAGCTTGCAGATAAAGATGCAGATGAGGCAAACTGCTCTGCTTCCTTGAGAGTTTATTTGACACACAGCAGGAGAGCTTCGGTTATCACAGATTGCAGAGACATTGAGAAAAAGCGTTATCGGTTTGCATTACTGAGTTTTGTTGTGAGACCAGGCAGGTGACATGAAAAAGGAGAGAGGTGAACATATATAAAGGAAAATAGAAATAAAAACTTCATCTAGATAATGTGACTTAAAATAGAGCAGGGCACCCACTCGCACAGGCTGCTCCTGGGCACTTAAATCTGATTTATTTAGTTTGTTTTTTTGTAAGGAACAACCGAGCAGGGATTTACAGGGGGAAAACCCTCTGCCTAGCCCTGAGGCTTTCTTTATGCATTAAAGAAGCAGAGCCTCTAAATTTAAACCTCCAATTTTACACATCATTATCACTATGTTACTTAGGTGGATTTGTGGGGCTCAGAGATTTGATTCCCTGAAGGCTGGACTGCGTTTCATGCTCAAAAACAGAGAAGTGTTGTGATCTGAGGTGTGCAAAGCCTTGTGGGCCCGTTCTACGCTAAAGTCTGTGAAACAGTAAATTTCAGAGTGATTTGTAACTGATTCATGGGTAGTGCTCACATCTCAGGGCTACAGCAGAAGAGACAAGCCGGTTGGCAAGGTTAAGACTGTCAACAAGAAGAAACAGGGAGAGAGAAGGCATACTGCCTCTGAGATGACTGTGTGCTGTGTGGGGGAGAGATGAAAGATGAGGTTCGAGGATGCTGCTCCGCTGTTGGATGCACAGCCAGGAACACAGAGAAATCAAAGAGTTCAAACTCAACTACCGAAACAAAGGCTAGAACAAAGTGAGAAATGCATAGAGACAAAAAATACCAGCAACAAAAGGCATTCTATGGTTTGAAGCTTTGAGTAGGAAGTTGAAAGGATTTTTAGTCCTGAACTCATTAAAGAAACAAACAAGAGTTGCAAAGGGTCCGTTATTTTTCTTTGCAAGAATTTAAATTATATTTTCCCAACGCAAAAAATGAATATAGTAGAAATTCTAACAAAAGCCCTGAAATACTATTGTCAGATCAATAGGTCCTCATGTAAAAAAGCATCAGGAAATATTTTGAGTTCAAATTTCAGATATCTATAAATAGTTTCCGCCAGTTTCCGGGAACACAGTCCATCTGTGAAAAAGTGGCTTTGAGGTAATTTTCTCTGATGTTAATAAGATATGAAAACTTCAAGAGGGATCGAGTCCCCTCTTAAAGTTGTTTTAATGTTGTAAAAAAATCTTCTTCATAAACTGCTGCAGAAATTTGATCATTTATATGTATTTCTGGGTTAATAAGAATGAAATGAAAATGAAAGGACACCAAATGTTGTCAGACAATTGATTAAAAACTTTATATTTTGAGAAGAAAAATCATGAAAACCTTTCAGCCTGAAGTTTGTTGATGTACAGTATACTGCATTCCTCAGATATCAAGGATGATATTTGAAGCACTACTCACCAGAAATATGTCCTTTCACACACATTTTAGCAGAATGTTCTTACTAAACCTACATTTCTATTTGTTATACTTATTTATTTGAAATTAATATTTTTTTTACTTGAGCAAAAAGAGTTGAAATGTAAACAGTTAAATAAAATAGATGAAGCAAAGTCTATACAAAGTTTAAACCACACCTTAACACCAGATGGCCAAACATAAAAACATGGGTCCAAATTAATCTAACTAGGGATTAGTTTTATTGCACAGAATTGTTGCTTTCTTTCTCTTTTGTTATGGCATCTTAATCACAAAGCAAATAAGTCAGATATTAAATTGGTGCAGTGAAGTACTATGACCTTATTAATTTCTACCCTAGTACCTCATTCCATTTGCACAAATGTCTTCCAATTCATTTATCATGTTTTATTGGCTTACTATGTTTTATTACTGTGTTTTACTCTTTTTATTCGATTTAACAACACCACATGACCGGAGGTGTTATATTGTGCATTTGCTAAATGAATACACAAATGAGATTTATGTCTGATGTATTGAAACCAAGCCAGTCAGCAAAACCAGTTGGAGGTGTGGAAAGGAAGAGAAAAGGTCCAAGATCAAGTGTAAAAAGCACAGAAAAATATTTGATGCCAAGAGGGATAAGACTTGAGTAGCCCTTAGAATACAGTATTACTTTGGTATTCTCGTAAGCAGAGGCTAAAGCTGTGGACGCAGTCAGAATTCACAGCAAGGTTAATTGATGAATAAGTACAAAGTCTAGTTAATACTGATAATAATAATGACAGCAATGCTAATCTGAAGCTCTTGGTTATATTGAAAGAAAGGTTGAGGTAGTTGGATGTAGAGAGTTAACAGCCCAATTTGGCGGGGGGGAATTCAGTCCGGTCAGATATTTCCCCTTACCTTAGCCCTACTGTGGCTCTACCTTTCTCATATCTCATCCAACATAGTCAGTAATCCTGAGCTATTTTTTGTATTTATGCTGTTATATATTTAGGCTGTTGGATGACCTAGGGACCCCTTTTCATCATTCTGGTGCATTCTATCTTTATTCTTGAATCAGATGGGTTTAACTTATAACTGTATTTTTTGCTTTTATGGGAGCTTTATCCGGTCTGTTCCTTGGCTGTAATTTCATCCTAGATTGAAATATAAGCTGTACTTCTGGCAGCGACATCTCTGTTTATAGATGTTGCAGCTTGGCCTGTTTACAGTGTAGTGCCAGGCGCGCTGGAAGCTGTTTCAAGCGAGGGGGGCTGATGGCTGGGTTGGAAAACACGTGACGTCATTGTGTTGAGGGCTGTGGCTGATGTTTTTAACATAATATTGTAGGCCTACATTTGTCGCCAAAAACTGCCATTTAAAATGCATCGGAACAAAGCATGAACATTTTAAACTTTATTTCTTCTCTTTTAATCATTCAAAATAAACAACAGCTACCAATCAACAGCATCAGGAACACTTGAATAAAACATGGCCTAAATTTAGCCTAAACTGAGCATTGAACGTCTTGAAAGTCCATTCGACTATGGATATGGGGAATGATTTCATATCTGAAACAAAAAACACAAAAAACTAATTTCATATTTTATCACTAAATAGCTTAATACAGACATAATATTTAGTGATATGCAGCCTTATTGTAGTGTAGACTTCTTCAGCCACAGGACTACGACAAATAGGCACATTAATAACGCTAAATGCGGCAGTATAGGGGAATTAAAACCATTTCTTACCTCGAAATAGTCCGAAATATGTTTCTGCTGCCTATTGCTAGCCATGCCTAAATGAATGTGAGGTGGCGGAAGCTTCCGGGGGAGTAGCCTAGTTTTTTATGAAATATTAAAATAATGAATCATTAGTTTATATCTTAGACACAGCCCATCATTTTAATCCCATATCAAACACAGTCTAAAAAATAAATACATAAATAATTTCATGTTTTTAAGTACAATATTATGTTACTCCACAGCCCCCCACCATGGGGGGCTGATGCTATGACGAGGGAGGCTGCAGCCCCCACAGCACCCCCCTTCCCGTGCCACTGTGTAGTGCTGTTTATTTTAATCTGATTGTATGTGCTCTCTTTCATCTTATGACATGAGAATTAGTTTGGAGCTCTTCTGCCTGGCTGAGTCTTTCCTGAATGGGGCCAAATGTGGAGATACCTGCTTCTTTCTGTAGGTCTGATTCTATCACTTTGGACCTCGACAGATGGCCGCTCACGCTGAGCCTGGTTCCTCTGGAGGTTTTTTCCTGTTAAAAGGGAGTTTTCCTCTCCACTGTTGGTACGTGCATTACTGAGGAGCCAACGACAAAATGCAAGCAAAGGTTGTCGCCACACTCAACTCCAGCAGCATGTCTTGCACGTCAATTACTTGATGCAATCAAAAGGGTTTTCCTTGACAGAAACATTTAACCTAGCTGACTGTATTGTCTGTTAAGTTCCTTGAGATGACATGTTATGAATTGGCACTATATAAATAAACTGAATTTATAAGGTATGGTATGAGAATTATTCATTGTTTAAATTTCTTATTTGTTAAATTAAGCTAAGATTTTGCACAAAAATGTTTCTGTTTGCTGTGTATTGCATTTGTTTTTAGACTCATAAAATACTAAGTAAACACTACCAGGACCAACTCTTGGTGATTATTATTATTATTATTTGTGTTAAGATGAATATTGTTTTTTGTGAGTTTTTCTTATAGTTATACGTATTGAGCCCCCTTTATTCCTTTAAAGCATGGACCATGAAATAATTAAAAGGAACTTATATTTTTAAAGTTAAATTTGTGATTGAACTGTCTGACAAATTAAATAAATAAGATTCATTTTGCTTAAGTGAAATTAGATCATATATATGCATCAATTTTGATACATTAGTATAACCCATTATACATTTTCTTTTCACCACGTTTCCGAATGTGTAAGCCAAGGTTTTCAAGATTAAAAAAATATCACACTTATACAGATGTCTCAAAAACTCATGTATCAGATGATACACTTCAACAACATTCATGTATTATGTCATGCTGATATTAGTAATGTACCACAAATACAGCAGCAAAAGAAAAATGAGACAGTAAGAGAGAAAAAAGGTTGTTCACTTCCAGCTCTATTGATCTACCAACATAAACAACTGAAGCAGTCAATAAAATCAAAAGTGTTTGACTAGACCAGGGAAAAATAACATCCACAATGGTGTTTCTGAATGAAAATGTGGTATCATGTTATTATCACTCTGCCATAATGCAAAAACAATTGTGACTCATCATTTTAATTAGAAATAGAATATTTGAACAGTTTTCAGTCTAGTAAGATTTTTTAAGTATTTACCTTTAAGTATTTTGTAATTTCAAATAGTTTTTCATGAGAAAAGAATATAATCCTTCATACTAGAGTCAGACAGTGAGTTACTATAATGGAGAAGTTGAATATCTTGGTTCTCGGCTGGTATTTTGATAGTCAGCTCAAACTCCATTGATGACTGGATACAATTTTAAACACTAATAATTCATGACTAGTTCTGACTCCATAGTTCCATTCAGCAGAATATAATGTATTAGGATTAAAAAAGAACATTTTCTTTTGCAACTTCTAAAAATTAAAATTTATTCAAATGCTGGTCTAACAATAACTGACTTGAACAAGTGTGGTTATCAGATACTCAGTGGTAGGAAGAACATCTTTCTTAAAGTGTTCCATATTATCTTAAATAAGGAAATCGTCACCTACTAGTATTGTATTAATGCCAAATCTAGTCTCCCAGTTTCAAAATACCAGTTATGGTGGAAAATATTTCAGTTTTGAGGATGTGGTGGATCTTTCTACCTCCACCACAAAGTTTATTTAATTTCATTGTTCTGCAAATTCAGATCAGCAGGAGGTGGAAGCATCCAGGAACAAACCACTTTCCCAAGAACTAAAGGGGGAATTTTGTTTAAGTTTACTTTAGTTATTTTGTCACCTTAATCAATTAATCAATAAGAGATGTTTTATTTATGTTTTAGTTTTTTATGGACTTTTTTTAATTTATTGCCTCTCTTTTATTGTGCCACCCTCATGTGGAAAGTTTAGGTTATTCCACCCCTATTTAAGCAGCTTATGTTCTTTATCAGAAGGTCCGTTTTTTGTTTGATTTGGTTCCTCTTCAGTTGACCTCAGTTGAGTTGGGCCCAGATCCATGTTATTTAT
Source organism: Cyprinodon tularosa (assembly GCF_016077235.1). Classification (NCBI taxonomy): domain Eukaryota; kingdom Metazoa; phylum Chordata; class Actinopteri; order Cyprinodontiformes; family Cyprinodontidae; genus Cyprinodon; species Cyprinodon tularosa. The sequence goes on from NW_024038178.1 coordinate 752,298, forward strand.
TATTTAAGCTATTTTGTATAGCTTTTGAGCGTTTGTTAACTATTTTTGACACTATTAAATGAAAGTTTTTTTCAATATTGAACACCTTTTGTCCTTATTTAAGTTTGGTCCCTCACAGAGGAGAACTTGAAAAATTAACTATTTGGGCATGCAGATGGAGCAGTGGTTAGCACGCATGACCCATGTAGGGAGGCCTTAGTCCTTGACGCGGCCGACCCATGTTGGAATCAGACCTGTGGTCCTTGCCGCATGTCACTCCGCCTCTTTCATACCCCGTTTCCTGTCAGCCTACTCTCCAAAAAAACCCCACTAGTGCCGTAAAAACTCAAAAAAAAAGAAAAAAGAAACTATTCAAAAGAAAAATGGAAAAAACCTAACAACAAATTAAAATTCTACCTTTAACTGCAACTAAAGGTGATATCTTCTGGTATGATGATCCGTATCATAAGGTTGAAAGAATGCTTTTTGTTCAGTCATCAGAAAAATCTTCCTAAACAGGCTACACAACTGTAAGCTATAAAACCGGTCTACCACTGGAAAAGCAAATGATGGAAAGGCTGATAATTCATACCTATTTTTAACCTTTATCTTATATCTTAACAGATTAGATTTCACCGCAAAATTTATCCTGCTTTCCTGATGCGCACATGCTTTAGATAACATCACTCAAATTGGGCAAATTTATTCTCAAAAAATCACTAATTCCTTTAAATGATGACAACAGGAAGACATCCTGTTTACTTTCCTTTGCTGTTTGAGGACAGAAGTTTTCTTTACTGTTTCCAAGGGTTTTCCCAATCCCTAAAACAGACTTTTGCCATTTTCCAGAAGCAGAAGAAAGAATTTTGGCAAATGTCAAGTTAAACAGGTTTTTAACTTTCCTATTTGGTTTAAGCAAATCTTTAATTTGGTCGTTTGGAGGACAAAGGGCAGGAGCTCAGGGTCTGCATGTTGAGTGAACAATGTAATATCAAAATGAAGATATTCAGACAGAACTCTGAAGTAAAATGATAATTAGCATGGGCAGAATATTATGCAACTTAAAGGGATAGTTCGGGATTTTTGACATGAATCTGTATGGCATCCCCATCACCAGTGTCATGCAATCACACTGACTTACCCCAGGCAGCATTCTGTGAGCAGAGTTCTCGTCCAGCTTTGGTCAAGCCGAAAGTAGTCCGGCAGGTTTGCTAGACCCAGCGAAATAAAACGTTTCTCTTCCCAAAACATTATGTGTTCAAAAGAGTGATATTTTTGCATCCCAAAAACATTGTAGTGGAAAAAGTCACACGTCGTTATCACTTAGTCCTATTTTCTCTCTGTTCGTATCAGTGCGCGCCATCATTCTGACAGCGAGCTCAACTTTTCCAGCTCATTTCAGTGCTGTTGTTTGTGATGCAGACAGCAGCTGCTGCAACTCCGACATCCTCATCAATGGAAAGGTTCTGTATCTCGGGCATTACTAAATCCCACTCGTGGCAACAGTAGCATTCCACCTCTGTCTGCATTAATTCGCACTTGAAACAAGTGCACCATGATTTGTCGGCCACCCTGGATATCGCAGCTCCAGCAGTGGCTCCTGCGGCTCCGGCTTCAGCTTCCATCACTTCTCTGTCCACCCTCTCTCTTTCTGCCCGATCTAACTCCATTTGTCGAAGTTCATCGTCAGTGTACTCGGGTTCATAAAGATATCCCTTTGGCTCTAAGTGGAAGTCGATGTTTTCCTCGTCGCTCTCGTAGTCAGACATCTTCCCCAGTAGTAAACAATCGCGAATCAAACAGGTAGGCCCTTAACCTGACAACAGCCAGATGCATGCCTCGCTCCGCCCAGCTAGGAGCTAGGCGGAGCGAGACATACATCTGGCTGTTGTCAGGTTAGTAGGCCCTAGCTGTCAGAATGATGGCGCGCACTGATACGAACAGAGAGAAAATAGGACCAAGTGATAACGACGTGTGACTTTTTCCACTACAATGTTTTTGGGATGCAAAAATATCACTCTTTTGAACACATAATGTTTTGGGAAGAGAAACGTTTTATTTCGCTGGGTCTAGCAAACCTGCCGGACTACTTTCGGCTTGACCAAAGCTGGACGAGAACTCTGCTCACAGGATGCTGCCAGGGGTAAGTCAGTGTGATTGCATGACACTGGTGATGGGGATGCCATACAGATTCATGTCAAAAATCCCGAACTATCCCTTTAATGGAAGATTCCAGCAAACAAATAAAATGGCCAGGTAGCTTTAAGATAGCGGTGTCTGGTGTGAGGAGGAAATGTATGGAGAGGAGGTGAGAGTGAAAAACAGCTGCAGAGAATTAAGGCAGAGAGCTGAGGGAGGATGATAAATGAGCAAGAACAGACAGAGAGAGAGAGGGAAGGAATCAAACAGAATAATAGTACAAAATGAACACAAAAATGAACTAAAAAGCCTCTACAATGAATGAGAAATAAGGTCAAATTAGAAACCAAAGGGTTATGAGGACTGTCAGTTTTTTAAAACAACTTGTGACCTGCCGATGTGCAATGCAATTTTCTCTTTTCCTTTCTGCTTTTTTCAGATGAATAGCTGGGTGATATTAGCATACATTTAAAAGAAAAAAACAAGACAAGCCATAAAACGACCAGAGCAGCAGATGCACAGTCTTACACCCAGTAAGGATTGCTTAAGATGGCTTCTCAAACACAAAACAGTGATTAAAGTGAGGATTTATTGCTAAGAAACACAGGAAAAAAAAGCTTTCTCTACCGCTTTATTACTCTAACATCATCTCAGCCCATGTCTTTTCCATGATTAGTAATTCCTTTTCTTTACAGCCTCTCATAGTCGAACTGTCTGACTATGAGGGAAATTATGCTACAGCCAAGAACCTAGAGATTCTGTGCCACAATCAAGGCTTGACAAGAGCTGTACTATAAATATATATATCTTTTATAAAGAAACCTGACAGGACAGCAAGAATTATCATCCAAATTAATTCCTGGATTTTCTCAGTGCAGGCTTTTATTTCTAGTTATTACATGAAAACCTTCACAGTCGCGCTGGGATATAATAACGACCTAAATTTACAGAATGTGTAGGTGTACCTTAAATAACTGCACAGACTGGTGGAGCGGAAATCTGGCACAGCCCCCACTTGAAGCGGGTCACAGACTTGTATTTGCAGTACTAATACAGTCAAAACTCTCAACTGAGTAAAAAGGCTTAATAAAAAATGTAGCCGTGTAGATTGTTATTAATTACTGTTAAAAATCAAAGCGGCTGCTGAGAGCAGGCAGAGCAGTCTGGATGGTGCACTGTATGTAGAGCTCAAGCTGGGCCTTTTTATCTTATTGTGGAAAACTAATGATATTGTAACATTAATAACTAATGAGAAAAGCTGTCAGACAAGGGAAGAACCTTCTAAACCAGAGTTTCCCAACCATTTTATAAAAAGACAACCTTTCTCACTACCTGAGATTAAGTGTGATTGAAATTCTTACGCGTCACTTCAGCATGATTACCAACAAACTTTTTATTCTGTCAAACCTAGAATAAAGGGAGACATGTTCTCCTTGTTTTTTTAACTATGTTTTGATGCAGGAGTTATATAAATGTGCTCATATGTAATAGAATTGTTCTTTAAACTTTTCCTTGTGCACACTTTTCTAAAGAGTTTGATTCTCCCTGAATGAACTGCCATAGCTTAATTGGAGGCATCCTGGCTCACACACCTTTTCACCTCAGTCTTCATGCATTTTCCCTGGGACGGAAATCAGGGCTCTGTGACCACCAGTCCAACATATTGACTTTGTTGTCCACTTTCAAAGCAAATTAGGTGACATTCTTTGATCTTTTAGTCCACTTGGAAGACTCATTTGCCAAAAATTAAACTCCCTTAAGATGTTCCCTTGTTAACTACTTATTCCTTGAGGTGGCATTTGTTTTGTGAAGCACATCAGTTTCACCTTCAGCAAAGCTCCCTCCAGCATGTGCCTTTATTCAGCTTAAAAGCTTACCACTGAATACATTTATCATTTGGACTTTCCCATATCATGAAAAGATTTCTCGGCATATGTAAACTCCTTTGGGAAATGTTTAAAACAAATATCCAAACTTTTCCCTTTTATTATTCTGACTACAAGTTTTTTTTTGCATACCTAATGATCCTAAAACTGAAAAAAGTTTATTTTTTACTTTTCAAAGCCCTAGAAAAGACTTGAGCTGAGAATTGATAAATTGGTGTAGTCTCATGGTGCTGAAAACTCAATGTACTCGATCTCCATTGTGTTAATTGCTTAGACTTTGCAGATGCACCCAGGAATAAAGACCTTAATCTTTTGGCATATTTAAATTTTGCATTACTGTAGCATTGCAAAAACATAAAGTATCTTATTGCTTTTTGCAGCAAATGATGTGCAAATCATTCAAGATTTTCTTGACTAAACATCTTATACTATATCAATGACACTGTGAAATGGTTGCGGGTGGACTGAAACATCAGCATCCCACTCATACTGTGTCTCCACTACCCCTGGGCCTGTTGCCACAAATCCATGTTTTACACTCTGATGATCAGGGTCAATAACTCTTAACAGCCATGCTAATACTGGATCAATGCCTAGTGGCATCCAGAGCCTCCAAGGGACCCACTGCTAATCAATCGTAGCAATTGAGCCATGCTGACTGCAAAGCAGATAGGAATAGATGGGTGGCAGCTGTATTGGGATATCATTAATATGGAAATAACTGCTGTCAGAAGGTTCACAAGCAATGACAGAATTATGTTGCCAGAATCTAGTAACAATCATCACAGGATGTGGTGTAATCCCTTTTAACGTATTTACTGATCAGCAGAAGAAAATCTAGGTTGTTAAAAAGGATGAAATATCTTAAAAGTTTTGATGATATTCTTTAGCCTTCCTCATAGTCTTCTCTGTGTGTTTGTTCTTTGTTCAGATAGAGATTACCGCACAGTGGAAAAAGCTGCGCTCTTCATGGCGATAAAAAACAATTTAATTTCATGCTTTAACATTTAGCCAAACTAAAAAGAGGGTGAACTTTTGCTCCGATAGTCATCGGTTTGGCTTTCTTACTCGATTAGGGCAGTTTCATTGGTTTGGCATACTGAAAAGCATCCCTGCCACTTAAAAAAACATAAAATTTTTCCATAATCCGTTCGAAGTTAAATGAAAGACGACTGTCATAAAACCAGGTGGGAAAATAGGCCAAACTGTTCAGGTACTGGATACCAGTAAAAAATGTAGGGGCGGTACAAAGGATTAGCTGCTGCCTGATATTCTGTGCCACTAATACGGCCGTTTAATTCGTGTCTGGTGGCTAAACTGACAAATTCTTCTGAACCAGCTGTGCTCGCGCACAAATCAGTCTTTGTGCACGCTTAGCTCCGTGTCCGAACATGCGCTCTGAACATACCCAGGTGGACCAGCACAAGCTCATGGGGGGTGATGGAAATCTTTCTTCCATTTCTATAAGGACCCACATGAAAAGATACATATTTCTCTGTCATCATTCCTCTATTTGTATCGATCCTCTTATTATGTAAGTGTTTATTTTTATTTTCACAAAAATCTTTTCTTAATTTTCTTCGATTTTTCTGACATTTCAGTTCGGGTTTTAGTGTTGGATTGTCATGTTATTATTACGCAGAGTTAACGGTGCTTTTATTATAAAGACTGTATGACATGATTAGAGATATGGTGAATTGCATAATGGGTGAAACAATTATAACCATTAGTTTGTTTTTTGTTAAGCAAGTATTAAAATAACAGCTAATCTTTTCCGTATGTTTCTTTCAACAAAGAGTTCTGAAGGTTCTGTATAAGCCTGATTATAGTTTTAAAAAAAAAGACAATCAAAGACAAGTTTTTAATGTTGTAATGCCAAAAAAAGTTTTCCCATCTACTAAAGGTGTATGTATAAAAAGAGAGTGGGCATTTATCTTTAAATATTTCAATTGATGGAAGATACTGGAATTATTAAAAAAAATGCTTAAAAAATAAAAATCTCTGTGTATTTTTATTTTGAATTAATCACTAAATTTTTTTCAGCCAGGAATAGTTGTTTTAAATGTATACTTTTATTAATAATCAAAAAGGAGAAACTAAAGGCTTGAAGTCTAGAATACAATAGTACAAATTAGCTGTAATATGAAGGTTACACTGGTCTGTATCCAACAAAATCGAACCTTTAAAATACATGGAGGATGTAATAAAGTTATATCAGCCAATACATTTTTTATTCGGTACCAGCATTAATTTAAAACAACTTTCACCTCTGCATAAAACATGCAACACTGGTGCTACAATGAGCCCACAAACATCACTTAACAAAAAGAACTTTATGCTTCTAAAGAAAAATTGCACAATCTAGTAAGGAAAGGTCTTATTTGATAAATGCTTGTTGGATATTACGATTCATATACTGATTATAAATAAGTGAACATTTTCTGGATTATTCCTCCATGACATTGTCCTAACCCTTCTTTGTGATCTTTAGCCACTAAGTAAAATTGCATGAGGTGTAGCTATTGTTGGGAATGAAGTCTATTTATCTTTTCCCAAAATATCCTTATTATACGTATTCTGTATGACATTTATGGTATCCTACCACATATTACTAGAAGAAGGACACAGCACCAACAGCTTAATTTATTGTGCATGTTAAAGTAATTAACTAGCTACTACCAAGAATGTCCAGTAATGGCATAGCTTACTTTCAAAAACCTTTATGTAGGTAGCTATAAACCAGGACTTCTGTATGTGGTGCTGCATTTGCTCCTACCTTAAGCCAGACGTTCCAGGATATGTATACTGTAGAGTAGGGATACTCACTTATGGCCCTTGAAGTCTGGTTTTCAGCACATTTTAGAAATGTATCTGCCTCCACACCCTAATCAAGTTATTGATTACCTCCATAGTGAAGATTTCCAGAATTCTGTAAATGACCTGATTAATGGAATCAGGTGTGGTGAAGCAGGGACGCATCTAAAAGGTGCAGGATACCAGGATTGTAAATGAAGAATTCTGATATAGTGTTTGCTGGTTCTATAGGTGGTTCTCTGGATCCTCTAAAAATTAGAGAGAACAATCAACTTTGGTTGAATAGTCTCTCTAAACTGCATATAGGTTGGGTTTGCAGCGGTACACAGTCATTCTAATCAATTAGACCATTATCTAAGATTTAAATCCTTCAGTTACTCAATTGACCAAGTAAACACAGCATTTAGACCAATAACACACTCTCTCCCATTACACACAACCCACTCAAACACACACATTTAAAGTTTTCTGAAAATGAACTTAATACAGCATTGTGGGCTTATTAGCATGTATGTTTTCACTTGCTTAAAGGTTGTTGTTTTTAAAAGGTATTTTTAATCTGTCAGATGAGCCTTAAAAAAAACCTCTATTCACTTTATTGAATATAGTTGCAGTTGTTTTCTCTGTTGCCCTGTAATAGACCTTTAACTGACTAGGGCAGCTCTGCCTATTGCTCTGTGGCAATCAGCACCTGCTCACTGACCCTGCAACCAATGAGCTGTTAGATGAAAAGATAGATTGAGTCAATGCTACCCCAGCATGCTAACTGACACCACATACAATGCTTTGTAGAGTAACTGTCCCTACCTACCATTTCCAAGACTCCTACCATGGGAGAAAAACTGAGAAGCAGAAATAACTGAGTTTCTTTTCCTTTATTTCAACTGTTAAAGTGATTATATATATATATATTATAGTGATTTCTTTCAAATGAAATTTCTAATTATTCCAAAGGGAATTAAAGCTCCTCAGTATAAGAAAAAAGATTGAGAAACTACTCAAGGAGTAACAGTTTTGATTTACAAAATAGTGCCCAATGTGAGATGAGAGTAATTAGTGAAAAAGTTAATGTCTGACATTTCAAATAAATTGTTTTTTAAAAAAATAAAAAAATTGCAGAGGGGCTGGCTGTGCTGCAGTGGTATAGATGGCTTACAAATAAGAATGAAGTTGGGATGTAGTTTAAGCCAATTTGCATTCCTTAATGACTTTATTTTAAAAAGAAAAATGAATTTGCTATACCTGGCTGGCACTACAGAAGCCCAGACACATCCATCTCCCACATACTGTGCTCATAGTCGGCCATAAATGTCAGTAGAAAATGTTCTTTGGAAAGCAAGGAACCTGATAAATAATTGATATTGCTAGATTGGCTTACAGCACAAAATAGGTGCTAAAAAGAAAATCCTTAATTCTAAATGTTTAGATTCCAAGTGTTTTTAAAAAGGAACATGAGTAACATAGAGAATGGTCTAAAGCAGGGGTTCTTTAACCTGCCCTTAAAAATCCACTGTGCTGCATGTTTTATACGTGTCTATCTCCACACCCTTGAATATAGTGATTCCATTTGCTCCTCAGCAACCTTTAAGGCCTGCAGAAACCTATTAATCACCTGTTTATCTAAATCTTACATGTGAGAGTTGGTAAATAACTAAACAATGCAGGAAAGGGTCTTACAGACTAAGGTTGAGCAGCCCTCAGAGATTCAGATTGTATGCTATAAAATGTATACAACTTTTTTACAACCCAGTTGTCAAATTATATGTGCATAAATAAACATTTCAATGTTTAAAAATTTTTTAAGTTTTCAAAATTAAAGAATAAATCCATAGTAGAAAAAACAGAATTCAAGTTGCAGCGGCAGTGTACTGTACAGTGCATTGTGATCACATAAAAAAAGAACAGACTCACCATTTATTAGAAATATATCTTAACTATGTCTGATTGACATTTGAAACTTTTAAAAAGAAATTTGTTCCAGTAAAATGTTGTTGTACCCTGGATCAGCACAATTATATAGCTTATAAACCAACAAGCAGTTTAAAATAATTAACCATGAGAATAAATAAAAACCATAAAAGGTGAAAATGTTTTATGATTATGGCACAAATTCTACACAGTAGAACTCTGAACTAATAAATTCCACTTTCCTCCATCTTTCTTTTTGTAAACTTATTTGTGAATCTAATTGAATAAACTAAACAAAGGGATCCCACCTCTTCATGAAATCCCCCTAAAGTGTTTTCCTGCAAATGTTTTTTCTTTTTCCCCCCACATTTTTTGGACAGGACCTCTAATTTCTCCAGTCTTCCACATCTTACTGAGTCATCCCTCTATACTGTAGCTGGATCTCTGTACTTAAATTGAAGGCACTTTGGCCCTGAAATCTCTATAAACCATATTCGCAGCAAGACATCTGTTCTGCTGCTGCTACATTTTCGTGTTTATGAGAGAGAAAGACTGACAGCGACTGCAGACAGGTAGACAGATAAGTACCTCACCAATAAGCACTTCGACACAAACATACTCCAAAGTAGTTACTTTAATGCTAGCTGATGTACGACAATAGAAAGCCACAGAGAAAGACATAACTATGTGACAGGAAAAGGTGTGAAAATATGTGTGAGGAAGCAAGAGTGCACATAAAGTAAATGGAGTCAGCAAAGCGAGGTGCTGATTAGTGGGATTTCATTTTTTTAAATGAAAAATACAGCAGAAAAAGAAGAGAGGGAGATGCAGGTGGGGAATTTTGGAAGCTCTTTGGACAGTTTCTTCTATTGCAGGTAGTGATCATTGACTCACACCTCCATGCAGAAGCAGACAAACAAGTCTTCTTCTATGGTGGGAGTTCAGAAAGAATTGTCTAATTACATGAAAATACAGACACTGAAACAAAGAACAACAAATAGAAAATAAACCCCCACATGCACCAGTTAAGTTTTAGCTACATCTCCAAAAAACACTGCATTTCTCTCACTCAAATTCTTGTGAAAGTGCTGCAGTTAACTTGCAACTCTGTATGTTTTTGATTCTAAAGAGGGTCATACAAGAATCATAGTTTAAATTCCTTCCCAAACTCATCTCTTCACATTTCTTTGTAACCACACCACACATGTAGCACAGGAGAAGGTTAGCACTTCTTCTGCAGACCATTGTTCATACTTAAATATAGGTCTGCATTGCTATAAAAAGTATTATCCCCTCTGAGTTTTTTTTTTTTTTTTTTCTAGTTTGGCACATGCAGAATATACAATTTTAGGGGTAAATTTCATAAAGTGTGGTATGGTTTACTAGACCTATAGAATCAATGTAGGACTATGTATTTGTAACGGCATGAAGAAGACTCCAAGATATGAAAAGTGACTCATAATGCCCCAGTCTAAAGAAATGTATGACAGAATCAGAGCAAACAAGGCAGAACAATATTTAATGCACTGCAGATCTCACTAGCATTACTTAAGGTTAGTATATATGATTTACCAGTAGGGGTTGGAAAGAGTATGTATTCCTGGGACAATATCAATGCCAAAACCCCTGCTGGTATAAAAGAAAACACAAAGTCTGGTCTCTCATATGGGAAAATATCACATATAATATGGAGACAAAACTACAACATTTTTTGGAACATGTTTGTCCTGTTAAACTAACAGCATTTAAGGAAATAAGCTCCATACATAGAGTCAGATGTGGTATTGGTGTTATAGTTAGAGACTACTTTGCTGCTACAGCTTTCAAGCTGCATTGCTATTACAAAGGTGTGCAAAACTATGAGGATTTTATGCTAGATATAAAAATGCAAAGTTTTATAAGTGCATTGAAAACAAATACAAAAAAGATTGCATGGGAATTAGTTTATAATCATGCGATAACTCAGATGTAAACATATGAGATATACCCATATTTCAGCCACAGCTCCATGGGGCACAACCAAACTCCAACTACTTCTTCTTTGTCTTTTTACAAAGCAGTTATATCCAGTTATAGATCACATGACTTGTGTGATGTGAAAAAATTATTTCCACGGCAGTTTTTTTTTTTTTTTTAGCAAAATAACTATTTTAATTTAATTTAGACATGATAGAAAAACTATCCCTTCAAAAGTTTTATGTGAAAAACGTGACTTTTTACAAAATTGCAGTTTCCATATAGCAAATTTATTTTCAAAAATGCAATTTGCACAATTTCATGGTTATTGGAAACTTGCCATCACAAAACCTAATAATGAATCCATGATTTCTGCTCTATCAGAAAATGCTGAAGGAGAATGTCTTGCTTTCAGCACAAGAACTTCAGCTCTTCTCATACTTAGGTGATGCAAAGAAACAGTTATCCATAAAAAATGCATTTAATTCTGAACATACCAGCAGTGCAGCTGTTTTAAAACTATCAAAGTAACAATGGGCCAGAATTCCTTTAGGGTATTTAGAAAAAAATCTCATCACTTGTTGCTAAAAACGGTTGCACAATCAGTTGTTAGCTTTAGGAAGGAAGTATATTATCACATAAGGCCATGCGAAGGTACGTTTTCTTCCCTTTATAAATCTAAAAATTATATAAAACCATACAATAGAAAATGTTCTATTTAATTTGGTTATTTTTGTCTGATTTTAAAATATATTTGACTATCTAAAAAATTTGAAATTGGCAAAATAAAAAGAGAGAAAACACTGAAGAAACCTGTCAGAAAGCAAATACTTTTCCCCAACAGTGTTTGTTTGTCAGCGCTGTATATGTGCAAAGGTCTCCGGCTGATGTGTTTTCCCTTCCAGCCAAATGTCATTTCACACAAACATGTAGATAGCAGAAACATACGCTAAGCCTTTCACACAGCAGATGTGCTTTTTGGGGCAAGGCAGCTCTTGTGAGCTCTTGTGTTGCAAGCTTAATAATAGTCAGCTAAACACACACAGGCCTTTTTTTTTCAATTAGAAAAAAATGAGCTGATGTCTGACTTCAAAGGCTTGAATAAAATCTATATCCATAATATTCAGGTCCATTTCCCATATATAGCTTTTACAAGTAATACATCAAAACTGAAGGTGAATTGTGACTACCTGAAGTACAATATAGAGATAAAAAAATGTAAGCTTACAATTTCATTTACCTGTTAAACATTCTTTAACTTTCTAATATTCCAATGAGTTGAAGGTATTGAACTGTATTAAGATTTTTGTTATGGTATAATGGTTTAGATACTGTATTTAATGGAGAGAAATTGTTTACAGATTTTGCAGTCTAATGCACGCTATCCAAGGTAGAATAGATCAGTCACTGCTGATCACAACTTCCATTGTAAAAGTACACAAAATATTATAATCTAATGTTAAAAACCCCCAAATACGGAAATAATGGTATTATTTTATACATTTTTTGACCAAAGCAATGCGGGGATAACTTGTAATGTCACCTAGTTATTATGTTAAACAAATTAACAAACCTGTGTTTATCTCAGCAATAGGTGGGAAATTAAAAGCAAAATTTTCTCTATTTTCATAATTTTTTAGAAGCCATGTGAGAAGCAGCTCTAGATACTAAATAAAAGCCACTTAATTTTAACACAATACCGTAAGATAACTGATTATTCTTTTAGTTTAAATTGCAGTTAATATTAGTTGAGTCAATTCAGGATTTGATTGTGCACAAAAGGGTAAGGCTAATTTCATTGCACTCAATGGGCATAATCAAACTTGTTGTTTTACATATGCCCTGTTTAATCTAAAATCTATAAACAACTTTCAGACTCAAACAGAAAGAAAAAGACAATTAGAAGAATTTTATTGGTAGAATTACTTTAGTCTTTGGCGCTCAGCCCCCAACAGGAAACATTAGCATTTTATTTTGTTTTGATATGTGTGAACAGGAGTAAAGATAAGGGATGTTTCCCCCCAGACCTAAAACTGTTGGTGGATTGGAGATAGATGAAGTTGTTCAGTTCATAGACTGCTGGTTAGCGAGACTGTGTGCTTAAACTGAGAGATCAAGTAGACTGTATGAGATACATACTAGAGCTTCACTCAAGGACCTGGAAGATGGAAGTCCAGCTTGGATAACACAGGTTGCATGAACCTGTCCATGATGAGCAAGCATGAAGTGACAGTAGAGAGAAGAAACTCCCCATTGGGAAGAAACCTCTGGCAGAACCAGGCTAAACATGGCAGTCTTCTGCCGGACTGGTTGAGTCCGGGAGGAATGACTCTCTGATGAAGCTTTAGCTACGATGGATGAGGTTAAGTAATCAGTTTCTTCAGTTGAAATTCTGCCTAGGCTCCATTTGTATCACAGTTTGTTTGGGGGTTGTTTTAGGACCCAAATGCAAAGACCAGAGAAGCGGAGATGAGTTCTTGTTGGAATAATGAATAACAGGGGCCGACATCGAAAAATGCAAAATACAAAATACTGAGAAGGAAAAAAACAGAAAGCATCAGGGAAAACTCACGTGGGAGGCCAGGGGCGAGGAAGCAGCTAACAACAACTAAACAACAACAAGGAAGCAGCACTGAGTGACTGCAGAGGTGGTATATATAAGGGAAACAGAAGAAAGGATGGGCTAATGAGCTGAATATGGAGCAGGTGTGAGTGGAACCAACTAGAAGGAAGCCAAGGGGAAAGGAAACAAGCACCAGGGGGCAACAGGGGCTTGAACATAATGGGAAAATAAACCAAAGATCAACAAAACAGAACAACTGATAACTAAAAAATTAAAAACTCAGAGTCCCAAATGGGATAACCACAACAGTAAGGTTGATATTAGAAGATTACTATTAGACATATTGCCTCTTTCTGAACGTAGTCCGCCATCTTAGAAACTCCTTATAAGAGGAGTTTAGTTCTCATTTTTAGTTTTTGTTTAGAGGGTCACCTAACATTTATTTATTTTTGCTGTAGGTAAACTTATCATTAGTAATGCAAATGATATGGACTCTATTTATACAAAACTTCTGCTTGAAGTAGAAAAGGTTTGTCCAAAGTAATGTTTTGGTTTATACTAGTGCTTCATTACCGAATGAAGTGTAGTTTGGTTTCATCACAAAAAGGCTTCCTCAGGCTTCCTTATGTTCTTAAACTGAGTGTACTCTATATACACCCTACACTCCTTTGAAGAGGCTGTAGTACGGTAATAGAAAGATTTCTTAATATAAAGTGGTGCATCATAGGCTTGAAATGTAACCATTGTAATAAAAAATGCGTACAAAACATTTTTCTCTTTGATCAGTTAAGTCTAATTAGATGGCCCCATTGATAGGGTGACTGCAGAAATGCATATTTTTTTTAAGATTTTGATCATTTTAAACAATGGCAACATTAAAGGAAACATCATTCACACTTTTGCTTGGATTTCATGCTATTCAATAAGATTTCTCTTAAATGTCCCGGCCTTGTTCTGTGTATCCCTCAGTATAATGAGATGGAGAGCGAGAACAATTTATTCCTCATTGATCAGAAGAAATGAATTTTTCAGAACGAAAGAGGCGCAGGAGGACACTGACTTTTAAATATAGGATCAATTTTGGATGGATTCTCTGACTAAGGCTCAAAATTCTGGTACTGCTGGAACCAATAAAGAGCCCTGAAAGCAGTTTTCTATTAAATTTGAACAAATAATAAGTCTCATAGGCATAGTTTTATTCAGTACTGCTTGACAGTCCATACTGAAAAGAACTCTAATTTACTAAGCTAAACTAAAGCACAGCTTGATAGATTTTATTGAAATTATGTGGAAGAATTTATCATTTCATGCTTTTCCAGCAACCTTGAGGTCTAAAATCAAGTACATGTTTGTATTAAAACCAACCAGTTCACAGTCGGAACTGAATAATAATAAATCTTCTAACATAGTCTGCAAATTTGAATTTATAGATTTGTTTTTGTGAGCCCTTGATAATATTTAGGCTTCTTTGAACACTGATGATCACAATTCATTGTTTTTGCAAATATATTTAACACATTAAGGACATCAAAAAGGGCATCATGACAACTGCCCCTTTGAGGCCAATACTTCGTCTGTCGTGGTTACAGAAAAGCACTGCTGCATTATGGGTAATTCTGCCATGTTGTTATAGGTCGAGTAATGTTCGTCTGAAGACACTAGGCCTGCCCAGACTGACAAGCTGCGTGTTAAATATGCATGGCATAAGTCAGTCTGGTTTTTCAGGCTAGATAAACAGGCCTCCAATGATCTATGTATGTGGAGCTGGAGGAGGAGGTGGAGGATCGGTTGGGTATGCTCCCTGCTTTACCTGGCTGATTGAGAAAGCCTTGAATGTGGCGTACTTGAAGGCAGCATGTGCTGTGCTGTAAAACCTGCAGAAAACAATGACGCAACTTCTTTTTACCACTAACTTTCAGCACTTTTATAACAGAATAGATTATTTATAGTAGTGAGCCAACATTTAGCATACAAAATAGAAAGTAAGACACTGCAATGTCTTTGTTTTTTGACCTTCTCTGTAGCAATGTTTCTGAATCTTTATGGGTTTACTAGCAGGCTGGCTAATAAATCCTCCCTTCAGTCCTTTTCGTTCTTTAGAGAACCAACAAGAATTACTACATATGTAAAGCCACATTCATAGATTGTCAATGTGCTGGTAGATTGAAGATTAAAACAACAGGCAGTTTTATCTTAATTATCATCAGAACAGCAAGAAGGACAAGCTGTAAACTGATAAGTCGGCTCCTGGATTTTATGAGGGACAGACTTGCATTTTTTTATTTCTAGAAGAAAAAGGACTGTGGTAATGCCATGATCTTTGTAGCTGTTACATTATAATTTTATTTTACACCATTTCATAGGCTTGATTGATCCACAGCTAACTAGTTACAGCTCCTTTGACTTATAAAACAGTTAATACAATTTATTTAACTGCTATTGCACCGCCTTAAATGCATTCAGTGCTATTTACATACTTTCTTTGTGTCTCAGCTAAGTATAGAATCCCAAACCATTATGTTTAGATCATTTTTAAGCTAATCTTGCATTGACTACCAATAGACAATTTTTAATGTATTAATTTCATTTCTTAAAAATAAAATAAATCCCTTAGATACCAGATGTACGTATTTTATACAAGAGAGGAAACTGACTTTATTGGAAAACCCACAACGTTTTTGAGAGAACATTTTACTTGGTGTTCTCATTGCCCTGTGGGCTAATGAAGTCTTGTTATGTTGGACTAACGTTCAGGTGTAAAAATTTCTAGAAGCTGGTTAGAATATTAGGTAGTGCAAATGTTGTAAAATATACAACCTAATTTAAAGGAGACCTAGTTAAGCCAAGTTAATCATTGCTAAGTTTGATAGTCTACAGGTAAATCTTAGTGAAATTTAATGTGTCCATTTACAGATTTAAGGTGCTTTTTGAAATGAATCATGAAGTATATATTATATTTAAGTAGATATTTTATTTCTAATAGTAAGCCCATGTCTCTGTATGAAACCTTTTTTTTCATCTGATGTGTTATTTTTTTATGTGTCAATATCATGTCTACATTAGTTAAGTGGAAATTTTTCATTCTAATCAGAAATAAAGGCTTGAGCATGTGTTTTATAATTGATCTATATAATGATTTTCAAGTAGTGAACTAAGTTACTGACATGAAAAAAAGCAAAAAACTTTTTAATCATTGCATAAATTATTGGCATTTATAATACTTGATTCCAAACATCTTAAATTTCCTGTAATGCAGTTCAGACTTGCAAATTAAATTGTTGTGAATATCATACAAATTACCATTTTGTTGTAATCCACGTTTCCATTAAATCTTTTTCTTTGATTTTAGCTTCTCTGTCCTGTTGTTTCTTTTTCCCCTTTGCTTGGTGGTGTTGGTCTCCATAGTGGCCAACCATAGATTAGTCTCGTAGCAGGGATTATAGAGTGGGCTGTGAAGATGATTAAAGACTCCTCCAGTATTCTGCCTTCAGGGGACAAACCGTTAGAAAGCAAGCCAGTAAGGACGTGTAAGATAAATGGAACACAAAGACAGGAAATGCTTCAGTGCCACTTTCACCATGTTTTTATTGTCAAAGACTGCACTAGCTGCGTGTGAGTAAATGAGATCAAATAATTCAATCATGCTCTAATCAAAACTCTAGTTCAGTTTTTTTTTTTATTAAACATTAAAAAGCTATACAAATAATTTCGAATTATAATTTAACAAAATGTTAAATCAGCATTAATATAAAATAACATATTTTAAAAGCCCCTAAGACTTTGTTTTTTTTTATGAATGTTAATATATGATAATTATTGTAATATAAATGTATCAATACAGGATAACCTGTTTGATGTGGTGGACGACTGAAAACAGAAGAAAAAAACCTTCAACCATTTTTGCGAGTTTAAATTGGAAAAAAAACGACTTTTGGGAAGTGAAAAACGTCATAGCACAGACCTAAATTTTTTCCCAGTTAAAATGGCTCAAATTATGCACAAACATAAACATTACATTTGGTGCATATGATGCAGCGATGTTTATCAGCATTTTGAAGGGAATGCAGACTTTATAGAAAGGGTCACAGTTTGGTTTTGTGCAGCTGAAACTTTTGAGGCGCGAGTGATAAGAGAGAACAAGTTATCTGAGGTATTCAAAGAAGAGACTCTGTCATCCTATCAGTCTGGTAAGGAATCAATGCAATCCATCATTTTACTGTCCAGCACTTTTTACCACCCAAACCAGGGCTGGACTGGCAATTAGGTGTACTGGGAAAATGTTGGGTTGGCAAATACACTCTTTTGGGTCGGTCCAAAGCTATCAAAAATGTGTTTATAATATTTTAGTCAATTTATTAATCAATTATATAGAAATGCCTTTGATTTATCAAATTGAAATTTAATAAAAGGAATTAAAAATAAATTCTATTGAGCAAAGGAGAGGAGGGTTCTATCTTAACTCCCCTTGGGCCATCCTCTATTTTAATTACCAGTTACCAATGTTGCCATGAAATCTCCATGTACGGTAGCATAAATTATGGCTTTATGGGTATTGCTCCATTGCTCCATCAAGAATGCTACGTTGTTTTCAAGTTTTTACCACTCAATGTAGAGATGGCTTCAAGCCTTAATTTTCCTCAGTTTTCTAATCTCCATCCAGCTCTACATTTGGTTTGAATTTTTCTACATTTTCCTTTAGTTTTTTTTGTTGTTTTTTTTTTCAAATTTAGATTTTGCCTCCTTCAGTGTAGAGCAGCTGAGCTCCACCGGAAGGGTTCCCTGCTGTCTGAGCCTCCACCATACCTCTCAGCCTCTAACCTAGATATCGCGCTCCTACAGAGGGTGGAGTTATATTAACTGCGGGTACAGTATATTAACTGCGGCTATAATCTCAAAACCATCCAAACTCCTTTCATCATCCTCACAGTCCATCCTTCCAGACTGTGGATCACAGCATTACAGTTGGCCTGTCTAGGTTGGCTAATCCTCCGTCACAACACCATGGTCAACTTTGTTTGGCCTTCTCGGAATCCATTTTCTCACAAGTAATGACATCTCTTCCAGGATCTTCTCAAGTTTGACTTTCTCTGCTTGATGGATACCTGGCAACAACCCAACAGCTGTTCACTGCTTATGACTCAACTTCTCCTGGTTATTTGTACATAACTCAACCACCTAAGACAAACTGTGGAGGTAGTCTTTCTATAATATATTGCGAGAAATTGAACGTCTTGCCTGTCTCCATCCCAAGTAAGATTTCTTGACAAACATCCACCATCATTGCTGCACTTTACTGTCCCCCGAAAGCAAACAGTGTTTTTTACATGAACTGGCTGATTTTCTCTCTGTCCTGTCTTCAGTCTCTCCTAATTTAATATTACTAGATTTCAAAATAAATCTTGGTAACAATAATCTTACTCTTATTCAAGACTTCGTTCTGCCTGAAAAACATTGGTTTGTCTGTGACCTTCCCCCACACTGGCCACAGTTTTCCTAAAACTCAGGTCCATGAAGGCTAAATGTCTTCAATTTGAACAACTCCACAAAAACTGGTCTTACCATTCACAGATACAGTATGTAAATCCACAAAGCTCATTTTCTGGATAAATCTGCTCCAATTAAGATCACTCAAATATATGGTTTCCACTGTTTAAGAAAAACTCCCCAAATGTATTCCCTCCTCACTTCCTGTCTGCCGAGTCTTTTAGTACAATAAAGCTGTTAGGAAATACACAGGATTTACTTGTGAAATTTTAACGGTTTGAATATGAATTTCTTTATAACTGTAACCATTGCCTTACTTGACTTTTTTTTCTAAATAGTTGTGAAAACAGTTGCCTCTCAACTTCACTTGGATTTAACTTATTATAATCTTTATGCGCAATTTCAGCCTGGTTTCTGTCCCACCACTCTAGCGAAACTGGTCTCTTAAAAATTGCCACATCCTCTAATGGAAACCACCTCAGGTCTTTTTTCCCATTATTATCCTTCTCACTCCATCCTTTTCAATAGACTAAATTCAACTTACATTACTCACACCCATCTCCACTGGTTTTATTCCTACCTCTCTGGTCCCAGTGAGTTCATCCAAATGCAGTCTCTTAGGTCTGATCCATCCTCTGTCACAACCAGTGTGCCTCAGAGCCCTGTTCTGGGACCCCTACTTTCTATCAGCTACCTTCTGCCACTTGGAAACATCTTTTGCAATTTTAAAATTCCTTTTCATTGTTATGCAGATGACACCCAGCTCTATTTATCTACAGCAGTAGGAGTTTAAAAGTTCCCTTTCAAGCCAAACAGCAATTGAATCCCTTGGTTTTCAGCCAAGTTTTCCAAGCATAAAAGCCAGCCAGACAAGGGCCAATGAAGGACCCATCATGGCAACATGGGGACTTTTACACCCCTAATACTGTAATAACCCAAACTGCCTCCCTCACCTCCTGCCATGCCAAGTTTAAAACCTGGTTCACCACTAACTTCCTGAAGCTCAATTGCAACAAAACAGAGATATTCCTTGTAGGAACCAAATTGGTTGCTTTATATCCAAGACTGATAATTTCCCTCTTTCAATTGACAGTTGCTCTGTTTCTCCCTCTACCCAGTTCAAGAGTCTAGGTATCATCTTGAATAGCACTCTCGCATTCACCTCTCTAATCAATTAAATTACCTGTTCTGCATATCTACATAATAATAATAATAAACATTTTATTTAAAGCGCTTTTCAAATTATCCAAGGAGTGTAAACAAACAATTAACAATACACAAAATTAAAAACCGGACAGGTAATTGATTGAGGTAAAGTCTTGGGACAGATATGTTTTTTGCATTGCTTTAAACAGATGTAAAGTACCAGCATTACTTGTATCAGGTAGGAGTGATTTTTTAGAGGTTAGCAGCAGAACAAGAGAAAGCTCTGCTCCCCACATTGAATGCTGCCGCTTCCATAAAAGTTGTTTGCTTTGAGTTGTCATTTACAACAAAGTAAAAGTGTGTGAAAGTCCTCTCTTTAGTGTATAGATTTATAGACGGGCTCTTATGCCACACAGGGCGGCAGGATTCTTTGAGCTCGAGCTCACAATTAAAGTGCACTTGTCTGACTTGAGTTGGGTTTTATGCCCATGGGCCAAAAATGGGTTGGGCTGGATTTTTCTCTGCCCAACCTATACACTACTTTTCATCCTTCTTCTTGGTTAAATCTAAATAGAGAGGCAGGTGAAAAGGTTAGACGATGATCCCAGACTATAGTTGTCCTCTGCTGAGCCAGACATTTCAAGACTATTTTTTAAAGAGTACACCCTTCTTAGAAACATCTAATGAAAATGTTCCTGTCTCCATAATTTCTAATATGAGGGTTAGTCTCATCTACTAGTGCTGCTTAGCTGCTTTTTTCAAATTAAAACAATAAGACTTAGACAGACTTCATTTGTCACACAGGTGTATACAAAAAGAAATTTTGTTCAGTACAGCTCCCAAGACATTTTCAATTTTAAAGGGCAGCCTTGATAAAAGTAAGCTGCAGTGACAATGTAAACAATTGCTAATATTCTGTGAGTGATTTTTCACATTGCAGTTCAGAATATTTGTGCAGTGCATTTGTACAATGACCTTGTGTATTTTGCTGAACAATTATATGTTTTGTTGCAAAGCATAACTGTGAGCAATTTATATTTTATGTATATACTTTAAACATAATGTATGTGTTGCTGTGGAAGTAGCAACAAAAAAAAAAAATACTATAAATACAATTTATACACAATAACCACCCGTGTTCCCATTTCAAACTAATTCTGTAGCAGTACAGGCATATATTAGACTATTATAATGCATTGTATTATAGAGGTAGATCAAAATCCTGTATAACTTTAAGGTGGTACTCAGACAAAAAAAGTTTGAAATTAGACCATGGGGCAGGATTTTACTTTGCTTCAGGCGTTTCTGAAGCTCAGGTTAAAATAAAATGTGAACTTTTTTCTTTATTGAGTCTTGCAGTTTTTTAAAGTGTTCGCCAATAGTGGTTTCCAGAGGCCTCGGAAGACCTTGCAGTTCAATAATAGTTTCTTTGGACAATATAGGACTGAATAACATCACAGCTACTGAATAGTGGTTTTCAGCTATTTGTCTTCTATTTTCTCTGGTTAGTACAAAGCTTTTAAATTATGCAATTCCCTATTTGCCTTCATAGATTTACCTTTACAAATCTCGTCATCTGAAAAACAGGGAGGCAACACGATTACTAGTGCATCAGATAACCAACAGAGAGAGAGATGACATTCACAGTTCTCACTTAGAGGTGCCAATGAACTCTGAACACAAGGATGATATATGACTGTCCAGAGAAAAACTTTATGCACACATACTCACCCCTTAAACCATACCCAATCTTTTAAGAGCATAGTTGAAGGTTTTCTTGTGTGTGTGTCATTTTATTGTCTTTACCAGCCTAACAAGAAGTGAAGATTAAAAGTAGATCTGCTTCAAACACGGTTTTGAGTATTAACTGTATTCTTTACATACAAAAAGCAATAACATCAGTTTACAAATGCTTATTGAAATGCATTTTTTTAAATATATTGTTAGTTCTGTAAAATAGTAAGTGCCATTGTGTTCAATCATTATGTACTACAGTGGCTGTGTTCTTGCATACCATGTCTTGTAAAGCCAGCATTTTAGTGGGTTCATATTTTGTTTTTCCCCATTCCCTCTCTTGTACCCAAATTATCGGCATCTTTGAGCAGATGTTTTTTTTTTTTTTTTTTTGCAAAATCTCACACTCATCTTCTTTTGCTTTATCCAGGACTGGGTCTGTTGGTCAGCAGTCTCAGCAAAGACTCCCAGGCTTCCATCACCCCACACACCTCCTCCGGCTCTGCTTGGGTAAGCCAGAGGTGCTACCAAGCCAGCCAAAAGACATAGTCCCTCAATTGTGTCCTGAATTCCTCCCCTAGGCCTCCTCCAGAAGGTGGCATCAATGGGGCATCCAAAAAAATGTCTGAGTCACCTCAATTTACTCCTCACTTCACCACAGTGGAGGATAAGGGTCTCTAGCATCTCACAAAAAAAATTATAAATAACCAAGCTCCTCCCAGTGTTTCCAAAAGAGAGCCTAGCCACCCTGGAAAGAAAGCTCAATTCAGCTACTTGTATCTGTGTTCTCGTTGTTTTGATGATCGTCCTGATTTCATGACAATAGGTGAAGGTTGGAATGTAGACTGAACGGTAAATCGAGAACTTTGCCTTTTTGCTCAGCTCTCCCTGAAACACAACAGATGGATGCAGCTTCACTGATCCGTCTAGCAATCTCCTACTCCTTAAGGCTGATTTATACTTTTGAAACCAGGTCCCCTGCGTAGGTGTCGCAGTGAACAAAAAGCTGTCCCCGCACCCTGCACAGGCACTCCGCTGCACCTCTCCCAAATTGTGACTGACCGCAGACAGTGCTGCAGACAGGAGGCCATCTTGTTTTGTTTATATGACCAAAATTGCAGAAAACAACTCGTGAAGTTGGACCAGCTAGAAGATCGAGGTGCGCGAGAACGCTGGGACCTTTTTTCCACCTGGATCCCCGTTCTTCGCTGTCATGTCCCTCCGTTGTCGTACTAAACTCGCCCCTACTTCCTCATCCCCTCGGCCGTATCTAGACCCACAGCGTATAGCACAGACCACACTTCAATATTGAGCATACTGTTAATCAAAAATGTCTGCGTCAAGCTCACTACGACACACTGCTGCAGGAGTATAACCAGCCCTTTACTTCCATCACTTAAACAAGACCCAAATGTCCTCCAACCTGAAGGGAACAAGCAACCTTTTCCTGGATGAGATCCATAGCCTTGGAGTTGGAGGAGCTAATTCTCATCCTAGCTTCTTCAAACTCAGCTGCAGACTGCCAAAGTGCAGGTTATAGGTCTTGGTCGGAGGAGGTCGGCAGAAACATGTCATCAGCAAAAAGTAGGTACGGCATCCACTGGTCAGCGAAAGAGGGCAGCCATGGCGGAGTCCAGAATGCACTGGGAATAGGTCTGACATAATTCTGGCAATGCAGACAAAACCCCTGCTCTGCTTGTAGAGATCATGTCCTACCCTAACCATTGTGTTAAAGTAAATAAATACTCTTAAGTAGATGGCAAAGTTGCATCAAGTATTTTTTTAGTATACTTAAAAAAAAATCGCTGTAAGCTGTGTAATTAGGAGTTCTCTGTTTCTTCTTCTGCCTAAAAATACTTTTACCAAATGTATTTTTCTTATGTTTACTTTAGATCAGAATACATCCATTCTAGCGTAACCCTTTTTCAATAATGGACTCCATTTTTTTTATTTATTGTTTCTGTTTAAGTCTGGCTCATTAATGTAGTATTATCAATAATATTATTGTATTTTTAAGAACTCTGGATGATAAAGTACACTTATATAAATGCATGTTCTTCTTTTCTTGTGTCATAGTAGAACATTTTGTAACACCCTTTGAGAGGTGCTATATTCCTATGTTTAAGTTTTAATTTGAGCTTGCATACCCATTTCTTTTTCTCTATCCTTCATTGCACACATTGCCTTCTTATTGAACTACTTGTTCCTCCATTGGGAGGTTTTTGGCTCTCTCCAGTCAAATGAATTTAGTCCATGTTCCTTGCCATCTAAAATTACGACTTGAAATACTGCAGAGCAAAGTGAATATTTTATTCCCCACCTCCTCTGTAATGTTAATCCCATCTGAATGGGACTTAAGTCAGCACTGTATAAAATAAGGCAGAGCATTTTGGAATGTAAGCAGAGGCTCAGTGGGAGGTCCTGCTCACACCTTGGCCAACACATTGTAAAAATAGCTCCCTCTGAGATGGTGTGACCAGATGGAAACACAAGCAAACATAATTTAGTGACCACAATCAGGTCCCATTTTCCCTTCCCAATCTGCTTCCATTATGGAGCACTGTTTTTTTATGAACGTAAACACATCCTGCCTGTGCCAGCAGCTTTTTTGTGCCTTGGGAGGCTGATGGAATAACCCGGAAACTTGGTCCATCTAAGCATCCAGCTACTTCAGGGAAAACCTTCAGCAAAATGTCACATAAGCATTAAAATCAACTTGACTTATTCTGTGTTACCTTGCAGCAGTAAAACAGTAGATTTTTATGTCAATGTTTGATTAAATTTAGTTGCATTTGAGATATATCTATTTATTTATCATATGGGCCATTCTTTGGAAGCTGCCACTGTTTAATTTTACAGGAAAACATCTAACCAGGGCTGGTGCCAGTTTCTTATAGTTCTATGAAATAACTGGGCTGGCCTAAACATTAAATACTGTAACAGTACTGTCAACAGAATCACTAGGTTTTAAGGATAGAGGAGGTTTACCCCAAGGTGATGTATGAGGAATTATTGAATGTTTCAAATACCAAACAAGAACTGCAACAAGAATATAGCAAATAGCAAACAAGAACTGCTAAGTTTTTTGTCCACTAATTTATCAGAGTTAACAAAGATACCTACTGTGTAAATGTTTTAAGCAAGCATTAGTTTATCACAAAAGCAAATGCAGGAAGGAATAAACAGATATACAAAAATATACCGTTTGTCCCTCAGCATCTCCTTCAGCTAGAGCCTACACAATATCTTAAAACAGGAAAAAATGTATTAATAATAATATAACGTAAAGGCAAAGGTCATGATGTATGTTGCAGAATAACGGCTAAATTGTGGTCGTATGCAGAGCTTCGTCGCAGCTCAGTCTCATATAAGAAACACAATGGTTGTGTATAGCTGGATTAAAGTTTGTACAAGAAAATGCAGATGAAATAGTAAAGAGAAGTTTCCTTTACAGTACATACCAAGAATCAGAAGAGATGACTGCAAGCAAATACTGCAAGTGCACATCAAGCATAGATGAGTGTTGCAGGCTAACGTGGCAGGCTCAATGCAGCATGGAGCCGATTTTCTGTGGTGACTTATCCTTAATTCAAGAGTCACCCTGGTCCTTCAAACAGCCTCAGAATCTCCCATATTTATCTAAAACTACTGTAATGTTGTAGAATTCTATATTTATCTATATACATTATTACATAAGCATATTTATCTAGTTTGTTTAATTTTTATACTTGTTAATAGCTAGTTTTAATATTATATTTATTATTCTTTTTCGAGGAAAAGGCTGATTCAAACCAAACCTCTCTTTGGGCCAAGCATTAAGAGGAGCAGTGAGTAAAAAAAAAGGAAGATACTATGACTGATCTGTTGTAGAATTTGGATGTTTAATGCATGATGACTAAAGTATTGTGTAAGATTATAACAGAAATATGTTATATTAGGCACCATCATCAACATAATAAATAGTCTAAAAGGATCTGGGTGTCTCATTTAAATACTCAAGAACTATGAAGCGACTAATTTATTATACTGGAATGTCTTCTGTGACACATCTCTAAGCAGTTGTCAACAGAAGCTTCAAAATAAAGATGACATTAAAATCAAGTTTATAATGTCTGATATGTATTGCAGTGGAGAAGGAAAGGAGAAATTATCAGCAGAGCCTTTTCAAAAGTCACAATGATGTTTTTCTCCTTAAGACTGTGAAAATGTCCAGATTTAAATAATGGGATTAAAAAGGAGCACCCACTGAAGCAATATAGAAATTCCAACTCTTGACCTCAGTATTTTATGGGTCTTGATTACCACCCTAACGTATAAATCCTTTTGAAACAAGTCATTCACATAATAAAGATCTTCAACCTATAGTAGTCATTGCAATAATGCAAAGAAAGGGAAAATGAAAATAAACAAATGATAAGAGTACCTAACAGTGTCTTTTCTGTTCCTTGACCCCTCAGATTCAACAAAATAATTGCCTCCTCAAATCAATAGCCCTGAAATAGCTAACTGCCTTGTTAACGATGGGTTTAATCTAAAAGGCTATTAAAACACTGGCTATTAGCCCAGCTTTTACATAGGCTTGATAAATGTGAAACTGCTGATCACAAAGACACCGGCACTGGAAAACAGACGTGATGAAATTGGACATTAGTTAATAAATCTTTTACCATAAGAATTGTTGCGTTTATGTATCTAAAGTAAAGTTAGGTTGGTTTACAGCTCTGAGATCATGGGCAAATCACAACTAATATAGCCCATTATTACTTTTCAAGGCTCTCTGATCAAAGCAGTGTCTCTGTTTATATATTTAGATTTTAACATTGATGAATCTCTGGACTTCCTTTCTCACATCTAAAAGTTGGCATTAAAGCTTAAACTAAAGTTTGGTATTTTTGGATTAGAAATTGTTCTTGTTTGTTTTTTGAGGCTAGAATATATGGAGCTATAGTGATACTATAGCTGGTCGCATAATTTGCATTCTGTAAATAATGAAGTATTGCATTTTTTCACTGTCTTCAACTGTACTGTACGTTCCCAGACTGGGTGGATTTCCTTATCCACTTGCAGACTCACTGGTATAATTTCATTTACACAGCCATCTTGGGTTTACTCTCCTCCCTCATCCTTTATCTCCTCTCACTGGTTGATAGAAAATATTTTAGAGGTTACTCTCTCAGTTAGAATAACTTCATTTTACAAAAAAAAAAAATAAATATTAATATTCTTCCAGTTTACAGCTACCTCAATCTGGAATCAGCTGCAGGACTTGAAAGTGAAGGAGTTTGTCTCTATTATTGTATTTAAGGATATTTTGAACCTATTAATAACGCAGGTATGTTACTTCTGTAAAGAAATGTTTTAAGAAAATTAAAGTTAACAAATGGGAGTTTTTTTATTTGAAATTTGTCTGTGTGCTTCTGCCACACTTGGCCCATTATCTACCAGGCTACTTACATACTGCACATACATGCATACATCCTCATATCTTGTTCTTTTTATGTAAAAAAAAAATGTAATAAAAATAAAGTAGTGATGAAATCCAAATATGCTGACATAGTAAATAATTTTAGGTTATCTATTTTCATTAAAAAAATTTATTTCTGATTATTCAGCAAATAGGTTGTATATTTCTGTTTTTGTTTTCACCTCACGTTCTTTAGAGGAAATGTACACTCTCCTTTCTCAGCCATGTCTTTGCAGAGAATGCAGTTTTTATTGTTTCTAAAAGAAAAAGAAAATGGACTTTTCTGGAAAAGATGCTGCCCTATAACTGGTACTTCGCTGTAGCAATCATCACAGAAGTGTAAATGAGCTGCGCCAAGGACACTTCTGATGGTATCGGGTTTTATGGTCCTTTCTGTACTGAGTTCACAGCCTGAACAGCTTATTTCTTCAACAACAAATCTGGAACATTGTTTCCCTTTCCGACAGAAAACATACCTACAATAGTCACATAAAAAAAGAATTTCCCTCTAAAAATAGTAAACCTAAATGCTCAGAGAAGTAACATTTATAAGTATAACAGGCTTATTTTAAAGTATAATTTGGTTTATTGGAGGTAAAAAAGGCTTTTCAAAACTGACTCGGCCTTATGTAAAAGGAAATTGTACCCTCAATACAATTCAACTCAACTCAATATTTAATTTTTCAATTTGGGGGGACTTGTCGATGCTTTGAATCAATGTCCTGCATAACACAAGTACCCTTAAGATTCATGTCACAAACTGAAAGGTTAATACTTTCCTTTAAGACTTACTGGTAAAGAGCATGATAGCCTTAGACATTCACGTTATGCAGTGGGATATATACACATTATAGAAGATGTAACATTTGGCACAGCATATTTTAATAAAACAACTGGGGATCATAAAATGGGGCTGATACAAGTGTGGCAATTATATTTTCATAAAGGGACAGGTTGGTACGATTAGTTTGTTTTTAAATAATAAGTGATGTTTTGATTTATTATAAACTGCACCCTTTTTAAACTTTGGCTAACAGACACTGGTGATCTCAAATACTGAAGAGGGACTTACAGCAAAAGCAAAACTAACCTATAAGGTAACAGAAGTTATTTTGAGTTAATGGTAACACAATAATCAGTGCATTAAAACGATTAATTCCTAAGATTGATTCACCAGATCCTCCAATTTATACAAATGCATTTTTTTCTTTTTATAGTGGCCGTGGTTTTATAGTGGGTTATTTAAAGAGCCTTCACTGCATTTTTTTGCTCCTTTACTTTTATAACAATCAATAAGCATGGCTTCACCTTCTCTGGGTTAACTACCTTTGTGAAACAGAAAGCTCAGGAACTCCGGATGTTCATTAAACCTGCCACAATAAGTCAAACAGGAACCGGAACATTAAAATGACTGCACCTCCCAGTGGCATTGCAGCTGGTTTACACTCTTGCCGCTTAGGGTCACTGACGTCATTGCGGGGATTACATCACCCCAACCTGTAGGTTACCATGATGTTCAGTCAAGGAAACATAATGGAAATAGGGGAACTTTTATACACCCACTACTGTAGCTTACATTTCATGTGCTACAAGAACTTTAACAGACTTTTATGTTCACTAACAGCTTAAGCAGGTAACAACCATTAGATTAACTTTTCAGGTTCTCACCTTACCTTATTTTGAAGTTCTGGTTACTGGAAGTCAGTCGGCTCCAATAAAAGCATATGACTTTTTGATTCCAGATTACATCTGAAAATAAGTGACTATAAAAAAAATTACTGTATTATCTATTTCAGATCAGGTCTGTCCTATCTCAGTTCACTGGTATATGATGTCTTGTTCATTTGACCAACCTAACATTGCCCCTAAAATCCTAAATATTCCTCATGGCAGTGTACAGTATAAAGAAGTTGTGTGCTGTTCTGCTGTTGGTTGAAAAGGTTAAACTAACAAGGATGTCTTTCCTTTAATACTCTCCGTGCCCATATGCTGACGTCTTCTGTCCTAAAATAAATCAAGGTATCTAATAATAATAATAATAGAAGAAGAAAAAGGCTGGCCATGTCTTTTTGCGTTGACCTTTCTTTATACCCTGCGATTTTCTTTACAAAACTCAGCTAAAGATGTCAGCTTGAAGTTCCCCAGCTGTTGATAAAGGTGAATAACAGTGGTAGATCGATTAGGCTGGACCAAATGTGTCATTGTTTGTTGAAATAAGTTGAGAAATCTTTTAATGTTAAATACAAAATTTCTATTCAGCACTTCATCCTTTTGATAAAACAAACCTGCCATAATTCTTCAAGCAAGGTAAACTGGGTTAATAGGGTAGTCAGGTAGTGGGCCTGCTGATTGACCGTGTTGTAGGATTTTAGCTTTGATTTAGTGCCATGGCTTGGCTAGTTCCTACTGTATGATACTTTATTCTCTTGGCAGGAGGGCAAAAGTCTTGTGCTTTTTATATTCTCCCCTGACAGTAATCTCATGGTTATGTCAGGGTATGAGTACATCTGTTTTTGATGGCTGCAAAGAAGCACACAAAAAAGTTTGAAAACGAGCCAATATTTGTCCAAACGGAAATGAATCAGCTGAAGTTGTGTAATTATCTGATCCTTCTTAGTGATCCCTTTTGAAAAGGTTTTAAGGCACATTCCACTGAAGGGGGACTTTAGGACATACCCAGAACCTGCTAAAGGGACTAACTGTCACTAAGCAGAGTCAAATCTAAATTTTCCCTTAGAAAGCTGAATGGGTGGATAAGTATATGCTACAAAAAATCTATAGGAAAAGACTAGCCTTTTTTCCCCCTACAATTTAGTGACTTTTACTCCCTCACCATCATTTCAACAAAAACAACTCTGGCTTTGCAGCTGAGCTCTGCCTGGCTGAGTGTTTCCTGGACAGGGCCGCCTGTGGAGCCGGTTGACAGTTGTCTTTTGTATCTCTGCTTCTTTTTCTATGTCTGCTTCTATCTTCTTGAACCCCAGTCGGCCTCGGCAGATGGCTGCTCACACTGAGCCTGGTTCTGCTGGAGGTTTCCTCCTGTTAAAGGTAATTTTCCTCTCCACTGTTGCTACAAGCATGCTTAGTGTGAGGGATTGCTGAGGAGTAAATGAGTCAATGCAATCAACTGGTTTTCTTTAGAAAGAAAACTTTGAACCAATCTGACTGTATGATCTGGTTGAATCGTTTCTGTAAAGTACGTTGAGATGACATGTTGTGATTTGGTGCTATATGAATAAAATAAATTGAATTAAATTGAACAAACAATACATATTGTGTCTTTGTTTTAACATTTTCCTTTCTGGTGTGGCCAAGGCAAACCATTTGTCTCCATTGGCATCATGTCACCCAACTCTCTACCTCTTCCTGTAATGGTCCCAACATTCAGTTCCCTGATCTCAGTCCAACAATCTCCCCTTTCCTCTTCCCTCTAGCTATATCAACACATATCTCCCTTTTTGTTTACCATTTTCATTTTAGATCAGAAATTTCCACATCTACTGACTTCACGGATATCTTATATCCCCCTAATGTAGGTGTCAATATTTGTAACCCTTGGAAGTCATTTAAGTTATTTTGCTTCTCATCTCTCTGCTTTTTTACCAGCTCAATTTAAAAGGAAAGAGTTATCAGGGTACATTATGCAAACAGCAAAGTAAAACCTGATGTTATGTAAATGTTTTTCCACTTCACCGGTCACTCATCTGAATGACTGCCTTTTATCCAAAGATAAAGATCAAGTCTGTTACAAAAACTGAAAGACCTACTGCCATCCATCCATCCATCCATCCATCCATCCATCCATCCATCCATCCATCCATCCATCCATCCATCCATCCATCCATCCATCCATCCATCCATCCATCCATCCATCCATCCATCCATCCATCCATCCATCTAGTGAGTGCATCATCAAAATAGAAATAATATGCCAGAGAAACAACTCTAAAAAATAAAACAACCATTGTAGCTGAAATTGTAAAAAGCACATTTCCGATCATAGCAACCGGCACCCTTCAGTTACTTAATCATTCACAGGAAGCGGAAAGGAGGCATCACACAACACGCCACACGACACATGGGAAGAGAAACGGTTGGAGACCATATGGGCCTTGCAACGATGCAGTGTGACATAACTTGTGACACCCGCTGCTTCCAGGCTAACACCTCATTAAGCCCTTTCCTCCCTTACACAGCGTTCTTTACAGGAGAGATAATACTGTCTCAATGGGCTATGGTGCAAGAAGGCTATAACTCTGTGGGTGTGCATCAACTAAGCAAACTGCTTACACATTACTTCAGGCAAGTAGCACTGCATTAAGAACACTCTTGCCATATAATTCATTTACCACTACCTACAGTAGGCTCTGGGCTTCTGTCTGGTACATGTCATGATAAAAAAAAAGTAATGAATAAAAAAATCATGAAAGGCTTTTTTACATGTAGTAAAGGATAGATGTACATGTGAATACAAATGAAGAGGGTATCATTAAATATAAATGCCATGGCATAACAGAGCTGGCAAAGCAGCAGCACCATCTTATCCATGTTGATTTCTAAATAAATACTGAGAAACCAGACTCTTTACTTGTTTAAAGTGAAAAAGTCCACGTAGTGTTGAACCTATTTATATTTTTAAGGCTCGAAAAAAGAAAAAAATAAAGATATTCACGTTTAACATGCAAAGAGAGAACAGGTGAGAACTGCAGTTTGACCCTTATAAAACCTCACATGTAATAGTGGCAATGGTGAAACAGCGTTTTTTTTAACCAGAAAATACTATTTTGAAACCATTTTCAATCAAAATGTCTAAACTTTTACAGATGGTTTAAACTATGGACAGATGTTTAGGATGCGCAGCATAACAACCAAAAATTGATGTCAAAAATAGTTGCTAGTTAGCTAGCTTTTTTTGTTTTTTAAAAAAACACCAAAATCTGTCTAGATGCATGAATGGATCCATCCTGTGTGGATTTGTGCAGCTTTTACAAAACATCGCAAATAATGTCATCATTGAGAAGTCTGAATATATGTTTTTAAATCATATTTAGGCTTTTTTTCTGAATAACTCGTGGAGTAAAAAATTTTTGACATATGTCTGTTCTTAGGCTCACAGGCTCCAAACGAAGGTCATGAGAGATAAGAATAAGTTCACACAGCCTCCTTCATGGCATTAACAGGAAGACTGCTGTTTTGAGAAGTTCCATCTGGCCAGTGAAAGATATATTAACCTAACAGGGAATGTCCTTGATGAACAGAATTTTTTTTCCTCCAAATGTTCGTGTGAAAAAGTTCTTTATGCAGGGGTGGGATGGTCCCAAGGGAGAGTGTTGGGATTTGTACAGTATAAATGTGTGTGCTGGGCTTGCCCCAGGCAGAGCTTTTCTCTCCGTCTAAGGACGAAAAATAAATTTGAACCTTTTCTTGCAAAAAATGCCTCTTTTAGTTTCTTGAAAACTTCACACTCCCCTCCCAAAAATAAGAAAGATTTAGTCAGCTAGTATCAGTTGATCTTGATGCATTTAGAAAAATGCACCTTTGAATCTAAGCTTAGGGTTCCTTCCCCGCTCCATTATGTCCATGTCAGATTGTTCTCTTGTCACTCTAAATTACCTTTAACCTCTCTCTTCTTGTCGTAAGTAAGGGAAAATCATGTTCCTGGTGCTGTTACTTTTATAAACACATGCAAACTGGGAACTGACAGCCACATTGAACTTCTTGTAATAGCATTAAGGGAACCTTGTCAGTATTACTACTACAATTACAATACATAGTGATAAAACTCCTACTGTCAACGATGATTAAGAAATTTGCTAGGCCAACCATGCATAAGGCGTAATCATGGCCTGATCACTGAACTTGTATCACCCTTTTCTTGTAATACAGAGCTCTTAAGGCACTACATTTACACAGCCACACTCACAACTGCGCTCAGATTCATCCACTGATATCGACAGGCAAATTGAGGTTAAGTGACCTAGCCAGGGGCACATCAACTTGTGGCAGGGGGCAGCCGGATTCAATCACAACCTTCCTATTGCAAGAAAACTTCTGCTCCCACAACCACCAACTCTAACAGTCAGCGGTGATTTTCTGCTTAT
Organism: Cyprinodon tularosa; assembly: GCF_016077235.1. Classification (NCBI taxonomy): domain Eukaryota; kingdom Metazoa; phylum Chordata; class Actinopteri; order Cyprinodontiformes; family Cyprinodontidae; genus Cyprinodon; species Cyprinodon tularosa. The sequence continues at coordinate 785,472 of NW_024038178.1, forward strand.
CAACACATCAGCATCTTATCAAATATTCAGAAGCAAGACCCCAACTCTAATCTCATTGTAAATCTCTCTTCACTGCTCTTTTTTTTTTTTCCCATTGTATTTTCTCCTCTTTTCCAGGGGTACCATTATGTTTTTTTTTTCTTCATTAAAGAGTTAAATCACAATGACATTTCTGGTTACTGTCTTTGATAGCAGCTCTACAGATATTTAATGAAATAAGCTAAGTAGCTCCAATGCTTTACATCTTATTTACACATTTAATAAGAAACCAGATAAAAAGTCTGGTGTACAGTAAGCTGTGTTTCTTACCTGAATGAGCACAATGTTCCTCTCTCATCTGTTTTAGAGCTGTACCAGCCGCTTCTACACGTGACTCTTTTTCATAAGACAGTAAGTCTGTTATTTGTACAGTCATGGTTTGGAAACTTAAGGAGCAGAGCCCATTAGTGGCATTAAGTTAATGCTTAATACAAGCCCATATCCCACCAAATTAAGCAGCTAATATTTGCTTGTTAAAGTAGCAGTATTACTCTACAAAGTGCAGAATGGCAAGAGCAGATTATATTCTATTCAACTAGCATTTTTACTCAAAATACATCAACTAAATGCTACAGGTGTTTATATTTTGATTTAGTCTCATACTAGGCTGTACATTTGTATGATATAAAATATGTTGATAACTTTAAAACGCTTGTTGACTTGAATCTATTTCCCCACATTATCTCTGGTCTTTTACTCCGTCTGTAAATCTATCTATCCAAAACTGAAGAAAAATAAATCATCAGCATCAATTCCATCAGAATTATTAAAAGGTCATTTTAGTTGCTTTTACATTCATATTAAAAACAATTACTATTTTTTTTTTTTTTTATCTCAACAGAGCAGTTCCAGAGCTTTCTATTGTTTGAAGAAATATTTTGTCAAAAATGTAGAAGACCTACCCTGAAACTTGAGTTGAAATAATGAATGTATTTTTGACCCTTCAGTTATTCTTCATTGAGAATAGTACATCTTAAGGGGTCATACAGTTTCCCAGTTTATAATCCGTGGTGCTTCCACTTTCCTTTTCCAATTGAACCTATGATAAGCCAGATTATTAGGTGTAGTTCAATTTGAATCCTACACAGTATCTATCTGGAAAGTGTTGCAAAAGATAGGAACATTCAGTACAACTTTCAAGCTGATAATCGAGTGGAAGCTGCCTTCCATGTTGAGCTTTCAGCGAGTCGCAGCAGCAGCAGTAGCGGCTGTGACATATCACATCATTGATTTATTTCAAAGCTAGAGAAGGTAATGATAAATTAAATTAGGTTGGGAAGAAAACCAAAAATCTTTCCCATCTTCAAAGACACAAATTGCTACATTTTCCTTGTTTAAAAAACAAAAAAGGAGTATTTCATTCAAAACAGACTAAATAAGTGTCAAGTATGTCAGCCAACAGCTAACAATTACGTCCACTAGCAGAGCCATGTTTGTTGTGCTTTAGCCCTCCGCTTCTGGTTAAAGTGTTGACATCATACACATCATTGCATTTCATTGGGTTTGAAACATTTCTTTGTTGAGTCAAATACATCTATTGGATTCTGACAAAATGTATTTTCGGGAGTTTGTGAATTTACAAATCTCAATACAACCGATTTTGCTTGAAAGGTAATTTTCAATCCCCTTTTTTGTATTCTTGTCCTTTCCTTACTAAAGGAACACAATACCAAAAAGTGACCAGAGGACCACAAAGACCTTGAATGCTAAACCTTAGGCTCCACAAACACATTTCTGTCTTTATACAATCTATTGAGATATGGCAATATGGCATCACGAAATACTCATCAATGCCTCACACATGTCATTACTTCCTGCATTGTCCTCTGTGTCCCTGCCTCATTACTCCCCATCTATATTTAAAAAGGAATATGCCTTTTTACAATTAGTGTGTTTAGAGGCCAATCTGTCACGCTCATTACAGTAAATTCCCATTCCCTGCCTAATTTCCTCTTTTTATCTCAAAGATTCTTACTGCCATCCCACATCTGCTGTGTTTTTGTGACTAATCTGCCTCTTTATGACATTGAAAATAGAGACCAGCAGGCAAATCTTGTTTATATTTGGACTGTACAACTAAAGAGATAAAAGCTTGCCAAAGACCAAAGGACAATCAGATGGTGCCTGACTCAGTGTAGGAAACAGAGGGATCTAAATTTTCTTTCTTTATGATTTAAACAATCAAGAAGAAGTTTGGAGCAATTGAAGCTGCTGCTGCTAATGACAGCAAGAGAAAACACTTCCTCTCTGACACACAGAGGCGAATTAGTTTCCATCTGTGATGGGTCCATGGAGGACCACTGTTTACCAAGTCAGCCGTTTCTTCTCTAATTGTCTGATCTAGTTTCAACCTGAAATGCATTACAGACTGCAGCCTCTAAGGACCCACTGTCTTTGCTCCTTCCATCCTTTTTTCCTCCTGCTCTCACTCTGCCCCTCTGAACAGAGGCAATAATTCCAGCACGGCTTTCTTTGCTCCATGTGAAAAGCAGAGAAAAGGCACAGCAGTGAACTTTTTAGCCACTTTAAATCTGCCAGATGAACTTCACAGCCCTTTCCCACGCCAACCTGTACGGAGGTGAGTACTATGTGAGGGTTTCAGGGGATGTGGGAAGGGTGGCTCATTACTAACACACCTACTTTTTGCTGCATATATGCGAAACTAAAAAAGGTGACTTTTTCCCCTTCGTTACTTCTCTGTGTCACTTTATGCCAAATGACGCCTCTCCCTCAACATGAATGCTTCTAATTGATCATAAAATCTTAATTAGCAAGATGTCTCACAGTCCATACAGGCGCAATAGACAAAGTGTTTCTCGATCATTTATTTATTACGTTCTTAATTGCAATTTCACAGTGAATGCTCATGACATTTTGAGACCTTGCAGCACTGGACAGACCTGATTAAAGAAGAATTTGCTTCGATTATCACTGGCTCTGTCCATCAATACAAAAAGTAAAACATTTGGAAAACTAACCAGTCATCTCATAAAGACGGTCATATTGGAGAAATTCTTGGTGTTATTTTAATGCTATTTTCCCACATCTCTCTATTTTGGCTTCATAATTCAATTAATTAATTTTAACCTGGGGTGTAATGATACATTCCTTTCATGAGAGGATTAAAAAACAGAGAAAATGTCAGAGAGAACAAGTTGTGATTTAAGCCTCATTTTTGGGCAAGGTATTCTTTTTTTAACAAAAAAGAGAGTTTCATAGAAGACATCATGTTTAAAGATTTTACATATTCTTTTAGGTTGGGGAAGACCATAGATTGTACATTTTTCAGTCATGAAGTAGTCCTATTTGGAGAAGAAATGCTGCAAAAATACCCTAAAAATCTATTAAGTTGCCTGGTAGCTTATAGAAAGGTATGAAACAGAACAACTGTATCATCCATACATTCTACCTGATAGCCAGAGGAGATGCTGTGACAGTGATAAAAAAAAAAATTATTTCTTCGATGTAGCGTTGTTAGATAGCTGACAGAGACAAAAACAAAAAACAAAAATGCAAATATTTATGCACTTAAGCTAGTAAATGGAATCGTCCAAATTGGGCCTAATGTAGTCCATACATTGGGTCCAATCAGGGAGGATGTTCAGAACTTCTGGTAGAATGGTGGACATGTCCAACCAGGTCATAAATGGAGTAATCAGGCTAGAGGGATAGAAGCACTCCAACTCGGTTTATGCTCATCTGCTCTATGAACATTTTTTTTTTTTGGTTTTCTACAAGCGCATAATTTTTGAGTAAGCAACTTCTGCCTATAAGGAGATTAGGTTGTGTACTTTGCAGAAAACTGAATCCCAGATTATTTCTTACATTATGACTGGATTTGGGATGTAGACAGAGGAGCATGATTCTAGCAAGAAACCATTACTGTTTGCCAAGTAAGTAAGGCAGAGATAAATCCCAGTGAAAGAATGTTGAAACTGCTGATTATGAAACCCACACTGACCCTCATACATCATTATTTTCCCACACTGACCTTATATGCCAAGTAAATTTATGATATAACTACTTGGCCTAAGTTGCTAGTCTATTACCTGGTCAACACTAAATTAACTAGGGGTGATTTAGCCTTGTGAGAAAAAAAACTGAAAGAAAATCTGTGATTTATACTAACTAAAGTATTTATGAGGCATTCAAGGAGTATGGTTCAGACGCCCACTCGTAAGTCCAGGCTGGACCTATTCTTGCATAATTTAATGTCCCACTGTTGACAACAATGCATCTTAAGTGGTTAAAATCCCTATGATTGACACACGGGTAGATTCTTTGTGGATAACATACAAGGTGTTTGGGACCACTTGATGTCAAAATCTAGTCATAGGAGAAAGATTTTCAGTTTTGAAGAATTCAGTTTTGTGTATATCTAATATAATCTGACATGTAGGGTTGACCAAAACCAGAATCTTCAGGATTTAAAAGAGACTTGAACCCTTATATTTGAGCAGACTCAATGGTAGAAAGGATTACATTTCTAACATTCTTTAATTCTGTAGGATGAAATACTGTAATTTTATAAATGGTGGAAGACATACAAAAAGGTATCATTTAGGGTTGGTACCTTGCCACACAGGCTGTGAGAAGACTTAATGTGTAAGGAGCTCAGAGTATGTGTATCACATGAGTATTCACCTATTTAGAAATGAGAATGTTCGGTCAGGAAGGTTGGAGGCATAGGGTGGAAAAAGACATAATCACTAGCGTGAAGTATGAAATATTTTAAGGCTATTTGTTTCACTGCCTGGATCTTGATTTCATTTAACAATGCAATTGAACTTCAACCTCTTAATATGCACATACAGAATATATCACAGCTGAAACAAATGGTTTAAAATGAATGGTTGTTCAAAATGACAATACAGCATGTGGTAAATGGGAAAATTAACAGTTTATGTAAATGTCCTTCAGACCTAATGTGGGTTAAAAGGCACGGTCCTAATACTGTGACTATAAATTACACATTCAGAAATAATATTGAGTGAGCCAGCACATGGGTAAAACAACAAAGACCTGTTAGTTAAAATCTCTAACCTTATTGAAATTCCCCTCTTGATGGTTAGTAAAAATATAATAATATAGCACATGATGTCATATGTAGACTATAAAAAAGAAAAATCATAGCAGATTTGGAATTTTGGATGATGCAAAAGCATTTGTCAATGGAATAAGCTAGTACTTACCAAACCAGATTCCTATTCATCCATTTACAAATAAAGTTTCTAAGTATGTAAATAGGTCAATTGACAACAGAAAAAATAGACACCACATATAACTACAAAACATACACAATATTATCAAAGGAAAAAAGTATTTTAATGACTGACCTATCTTTGACATTGATTGATCATTGATCAAAAGGACTTGCCAGTTCAGTGCAGGTAAAATACCTCGAGCCACTGTTGCTTAGTGAAAATGAGTTTTCTTACTTCCCTCAGTAACCTGGAGACAACTTTAATTCCAATTCCATTTTCTTGCCTCTTCAGGAGCATGAACTCAGCCGCCACAAAAACTTTAATAATCAAAGACTCTGCAATAGTGCTTTGACAGAGGCAGCTTCTTTTTTTTTATTTTCTGCATGAATAAACAGCCAGAGTCACCTCCCCATTTGGACACCATCAATTGCTTTCTCTAACTATAAATGAATCCATGCACAGAGCACCTTCTGATGTGTAATATATACCAATTTCTAGCAAGGGGTTGATTCAAAACAAAGGAAGCTGTTATAGGAAAAAGGTTAGCATAGCAGCAGTCGCTACTAATAAGTTATCTCCTGGCTTCGCTTTAGGAGGGTGATGATTACTCCTGTTTGTCAGTCTACCTGTTAGCTGGTAAAAATAGGGATGCATATTCAAATTTCATACCGCTAAAATGTATACAGTTATGTAAATATAAATGTGGGACTTAAAGGTGTGAAAGAGAATTTTTTCTCAGAGATTAAGTGTACAGACTAATCTAAAATGACTTAATTGATGGCTGGCATTCTTGCACTTATGTCTCCCCCCCAAAATAAAAAAAAAAATTATATCCATAAACTCTGGCCTAGGTGGGGCCTACACATTAGCCAATCTACTTTGCCTACTGTTGAAAGTGGATTGGCTACTTGTTTGTCAATCAAACATTCTGCGTACGTGCCCTCAGTAAGTTATTTAGGTAGGCTCCAAGCGTAACTCATACGCTGTTTGGCAAGTGGTCCGCCATTACGTCGAAGCTCGAAGAAGTACTCCTACTGGTTTTTGTTTTTTGCTATTATTTCACTCTTTTGTATAAACTAGAGCATCAATGGCCAAAATTACTCCTGAAGAATCAAACTAATACCGGAAAAGAAATACTTTTTTTGTTGTAGTTGGAAAGAGGAGAAAAAGTGGGAGAGAACAGAGTGTGTTAAGGAGATTCTTCTCAGAGAAGGCGTGCCCTGAAGGAGCAAAAGGGTCTGAAATCGGATGCTTTGGTCGCAAAACTTCTACTGGGCAGGTAAATTACATTATAATTCTGTAATTATGGTTTTTTTTTTATATCATGAAACATGTAGAGTTGAAAACATGTAAAGTGATGGGTTGACAGCAAAGGAGATGGAAACCTGCGTTCCCTGTTGATAGCCTTGCTGTATCTACTAGCTTCATGCGGCTAGTTCGAGAAGGAGACGTTTCCAGAGTAGAGAACTTTAGCAAAGGGGGAGTTACTGAGGAATGCACACGATTAAAAAATAAACAAACAGCCGTTGGACATAACTTCCACCATAGAATCCTATTTTCAGCCTTTAAATGTGGCTGTTCCTCAATTCAATATTAGCGAGTACGGACTCGTGTTCTCGCCAAGTATGTTCTTGACAAGAACACAGGAAAGTCTGGACTTGGACGGGAGCACGCAGGATAAATCTGGGTCAATTGGAACAGAAGCGTACTCGTGACGTCACCACAAGCTCAGCTCGTCTAGAGGTGCATTTCACCTCCTGTTATTAATAGTCTCTAGATATTAATAAATTCTCACTTTTTCATTTAGTCGGGGAATAATAATTAACACAGTCAGATAAACAGATTAAACCAACATTATGCCAAAAAAAATAAAAAAATCGCCATCAGAGCTAGTCCTTCAAATACGGCTATGCCGAGAGAGGGCCGCTGGTTGCCGCAGGTCCTCTCAACTTCGCACATCTTTTTTTAAATACGCATTAAATCGGTAAATGGACCATATAATGACGCTTTAAAGTATAATATTCTCGCCTCAAATTATCTTAAAACGTTCTTTTATTGAACAACAGCAACAGAAAAGAGAACTTTTAACTTTCAATGGAGCGCTCCATTGAAAGCTGCTGCTGCCGCGTTATATGCTGGGACAGCTGTCAATCTGAAGAACGGACAAGTCTGCTCTGATGCATACTCGATAAAGTAGACGGGGTGAGAACAGCATCGGGGGATTTGCTGTGTTCCTGATCTGGCGTTCTTGTCAATTGGAACAGTGCTCGGGCAGAGGCTAATGATGTGTCAGGAGCACATGGGCACATGAGAAGGCTCAAGAACGCATATTGAGAAACGGCAAGTTATAGCCTTTGCATTAAAGCAGCAACCGTGTATTCTCAAACCGAACTACTGCATATTTAGCTAGTGTTGATTGTCAACAGTTTTATGGTCCATGTTTAATGGTGTTTTTTTTTTTAAGTGGGGTTCTAGGATGTATTTTTAGTAAGTGCCTAAACTTAAACCCCTTAAAATGTTAAAATTTTAAAATAGATAACTGTATTTGCTATATTGAATTGTGTGTTAAGCCTGTTGGTTGTATCAGCGTGGTTGATGATTTGAAACTCATACATTTAGTGCTAACATTTCAAAACAAATATAAGACTGTAAATATATCTCATTGTGACAGGAAGGCTGCCTTGCCTTTCAAAGGAGATAAGACAATGTCTGTACTACTGATTAAAGATACATGATAGAGACAGAGGAGACAAATAAACAGAACATGCCAGAGTGGAAACCCTAGAGAAAACAACACCTACATCCTGGTGCAGATACAATTCTTTTATCATCTGACATAGTGTGCTTGCATATCATTCTCAAAATGTTTCATTTTGTGATGTAAAGCAGATGTCTTTCTTTTAAAGCCCTATATTGGGCCAGTATTTTTACAGCAACCAAACTGTTTAACTTCTAGTAGATTTCTTCTTTTTGACTTTGTTTTCTCTTTCCCAATTATTTTAGACCAAAAAGAAAAACATAAAGGATTTGAATGTAACAATTAAAATTTTTTTTTGTTATAATCAGAATGCAAAATAAAAATGAATAAGCAGCCCCTTGCAATGAGTCAATTACAATGCCTTACAATGAAAGACTTGAACCTGTCGTTTAGATTTTAGATACCGTTACAGATCAAGCTGGTTTAAATCCAGACGTTAGCCACTCGTCTGTCTGTCTAGCCTATTTAATTTCTTTACAGGTAAATCATCAACCTTAACTGAAATTATAAGTATTACTGTTCTATTTTTATATTTTATATGCGTTGATAATGCCTCCTACTTTTGTTCAATAAAGTCACGTGTTTTAAGAAATGGGTTTCTAACCTTTCCCAGTACCAGTACCTTCTGTTATTATTCCGGGCACTTTTGCTGGTTTGATTCAAGATTTAACACACCTGCTCTCAGATTCAGAACTCGTTTTTTCCCATTTATCATTCTGCCTGTCTCTGCTCTCACAGATCTGACCCTATGCATTCCCCAGGACCAACGATTAAGAGTCAAAGAAGGATTCCTCTGAATCAGCCTGGACAATTTCAGGAATCCTCAGAAGTTCATCAGTGATGTTTCATGCCAATCTGCATCTTCAGAAACTCTCAATGTTTGTCTCTAAACACCAAGAAGAAGTTCAAGTTGCTGACTCCAGAATCCCTCCTGACCTGTGGCACTGTCCCATTCCTAAATTTCCTTAATGCTTCTTGTTGTTCTAGTTGAATTCTGGGTCTTCCGTTTTCTGGTCATCGCTCCTTCTATAGTCTGGGAATGATGATATAATTTTCAAGTTCCTCTGGTCTGGTTCAGCTTGTCATTGGGTTTTAACTAATTATCTCTCAATTCTACATTTTGGAGAAAAATAAGGCCTGGGCTAGTCAAATTCAATCTAAATATGGGGTTAATTATTCTGTACTTAATAAAAATATTTGAAATGAAGGAATTATAAGTTCTCAAAGTAGTAGCCTATATTTTATCTTAATATATTTGATATGGATATTTGTTTGATTCTTTTATTTACGATAAAAAAGAAAAAAACTATATTTAGTGACCTTTCACAGTTTTGTTTTTAGTGCATATTTCTGGCACCTTTTGGTTGTTAAATTAAAAAAAAACAATATGTGCTTTAAACACTGTCATGTAGCAAACAACACAAAGATTGCTAGTTCAAGTGTTAAAAGTTTTTTGCTGTGACACCTTTTCTGTGAAACAAGCTATAATTTGCTGCACTAAGCTGGATTACAAGTGCAACGACATATGGGTTTCATACCAGCCCACATATCCTTAATGATCCCAACTGCACATACGTCATCTCAGTCACACAAAACTCAACAGCCCTCACGGTTCAAGCTACACAGAGCAGGAAAACAGCTTTCAAAAACTATTGCTGAACAGACTGACAGAACAGATGCTAAAGGGAGGCAGCTAGACAGTGAGTAAATGAATGGTACATTTAAAAAAATATACAAAATTATGAAGGTATTCTTTTCCTGGATTTGATAAACCTGTTTTTGGACTCTGTTATTAGAGAAAAGATTAGACTTAAAAAAAAATATACAAGCCCTCTTGGCTCTCTTTTGCTTTGGATTCAGAAAGTTTGATCCACTTATCTTATTTCAACTGGAAAGCACAGAAAGAAAAATGGAGACCCTGATAGTCTAAAGGATAGATGCAGAGGCCTGGGAATTTATGTACAGGCAGAACAGTACACAAACACACCAGCATCCAATTACACTCACAAACACAACCATCGCTCACTCATGCAATCATATTCACCGGGCTTTATCACTGCTTTTCTCCGCTTTGCTCCCGGTTGGCCTCTGTCTTACATAAGCAGACAATGAATGTTGGCTGCATGTTAACTCCAGGGAGGTAAATGGATCTCTTGTCTAAAAACAGAATAAAAAAAGTTCACAGCCTGATGGCACATGAGCATTTGAAGTTGAAATTTCATCTTGTCTAAAACATATTATAGATCAATACCTGCAAGCACAATGTTTCATGTCTAAGTGTAGAAAAGGAGGCATAGATGCAATAATTAACTCTTCTTCAATGGGAAGATGTCTTCAAGGGACTTACCGCTTAACCTTAAGACAAGGCTTTAAAGTTTCCATTCTGCTGAGGCTTATAGCTAACATTAGTCAACAGAGACACATGTCTTAATCTGGTAGCTATATTGCTGTTTACAGTGTTAACATGCTTCTATGAGCTAAAACATGTACAAACATGATAGTTTTATATGCAAATGATACCTAAGTAGTGGGACCAAGAGGGAAATGATGTTCTCCAGCATGACGAATGTTGCCAAGACAAAAAAAAGGACTAAATAAGGATCAAAAGGGGAATCCAGTGGAAACAACCAAGCAGACCCTTCATAATCTGGCAATATAATGTAAGGTTATCAACCCTGTAAAATAATATGTCATTACCAACTAAATTTAAAAGCAGAGGACTAAGGTTTAGAAATTTCTACTAAAATTACTCCTATGTCAGGATTAGTGGATAGTTGTTGAGGACCCAAATGCAGAGATGGGGAGGCAGAGATAATTTCTTCGAAATTTAATGAAGAAGTAGACATATAGAAGTCATAATTCAGAACCGATGGACAAGAATCTCAGGAACCAAAAACTAATGGATTTTCTTTATTGGGATGAAAAGAATCCAGCAAACAGTAACTGCAGGGGAGGAGTATATACTGTATGGCAAACAGAAAAAAAGAAAGGAGTGATCAACTGATTGGGAGCAGGTGTGGACAGAAGGAACTAGAAGGGAGCTAGGGGAAGGAGACTGGAACAGAGGGTAAACAAGAAATTCAAAAGTGCTCAAATACAACCAGAAAACAACAAAGATAAAAGAACATGGAAATTAAACAACCTAGGAAACAGGGAATGACATAAATCAAAATGTAACTGAAAACCCACAAAGGAACTTAAACCGAATCAAAATGTCCAGAAAGGGCAAAATCTAATTCATGAATATGTTTAACTTGCAATACATGCTCTCCTGTTAATTTTGATAAAGTTCTGATTTAAATATTATTTATTTCTTTATCATTAGGTTTTATTGGCAACCTAGTTTATTTATGTTGTCGAATGCGTCACAATATCCTAAATGCGTCCCAACATCTCATTTTGTGTATGAAAGCATCAAATCTAAGACAAAAATCAGATATGTTTTGACTCAAACAGAAGAAGTCATCAGTCTCTGCCATTATATCGTCTAACCCATCATGCATGTAACCTAAGAAGTCTTTTAAGAGACAAATATATTACCAAAATGTGCCTCTCCCATCCCTGCACATTAGTCTGACAGCTTTACTCAGGGGGAAATCCAGTCATGTGCACCTATCTCCCTCATTTCCTAAGCCTCAATAAAAGCCTTGCTGTCACACACCATGATTCCATAATGTGATTTTGACCTCGAAATGAGAAACTCTGTTGGACAAATACCAAGGATATTGGCTTTCACTGCCAACGCGAGACTATGTCGAGATACCTTGTCTCCTGTCACTCTGTTTGCCGCCTTTGATGGGTGTGAACTTCTCGCTTTATGATAGATTTTCAATAAAGAAACGCTGATAAAGAGAGAAGATTCTGCAAAGCTGAAACCTAACACAGGCCTAATATCTAACAAGCGGGGTAAGATATGTTTATAGGGGATCCATTAAGATATTGTTTGCACCGAGACATGACAAAGATTTATTAGTCTTTATAAAAAGGCAGGGTTATGAGAAGCAAGTAATATCAGAAGGTGAAGAACAGCGTAAAAAGAGCTAACATGTTTATTTCAGGATGACGTACACAGGACTGTTTTTCTTCAAGATATTTAATAGTTGTCAGCTGTTGCTATAAGTTTCCCTTTCCAACAGCTTCTGGCATTCATTAAATAAATTATGCATCTAATTTGCCTTTGTGTTAATGGAAAGCAAAGCAATATTCATTGAAACAACCTAGAAAATGTTTTTCCCACAGCCATATAGACTCCTTATAGTGAGACGTTTATTGGCTGGCCCAACAATATGGTAGTACATAATATATAATTATGAGTTTTCATAATGAATGAATGAATGAAAAACAGGTACAGTTAAAACCAGACATTAGGATCATAGCAAAAAGAAAAGGAAAACAAAATAATTTCTCTGATATTAAAGCAAACAAAACCTTTCTTGTTTACGTCAGTCGGGAGCAATAAAGGCCATTTATCTGTTCAAGAACAATTCCACAGACCACACTACTGTTTAGGGTACAGTATGTGTATCAACACATAAAGGTGTTTTTTCTTGTGAAGCGGTAAAATATTGTTATTACTCATAGTCTTTAAATGCCTTAAGGGACAAGTGCATCATTTGGGTGGCTACGGTCTGATAAAAAGAAAAAAAAAGATGAGGCAAACAAGTCCTTAATTTAAGGGTTTTGCTTAACTGATTATTGTTCATTTTGAGGAAAAAACATGTCCTTTACCTTGCAAGACACCATTCCAAGCCTCAATGAGGGAGGAACCCATTGTTTGAATTTTTCTGTCTTAGAGGGACCAGTGAACTTAGGATAATACATCAAATAATAGGTAAAACATCTAAAGACATTGTTGATGAAGTGGAAACAAATAAGTTTTTTGAAACATATAAAGTCCATGAGCACACTGTTAAATTAATTATAGAGTTGAATGAGGGCACAAATCATATGTAGTTTTCTATGTCTCATGGAAAATGCATGGTAGCTATGAAAAGGTGCGTGTGAACAAGGCACCTTAAAAGCCTGGCACTGTTATGCCATTTCTTAAAGGAGAAAGGTGCAAATGTTTCTCCAGGATGCCGTGAGAAGGTAAAGGAATTATATTCAAGGTTCACTCAAGTTATTGAGATACAGATAAAAGACAAAAAATACAGTGAAAAAATGTAATCGGTTGTCATTCACCTGAGGAGTTGAATCTCTTCGTAATGGAAAGAGAAAATTTGCTTTGTAATGAAATTATTATTGTTTACAGATAATTAAAAACAAAGGTTCAATGTTTCCCTGAGGAAGACCCTTAACCCCAGACTGCTCCCCGGGGCCCCAGTGGCAGCGAACTGCTCCCCAATGGGATGGGTTAAATGCAGAGAGGGAATTTCCCCATTGTGAGACAATAAAGGATTTACATTTAAACATAAATATATTTTAAATAGAACTGTTTCAGGTTCTCAGCAGTAACATTTCTCTGCACTTTATACTTGCTTCGGTCTCTGTACAAATTGCTGCATTAATGCAACATACCCTGAAGGCGATCAGCCTGTAGCACTGCTAGGGTGTAATAAAAGCTCAGGTGGCTTTAAGGGCATCTGAACTGTTAGGTCTGGTAAGTCTAATCTTCCTTTTAATACTTAAAAGATTTTCTATGAGTGACCTTTTGCAGTGTAGGCATAAGCTCAGTCCCGCTGTCATATGCAGTAAGCATCTTCTTTTTTTTTATGTGACAGTCCTTTAAAGGCCCTTGTTGGGGGAGCCACTTTTCCTACAAATCCTTTTTTTTCTACTTAACTTACTGTATAAAAATATTTGGACACAGTAATCTGTGAACAACTAACTTGTGTACAATTTAACTCTTGTGGGTAATGGTGTAATCAGGACACCCAGACTTAGAGGTAATTTGAGGCTCAGAAAACCTCTTCAGGTGTTTTCATTTAATTCACTGATTGAGGTCAGAGTTTCCCATTTTTAAGGACGTATTCACACCAGATAAGTTATTTGGTCCACCTCTTGATCCTGACCAAAGACAACCTTCTTCTATTGTTTTTGGTCTGGTTCACTTTCAAATTGTACCTTTTTGTAAGTGACTAAAATTTAAAACAAAGCCATGCGTGTGATGATTTTAGTTCCCCTGTGGACTGAAACAACAAGGACAGGATGGAGCACAGAGCTGGAAATGGAGGAGAATTAAGATGGATGCTTGATGCAGCATCTGTTTGTTGAACATGTGTGCCGTTATTACATCTGCAAAATCATTATGAATGTCAAAACAAACCCATTTAATGCAGATCTTGAAACTTATTTCCCATTTTGGATTGGTGTCAGAGAATGCGTCGTAAAAGCCGAAGGAGATTCACCTCTGCCAGCAGATTGTTGCTAAGCAACAGACATTAGATGAGATACTATTCCAATACTATATTCCATATTTCTATTTGCTAAGTCCAAGGAGACCTATGCTTTCTGTTTTTTGGTCAGATTAAACCAACTCAAGGGAATTTTTCAACCTTCTCAATATATTTTCATGACTTTTGTGATTATACGTCTACTTACAACAAGTTGAAAGACACCCTTGTAATGGCCTTTGGGGGTCTGTATAAACTTTGAGGAGAGTGGCAGTCATCCTGCCACACAAAACAACCACAAATGTGCAGGCTGCATTTTGGCAAACAACACTTCCTGATTCCTCCATTCACCATAAATACGGGAGTCAATGATTCAGGTGGGTGGCAGCGGTGGCGTAGCAATACGGTACAATAACAAAGTTAAAAGTTTCTTATTTTCAACATGGTCATATTACATTTTTTGCCACAATTAAATTAATTACCTCATGGGTGTTCATCTTTCACAGCCACTGGAAACAGAAATGTACTGCAGGTAAATTCAACTGCAACTGCTGGACCTCATGGGACATGTTGTCTTCCTTCAGGCAAAACAATACAGCTTTTTTTCACTGGGGGGAGCTAACATTGGCTAAATCTGAAAGTTTGTTAGTACTGCTTTAAGGCTAGTTTACATTCAGATCAAAAGTGAACCACGGCAGAGTGCATTTGGAGACAAACCTAAACAACTTAAAAAGTGTCTCTTAGTTGTGTTGCTTTGTTCAGACCAAGTTTAGCTTTGGTCTTTGTTCAGTCTTTGTTCAGACCAAAGCTAACCTTGGTTAGCTTTGGTCTGAACAAAGACCAGGCTAGATTCATTTACACCTCCAAAAAAGTTCTGGAACAACGGGGTCAAAAAACTCTGATCTATTTAATATAGACTAAATGTGGCAGGTGTCAATACACTCTGGGTTTATGGATTTTAATGTCTCTAAACATTAATTATCAAAATAAAAGCCTAAAATGTTGCAATGCATGTTTAATAAATGTTTAAAACCTAAGTACAAGGTATTAAACTCTTCCAATTTTTTGTCTTATTTAGGGAGATATTACTGTTCATGTTGTAAGGCCATTATGCCAAAATGAAAGTCAAAGTAAAACTTTAACAATTAGAATTTGAAAAAAAAAAAACTGTTTTCTGGCCTTTAGCAAATGCAAACAAGCTTGATATAACTAAATGAGTAAAAAGAAGAAGAGTTTATTTCAGATAGGGAAAATATATATATTGAAACATATATTTTATACAGTCTATGTAGGACCTAGAAATATTTTATATGGTATATGTAGGACCTGGTTTTAGGCGTACATTCATATGATACAGCTGCAATATTTAACAATATGAACTTTATTAAAATGTGGATGTATGGAGGAAGAAAACAACTCAATTTATGACATACATGTAAATCAGACAATAGGATGAATAGGGACCTGTTGTTTTAACACTTAAAGAATATCTAAAATCGCCCTGCGATGGACTGGCGACCTGTCCAGGGTGTACCCTGCCTCTCACCAGTAGACAGCTGGAGATAGGCACCAGCACCAGTCGCGACCCCACTTGGGATAAGCGTGTAAGAAATTGGATGGATGGATGAAATATCTAAAATCATACGAATTAAAGGTTTCAGATGATAATCTAAATCTCTTACAAATTGGGGCACGATGGTTGAGCTTTAAAATTAAAAGCAGATTATAGCTGCATTAACTTTCTTCTGTCCTGCAGTACAACATGCTTACAGTGTAACTCAGCTCCTCAGAGAGAGGGCTTCTCATACAGCCACATAAGATGTCAGTCAAAGACTTCCGTGTGGGCCGCAAAAAATGAGACATGAGTTGCTGAAGGACAAGGACGCTGGCGGGGGGGAGTCGGAGGAGGAAAAAAGGAGACGCTGATTGGGAAACAAGTAAGAAATAACTCTACAGCACGGGATGTGATAGTCCAAAGCTGACATGATAGAAGCTGTGAGACGGGCAGAGAAAGACAGATGGAGAAAGAGAGGAGGAGGGAGGTGCGGAGAAGGCAGCACGCTGCCCTGATCTGTCAGAGATCAACAGGCAGAAACAATCAGCAGTTCAAAGCTCACAACCGTGAAAAATTCAGCATTTAGTTGGATAAAATATATGACCCCAGAGTAGATAAAAGCAGCCGGTTGTCATGGTTTGTTTGAGGTGAAGATTGAGTCTGCTCTCAATGTGACCCCTGGACTTAAAAAAACCTGTTTGCTCAAAAAAGAAATAATAATAATAACAGAAACAACACACATTTACAGTCCCACAATCTTTCATTCCTCCCACATGAGTTTAATTATGACTGGTAAATAAAAGTGACTGTTATTAATGCCACTTGTCTGTTCAGTAAAGAGAAAAGTTACCTCAGATTAGTCACTTTTAAGAACCCACACATAAACTGCTGAGCGTTATGAAATCCTCTTGCACTAAAAGGTGACAGAGACATGGTGGGATACAGAGATACTCCTGAGAACTGGCTTCTAAAAGGTTCCTGATCACTCCTACACAACAGCAAGAGACCCAAAGTGAAATATGAGACAATATATTCCATTCAGCAGTTGTCAATGTGATCTTCTTCATCTCTGGCTGTTGTTTTGCTTTGCAGCAGGCATGTGCTGTATTCTTTGTTTTTTCTTTGCCTTTCTTTCATGTTTTTCCCTTTTTTTCCATGTGTTTGTGTCATTTTTCTAAATCTTTTAATTCAATTCCATTTCCATTTAAGTTTGGTTGCAATGAGAGATCGACTCCGGCTCATTACCTAACTTTCAATCCTATCAAAATACACCACCTGTATTCAAACACATAAATATCAACAGCCTCCTCCGCTGTTCTTGCCTTTCATAAATACTGTCAAGTAATTCACCAGGGTTATCCAGCCTCAGAGAAATGCTATTAAAGTGAGCGATGAGTTGAAACAGCTCCCTAAAAAAAGAAATAAAATGCTTTATTGCTTTGATCTACTAAACACAGAAAGATAAAATGTCAAATCGAGTTCAGCTGTTGTTTAAAAAACTATTTGGTCCTATGAGTATGAGTGTTTTTTTACCTCAGTTTTTTTACCTTGAGTCCAAGACGCTGTCCCTTCTGCCTGAGGGTAACAGTAAAATATCAACTTAAAAGCAATCTAAATTGGAATTTTTTTACCCTCTATTTTATTGGGTGCAGTATAGATTATGCACAAATAATAATAAAAAAATAAACAAACAAAAAGTCAAAGTGGATGACAAAATGGCTGAACCTGCCTCTCTTCAGCTTTGTAATATTATTTATTCTTTAATTTGTATCTACACATACAGGGGTATTTCAACGGCACTGGTGAAAGGACAGTATCTGGAATCTCCTTCAGTCCTGCATGTTTGCTCAAAAAAAAATTAAAGACCGTTCTTAGAACTCGAACTTAAATCCCACTCCCATGTTGGATTGTACGGTTACTGCTCTGGTGTTATCTGATGGAGAGAGGAGCAGACTGTGCCTTATGTGTCCTTTCGATATTACCTCTAAGGAACAAGAATGATGGTGATTAAGATGCGCCATTTAATTCTTTGAAAAAGGTGAAGATAAGCTTATTTGTCAGTAGTAGTGGATTTTTAATCATGATTAGTGATGTCATGGTAATAGCCTTCAGGTCGCTGCAAAACAAGTTAAACGGGAGGAAAGTGGTTCAATTTCTTTCTCCACATGATATACATTACACTGCACTTTATTACTATTTCTGGAAGGTTAGTTACAGCTGAAATCATTAAGACTAGGGATGCCAGTTATGAAGTGTAACAATACAGCAAATTCTCCAACTCACCTGAATTAAAAGAATGGCTCGGTACAGAGCTGAATCAAATGCTGAGGGTCCATCCAAATACTGCAGATCAGTACAGACTATAGAGCCAAAGCGGAATAATGTCAGGCAAGTTAGGCGTTATCCGAATAGTGCTGACAGTAAAAAGGGAGGTAGGGAAAGGAAGCAGGATATTTGCTATTGATATTTCATTTAGCATAGGTATCCTCTGACATTTCTATGTGGCACTGAGGAGCTATATGGATTTCTGCAATCCTTTGAACTACAGAACGTATAGGCAGAGCCTACCTCATGAAATTTACTAAATAGACATACTTTTTTTTAAATATACTCTGTGTGACACATGCAAATGTACCACACATATATCTTGGGGTTAATATTAAAGAGATTCTGATGTTACACCTTTTTTCACCTGCACCTTTTTTTTCTTTAGCTCATTCTTCTCCTTTGACTATTTGAGCAGATGTAAAGAGTACATTTCTTCACTGTGAGATCAATAAAGACAATCAATCAATCAAATCAAGTTAAATGCAATCGTGGGACTTGCTTTTTTTTTATTTTTTAGAGTTTTTCATCTTTTCAAAGCTATAGTTTGAGTAGCAGAATTAATCTGCGTTTCCGTCGTGTATTAACTTCAGTAAAACTGAAGACTGTATGGATTGATTTTTCACTGTTTACTGCAAAAAAGGTAAGAAGGATTTAGGTACAGGAGTAAGATGCTATAATTTCCTGTAATTGATTAGACTTGCAGTGGTTTCAGCTGATACAGGCTTTCAGAGAAGAAATCCATCTAAAAGTTACACAATATTAACTGTGATCAAGAAGCAGCCAACAAGCTTTGGTAAGTCATAAGATATGCACCCAGTATAGTGAACAAACTAAATGTGTTGCATTGCCTTTAAATTAACTATAATGATTTCCTATAACATGGCTCTATGGTGAAGCAGTGGATAGCACTGTGTTTTTGCTGCAAGGTCAGTTCCAGATATGGGCATGCATTTGGTTTGGTATAGGAAAGCTTCTACAGACACTAAATTGTTGCAGAGCATGACACTCTGGGAGCGAAGCTTTCTTTACTTGGCATTGCCTTGCCTTGAAATCCAGCAAATTTACTTTGCAAATTAACAGAAAAATTCCAACCCCCTCTAGCCATATTTATGATGGGCTACATACTTATCAAGAAGAGCAGTGTGTGAAATGGAAATGAATACATACACCGAGTTAAACAAAGAACCAGTGCAAAAGTAGATAACGTAAAAGGCTGAGTCAGCTAATGTAGCTAAACTTTAAAAGAAAGTTTTAAGCCATGCTTAAAGCCGAGTTGGGTAGTATAACAGTTGGTCTGTTGAAGATTTCAAAGACCTCATATAAACACAGAACTGGAGGGTAAGCAAATTAAATGTTTGCAGCATTATTAGTCGCCTAGAAACATGACAGTAAATGGCTTGATCATAAATATCTGATTAATTAAACGTCAAATCACCAAAAACAGAAGCTCCATGGCCTGCTGAGGATGTCGATGAGAAAGAAAGAGCAGCCGTTCAGGAACTTGAATGCCTTCCAGTGCAATCTAGCCCACTGCAGGCCTCATTATGGAGCTCTTAACGTGTAATGCTGCCTTTAAATTGTTTGGAGCACAGAGGAGGACCACAGGAGGTTTTTAAATAAACAGTGAGAAGCTAAACTTCACTAATGCCCAAGATGCAGATTTTATGAATCCCCTGTGTGTGGTTATAAAACCGAATAAGGCTTCTCATCGTTTTATAGTATTTTATAGACTACATCAAGACCATATTAGCATCGTCATTAATGTCTCACTTAATTACCTGAGGTACACAATGGAGGTTTTTCTGATTAATCAGTAAAGATGCTCATTTGTAACTGCTGCTCCCTGTCACATCGCCTTCCTTCCTCTGTCTTCATTGGGATAGACAGAGCAGTTATTTTATTTGCAGCACTGGAGCAGAAGAGAAAAGCCAATTGACATGGTGCAGTAGATCTTGGGACATAATTACGACAGCTTATTGGTAAATTAGATTAGGGTATAGAGGTCTGCGGCGGGTGGGAGATGGAAAGAAATGCTTGGGACCTCCCTAGAGAAGGAACTGTATAACATTTCTTAGACACAGACAAACTCAGAAAAGCCAATTCGTCCCAAATGCTCAACTCTGTCTGCAAAGTAGTTAAATACGTTTGCAAACGTCTGAGATTTCAGTTTTATTTCATCACACAGCTTCACACAGTTACCTTTTTGTATGGACAAGAGTGAAAGAAGAAAAAAATGTGTTACTTCTTCAACGGTCCTTAAAGCAATTAGTGCAATAAGCTTGCTTTATGTTGCATTTCTACATTTCAGTGTAGTGAAGCCCAAGAGTGTAATGTGCTGCTGGGGAGCATGAAAAAAAAAAAAAAAGGACGGCTGTGGAGCCACAGCCTGCAGTGAAAGTTCAAAGAAAACTACACCTGAGAAATTTAATGAATAAGCAATTGCTTCTGAGCTGGAAACTGAGCAAACTTTGGACCAGTCTTTTTTTTTTTTTTTAGTACGAAGATCTTTGACACATATTGACTTTTTGAAAATCTTTAGGCGACTTAAATTTTGCTGAAATAGAAAGGCTGTCCAAAATGAGGAATGGCATGTGGCAACTCTTCGTACCACAAAGCTTTTATCTTATATTGTCATACAGTATAAGTAGAAATGGGATGCTGGTAATTGAAACGACAGGGAATAAATAAAAAAAAAAAGTAATATCCAATGAACCTATTCAAATTTTTCAGATTCCAATAACACACCTTAATTTACCTTAACCTTAATTTTATGAAACAGGCTATGCATTTAATATCTATGTCTTTATGCTTATAAAACCAAAAAAAAAATGCCAGTTTTTGCATTCAGATTCTTTGAGCCGCGACTAAAAACTAACTTTGTGCTGCAACCTGGATTGTCGTGAGATCTGAGTTTTCAGTCTCACAACAAATCCATCTCAAAAGACTCCCGCTAATATGTCCGTCTCGTAACAACCAGCGTGTTGGACCAATGACATGCCAGCAGTTTTTTTGGGGGCGGGATTTTTAGGACTGATGGCAGTAAGAAGGGCTTTGCCGGGGCATTACAATCATGGCTAAGCTGGAAGACTCATCTTTCGGAATCGCAACTGAATCAGTTTTAGCTAAAATAGGGACAATTTCTTGATTAAAAAAGGAGCAAAGAGAAGCACTTTGTGCATTTACACATGGAAAATGTCACAATTCGCTGCTACGGTTGGCTAAAAGCGTATTATGGAAGGCAGGTACTAGCAGGCGAGTCACCAATCAGCCCGAAGTATTGTACTAAACATCCCTCCTTTTCACGGACAGACTGAATGGCAGCCATCCCAGAATGATAACGTAGAACTCAACTCAGTTCTACACATATAAATCTAGCTACTGCCTAGTAAATTAAAAACTACCTCTTAGCAGCAAATCTTTGAGGGTATAACTCTACCAGCTCTGCACATATAGAGACTATAATTCACGTCATATTACATGGAGGGCATTTGTGAAAATTGTTTAAGGTCTGTTTTTGTGAGTAGATACACTGGTTCATAGTTGCTAACAGGCTGTGTAAAATGCTGACCTGGAACACATGGGTTAGAAGCATAGGAGAACACAGACTACCACTCGCTTTTTCACCTTGCCAAAGTTATGGACAAAGAACACACCTTGCGATTAATGTTTGGATCAGGCACTAAAGGAGCAGCATGTTTCAACTCCCTTTATGGGACCCCTGTTTATGGGAAGATCTCAAGGGAAGGCTTAAGCTTGTACTTACCTGTGGCAGGTCTCTATCTGCACATCTAGTAGAATAGATAGCAGGTGTATAACTCAGGAATGAGAAGAGGAGAGGGTCTGCATTTTATTTCGGGGGAGGTATACTGTAGATCAAGACAGTCCGTCAAGCTCCCTTGATCTTATGAGAGCTGAAGGAAGAGAAGCAGTGCAGCTGTTGCAGTACCAGCCACCTGGGTACTTCAAAAAAGCTGCCCAGATGTTATAAAGCACAGCATACACACGCCTCCACTAAAGTAAACCCCAACACCTCCGCACTCATATAAACACAGACGGCTGGTGAGAATATTACCCACTTGACTTGATACTCCCACTGCACTTGACACGTCTCCTCCCCTTCTTGTCTGCTTCCATTTTACATCAGCAGATGTTTGGATATTAAATGCAGTTTGCTCTTTTCTTCCTTGCTACTGTGCCACAGAAAAACGAATGGAGGCCAAGATCTTTTCTTTTTTATTGTCTGTGCAAAATCCAGGAAATTGGTCCGCAGGAGGTCATCGTTTTCTCTTTAACATACATCCAGATGGTCTACTTGATTGTAGTATAATGGCATCATTATAAAAATGACTGAATCATCAGCTTTTGTACTTCAAGGAGTTGGCAACTTGAATGCTTACAGCACACACCCTGTAAACTATAAAGAACTATACAGACTACAGAATCGGTTTGCCTTTAGCACACAGCTGTGGAGGACTTTAAATAGCTTCCCTGACATTTCCACTTGTCGCAGTTGGGGAAACAGAGGTTAAACTAATGAGGGCTCAGTAGTGATAGCTATGCCTGGAAGCCATGACAGCAAGGCAGCATTTACAATAGCTGAGCCTCTTTTAAATGGATTACAGCCATCCTCAATACTCTATGCCTACACTACTGTGACTTTCCAAATGTCTTGCATGACAAATGCGAGTCGGTCCTACTGGACAATTAAATGTGAATGTGGAGGCATGAAAACAAATGGAGTTAGTTTTTAGTTTGAAGATGATAATCCTTTGTTTAGTCTAATGTAAAACATGCTTTTTTTTTACCCTCACTGTAGATGAAGTGGCTTGTCAATGATATCCCCCCCATTAATATTTTATCCTGAGAGATTAACATTTCAAATAAACACTCTGCTTTAGCACTGGGCTGGATAGTACAACAAATGCAACTTGGCCACATTTTTTCTTTGAGGGTTTAAGAGGTGGGTTAATATATGCCTTTAGCTAATCCAGGAATTACTCAAAAATGACACCAGCTATATAAGTACAACTGCCTTTTACAAAGAAACTAGAAAGAGTGCAAACATTTAGGTTTCTGTTACAGCTTTGCAGATGAAGTGGCTTTTCACTGTGTGATATTTTAAGGTGGCCTACTAAAAAAGGATGGGACTATGAGACAGCTGCTGTGTGAAAAATTACAGGGGAGGAGAGTACTGTTTCTATTGCCTTTAAACCCAGCCAGCCACTATCATTCATTAATCATTTTCAGCTTTGTTTTGTATGTGAAGTTAATATCTAGCCTGGCCTACCTTCCTGTTTTTGCCACATACAGCGAAGATTGAAAGGAAAAGGATCACATATGGAAACCAGGCCCATATGATAAATAAAGTCTATGTCAGCTTGGATATATATGCCTATATATTACAGTCCAAATTTTCCTTTTTCATTTATTTTCAACATTAACTTAGGACTGAAGTGTTCTTCTCACAAAGCATTTTGAGGACTCTAATTTAACTTTAGATTAAGATAATTCCAACAAGTGAGTATGCTTTCATCAATCATCGAACTGTTATTCAGGCTATATGTTTAGGGTTGTGATCATCAGAGAAGGTGAAGTTTGACCCCAGTCTTAAGTTATTTGCAGAATAAAACATTTCATCTTCTCATTAGATCGTGGCTACTTCACTTTTCTCTGAAGAAGTCAAAGTTGCATGACAATGCAAGCAGCATGTTTTAAAGTGAATTTTTTAACGATATATCCATCCATTTTCTTCCGCTTATCCGGATTGGGGTCGCGGAGGCATCAGTCAAAGCAAAGATGCCCAGACTTCCCGATCCACACACTTCCTCCAGCATGTCCTGGGCCTTCCACAAGGCCTCCTCCCAATGGGACATTCCTGTAACACTTCCCGAGGGAGGCGACCAGGAGGCATCCGAAAAAGATGCCCGAGCCACCTCAGCTGGCTCATTTCGACGTGGAAAAGCAACTACTCTGAGGCTCCTCACGGGTAACTGAGCTCCTCACCCGATCTCGAAGGATGCGTCCAGCCACCCTGCGAAGTAAACTCATTTTGTCCGCTTGTATTTGTGATCTTGTCCTTTCAGTCATTATCCATCTCATGACCATAGGTGAGGGTGGGAATGTAGATCGATGAGTAAATCGAGAGCTTTGCCCCCTGACTCAGCTCCCTCTTCACCACAATTGTCCTATGTAGCGACCGCATCCGTCCCTCACTCGTGAACAAGACCCAGAGTTGTCTAGTGGTGCTCTATGAAGTCTTCAAAGCTTGGGAAATGTTTGATACAGTCTGTTTCTAATATTCTCTAAAACAAAACCGTCTAAGACCCATACAGAAAATCTGGAATTGTTCTAAGATAAAATTGCAGGCAAGTAAGTGTTAGGCCCCTCTAAAGGCAAGTAAGTGTAAGGGCCCCTCTAAAGGCTGCTGATGGCACTGAATTTGATATGCGGTAATCAAAACAAAGAGAAAAACAATAACTTCTCTCTTGTCTATGGTACGAAAAGTCCAGTGATTAAACTCTTTGCAAACTGTTATTTATCTGTTTTCCTTTTTCACATAACAAAGGTATTATATGTTGCTCAATCTCCATGTAAATATTGGCAATCATCCTTAGTTCTAAGAGCATTTCTGTAGTGCTATGGCTTACACATGAATTTGGTCCACTTTGTCCCTGCAGTCCTTGCCACCAGGGGGGAGTGTTGGCGCTGAGCAACTGTTTGGACACAGTTTATAAAAAGGCTGCATCCTCTCATACAGATGTGCAGGCTGCAGGGTCCCACGCCCCTCTTAGCAGGAAAGGAGAGAATGATGCAAAAGGAACCACCTCCTTTTTTTCGTGTATTGTTTTATTTTTGTTTCTTTTTTTTTATATGTATCTTTCCTTCTTTATTCGGGCAGCCAGTTTCAATTCCAGCTCTTTGATCTGTGAAAAAGAACGGCAGCAGACTGCAACAGAGTTATTTCCCTCAGGATCAAGAGAAGGAGCTAAGGGAGGAGGACGGACTAATTCCGCTCTTCTGACAGCAAACACATGGACTAGAGGCCGGATGAGGTGGCAGGAATAGAGGGAGGAGGAAGGAGTCAAGAGGAGGAAGAAGAGAAAGGATTGCATCAAGAGTTGTGAAGAGGGTGGGATGATATGAAGAATGGCAGAAAAGAGAGTAGGAAAACGACATATGGTTAGACGGGGACAGAAGGGTGACAGCAGGATGCTAACATGGAGGAGAGATGACAGAGTAGCTAGGGAGAAGGTGAGCAGACGGAAAGAGGAGAGGAGAAAGATGAGATGGGAAATAGGGAGAAAAAAAGGTTATGGTAACTCCTTTCTTCAGGTGAGATGAGGGCAGAGACTTCCATTCCATCACAGGACAGACCTGTGGCACTCAGGGGGCTCAGGGGTCTGCTGAATATTACATGAGCCTGTCTGTCTGTGAGCTCACATGCACACCCCAGCAGATGTGTTAAGTTGAAAACTCGAGCCATTGCATATATTTCTCCACATCCTACAGAGGGAGGATGAGGCTGGTAAGGAAAAGGAATCCAAGGATCCAATGGGAAGAGGCAGGAAAATCAGAGGTGGGGAGATGGGAAACTTCGAGGGTGTCAGGATGAATCTTTTCTAGATCAATGAACTTTCCCTGTCGCTGACTTGACTGAATTTTCATTCATAATGCATGAAACATACATGGCCATGGTAAGCTGTGTGTTTCTTTCAAACCAGAAGTGGACCTCCATTTAAACTAACTTTTGGCAATTGAAGCTTAAAATGCCATATTCTCATAATCCACTTTTTACAGATAAAAAAAAATAAATAGTAATCTTACCATAAAGAACGTACTAGAAAAATATATGTCATCACTCTCAAAAGTAACCTTGTTGTATGAAAATAGCAGCTTTTAATTCTTTGTACACAAAGCCTGCAGTGTACTTCTTTTTCTTTGC
The DNA here is from genome assembly GCF_016077235.1 of Cyprinodon tularosa. Taxonomy (NCBI): domain Eukaryota; kingdom Metazoa; phylum Chordata; class Actinopteri; order Cyprinodontiformes; family Cyprinodontidae; genus Cyprinodon; species Cyprinodon tularosa. The sequence goes on from NW_024038178.1 coordinate 811,630, forward strand.
AACTGATGGAAAATCCATTACCCAAACACTCGCTCGTTTTAGGTTAACCAAAGCCTTTTTTAATTGTTAATCGCCTTATTTAATGTGAAAAATAGCTTTTGGTCTGCCTCTATGAGATAATTAATCCTGTTTTTACCTCAAGCTAGCATTTATAATATTAATTTTAGTAATGAAACAAATACATTATTTTTTTACTGAATTATTGAACAGTTTGTAGCTTTTGTAAGGATCTTTAAAGGTTCCAAATGGTGCTTTCTTTAAATAAAACCTAAGCAATAACTCATTCCAGAATAGGGACATGTGGAGTCATCAAGTCATCTCCAAACCATGCATTTATTTTGTCCAGACACTGAACCAGGTGAGTACAATCTGCACCTTGTTCAGTTCAATGCACATCTCCCACCTTTGAAAAGAACTAAAAAAATGGAAGAACTGAAGGTATATCTTTAAATGGAAATGGCTTGATATTACACATGATCATTTGCATTGTTTTCCAGTCTTGTTTATAAACGGATCTAGCCCCTCCCTGCAAAAGTCTCATAAGTAGTGTTGTATGCATAATTATGTTATATTGATAAATGTTATGACAAGTGTGAAAAAAAGGTGTTTTTTACATAAACTTTTTTCAAATCTTTGAAAAGATTAAGCTGTACTCTTCTATATAGTCATATGGAATTTTTTTTGGTTTATTTTCAGTGGATGAAAATTCAATGCAAAATTTCTTTCTTGAAGAAGAAGAAAAAAAAAAACATGGGGAAATAGTGCAGGAGTCCATATCATGAAGTGAGCTCAACGTAATGCGATTACTTCCAGCCTATAAAGTTTAACCAATCCACATGTAGTTCCAAAATGTGTGTAGTTCCAGCGGTTCTGAATTCAAGCCCCACTCCCACGGACCACCACTCTCGCTCTCTGAGCAAGACCCGTAACCCCACAATGCTCCCTGGGCGCCACACAATTGCACCCCACTGCTTCCCCAGGGGATGGGTTCAATGCAGAGAGTGGATTTCTCCATTGTGAGAACAATAAATTTTGATGATCTTTTGTTCAACCAAAAGTTGATGTGTCAAAAATAGGCAAAGGAAAAATATATTTAAAGAAAATACTCAATTCGTAATGACCACATGGTGTTTTAACTGTTATTTTATCTTTAAGTGCTTTTATTGTGTTAATTTTGCACTCTAAATTAAATCGGCCATTCAATATACTGTATTCAATATGTATTTCTTTATCAGCTGATTGGCTGCTGGGTGGAGCTTTTTCTGGGATTCAGATCAATCCTGAAAATTAGCCTGCACCAGTGCAGGTCTACAGGTCAGTACATTGCCATGGTGACCAGCGTCGCTAAGAATGAATCCAGCTTTGTGGCACCAGAAAGTGAAAGTTGAGGCTGAATTTGCCTTCCTAACCCAGTAATCCTGCTTGATGTCACAAGCCTCAGTGGTTAAAACTTGATAAAAAAAAAAGTGCAGACAAGCGGAGTAGAGAACATAAAACTAGCCCCATAGGTTGTTTTCTGGATACAGTCTTTTTATCGTTACATTTTGAAGTTTTAACTGACACATAACTGTAAAATCATGTGTTGAATACTCAATGCATTTTTCACTGTATACTGCAGTGACACACAGTGTTAAAAAATAGGGTACAATTCACTGTTACTTTGCTAAACTGGTTCCAATATTTCTCAACAAACCAGCGTTAGTTTGTGCTTTTTGAAAACTTCTTTAACTCTGTTTTTTTTTACATATACATGATTCTCCAAACTCAGAAAACAGTAGCGCAAAATCTCCTACAGCAGATTTCTGTGTCACCAGATGATCTTCTAAAGAACTTGTTCCCAGTCTACCAAATCTAATTGGGAATTGGAGACAAGCCTGGAATATTGATGTTAAGAGGTGTTCATTTATCCCTAGAGACTGGGTTGGCATTTACTGAGTAAAACTGGACAAAATACATGAAAGTTTCTTATCATGAAGGGAAAAACATGTCAGATAACTCAAGAGATAAGGAAGCATCTGAAAGAAAAGAAAATCAGGATTTAAACCCTATGTTCTATAATAAAGTCATGCATTTGAAAGTATTTGTTTCTTACATTTTTAATTCATTTGCTTTCATTTATTTTTCTTTTTATGTAAAGCATTTAAACCTATGTATGAATTCATTTTCAAAAAATGAGATGCCTTGATCTTACCCTGAACTTAGTCTCATTCTTTAAAAAAAAAAAATATATATATATATATATACAGGTGCTGGTCATAAAATTAGAATATCATGAAAAAGTAGATTGATTTCAGTAATTCCATTTAAAAAGTGAAACTTGTATATTATATTCATACATTACATACAAACTCATATATTTCAGATGTTTATTTTGTTTAATTTTGATGATTACAAATGACAACAAATGAAAATCTCAAATTCATCATATCAGAAAATTAGAATATTACTGAAGACCAATAAAAACAAAGGATTTATAGAAATGTTGGCCAACTGAAAAGTATGAACATGAAAAGTATGAGCATGTACAGCACTCAGTATTTAGTTGGGCCTCCTTTGGCCTGTATTACTGCAGCAATGCGGCGTGGCATGGAGTCGATCAGTCTGTGGCACTGCTCAGGTGTTATGATAGCCCAGGTTGCTCTAATAGTGGCTTTTAGCTCTTCTGAATTGTTGGGTCTGGTGTATTGCATCTTCTTCTTCACAATACCCCATAGATTTTCTATGGGGTTAAGGTCAGGAAAGTTTGCTGGCCAATTAAGAACAGGGATACCATGGTCCTTCAACCAGGTACTGGTAGCTTTGGCACTGTGTGCAGGTGCCAAGTCCTGTTGGAAAATGAAATCTGCATCTCCAAAAAGTTGGTCAGCTGCAGGAAGCATGAAGTGCTCTAAAACTTCCTGGTATGTGGCTGCGTTGACCCTGGACCTCAGAAAACACAATGGACCAACACCAGCAGATGACATGGCACCCCAAACCATCACTGACTGTGGAAACTTTACACTGGACTTCAAGCAACGTGGATGAAGTGCCTCTCTTCTTTTCCTCCAGACTCTGGGACCTTGATTTCCAAAGGAAATGCAAAATTTACTTTCATCAGAGAACATGACTTTGGACCACTCACCAGCAGTCCAGTCCTGTTTCTCTTTAGCCCAGGCAAGACGCTTCTGACGCTGTCTGTGGTTCAAGAGTGGCTTGACACAAGGAATGCGACAGCAGAAACCCATGTCTTTCATACGTCTGTGTGTGGTGGTTCTTGAAGCACTCACTCCAGCTGCAGTCCACTCTTTGTGAATCTCCCCCACATTTTTGAATGGGTTTTGTTTCACAATCCTCTCCAGGGTGCGGTTATCTCTCTTGCTTGTACACTTTTTTCGACCACATCTTTTCCTTCCCTTCGCCTCTCTATTAATGTGCTTGGACACTGAGCTCTGTGAACAGCCAGCCTCTTTAGCGATGACCTTTTGTGTCTTGCCCTCCTTGTGCAAGGTGTCGATGGTCGTCTTTTGGACAACTGTCAAGTCAGCAGTCTTCCCCATGATTGTGTAGCCTATAGAACTAGACTGAAAGACCATTTAAAGGCTTTTGCAGGTGGTTTGAGTTAATTAGCTGATTAGAGTGTGGCACCAGGGGCCATCAATTTTGAACCTTTTCACAATATTCAAATTTTCTGATATGATGAATTTGAGATTTTCATTTGTTGTCATTTGTAATCATCAAAATTAAACAAAATAAACATCTGAAATATATGAGTTTGTATGTAATGTATGAATATAATATACAAGTTTCACTTTTTAAATGGAATTACTGAAATCAATCTACTTTTTCATGATATTCTAATTTTATGACCAGCACCTGTATATATATATATATATATATATATATATATATATATATATATATATATATATATATATATATATATATATATATATATATATATATATCTTTTTTTGCTTAAACCTCACTTGAAAAACCACACTAAAAATGAATTCTCAATCATCAATTCCAACATATGTTGGGCAAAAATCTAGTATTTACTGATGGTTGTTATCACAGTAACATGAGTTGTAGCTGATTTTTTCCAATACTAAACTATTATAAACTCTATCACATCATTTTAAAAAGCACATCTGTCAAAGAGGTGCAGACTCTGCAGCAAAGGCAGAGTCTGGTGTCAGTCAGGCAGCATGGCTTCTATGGTTACACTGAGGATGAAGCCATAAATCAAGTTTGCTTTTCTGTATATTTTCTATGGGTCATAGCTGAGGTCTTTGTTTAACACTCACATATGCTGAAAAATAATAGGATTTTAAATGAGAAACTTTTTTATACAGCCGATGCAAGCATTCCCTTGATTTATATTTATTTATTTATTCTCACCCAATAGTTTTATATGCAAGAGGAAGCAGTGATGAGAACATAAGATCTTAGGTCTGGATCTATGTAGCACAAACCAACACTACAATGTAAGGTCTTTGTAATTCAAAGCCCTGAAGAGAGTTGAGAGAAGGGCCTGATTCGTCTCTCTTTGTTCCAGGGGAGACTCCAGCTTTATGGATTAAAACCTGTCGACAGCAACGGGATGTTGGTTGGCGGACAGCTTTGATGGTGTCTCCCCTCCTGCTATTGATTTCCCTTCCGCTGGCCATCACTCAGGCGGGCTGTAAGTGAGTTGGGAAACTCTTTGCGTCTCTGCCCTCTTTGTTGATCTCCGGCCATTCGGAGAGCACTCTGTGTGTGGATAGAGTTACAAATGCCATTAGGTGTGTTTGTGTGTCTGCAGAGGGGCAGTTTAGAAACAATGCAGATCAATAGCTTTCATGCCAACCTAATGGAATTAAAATAGAAAACATGGCAGAGATGGAGAATCAGAACTTAGGACACATAGGGTACAGTGTAGGAATTATTTTATAGGATTTAGGCAAACAAAACATTCGTACCAGGTTAGCTTGTTTTGGCTTAAAAACATGCAAATTCAGTGGCTCTGCCCCTTTGGAATGGGTGTTGTTTTGTTTCTTTGTTAGCCTGTAATACCCAAAACCTGTCAATGTCTCTAAAAGGGGAGTCATTAAAGGAAATTGTTGGCCTGGATGAAGAGGCGAGTTGCTCTGGTTCCCTGTAATGGGGTAGGGGTTACGATGATAGCAGGGAAGGAATCAACACAATGAAGCTTTAGGTTTCAAATTCCTGAATTGCATGAATTCGAAAGCTAATATCTGATTTCACACGATCTGTTTAAGGCTGGTTTTTCTTTCTCAACATAGATGGCTTCCTTCACACCCCTCTCAAACCACCTATCCTCTCTGTCCAAAATGTGAACATTTTGGTCCTCAAAAGAAAGTCCTCTCTCCATAAGGTGTAGATGTACCACAGAGACCTTTAAAATCTCTGTATGCCAAGATTTTAAATGTTTTGACAGACAATGAACATTTAACACTGTAGTTGTATCATTGCAAGATAATAATCAGACTTAAAGGTATTGTGGAATTTTCTCGAATTTCTTAAAAGACCCACCGTTTCGAAATGCGCGTGTGAGAGCATAGACAAGCCCATTTCTCCTTGCAAATGCTCTGTTTAAAAGTTGCTGTTCTCATAGGTCATGCAAGCTTACTGTGCCTGAGCGTCCATCCTAACCCCTAAATCCCTCACTATATAGAGCTGGGACTATATAGTGGACTAAGTCAACTTACCCCAATGGTCCACTGCGAGATGCCTGTGCCATCTTTGTTATTAGTCGCCGCTGTCGGGTAGCGACAGCCTATTAAGGCGTGATGGCAAATTCCATAATGCTTTTCAACACAAAGCCTCTTCTGAGGCCTTTCTTTTCTTTCCATTCACCTAGTAGACACTTTTTCTCTTACGACCCTCTGCCATTGTCAAAGAACTGTGGTGAGAAAGATGAGCTTCAATGACTGTATGAAACCATAGCTCACCACAGATATATGCCTGAAAGTGCGCATGCACATAAAAAGAAAGCTAACGGGACGAGCACGAAGGACAGCTTTACGTAAACATATCCCCAGAATGACTGACAATTTGGAGGCCAACTTATTTAGATGATTCACCCAGAAATTAAGGATCATCCTCTATACCTTTAAGCATCTGCTTCTCAGCTTCTCAGCTATGCTAAAATAAAAACTACATGATCTTTAATTTTTTATTTGTTTTTCTTTTGTTCTTGAGTCTGCATTTGATCATCTCTTAAATACAAGTTAAATACTAAAACCTGCAATTGATTTTACGATTTAACTCAGATTTGAATAAAACAGTTTCATTAAAACTGTGTTTGTAGAGCGCAGAAGGACATTTTTTTATCATGCATTTTATATACACTGATCTTTTATTGAACTTAAGAAGTTAATTTTTACAAACCATTGTTGAAATAGGGAATTTTCATTATATGAGATCTGAAAGCAGTTGGTGAGTACATACAATAAAAAAATGGGTCATTAACCACTAAATCTGTTAACTTCTCACTAGTAAAAGAGATTTGTAATCTCATTGAGACACACCTGGTTAAATACAGCTTACATACACACATTGCAAGTGTTTTTGTTTGTTTGTTCTGTTTAATTGTTTTTATCATGATAGTTATATTTCTAATCACACCTAACAAACCACTAGATTATTGAATTGGACAGGATGCATATACCTCTAATAAGTGGAGACTAATCTTTTTTTATCTCCCTCTCAATATTATTAGCAAAACAATAACACAAGTAAAACACATTAAGATTATTTCATTGTGAGTTTTCTTTTTCTTTTTTTTTTATGTTCCCCTCTTGTTTAAATGTTAGAATGACCTCACACAGGCAGCCAACCGGGCTTATAGCAGCCCTCCCTTCAAAGGAAATAATCTTTCGATCCGCAGAGAAATGGGCCTATCTCAGATCTATAGCCAACTTATATTTTTAGCTGCTGACATTTAGCAACTCAAACTTCCATTACCACTGAGAAAATGTTTAAATGTTTGCTGCCTTAAAGGCAGGATTCCTCCACAGCATAAGAAAGTTGTACACAAAATATTTCTTCAATATTAAATTAATGATCTTACATGAAAGCAATGATCCTATGAAATCTGTCCTATTTCGGTCTGGAGAATCGCTGTCCACCGCTGAATTAATCAAGGTGAACTTATCCAAAAATTCTAAGTGCTGTGCTTAAATTTAAAGCTACAGTGTGTAATAATTACAGGGATATACAGTCAGAAATGTAATATATTATACATAACTATGTTATTTATCATCATCTACGAGCTCAGCCTCTTAATCTTAATATTTGCGTTGCCTTAGAATTCGTTATTTATAATTACATAGGAGCGGGTCTCGCAGCCATGGAGGCAGACATCTTTGCGCTACGGCAGCGCAGAGCCAACAAACTAGCGATTGCGAGATCGCCAAGACGTCACAACGATGTAGAAAAAATAACGGGTATATTTATTATCTTAAGTCTACATGAAATCTATACCCTACACATACTAATGAAATACTATCTGTATAATTATCTATGTAAACAAACCTCATCACTTGAGAAGGTAGGTGATGCGGATGTCGTGGAAGACATTTTGTCCCGTAACGCACGCCGTACTGTTGGGGGGGGAGAAGCGGTGGGGGGGAGATTCATGTTGCTGCAGTCTGCAGTTTGACCGCTAGATGTCGCTAAAAGTTACACACTGTAGCTTTAAAGAAAGCTCCTAAAGTGACTCCCTATCTAAAAACTTAAGTTTTTCATATTATTCTATGTATTTATTTTGGATGAATTTAAAATGCCTATTTGTAAACTAAATATAATTCTAATTTTACCGTTGTTTGGAGAGTCGGGGATAGACCAAGAAAGATCAGAGACTGTAAAGTATAAATTTTTTGTACATAGACATGATGTTGATCCTTTTTCCACATCATTCACTTCAGGTAATTTCCATGCCACTGTCATGGTTTATGAGCCCAACTTTATAGGATTTCTGTGCATTGGGATCAAGGCTATTAAGAACCTTCTCACTGCTTTATAAGAGATCTAACAAAAATATGTCCCTCTGAGCATTAAAGCTGTTATTTCCCCCGTGTTAAGAGAAGAGTGACAGCTTCTTATTTGAATAATGATATATTTTTTTTATATCATGCATTAATCAAATTATTCTGGCTCCTCTGATATTTTCAATACCCCTTACAAGAGGCTAGAGAGTCATTTTCTCAGAGTGGAAAATCATTTGCAAAATAACAAAATGATCATATATTATTCCAGGGTTATAGCTCATGGGAAAAAATAGGCAATGAATGAAATTTACCTCAATGAGCATCTAACATAAGAACATAAACCACTGTTTGAATCCTTCTATCTGAACTCAAGAATTGCATGCTGCTGTGCTAGTTTAGTTGGTTTCCAGTTAAGAATGGTTAGCAATAATATTTCAATCAACGGACAAGAACATAACCACAGCTTGTTTTATTGTTTTGTAGTTATAGCCATTGTCTTTTAACTGGCAGGATCACTCATGTCTAAATAGTGTAGGTGGCCTGGTCGTTCCATAAGACAAAAGCAAGACCCCTCATCTACTGTGGTAAAAAGGCACTCACAGTGGAGTGGAGATTATTGTTACTATTAATTTATATCTTTATATATGTTATTTATATATATTTTATATCTTTAAATTTTACTTATATCATCTAAGGACATGAGCTTTATATTAAGAGAACAACCACCAGAAGGTATTGTATTGTTTTCCTGATGATTTATCCGAACTCTGAAACATATGTTTTCTCTAAAATTTTGTTAAGAGATGGACTGCTGGAAGAGTGTTATCTACTGTTATTGTGAGACTCCACTACCCAGTGAAACGTAGTGTGACCTGAGAAAGGATGACATGTGATGTCATGGTCTTGGTTCTGTTCAAGTTTTCTTTTGAGTTTTCAGCTTCACTCTGATCCATGTTTTTCTTTGTTTTCTAGTTTTATTGGTTTAATTCCTATTTTGTGGTGTTTTCTGGAAGTATTTGAGTTCTTAGGTATTTCTTGTTTGCCCTCTTGTGTTTGTCTCCTTTTCCCAAGCTCCTTTCTAGAATCCTCGGTTCACACCTGCTCCCAATCAGTTCATTAGTCCAGTCTTTGTTCTGTCCCCTATATGTACTCTTCCAGTGCAGTTCCTCAGGGCTGGTTCCTCATCTTTTCCTGGCTGCTCATGTAGTTTTCCCTGATGTCCCTAAGTTTCTGTTTTTTATGTATTTGTTACGGTATGTTGGATTTTTGGACTCCTGAGTCAGTTGCCTGTGAGTACTTAGTTAAATCTACAAAACTCACCTCTGCCTCCACATCTCTGCTTTTGGGGCCTCAAAACCTCAACCCAACAGTGAGAGAGCCAAATATTTAAGCATAGATCCTGACCCAAGATCCAGGACTGGCCGGTCTGTAACTGATTACAGTGAGAATTATTAACTGATCTATGGTTCTGGACCAAGTGTTTGAGGCCGACAAGTAATTTCTCAAAGTTTGGTGTTACAGTAAATTATAGTATGAGCCTTAATCCATATTGAAGAAAAAGGAGGTATGTGTTCCATCTGCTGTAGACCTATCAGGGTTTCATTCTAAGAAAAAATTATATTTGTATAATATAGTATATATGTTCTTCTTTATAGAATCTGGTTGTAGCTAATAGAATTATCTATTCTGTCATATAGTAGAAAGTCCAGGTGGAATATCTGCAGCCATCATTTTGCAATATTAAGATCAAGCTAATTTTGGTTACTCAGCAGGCCAAGTACCTGTAGCCCACAGCAGGTCCACCTTGGAGTTGCTCAAAAGATGTTCTTAAACTTAAATCCACTCGAGAGGTTGTGGCAGGACTTCATTAGGCTGTTGAGAATCATCCAATTTGGCTGAATACAAACAATTAATGTAAAAGGCTTGTTAAGACCACAGTAAGTACACTTGAAACGTATTAACCTTTAAACCATTGCAGCATAACCTGTTGAATTAAATGAGTTATTGAGCTAATAATCTAAGGTGAGTTCTCTGAAACAGATTACTTTTTTACTAAAACATTGTTCAATATGAGCAGCATGGATTAAAATAGGAAAGCAAATTCACCAAACCAGTGATGAATGAGTGGGAAACAGCCAGAGACAAGCAACACTATTCACTCATAATGCCATTACCAGGATACAACTTTTAATGGCTTTTGAACTCCGCAAAAAGGGGTGGAGAGGTATCTGGTGCTTCAGAGTGACTGTTCTGAGGGATTAACTCCATCAGGATATTTTTGTAACTGGAAAAACTCCCCTTTCTTTCCAGGAGAGCAAACACATATGCATTAAAATGGAGGCGATAAATTACCTTTTTATAATAAGTCTGCTATGTGGACGCTTGGAAGGGTTTTAGTGTAAATATTAAAGTGTAGAGAAAAGTAAGGAATAAAGATAGAGATGTTTCAAAACAGTGAAAAAAAGCAGAACAACTCTAATGATTGAGCAGTGAGGTGAAAAAAAAAAGATAATCTATTTGTATACCTGGGTAGCTTGTATCTATGTATCAATCAAGTGTGGGACTCTGGTTCTTCACAAACGCCCCAGTCTTCTCTGGCTCTCCATAATATTGTAAGGTGACACTAGCAGTCAGCTGGCCACTGCCATCCCATCCCAGATGGAAGTTGAGATGTATGAGCGCCGTTTAGCCATCAATCAGTACTGAGAGGCCCCGGTGGCATGCAATAACACCATGCCAATGCTTGCAACTTCAGACAATATTGAGAAAGAAGACTGCATAGTGAGTGATGGGAGAGTGGAGAGAGGTACAAATATCAATTCAAAACTTGTCCTATATTTTTCAAAATGTTCCTTTTGGCTTTATGGCTATTTTGGTCAAAATAAGCTGTATTACTTTGTCTTAATAAAGCACAGGGTTATATTAATAGGAAGCACTGCCCTGATTACATATCCCCTTATGCACAATAAGTCTTTAGTATTAAAGTGATTTCACAGTTAGTCAAGACTAAACACCTAATATTTCTCTTACTCTGTTGGCTGCCTACACTGAGATCCTTATTTTATTATTCTCCTTATCTTATTTTACTCTTATAACTTATTTTACACTGTTAATATGGGAAGTGTTGTAATAGAATGTTTATAGAGGAGGGGTGAAATTTTACTGTATAGGTTGTAATTTTACTTATTTTATTCTGCCTATTTTTTATTTTGCGCAAGGGATTAATACAGTATTTCTGATTCTAACTAATTATTTTATTTGACAGTTACTGTATTTTTATCAAGTCTAGTTTGATTAATGTCGTGTTAGCTGTATTTCATTAGCTTATTCACACAGGCACGTTGGTTCTGACATTCTTTTCTATGCTCAACAGAAGGAGTAAAAACTGAAATTAAATCTTTGCCACAGTTAAATTAACTGTGGCAAACGAATCATGTTTCATCATTGATGGTGGAGTCTGAAAAGAAAATCTTTTTTCATTCTCTTTCACGGATCATGAGTTTAGGTAGACTTTTTGATCGCTGTGGTTGGTAAGAGTGTACATTCAGCACGTAATGTACTAAACAATGTTTAATCAGGATGATGAGGTTTAAGAACTGCTCCCCTAACATATATATATATATATATATATATATATATATATATATATATATATATATATATATATATATATATATGGTGAAATAATAGGTGTGCTAAATGTGGTATATTTTTATTAACCATTTAATTACAGACATCCATGGCCTAAACAGAGGAATATTCAAAGTTTAGATCCAACTGAAGCTGTTTCCATAATTTTTAGATGTCTTACTGTGGTGTATGGCGTCAATATGATTTAGTTTCATCACTCAATTCTAAATGATACAAACTGTGGAAAAGCGTCACGTTTGATGCTCTCTCGGTTTAATTTAACTAAATAGAGCCACATTTGATGTTACTGGGTATTTTTTAATGCTTTTAGGTTGTTATTGTGGATTTAAAAGGTTTGCATGGCTGCCGCAAATTGTCACAACAGGTCAAATGTTGGGGTGGATTGCCGCACAATATATACCCGAGGCCCCAGATGTATACACCTTCTGCATCGACTGTAAATAAGTCAAACTTGAAATTTTAAAAGTAAAAAGGGAAAGAATAGCTACCAATTTCCTTAAACTTTTTGCTCTTTAAGGAAACACAGCCCTTCACAGACAAGTGAAGACTTGACCTTTCTAAACATTTCAGATCTTGAATTAGAACAAATCAAAAAAGTCTTCAAATCTATAAAATAGTGCTTTTAAAATGTGGTGTTAGCAATATTTCAAAATTCGACTTTATCATAATTGATGTAAATGATTGTGGTTGCTTTGAACAGAACTTTTCCTGTATGTCTCAAGTGTTTATAGCCTCATTTCAGTGTGATATTTGAACAAAGTCTGGAAAAGCAAATTTGAAAATAAGTAACATAATCTATATTGACACGGGCATAACAAAAAATGCAATAAATATAACGAAATACCAACTAAATCCAATACGCTTTACTAGCCCAACTGGAGTAAGTACGGCAGCAAATAATTCCCTTCAGTGCCGTCCTAAAAATAATTTAAGGTATTAGAAAAATCCCCTGACAAGTATAAATAAGGCCTTTATAAGAATTCAAGATGAGCTGAATGGTCTAGAGATGGAGATTTACTAATTTTACCTCAATCAGACACAATTAAAATATAAAAGAATTACCATTGTTCTTACTTGTTCAGTTTAATTACGCTTTGGAAATCAGCAAGAAAAGAAGTGGTCTTTCAGTGCAAAGCTGCAGGCAGAGCTTCTGTCCATATAATTCTGGGTGTGCATTAGTATGTTTGCTTCTCTCTGGACTCCACAGTTGTTAGTCAGCCTCTCCTCTTGTTGATGGCCTTGTACTGCAAGCCCACGCGTAAATACGTCCACAAAAAAACAAAAAAGCTCGGCTAAGCAGAGAGCAGGATCCTGCGTCCTCCGAGTGCATGTACTCCTACTAATTACTTTCTCATTTCTATGGTTCAGACATTAACGCCACTAAAATCCCACAGCTATTGAACACACATCCTCACCTGCTTCCTGAGTAATTCAATAATAATGTATGTATTACATAGCCTTAGAATGTGCAATGATGTACAGGGGCTTTTTTTTTGGATAAAAAGCAAATGCTTTCCATAATGTTTTCTTCCTATTAAGACAGTTGATTGGGTCCTGGATGACAGCACTAATTTTGACCAGTAAAGGCCTTCCTGCTAATTAATGGAAGTAATTAAAATAGGAGATTGAGATGAATATGCACCTTTATTGTCCTAATCAAATGACCACACAGTTATAAATTAGACTGTCATCGAATTTTAAAAAGAACACAGGAATGCCTTAATCAAGGGCAGGGCAGTTTTATGTAACAAGTGCATAAGAAATATATATTCTTGAAGCCTGTATCAACTTAAGAAGAAAATAAATTGTCTGGTATGGTACAGCAATGGCATTGGATGCAGAAGTTCATCAGTGGGGCGTGCAGGTGGCACAGTGGTTAGCATGCAAGACCCATGTCTTAGTCCTCGATGTGGGCGACCCCGGTCGGAATCCGGCCTGTGGTCCTTTCTCGCATGTCCTTCCCCCTCTCTCATACCCCCTTTCCTGTCAGCCTACTGTCGAGAAAAAAAAATCGAGCCACTAGTGCCGTAAAAACTAAAAAAAAAAAACTTATCCAAAAGCTAAAGGTTTGCACGTTCAAACCCCACTATATCCGTCTCAGTTCTGATGTCCTTGGGCAAGACACTTCATCCACGCTGTTTATTGATGGTGACACCTCAGTCAGTTAGCCCTAGGGCAGCTGTGGCTACAATGTAGCCTACCACCATACAATATGGTGGCAAGCTGCAATCTGTAATCTATGTTCACATTTGCTTTACACTAAATGATTCCATGTAGTGTAGAGTCCCCTGCCATGAAAAAGCACTATATACTATAAGCCTATGTCAACGAGGGGTCAAGGTTGGTTGAGGATCCAAATGCGGGAAGGGAGAGATGAGTCTTACTGATTTAATGAAACAAGGGTAAAAAAAATCCAAGAACAAAATGTGGGGAGCCAAGTAACAACAAGGAACCAGAATAGAAGAATAGGAGACAGGACAAAGACTGGGGAAAGCAGCAGATATGGAGCAGGTGTGGATGGAAGTGACTAGAAGGAAGCTAGGGGACAGGGGACAGGCACAAGGGGGCAACAGAGAGTAACGTAAGACTGCTTAAATGTAACACAAATCTATGCAGTTTTGATTGTTTATGTTCTCACTTTATAGAGTAAAATATTTCAGTGTGGCACAGTTTTGCACACTCTTAACAATCTAATGAACATTGCTTGGTCTACTCTCAAGGTATTGTCTGAGGGAACTACTGTAAATAATGACTTACAGAAGGAAGTTAAGAAGAGTCCATTTTTAAACAGTCATTGTCACATTAAATTGTCACTTAAAAGGGGCTCAAACCCAAAAATAAATGGAAATGCGTTGAAAAGAGTTTTTGGACAGCCATATGCAACTAAATTTGATTGTTTTTGAGATTTAAAAATATTTAAGTGTTTTGATGATCACCATTAGGACCTCATTTGGGTAAAGGAACAACATAGACAGAGTAACAGACAGCTGTAGTGGCAAATCATGGGAATAAATTAGAGGACAAAAGTTATGTTGAACTTGGATGTAAAAGTAAGGCAAACAAAAACTATTCTTCCAACCAACTAATCAATCAGCTTAGGAAAAAAAGCTAGCAAATCAGCCAATAAACATCCCCACACTCTCTGCTCAATTTCATCCCAATGGAAAAAACAGCTGTTCAACATTTTATGAGTTACACAAAGTCTTTCAAAATCATTCTTACATCGGGCCACTGCAGCATTATCAAGTCTTTAAAAAAGCAGGTTGCAGCAATATGAATTAAACTTTTTACTTAATATTTTTATTTTCTAAGAATTGCACAGTGGCCTAATATTATACATTTGACTCTATTTATTTAGTAGTTTTCAATCAGTTTGCACATTTTCGTATAACATATTCTTGTTTTTTATGACACAATAATGTATTATTGGATCTTGACGCCCAGATAAATTTGGCTCAAAGGGTTTGAGTTTACAACAAATGAGTTGCATCACTAAACATCATATCTTTTATGCTGCTATTTTATTGTTTATTGTCATAGAGCATGATAATTGGGACTACTAATAATCCTGCCATGTTCATAATGTGACAAAAACAATTTTCTCAATAAATTCTCAACTGCAAATAAGGTATTTTTTAGAGTCTACTAATAACATCTGACAACCCTAAATTCAGGTAAAGATGAAGAATTTTATGATTTTCAGTTGGATGATTCTTAGCAACATCTTGATGCTGATGTTTTCATTAGATCATACTCAGAAATAACAATTCCTAAACAACCAAGCAGATGGAACAAGAGTGAAACATTAGATAAAGAGAACACTAAATTAATGATTGTATAATATGCAGGGAAAAAATGGTACAGGGTTTCCTTTGAATGCCATCTGGGAAAGCCATAGACTTTAATGAGCTGTAGGTTGTAACACCCCATGTGCACTGAGAGAATAGGACATCCAAACAGAGATGGAGAAAGCATTGTTTGAATTATTTATATAGCAAGATCAGAGAAAGATAGACATTTTACACTGTATGCCTGTAAGAATACTGCAAGACTTTGAGGTCCAGGAAGAGCACTACTGGCCCAGGAACAGCTTATCTTTGTCATCAAAGAGGATGTAAATGAATTATTAAAGCGCTCTTACCCACCACTCTTCAATGCAACAGTGCCTTCACTCTCAAGTGTGGATGTTAGAAACTAAAGTGAGGAATTGTTGCTCAACATCTGCAAATCAATAAAAGTTTCATCCTTTCAGGTAAGTGGTTTTATGGCTGTGTGTAAAAATGTCGCTTTGTAGAAAGTTTTGTTCATAGTAGAAGACAGATGGGAGAATGATGACAGACTGGAGAAGCTTCAGCGTTTGTATTTTGAGACATTAAAACTTTCTGTGTTTTGCATTGCTACCTGTAAATCCCTCCTAAGATTAGATTTTAGAAGAAAAAAAAAAAAAAAAAAAAAACATGACATTGTTGCAATATTCCACTGAAGCGTTTTGAAACCTGGCTTATAACCTGTAAGTATTACTTTCACACCTTATGTCCTGCTCCTGAACATTTAAAAATTAACTTTTACATTTAGCCTGATTCTTAACTGTCATTGCAGAGTATTGAAGACTCCTTCTGGAATTTTTCATATCTCAGTGGGTCAGTAACCTGACATTTTATCAGACTCAAAACTTCAGTAAGGACATTATGGGAATTTTGCTCTTCCCCCTGTCCTCGTCTTTGCTTAAAAAAATCTTCTACAGAAAAAACTAGAATTGAGGCTACAGGACGTTTTTTTTTTTTTTTTTGTCAAGTCATGGTCCGAGACTTTTTAGAACTATTATGCTTGATAGTTGATAAGCAATGTTTTCCAAGTGTAACTTAAAAAATTATTAACTTATATGAGTGCTGCTCGGTGGGGCAGTGGGTAGCACTGTTGCCTTGAAGCAAGAAGGATGCGGGTATGCTTCTTGGCCCGGGGTCTTTCTGCTTGGAGTTTGCATGTTCTCCCTGTGCATACATAGTTTCTCTCTGGGTACTCCGGCTTCTTCCCACAGTCCAAAAACAGGACTGTTAGGTTGATTGGCTTCTCTAAATTACACCCTAAGGTGTGAGTGTGTACATGGTTATGCGTCTCTGTTTTGCCCTGCAACAGACTGGCGACCAGTCCAGGATGTGCTTCGCCTCTTGCCCATAGACTGCCAGAGACCCACCGGCCCCACTGCGACCCTGACAAGGATTAAGTGGAGGAAAATGGATGGATGGATTTAATTTTATGGGATAAAACCCACTGGGGAGAGAAATTACACTGAAACATTGGTAGGTAATGTAATTCACTTATTGTTGACCTTAAAATATGGCTCTAGAAGATACTTACTATGCAGACTAGATTTATAGAATGAAAACAGATAATAAATATATATCCTGAAAAATAAATATATAAATATCATATATATATATATATATATATATATATATATATATATATATATATATATATATATATATTATCCCCTCAGGACAAACTCATATCTGACAATGTTGTTATTACTGTCTTTTGACTGACATCATATTTTATATTCAAGTGGAAATTGTGCATGCTCTCCATAATCATTTCATCACATGCAGCCCAAACCAGCATTATGGAGGGAAACAATGTGATGGAAAGTCAGTAAAAGTCATCAAATCCAAATTATTCCTTCAAGCTTGGAAGATAATGGCTGTGTAGCATAGAAACTAAGAGCTAAACTGTTTACTGAAGCTTCTGTTGTTTATGTATTTCATTCTGAAAACCTCTATCAAGTTTAAAAATGAGCTGTTATGCAATATGTTCTCATATTTGTGCAAAAAGGACACTCAGTGTCTCCTATGGCTGTTTCCAAGTCAGTTTGACCCCTCTGCAGTATATTGCATTACTTAGATTTGTGTGGTGATGAGCTGCAATTCCCTTTGGGCTGTGGTGGGATTGAAGGTTGACAAGGTTAGGCGGGTGGATAAAGCAGCTGAGATAAAACAGCCTAGACATGCTCCCTGGCTGGATCTTCCCAGAATCACACCTAAGATTGGCCATGGACGGAACACCTAGGTCAGTCAGTGCAACACACTATGTGTGTGTATGTGACCCAGGGAGCTGCACTCCATCTTTGTCACGTATCCAGTGGGATTACATCACTTCCAAGTGTCAGATGGCCTGCCAAGCAATCAGAGCTCCAAATGTCATCCTTAGTTGCAGCCTTCCACGCCCAGGCCAAACACCAGAAAGACCATCCATTTATCTGTAGCACTCCTCTGCACACAAAACATTCAACCTTTCCTGCTAGATCAGTATAGGCAGAACAAAACATGAATCCATGGTGAGCACAATATTTTACCTTTTCCCTTGCAAGGGAAAATCTATCATAAAATTAAACCATCCTGATACTAACCCTGAATTTGAGTCCACTTTCTGTTTTGCTCAGCGTCTCAGAGGGTCCATAAATTTGCTCAGCCTGTTGCTCAATGAGCTGTCAGCTAGATATCAGTCATGCGTCAGGTGAAAAAGAGGCTTTCACAGTTCACTGGATTATTGAACGTGCTTTCATACCAAATATGAGATAAAAGCTTAAAAGGAACTGCAAGAAGGCATTTTTCTGGTTTGTATTACTAATCTATAATTGTCTTATGGCTCAACTACACCAGCTTGTATTACTGCCTCACAGGAGAATCACTTTACAATGAATGATAAATGGCAAACAACTGAACCAGGAAACCAGCCATGGAAACAATCATACATTTAAGAGACTTTTAGGGGAAAATGATCATCTAGCGCGTGGCTTAACATAAAAAAAGAAAAAATCTGCTGAAACCGCTACTCTTTAGTCTGGGAGGAGGGGCATAACTACAAACTGTTAATTACACTTAATTCCAAGTTGAGAAAATAATACTTCCTTATCTTTTCCAGCCTCTTTTTTTTTCCTGTGTTGGATTTTGTATTAAAATGTCGGATTTCTTTTTTTCCATTCTAATTCTAATCTTGTGCCTTACATAAACAATATTGGCAAAGGTATTTGCTCATCTGCCTTCACACATATAAAGCAGTGCATTTGAGAATTCTTGACCATTTATCCACAAGTGCATGTTTTAGGGTCAGACAGAAATGTGGGATTAGAAGGGCTTAAGCCCAGGTCACAGTAGCTGGGGTCTGACTTTTTAATCTTGGATGCAATTTTTTTCTGTGTCGCACTGACTGCCGTGCAGATAGGGAGCCCTCTGCTATGCATGGGGTGAGCGTTTCATGATCTGTTCAGATTTTGTTCCCATCTCTCTTTTTTCTCCTCTCTCATAGAAAAAAAATGAAAAAAATAAAATAAAACAATTGGGTCAGCTACAAAGTGAAACCCCACTTCATGACCAGCCTGTGCAGCATTCCCCTGAATCAGAGACAATAGAGGATAAAGGATCAACTCAGCAACAAAGGCTAAGTGGCAGACTATATGTTACTCCTGGAGGCAGTAAGAGGTCATTCTCAGAGGGCATTCTGTGAGGTTTGTTGAATAATTATTTTCTTTCATAAAGATGGTAAAGTGATAAGCTGCGATGGGATCCAGAGTGGATGCCATTAGGTGGGTAACACTGTTATCTCAAAGCCAGAATACTTTCCATGTTTAAATCTAGTCTTGGACCTTATTGTGTGGTGTTTAAAAAGAAAAAAAAATACATTTATGCTTAGTTGATTTGCAATTGCTTTTGTTAATTTTAATTAATCCAAAGAATTATTATGAAATAAACATACAATTGATGAATGAATGCTCCTTATTAAATGTTCCCATTGCAATATGGCATATAGCTACTGTGTACTGAAAATTTGAATGGTGCTTTGTATGACAGCATAATGTTTCCATTTTTATCTCAGTATTCAGTCCATCCTAAACTCCTGACTTTGACAGCCAAGGAGGTAACATAAACTCTCAAAGGTGTCATCAGTCATACTGACAAAGGATGCTTTCAGGGAAAACCCAAAATACAGCTGGTAATGTAAGCAGATGCATGCAAAATAATAAAACCAATGGGACATGAGCTCCCAGTTGTGCAGCAGAGAAATCATATAGACAAGAATCAAGAATCCTCATTGCCCTTGTGTAGCCCTAGTGAGATTTTGGTGAGACAGCAACTTAGAATACCGTCATAACATTAACACAAAAGTTAAAAAACAAAATTAAGCATCCTTAGATTACTTGTGCATAGATAGATAGATAGATAGATAGATAGATAGATAGATAGATAGATAGATAGATAGATAGATAGATAGATAGATAGATAGATAGATAGATAGATAGATAGATAGATAATATAAATGTAGTGAAGGGAAAGAGCTCTTTTAAGTGAACTTTGGACACTAGAAAGAAGAGGTATTCACAAAATATCACTATCACTGTCATTGATCAGCAGCTTTGAAGAGAAAAGGGAGATCAAAAGCAGTGGAGTGATGGCCTCTAGCGATGCACACAGAGGAGGTGAAGGGCAAACTTTGTCAGAGCCTCCTCTTCCCCCTCTTATTCCATTTTTTTCTCAGTCATAACCAAAACTAGGCTCTGCTCACCTTGCACTTTGCAGAACTGCAACTTCCAATTTTACATGTCCCAAAGGCTTACTTAGAATAAAGATATGCTTTTCCCTTAACTCAACTATTTCTGAGATCAATCTCAAACAGCAACCTAATTGTCAACACAGTAGTGTCTATTTGCAGCAATTGCTGTCATCTTTTCGATTTCAATAAATACTGACAATTATGTTAGCTTCCTTAGTAAAAAAATAAAAATAATAGAAAAATAAATCAGTTAGCCTGAAATATAAAGCAGTGTAAAATCTATTGTTGCTTCTGCCAGGGTTATGCATTATTAATCTGGTAAAACCTTGGTTCCGACAGAGAACCAGGAAATAAAAGAAGGAATTGTCAAATGAATGTTGTGCCGGCGACGTGAATAACACAGCTCAGACAGAATCACTGCAGCCTTGACCCAAGGGAGAAGAAATGGAAAGAGAAGCCACAACCACATCTGCTCAGTTAAAACATCTTACGTGACTCACTGTCTAATGTTCAAAAGAAAGAACCGTTTCTAGTAATATACATTTTCCTCATTCAAATTGAAGCACCATGAACTGCGGAAGTATAAGGTCTCTTTAACCAGAAGGCGGATGTTATTCCACATGTTTCTACGGTTACATTGTACGCCTCTTGAACTGTGATATTGTCACCTCTTAGTCAGATTTATTCAGGTCTTCAATGAAATTAACCCACAGCCGGAAAAGCAAAGACCTTCAGGAAGCTGGGGACCACAAGCTACACTAAGTTATGTTTGGAAGACAGGAAATTGCTTAAGGCATATGTGAACCATATACCGGTAAAATGCTTTAAAGATACATGAGGTGTCATTTGAAAGTGTTGGCAGAAAGTGTTCCCAGCAAATCCCACAAGCCGCCACTCTTTAAAACCAACCTCAGTACAAGTGGCAATTGCAAGACTGTAAAAGTAGAATGTGCTTTTTTTTGAAGAGGATCGTCTGTGTTCTTATCTGTGAACATCTGAGTGAAAGAGTGACATGTAAGACACACTGCAAGCCCTGAATTCAGACTTGGCTTTTTCAAAGTTAATTATAAAAGAGATTACTCATATAAATACAATTAAAAAGAGGGAAACTAAGGGCTTTTTATTCATATTATACAAATACTCGTTTTTAAGTGTATTTAGTAATTTTTAAACCTACAGTTTGAGTGTGTGTGTGCAGCCAGGGGAACGTAAAGCAAAATTGAGTGAGTTTTAGTGTGAAATCCCTTAACATGTCCCGCCTTGGCAGGGCCCAAACACTTGATTGATGAGAAAACTATAGGGGATTTAATGCGTCTTCTATTGCACCCAAAGCACCAACGCTGCTCTGTTTCCCTGGACCCGAGGAAATATGACCACAAATTGAAACCAAGGGAGGCGGGGGTTCATATGCTCCACCATAGAAGTATACCCTACACTTACTTTCTGAGGGGGGTGATATTGGAGGGGCTATTTGTAGATGCTGGCACTGCAAAAAGAAATAGATATTGAGGAATAAAAATGAATAAAACCATTTGGTGCTTTTAGCTTGGTGGGGAAGTCATTCAACACAACTCTTGGCCCTACGACCGAGTGCTCTTATGTGGCTGACAAGTTTATTTATCTCAGCAGTGTGATTAAAACTCAGAGCCGGGAGTCTCTGTGCTGTTTACCTGCTTAGAGGTGGCTGCCAACCTTAATGTTTTGAAAGCAATATGTAGAGGAAGTAGGCAGCTGAGCCCCTTTTTGATTAGGCATATTATCCCCATGGAGTGAGCTAAAGACTGTGACTAAATTATTAAAAAAAAAAGATGTTACTTATGTTTTCAGTACCTGTTTTTTCTCTAATTTGCGTATTTTTAAAATATCAAGGTGCCTTGATGTTGAAGGTATACTAATCCAAGAAACAAAAGACGCAATGCAGAGAGGCTCCGGTTAAAAGATCAAAAGTATGAACACAAGTAAAAAAAAGACAGAGAAAGTTGTACATAGGGAAAGAAAAAATGGAATATTGTCATCAGCAGCATGTTGATGGGTAAACAGGGCTGGCATGCTGGAATAAGGAAGTGCCCTCCAGTGGCTGTGACTGCAGAGAGAATAAAGGCCAGTGATACAAACAGCCCAAAAACGGTATTAATCTCCTCGATAGCCTTCATGCCCGCCGTGCATTAGAGCAAATAGCACGCTAAGCCACAGACCCATTCAATCTTCCCCCCTGCACTCCCTCAGCGATGCCTGCAAAACAGCCGAGGCCCAGTGCAATAAGGCATGATGGAGGAGCCGAGTGTACGAGCAGCCCCATCCGCCGGGGTGTTTTACATTTTAATCACATCACACAATGAGACAGGTGGAAATCAAGCACGGGCAGGTGGAGAGGGAAGCAATTAACGGTAGTAGTGGGAAAAGGAGGACAAGTGGGAAGGGGAAGATAAAGGTGGGCAGAAAGAAACTTGACCAATTCAAATTCCGTCTGTCCTTAAAGCTCTGAAAAATAAAACTTAAAATAATGTTTTCACCCTATCAAAATAGCTAAAGATAAGTATAAAACATAAAATCAGACCCAACATTAGAAGAGTCAGACTCCAAATGAAAACCTATAGTTTACTCTGTGTCTCTGGGACAGTCATAAGTCATTGCTTAATGACTGTTGCTTCTGCTTGGCTCCTAAACAGTAGTGCACTCAAGGTTTTACTTCTAAGTTGGACAAATGAAGAGAACGGGCATCTAGAGAACAAACCAGCAAATGAAGCATTGAAAACTGAGATTGGACAGGAGGAAAAAAACAGCAACGCACTAATGAGCTGACATTTTTCCTTCGCTTTTAATGTTTTCTCTGTGGAAATACAGCTTTTTCAAGGTCAGAGCTTCATACTCAAAAATAATTTTATCTTTTAAACTAATAATGTGGTTTTGGGAAGAATAGCGGTTTTGTGATTTGAAGCTTTCTCTTTGAATTCTCTATTCTACATGTTAAAGCTACTGTGGCCAAGACACTAAGAAAACACTTTGTATCTTTTTCTGTTTAAGAATGGTTGTATGGATAGGTGAATTTTTTTTATTTTTATAATTATTTCTTTTTTTTTTTACTTTTGCGGCACTAGAGGCTCGTTTTTTCGACAGTAGTCTGACAGGAAAAGGGGATATGAGAGAGAGGGGGTGACATGTTGCAAAGGACCACAGTCGGATTGGAAACCGGGTCGGCCGCGTCGAGGACTAAGGCGTCCGTACACGGGTCATGAGCGCTAACCGCTGCTTCACCTGCACGCCTACGGATAGGTGACAGTTAAGTTATTATGCAAAATAAAAATTTTAGTGGTCGTAAAATTACAAAAACTACTGGCTGGTGTATTAATTATCTAAAATCAAATCAATGATAGCCTCTAAATGTTCCTATGTGTTGTGCAATGAATTACTGTTGTAGCTTTATGTTATTCAATCAAATAACTCTCAAACTGTTGTTTTCTGTGAAAATACGGCCAACCGGCTGTGTGGAGTACCAAAATTGAAAGTGTGATTCAAGCTCAAATCCTCGTAAAACAAGAATTAATTGATGACAAATACCCAACTTCAGGAAAAACGTATTTCAGTTTACTCTGCAATAAGCAGCTATTTAATCATAACAGGAAAGGCAAATGAAAATGGTTGAAACCCATTATGAATACAAATTTTGCAATGAAATCACAGTTTAGTGTGGTTTTTTTGGAATCAGGTAAAATTAGCTTTTAAACTAATTGAGAGGAAACAGAATGTGTTCAAATACATTTACAATAGAATAAAAAAATCTTATTTGGTAGAAATATATGTGATTAAATGCTTTAGCAGATCAGAAATCTGTAACCATTTAGATAATTGATATAATTGATACCTTCTGTGATTGTTCAAGAGGAAATAATTAGGAGTAGGAACCCTTTAGCTTCTTTAGCAAAATTTGGTCCATCAACAGAAAGGAGATAATAGCTAGAAGACAGGAAAAGTATATAAACTAATTTTATAAAAGTATAAAAAGCTTCAGGTGGCTCACTATACACAACAGTACACACATAAAATGATCACAACTCGTCAAAAACCCAAACTGTTTAGCTGGAAAAAAATCTCTTGTTCTGTTGCCAGACATACAACCTCTGCTAATCTTCATTTTGAGCAATAATGAGGAGATTCCAATGTTCAGGAAAGTTCAGACAGGCCGAGGGTAGAGTAGCCAAGTAGAGATGAGACTCAGAGTCAAGCCTAGTTGTCAAACATCAGTGTTTAACCCCACAAATATAGATCACTTCTGGATAAATAAAGGACCATAAACAACATTTCTAACTCCATGCATTATTTTGGAAAGCCTACTAAGCAGAGCTGCTACAGTTGAATCAGAAAGACAAACATCATATAAACCCTATAGATTTATAATGGATGTCATTCAAGGTTATTCGTTAGTAAAGACACGTTCATACTCAAGGTTTTTTCACTGTAGCTTTGCATGTCAAGAGATTTGATTGTTTCCTATTTTACCCCTATAAAGAAGCTTATCCTCAGAACATTTGGATTGAGAGCATCTGTGTACAACAGTTTTTGTTTCTTGATATAGACTAAATTGCATGAATTCCTTTTACCAGACTTTTCTAAGATATGAGTGCTCTTGAATCTGAATCATTAAAATGCAGCTCAGTTTGTTTAAGTATGTTGTCCTGCCGGATGGCAAATGTTTAACTAAGTTCAAAGCCTTTTGGAGTATCCAACAGTTTTCCCCTGTATTTAGCCTAATCCATCTTTCCCGTCTCAGATTCATGCATCACAATGTGTTTCTTTTTTGTTCTGCTTTACTCGCATCATATGTTTCAAATGTTTTAGTTAATTCTTTAAAAATCATTAATCCTTTTCTCTCAACTCCCACCTAGGATCTGTTTAATATTTTTTATCACATAAAACCTCAATGATAAATCAGCCTCCTCAGTGTGTACCAATGGTTTTACGCCACAATCAGCACTTGTTTGAAGGATTCCTATTAAAGAAAATGTGTGAGTCAGTCTAACCCTTCCAAGTATAAACGCAATCTCATTATTCTTTTGATTTTATTGATACTATGTGTTCATTGTAATTCAACAGTCTATGATGAACTGAATGTAGCAGCTGCTATGAATCAGTATCAAAGCCAACAAATCCCATATAGTAAACTCATAAACAAGGCAGTCCTCAGCCTTTTCATGAACAGAAACTCATCCAAGTTACACTCCAGGGTGGTGCGTGTTTATTCCACAGTTCTGGATGGGGCCATCTGTGAAATCTACAGTGACACATGCCTTAGCCTGCCTGATGGAGCTGCTCATCCAATAAAACATTTAGAATTTACAGGAGACTTTCACTGATGGAGAAAGTCTGCGAAACGTTCCCTTCCTAACTGAACCAGAAATCCTAAAATTAATGCATCTAGAATTGTGGTGACTTAGGTCATGGCTTTGGAATGGATATAGTCAATGAAAAATGTATACCGTCCATATCTTAAAAGATATCCGTCACATCAGTGGAGAGCAAAGCAGTCAGTTCTCTGGGTAGAGCTCAAGTAATTAAAAAGTAAAGTGTGGAGGGGGGTGGTTGGATGGGAGGCTTCCATGGCCATGACTAGGTCTGTTCTATACTGATGAGCACAGGGTAGGTCTGTCATTGCTGCAGGGGGTTCAGCTTGTTAGTACTTGGGTCAGCAGCATGGAGTTAACTGGAAAGCTAGAGCGGTCGGCCCAACGGTCAAGGGTTAAAAGCTGGTTTGACCCTGCGATATGAGACCACTTATGAGATACTCAGCTTGGCAAACATCCACTCGCACAAATAGATGCAGATCAATTTTCCATGGTGAGTTTTTCAAACACATCTTTTTTTTTCGCTGAATTTAATTTGTAACCAGACATTCATTGTAAAAATATGTTTGTCCTTATATGACATTAAACCAGGCTTCATTATTTCTGCTTTGAATATAATAAACACTTCAGCTGACTTAATGCATTAAGATAGTTAAATTATATTTCACAATCTTTAAACTCATTACATTTTTATATGGAGTTACTATTTCTTTAAATGCTTAATTACTTACAATGTTTTAGAAGGGCCATATGTCTTTATATGCAGGGTACATGTATGTCACTTATTATATATATTATGGCACATATTGAATCTAGGTTCTACATCTTTTGTTATTAGTTAGTAAACAGTGGTACATGCACAAAGTTGCAGAACTCATCTCTGCTTACAGATGGGTGTATGCAGCCTTTATCATACCATTTTTGTAAATAGTTCGCTCCCATGTCTTCAAGCTCCCACCTGCAAAAACCTAACCTCCTCAAGAGCACAGCTTGCAGAGAAAGTTTCCAGAGATATTCAAAGATCATGAACCAAAACTGGAGAGGGAGGGAGACTGAAAGGAAGTGCGATACATGTAAAGGTCACATTTGCCTGCCTCCGTGCTGTGTCTTTACCCCCCTTGTTTCTCTCATTAGTTCATGCACAGTGGAGGGAAGAGAAATGGAGAGGTAAACAACTTCCCTTAAGGAGCCACTGAAACTGATGAGATACTCTGCTGATATTATATGCAAAAACAACCTAAGGGTGACTTTTCATTACTTTTATTTTGCCTCAAAACTATGTTTCTTGGAGAGTAAAATAATTTAGAGTAAAGCAACAAATGATATTCCAACATGTTCATATACTATATGAATATAATATCAAACAATAAAGCATTAAAACTCTTAAGTTAATTCCAAATAACAACATGCACTTTGTAAAGTTTAAAAGAAATGACTAAATACCTCAAACAGACTAACATAAATAACTATAAATATAAAATATCTGGATCGATGAGAAAACATCCTGCATATTTCCAATAGACAGGTGGAAATACTGCCATGTGGGGGATATTTCTGCAAAAAGATAGTAAATAAACAAGTTGCTGTAGTAAGAGTAGACTTATCGTAGCATGTTCTGATTCAATAATTATTGGTCAAAGCGGTGAATCCGATGCCTCATGTCAGCACTGTAAAATCCCTTTGAATTTTCTCCTACACAGAAAAGTGAGCAGACACACACCCTTGTTTTTTGTCTTCATATCATCCCATTATAAAATTATAACCTCTTGGACCTAAAGGTGTATAGGCTCCACAAGTATAGCATATATCCACAAATATAGAAGTACAACACCACATAGAGTCTTACACACACTTTATGCCTTCAGCTTGATATAATTGGGGAGCAAGCTGAATGCTTAACAGCTGACACTGGCTTTCAGTGTAAGCCATGAGGCTAAGCAGCACAGCACAGACTATCAACATTCCCCGTTGCAGATAATCCGCCTAAATGGCTAAAAGCAATGGAAGAATGCATGTCATGCTTTTTTCCATCCTTTAGTCCATTTTTATTGCTCAACTGTCAAACCCCCTGTAAGTAATCAAGTGTGTAGAGCATCAAACTGTTTTTAGTTGCTGTTATGGTGCCACAGCGGGCATGGATTTCTCACTATGCGTTCACATCTGAGAACCCCAGTGATATGCCTTATTTTCAGTTTCAGTCTTGCAACATCAAAGCCAAATTTATAGCCTGGATTTATGCCAATGACATACCAAAAAATAAAAACGCTCAAGTACTCAGAATAAACCATAAATAAAAACTTGAATTTCTTTGCTGCTACTTCGTACATTTGGCCATTGAAACAGCTGATAAGGAAATAGATCAAGGTCTTCAAAAAAAACCCAAAAATGTACACTTTCATTTAAAATTTCTTTCAAAATTTCAAATTAACCAGGTTTTCACTGACTACAATATACGTCACCCATCTGTGTGGACTAAAACCACAAACAACAAAATAGACTAGTCTTTTTATAAAGTGCTTTCTACAGTAAAATTCGGGTCGTTTAACAACAAGTAAAACATCTAAAGATTATGGTTGATGCCTAAACATCCTGCAGTGTGTATTATTTTATCAATGTGATGAAACAAAAAAGGATTATTATGAGTAATCTGAATCACTAGAATTCGACATTAAGATAATTCATTCAAAATATTTTTTCACCACTCACTTCATAAAACTGCAGATTTCGTTTTAAAGTTCAAATTAGCTTTTCTGATCATATACTGTGCAGTTTAGTGCACTCTATTTATCTACAGTCTAAGTACAGACAGTATATAAAATATAAATAGATATATCAACTGATAATTAAAATAAAAAGAGCAATTGAAAGCAGCTTTATGACACAGCTGCTTAACTCCAGAGGGCTACCCAAGAGCTGAGTCAATTCAGGGCTCATTAGTAATGCATGTAGCAGGAGTTAGCTTTTTAATTTGTTTAGTAGTAACAGAACGTCTGAAGAGGATTCACTAGAACTTAGCAAGTGGTTGATCGGTTTATTTTATTAATTTCGGCTGGTTTTCCTCCACTCCACGCCGTTGTTTTACCGCATGGCATCATAGGATGGTCCAGCTCTATTATGTAGCCTATGCGGAAGTTCAACTGAAGAAACTGATTGCTCGCCTAAATCTACCTACAACACAGCCAATCAGCTTTGAACCACACCTCCATGAAAGCCAATCAGCATCTTAATGTCTAATCATCGTAGCTAAAGCTTCATCAGAGTTTTATTCCTCCCAGACTCTTATTGTATGCCACGTCTCATTTCAAAGGGTCCGGCAGAAGACCGCCATGTTGAGCCTGGTTCTGCCAGAGGTTTCTTCCCAATGGGGAGTTTTTCCTCTCAACTGTCGCTTCATTCTTGCTCATTATGGACAGGTTTTCTCAACCTGTGTCTGGCTATCAATACATTTCTTCTAATTGTCTTTTCTCTTCGTGTGAGTTTTTCAGATTAAAATGTACAGTAGCTGTGTGAAATGTCTCAATCCAGCTTTCTAAAAGCTCTGCTCTACTGCTGGCATCATTCTCTAATGATATCTGCTCATGGGGCCCAAGGCTGGAATTCAATTTAGACTTAAAAGGCACTGTCAAAGCATTATCAGTATTGATGCTTGAGGATTATAAATGATTAAATATTTTTTGGTTGTTCTGGTCTAGCCATATAACCTGATTACACCTTTTATGTATATATTCTTGGTATATGTTGTTATTGTTGCATATTAAACTAGAATATTAGAATATGCTCTATCTAGACTGCATAGTACAGTGTCATATCATGGCAAACATTTAGGCATAAGTGATCTTTTAAAAGTAGAGGTCAGAAAGAAAAGTATTTAAGGAAATTAGAGGGTAAACACAGCCAGAGAAATGTACATATAATTGCACTTTAAAAAGAAGCTATCCTGTTTTATTTTCAAAAGAAACCGCAAAAGATGAAACCGACCAAAGTAAACCTTGTGAGAGAGCTTTATTGCTGTGAGAGGAAAGAAAAAGTGCTGGCAGAACTAAGAAAATATTAAAAAGCAAAGAAAAAAAATCACTATGATCTTCAAACCTTCCATTATAGAAGGGCACTTTATATTCTGCAAACTGCTGACATCTCATATACAGGCAATACCTCAACCTACCGGCACAGAAAGCCAAACAGACACTGTGCTTTCACATTTGCTTAATGCCAGCATTATGGTGTTTTATTTAGTCACATTTTTCTTACGTGTAACATGAATCCTCAACAACAGAATATACATAACAGCTTCTTATTACGCTTTAGCACTCTTGGAGCCAGTAATCCACTTTATGATGCACTCCAGAGGGAGACATGAATAGAAGCTGGAATAAAAGTAGGCCCTGTTCCATTGAAGCAGATCCAGTGTGTTAAGGAGGAGACGATCATGAGGAGCCTGGAGTATCCTGTCTTTCATTTGTCCAGGATTACATTTATTTCACCCTGCATCTTTTCTCAGGGGGAGGTGACGCCGCAATGGCCTCAGAATTTTTTTCTCGTCTTAGCTGGTGGTAAGAAAGTGAAATAAACTTCTGGCTCAAGCTATGCCTCAACCATATTTTCTCCATGGTTCATTGCATCGTGTGTACTGACTGTACAGGTGCTGGTCATAAAATTAGAATATCATGAAAAAGTAGATTGATTTCAGTAATTCCATTTAAAAAGTGAAACTTGTATATTATATTCATACATTACATACAAACTCATATATTTCAGATGTTTATTTTGTTTAATTTTGATGATTACAAATGACAACAAATGAAAATCTCAAATTCATCATATCAGAAAATTAGAATATTACTGAAGACCAATAAAAACAAAGGATTTATAGAAATGTTGGCCAACTGAAAAGTATGAACATGAAAAGTATGAGCATGTACAGCACTCAGTATTTAGTTGGGCCTCCTTTGGCCTGTATTACTGCAGCAATGCGGCGTGGCATGGAGTCGATCAGTCTGTGGCACTGCTCAGGTGTTATGATAGCCCAGGTTGCTCTAATAGTGGCTTTTAGCTCTTCTGAATTGTTGGGTCTGGTGTATTGCATCTTCTTCTTCACAATACCCCATAGATTTTCTATGGGGTTAAGGTCAGGAGAGTTTGCTAGCCAATTAAGAACAGGGATACCATGGTCCTTCAACCAGGTACTGGTAGCTTTGGCACTGTGTGCAGGTGCCATGTCCTGTTGGAAAATGAAATCTGCATCTCCAAAAAGTTGGTCAGCTGCAGGAAGCATGAAGTGCTCTAAAACTTCCTGGTATGTGGCTGCGTTGACCCTGGACCTCAGAAAACACAATGGACCAACACCAGCAGATGACATGGCACCCCAAACCATCACTGACTGTGGAAACTTTACACTGGACTTCAAGCAACGTGGATGAAGTGCCTCTCTTCTTTTCCTCCAGACTCTGGGATCTTGATTTCCAAAGGAAATGCAAAATTTACTTTCATCAGAGAACATGACTTTGGACCACTCACCAGCAGTCCAGTCCTGTTTCTCTTTAGACGCTTCTGACGCTGTCTGTGGTTCAAGAGTGGCTTGACACAAGGAATGCGACAGCAGAAACCCATGTCTTTCATACGTCTGTGTGTGGTGGTTCTTGAAGCACTCACTCCAGCTGCAGTCCACTCTTTGTGAATCTCCCCCACATTTTTGAAGGGGTTTTGTTTCACAATCCTCTCCAGGGTGCGGTTATCTCTCTTGCTTGTACACTTTTTTCGACCACATCTTTTCCTTCCCTTCGCCTCTCTATTAATGTGCTTGGACACTGAGCTCTGTGAACAGCCAGCCTCTTTAGCGATGACCTTTTGTGTCTTGCCCTCCTTGTGCAAGGTGTCGATGGTCGTCTTTTGGACAACTGTCAAGTCAGCAGTCTTCCCCATGATTGTGTAGCCTATAGAACTAGACTGAAAGACCATTTAAAGGCTTTTGCAGGTGGTTTGAGTTAATTAGCTGATTAGAGTGTGGCACCAGGGGCCATCAATTTTGAACCTTTTCACAATATTCTAATTTTCTGATATGATGAATTTGAGATTTTCATTTGTTGTCATTTGTAATCATCAAAATTAAACAAAATAAACATCTGAAATATATGAGTTTGTATGTAATGTATGAATATAATATACAAGTTTCACTTTTTAAATGGAATTACTGAAATCAATCTACTTTTTCATGATATTCTAATTTTATGACCAGCACCTGTATTTATCTTGTTCTGCTGGCCTGATCACCTGCTGGCCACGTGTTTGTCTGTTATTGGGGCCAAAAACACCCTCAACAAATGACAGTGGCATGTCCTGGCCATGTGTTCTTTTGAAATATATGGAAAACTGAGTATACATGGAGAGCAGGTGCATCTTGATGCTTTCCATAAACACACCTGACATTTGATGGTATTTAAAAATGGCTGCTTTTTCAAATCTAGCAGTTTTCAAAAGAAAAAGAAAAACTGATAGGAGGCATAAATGGAACAAGGACAACAACAGTAAATGCATTTTTGTTATCAGAACTTTGAATAAAACTTGAAATTAAGTTAGGAAATACATGATATTTGATATCAATTATGAAATTAGACAATTTAATAAGAGTACTACATAACTGAACACATTTTATACTTATCTTCACCATCTTGGTGTGTGTGATGGGATAAGGGGGTTGCAATAGACTTACGTAGTTATGATTACTTTCTTTGTTCATAAAAGAACAATAAAAGCAAATTAGATGTTTTAGACCTATATTTTTGCACATTGATGGCCTTCAACTTACTATCTAAAAGGGGAAGAAGCAGACAAGTAATTATTTTCTAGCAATTTAATGGAAATAAAATATATTTTGCAACAGAATTAAATTGTACCAGAATAAAGCAAAAAAACAAACAAAAAAAACATAAAAAAACAGTAGGAATATATAATCCCTGTGTTTCTGTCTGAGAAAACAGTAAACCATGCAGGTAAATACTATATACATTGAGAAACTAAAAATCATAGGGTAATTTAGCCGTTCAACAAGCGCTTTTCTTTTGCAACGCTTTCATTGAATGAGTGGCTCTTCATCGCCGTCTCTCCTCGCAGTCTGTGTTCAAGGTTTGCTGAACATTCACCCACATTGCTAAATAAACCATATATCATCTCAGAATATTTTTTATGTGATTCCAATGACTTCAGTGTTAGCATCTAATCATTACCCAAACTTGTGACTTCTTTATTTAGTAACACCATGCATTCTGAAGAGTGTTGCATTTAGAATAATCTGGAAACATTCTACTACAGTTTATTAAACTGAGGGGAACTATATTTTTTTAAGTTTTGAACAATAAGCGGTCAGATACAAACAAGTTAAAATCAGACATCTGATTCTAGTCAACAGTTAATTTTGGGGAGCATCTAAAGTGTTTTAGCATCATATTCCGTTCTATTTTCTTAGGACACAACACTTTCTTGTAAATTGGCATTAGCACCTTCCATATAATACATGTGTGAATAATATCTTAGGAGAAAAATCCGGTTTAAATGGGTAAGTAACTCTTCCAATGCAGAGAATGTCCCTATGGTCTGTCCTGGAGGCTAAAAACACAATGACCTTTTAGGCTGTACAAACAAAGGGAATTATTTGAAAGTGAAACACACAGAAGGTGATTCTGAAAATAAAGAACAGTTGTGGGTGGTTTTAGTGTGGGCCAACAAAGGACAAGAGATGATGATCGACAGGACTGTTGCTCCCAGACCAGTCCACCCACCCGTCATTAACAGTGGGATCACATTCGGCCGGAGGCTCCTCGCTCTTTCTCCGACCCCGTCCTTCACCTCCCAAGCCTTGAAATGGATAACTGGTGGGCTGGACTGAAGATACAGATGAGGTTCGCAGGTCTTCACACACAAAAGTCCACACAGAGAGCCAGACACACACTGAAGAGGGACATAAAATTCACAGATTGAAACCTTTGTAAAGGAAGCCAGGGCAGCACTTCCAGACAGGCAAGATCCTTAACTATTGATTATTAAGTTAGCTTTATTGAGCTACTCTATCATATAAAGTCTATCCATATTGCTCCGAACTGTACATAACAGTGATTTAGTTTGTTTGTTATAATGAATTTCACCATGATATCTGATTGTAGGGATGTATAAATCTGCAACGAGTAGTTCACTGAGTTAGATCTGATTTTAAACATTAAAGTAATCCTTTTAACATGCTTTTTCTTGAAAACATTTCTTATTCATTTACAGCTAAAAATGAATTCAGTTAGATTGAATTATGTTTATTTATTTAGTGCCACTTCACAACTCATGAGACAATTCAATCAAATAATACAGACAGATTGGTTAAAAGATTTCTATCTAAGGAAATCAGTATTTCCTCCTCATGTAACCACAGAGGACATTCGCCTACACTGTGTCATTGACTCTGTAGCAATCCCTCACACCAAGCATGCATGCAGCAAGAGCAGAGAGAAAAAACTCCCTTTTAATAGGAAGAAATCTTCAGCAGAACCAGGCTCAGTATGAACTGTCTTCTGCCAAGCTCATCTGTTCAATAAGATGGCAGAAGACACGCAAATTTATATTGGAGGCACTAATCCATAAATACTTTCTATATTAAAATAGGTACGAGTAAATTAGTTCCACAAGTGGCTCCGTCTAGGAAACAAATATTTAAACAGATGAGCTTTCAGCCAGTTTTCATATAAAAAAAGATGAGGAATTAGATAGTAGTAGACATTCAAAATTTCCCCAGTTTCCCTGATGGGCCCTTGGTTGGTCCCCCACAATTCCTTTTTTAAATATGAATATTTGTACTTAAATATTCTTTCTGTCATGACTTGTGGAGATTAAGATCTAACGAGAAATGTCATCTCCTGGTCAGACCCTGTGATTCACGTCCAGGAGAAGGAGGGGTCACTCCAGTGGCTGGAGGTTAGCTGCCATTCGGCTGCCGTTTGACTGAGAAGGGCCATTTTGAATGGCTGCTACTGTCGGGATGTCATGAAACACAGTAAATGTTGCAGTGTTTAAGTAACACTAAGGAGTAGATTTGGTCCCTCTCTGAATTAGTGTGGGACCAAATGTACTCTCAAAGTGTTACTTTAACACAGCAGCATTTACTGTAAAGTCACTCACTCAACTCTCCACATTGTGTCATGATCTGTCCTGATGGTTCACCTTATTGTTCATTTCACTCACCTGCCTAACTCTGCCCGGTTTTCTAATTATCACTCCTTTCATCCACCTGTGTCTGTTCCTTTATATTCGGTTCAGCCTGAGCTCTCGGGGCCGGATCATTGTTTGATTTCTGCTTCTCCTGTCTGTCGGTGTCGTTAGTTTTTATTTCAAGGTTCATGTCCTCATTTCCAGTAGATTGCTCTCGAGCCCCTTGTCTTCAGGCGAGTTCATTTCCTAACCAGTGGTGGGAGCGTTTCAGTGTTTCCCTAGTGATTCTAATTCCGTTCCCTCTCACCCACTGACCCTGTCTGTCCCCGTCTGATCTGTTTGCCTGAACCACCTTTGGACTCCTACTGGATACTGCCTGTCTGAATCTGTGAGTGTTGATCTGGGCATGCTTCTGGACCCATCTGACTCAAAACCTGAATTCCCACTCGGAGGATTCCTGGAAGCCTGGATCCCTCTGTTTGTTTTTGGGTCGGAACCTCTGATCGAGCGGAGGTCTTCTGGATTCCTGTACTCTTCCTGCTTGCTCTGTCTTCCCCTAACCTGGATCAACTTCCTGCAAGTTTTTCGGGGCTGCAGCATCAGGGACACTTATGGCGTTGCACGCCGGGTCTGGTTTGCAGACCATCGACTGGATCGCACCTTTCTAAGGAGATGGACTGAATTGTGAAAACAGATAAGTGGCTCACTGAAATTATCATCTCCTGTCAAATAATCATAGTCACTTACCTGTTTTTCTTCCACCAGTGTCAGTGATTGGGTGGTGCCTGGTCCCCCTCCTACAATCCCTGCGGTCGCACAGCCTTCAGTTCTGTTTGTTTATGTTTTTTCTTTAATAAATGTTTTGAACTTTCCTACTGACTTTCTCACATTTCAATACTGGGTCCATCTGTCCCGTTTTATGACACATTGGTAGTTTGGTGCATATTCTTCTCTCTACATTCATGTCTACATCACACATATTTCAAAAAGGTGAGACAGCAATGTTTGATACAAGGTAAACTCTAAAAATACTTTCTTTATAAAAACAAGAAATAGAACTTCTTCAGGTACTCAAATCCATAGCAGATTAACTAAGTGTCATCTTTAAAGGTTTTTACATTTCCAAGAAATACTATATCACCGTTAGCAACCATAATGTACTCAGAGGCACCCAGACAGTGAGAAATAAAGAGAGAGATGGGAGTGAGGTTAGACCTAGATGAAAGCAACCAAATGATAATAGAGCACATGGCAGGGCCAAAGATGATTAATACCATTCTCTGCACCCATTTGCTCTTCATTAACTCAGTGTCTGCCATTAAGGCCTGTGCTCAAATGAAAGGGGAGGGTAGAAGAGTTCAGTTTGGGCATCATTAGAATGAACAAAGACAGAGTAAGAGCACAGGAGGAGGTGGGATGGAGGGTGGCTATAAGGTAGAGTGCTGATTAGTGCAGCAGTTAACTACATCTTCATCAAGTCAAGTATTGCTCTCCTGCCCTGAAAAAGGACACAATGCGACAAAATAAAGCACAAATTCAGCACCACAGTCTACAGGAAAAGTCAATTAGAGCCTTTGCTGGATTTTCATGTCACTCCTCGGTTCTTCTGAGTAAATATTAGAGCTGGCATCTTGTTAAAGACAGACCGAACTGTCAAAATTTACAGGTGCAAAACAAGGTCTCCAACTTTTTACACAGTTTGTTTCTCACAAAACTGAGTATGCCCCGCGGGAGCGGAGAGCCAGATGGGTTGGAGGAAGAGGAAAATGGGGGAGATAACAACTGAGTGGATGTGCGTTTAGACAGGCATAGCACGTTTTTTAGCAAAAACAGTGAGTGAGATAAAAGCACAAAACATTATGAGTCCCTCTTCTGCTTGTGGATAAAGGCTGACAAAGATGGACACGCACAATTGGATTTAGAGAGGTGCTTCAGTGTATTTCAATCTGCACCAGTGATAACCTTTTAAAATAGGAAACTGTTGAACTGATGGAGAGAATGAAAAATAATAAATTTACCAAGACAGCACAGGAAGCTGTGAGTGATAGAGAACCACAGGAAACCTATTTAGGCTGAGTAATTATTCTGAAAAGTAAAAAAAAAAAAGGTTAATGTAAAAAAGAGGAAGAGGAGGTGGGTAAAACTAGCAGAAAAGACCCAATCTCTTCTTCAGTTTTACATTAAAATAATGTTTTATACACAACCTCTCGAGAATGACCAGATTTGAGGATAATTGGAGTCGAAAATAACAGTAAGGGTACAAGTTTAATAAGAACTTTATCTTTCCTCAGGCCTGGGCCCAGCCCGATATCTTAGATTATAAATGAAAAAGGCATTATTTTTAGCAGTACAGCTGCGTTCATATTTAATATCATCCTGACTCCGTGTCAGTCCCTTAAGTGCATCCCTACAGCTCTGATAGTGTTGCCCAATGCATCATTATGTCATCAGTGTGGCTAAGTGCAACTCTATAAGACAGGGTGGGTGTGGGAGGATACTGAGTAGGAGGCAGATGACTTTGTCCTTGGTCAACTTCCTCTGTGGGACATTTGGAAATCCTCATCTTTATTTGAATGTTGATCAGCCGTTAACATGGTCTTCTTAAATCAAAACATTTTCAGAAATACTTTTTAAAACAAAGTGAATGTAACAGGACCCTAGCGACCATTGTCTAGGGTTGGGAATTGAAAAGATTTTCACGATTCCGATTCCCTTTTCGATTCTATGAAACGATTCGATTCTTTATCGATTCTTTTTTCGATTCCAATTTGGGGGAAAAAGGAGAACAAACAGTTTGATTATCAGAATCAACTTTGTTTACTTAACTATTGCACAATCTTACAAACTCAACAAGATTAAGATGTCCACAGGAAATGTGAAACTGGAGTAACATCTGTGTTTAAATGAAAAATGAATACAAGAACAAACTTAATAACCAACAATGTCTAATAACAAATTATGGGATAATAACCTATTTTAAATAACAAAAAATACTAATTATAAAACAGTAGTAGGGAAAATTAACACTTCTTTTGCAGAAAGATGAGCATATCTGCTTTTCTGAAAGGATACGGGATCTTTCAGGGCTTATGGTGTCTCCAGCCGTGGAGAACACCCTCTCAGATGGGGTGGAGGAAGCCTGCACACAGAGGTAGTTTTCAGCCAGTCCAGATAGCAAGGGCAGCGTATCTTGCTTGTTCCACCACCACAGTGTGGCGCTATCCCTGCAGGGGATGGAGGGCAAGCTTTTATAGAGCTGGATTTCCTGATCTACCCTCTGGGCTAAGGAAAGACGGGGCTTTGATTCACAAAGTGACCGCAGCTCGTTGTCTTCCTCCTCGAATTGTTCTTCCAACTTGCGTATCTTGCGTAACTTGCGTAACTTACGTAAAAAACGTGACGTAAGTCGTGCTTCCCAGAGCCGGCGCTCTAGGCTCTGGTGCTGCGGGAATCGAAAAAAGAATCGTTCAGCGAGCTGCCAAACGATGCCATGGAATCGGAAAATACGGAACCGGTTCTTAACAGGAACCGGTTTTCGATTCCCATCCCTACCATTGTCTAAAATCTAATGTATATATCTGTGAAAATGAGAACAGCTCCCCACATACTTAGCCCCAAGGATCTCTGTGTAATACAATAGGGATCTAAATACTTAAAAAGAGTCAGAAACTAGCAACTGCCTCTTAAATGGGGAACATGGCAGTTTCCTGCCTCAGGTTATATCACAGTCTTAAAAAGTAAGTTTCAACAAGTTTGAATTCCCTTCACATGAAATGCCAGAGAAAGTGTCAAAGTGGTGAGTTTTCTCCATCAATATGTAGTATAGCACTGTTTGTATTGGATGATGGAAGAGAATGTATGCATTTTGGAAGTATTTCCAGACCTGTAAAAATGGACAGTAATGATTTTGAATATAGAAAAGGGCCACTTATCTCTCTTTATAAGAAAAACTTTTAAAGCAAATGTTGGATTCCATTCATGATGAAAAAACACTGTTGTTGGTCTATTAAATCCTAGAAGGCTACTGTAGCTATGGAAGATAGTGTTTTACAAATATATTGCTAAAAAAAAGGTACTTTGCAGGGTCTTGCCAATGCCTTCTGCACAAATACCTTCCACTTCATATAATCACGAGCAAAAGGAGCCCAACTTCTTGTCAAACTGTATTTTCTCAGTCTGATATAAGTTTATAATACTCCTAAAGTTAGAATGACAGAAAACATATCAAATTCCGAAAACTTTATTTTCAAACATTATACTAAATTTAACAGATATCTAACTATAAAAGTTTAGATCTCCTATCATTCTGTATGATCTGATCTACTCTGTATAATTTACACTAACATTCTCCTTATAAATAAATACATAATTACTAATGTTAATTGTTTCACTCGTCATATTTCTTGCAATTTAAGCAAATTCATATAAAAAAAAAATGGAAAAGTTTCTGAGAGTATTTGATTCTTGCTTCACTTGAATCCTCAGAATTTCCAAATGATATTGGAGTGGTGCATAAAAAAAAGAGACTTCCATGTCATTAAGATGCAGCTGGAACATCACTCAACTACTTTGTTTAACAAGCAGGGGATTAAGGGACAGAACAAAGAACAGACAAAAACAAGTTAGTTTGTTTGTTTTATTCTTCATATTTTTTATCACACAGAATATAGTCACAGCGGGCCTTGGGGACGATATTCAACTGTTCTAAACTACAACAATAAATGAAGGAAAACACATGCCTTACAAACACCCAGTTGTGAAGTCTAATATTTATTTTACCATAAAAAATATTTAGATGACATATATATGATTTAAAGAAAATTGTCTGTTTTGCTGTAATTTCTTGGTCTGTTCTTATCCAAAAACGAAACTTAACCTTGAGGTTAAACCAAGACCCAGGTTTGTATGACCAAATCAGAGAGAGGACTGATCAACATTTTCTCTACCCAACCCAAATATCAATATTGCTTGGGTTCTGCCCTCTGTTTAGGTTTCTTTTTAGTTTCTTTGTATATGTAGTTGTTTTCTAGCAGTGTTTTGTTCCTGAGCTACTCTCTGTTGCCCCCTTGTGTTTGTTTCCTTTCCCCTTGGCTTCCTTCTAGATGCTTCCAGCCACACGTTCATTGTCAGCTCATTCGTCCAGTCTTTGTTCTGTCTCCTATATATACTCTCCTTATGCAGTTCCTCAGTGCTGGTTCCTTCTCTTTTCCTGGCTCCTCGTGTATGTTTTCCCTGATATCTCCTAAATTCAGTTTTTCTGTATTCATTATTTTGGATTTTTGGATTTCTCCCTCAGTTGCCTATCAGGGCTTCATTTCAATCTGAAAAACTCATCTCTGCCTAATAATCTCTGTGTTTGGGTCCTCAAAACTTTAACCCAACCATGCCAAATATCACTTGCCTGTCCATCAGATGTGATGGAAAATATAACCTCCCTGCTGAAGAGCAATATCTTGCCAGAAACAGCCAAAGCTAAATCAAGAGAACTGGTTCTGTAATCGATGAAGAAAGCTCCATTTGCACCAAACTAAGACATCAAATTCTTCCTTATGCAGGTTTTGTCTGTTGTTAAATTAAAAAGGTATAGGAACTTTCAGAAAAATAAAAATGGATTGTAATTATTAGAAAGGCACTGAAAGGTCTGTATTTTCCCTTTAAGCATTAACATAATATAATGTAGCCTAAATTCACTACAAATCCAGTGAATTGTTTGACCTAATATATGTGTGTTTGTTGCATTTACGATTAAATGAAAAAATAGATGCTGATAGAGAGCAGCATCTTTAGTAAAATGTCAATGTGTAAAAACCCTAAATGTGTAACAGAATGGTCTATCTATATATCTCCCCTTATCAAATATTTAAAGTTATTCTCTAATGCAACTAGATCTTTGACTTTTCACATGAAAAAATAACTTCTCAGCCAGTGGAAGCTGTTTAGATTAGTCATTCACCTGAGGAGCTCCTTTAAACGTGGGCTGTCAGTGTAAATAATATTGGTTTAAGACGGCTGTTCATGTCTTTTCATGGGGCTGCCACTCACCTCCCACATTGTGCTCTGGCACAGCTTCCAGTTTTTAAAGGTTCCATACAGAGTTGTATACTTTGGCACATGAGCATGTTTTTAATTGATCATTAAGAAAAATGATTATGAATGCAGCAGAGTCCTTTAGAGCCTCAAAGCTATGTCCTCAGCAAATCCATCAGAGAGGCTCCAGAGGAACTTTTTAGGTGACATCCTTTATTATTAACCAAAACAAATGTGCATTAATTCTGAGCACATTTTTACTGAGGACAGACGCGCACATCCCAACTGATTTTGTATATAGTGCTATAGACCATGGCATTTACAAAATGCCAAATAGGCTTGGCAAACTGCAAAACGTTAAATTCATTGTAGAAAATGTCAAAATAATGAATAACTTGTTGCTCATTTACTTCTATGATGGTGGCGAGTTAGGGTGACCAGAAGAAGGCACTGCCTGAAGCCAGCAGATATTCCTCCCTTTGATGTTATCCTTGGCTATTCACCTTCCATATAATGGGCACTAATCCATCTGGGGACTGGAACTAAGTGCGGGCTTATGTCTGTTTTATAATTCTACCTATTATAAAAATACACTGAAAAGGATTCAAACAAAAACAGGTGCCCCTGGGAAAAATGTCTTCTAAAAGAGCAGGCCCATAAAACTAGGACTATCATTACTATACTCATCATGAGGCTCTCGAGACCTCGGTTTAATGACTGAGGAGTATATGGGATTATGGGGCAACAAAATAAGGGGAAAAAGCGGGGGGATATGTGATGGAGCAGTATATCATCTCTAGGGGCTCTGAGTCGGCTGTCAGACTCTGATGGATGAGAGATAAGCAGGAAGAAACATGCAGATTTCTCTCAGTAGCTATGCATGTGGGACACAAGGGCTGCACATTGTCTGGACAGGGCTTAGAAAATCCTCTCTTTTTGTTTGATCTAGAGCATTTAGTTGATTTAATCCATTTTGGCAATTAGCATGTAGAGTTTTAGGGATAGTTACTATCTTAACGTATTCCTTGTGATTTCAATTTTTTTTAACACATAAATGTTTAATGATCTAGATTACCCTTTTTGTT
This sequence comes from Cyprinodon tularosa, assembly GCF_016077235.1. Classification (NCBI taxonomy): domain Eukaryota; kingdom Metazoa; phylum Chordata; class Actinopteri; order Cyprinodontiformes; family Cyprinodontidae; genus Cyprinodon; species Cyprinodon tularosa. The sequence continues at coordinate 853,435 of NW_024038178.1, forward strand.
GACTTTAGCTGTTTAAAATAACTAAAATGGAAATATGTGTGTTAGTGGAATAGAACACGAGTGTCTATTGTACATATAAGAATATAATATACCATAAAACAAAACAGATTTTAAAAACGACTCTGAGGATGGAGTTAGCAGGGAACAAACTTGACGACAATATCTGACCTCTGTACGGCTTCACGCAATGTCATATATCAAACATGCCATCGAACTCAGGATATTAAACCTGCAAAGAAAGGAGTTCCAGCAACTGGTGAGCGAGTGTTTTGATAGATAATGGCTGGGAAAACACAAGGGCTCTGGATGAACACTTTAGCTGTTTTTCAAAAGAGAGACCTTTACTGTTAGACTGGACAATGATTTAGATGCAATGTTAAACTGAGATGAATTTGTTGTCACAGCAGGACAAAACCCTAGAGAGGTCTTGTCAAACCTTACACTTAATTCCAAATAGTGTAGCATTACTTTAAAAAAGCCATTTGTGGTTTAATTACAACAATACTGCAAACAAAAAATTAAAAGACCAAAATTATCGTGAAGCAATAAAAATCATTCATGGGCGTTATTGTAAATGCATAATATGCAATGTTTATGCCAATAGTAAAGCAACTAGTTTTAAGGTTTATGGTTGATTACCATTTTTCATTGGGTAATTGCTAGTTGAATAACTAGTTCCCAATGAATGATATTGATATCCGGTTACTTCTAGTTGTCTGGTCATGTTTGGTCCGTGGACTGCAGGGATTTGTCGAAAGATGTTTTAGAACCGACTGATGACCGTAAGTTTATATTTTCTTATAGTTAGTTATTACAAGTAGAGTTATCATATGTTGTTTGCTAATTTATGATTGTGATTCATTAGCATAGATTTCCAGCTTCCGGTTTGCTTTTCTACAACCAAATCTGGATATATGAAAGTTCTTGATGAAAAAATAGGAGTCAGTAACAGGAAAAATGAATGACACAAGATCTGCATGGTGAGAATGCTGGAGTAAGAAAGAATTACCTGTTTAATGATAATTTATTATGTTGTTTTTGCTTAAAGCTCCAAGTATTTATGTAATTAGTTAGGTGAGATAATATATTAATAATCATAATAATAACAATAATAATACTGTATCATGAGATTATACCGGAATAACAGCGTCTTATCTAAAAAATAACCAACTTCAAGATATGTGTTTAAAAATATACACTCACCGGCCACTTTATTAGGTACACCTGTCCAACTGCTTGTTAACACTTAATTTCTAAGCAGCCAATCACATGGCGGCAACTCAGTGCATTTAGGCATGTAGACATGGTCAAGACAATCTCCTGCAGTTCAAACCGAGCATCAGTATGGGGAAGAAAGGTGATTTGAGTGACTTTGAACGTGGCATGATTGTTGGTGCCAGAAGGGCTGGTCTGAGTATTTCAGAAACTGCTGATCTACTGGGATTTTCACGCACAACCATCTCTAGGGTTTACAGAGAATGGTCCGAAAAAGAAAAAACATCCAGTGAGCGGCAGTTCTGTGGGCCAGAATGCCTTGTTGATGCCAGAGGTCAGAGGAGAATGGCCAGACTGGTTCGAGCTGATAGAAGGGCAACAGTGACTCAAATAACCACCTGTTACAACCAAACTGGGCAGAAGAGCATCTCTGAACGCACAGTACATCGAACTTTGAGGCAGATGGGCTACAGCAGCAGAAGACCACACCAGGTGCCACTCCTTTCAGCTAAGAACAGGAAACTGAGGCTACAATTTGCACAAGCTCATCGAAATTGGACAATAGAAGATTGGAAAAACGTTGCCTGGTCTGATGAGCCTCGATTTCTGCTGTGACATTCTGATGGTAGGGTCAGAATTTGGTGTCTACAACATGAAAGCATGGATCCATCCTGCCTTGTATCAACGGTTCAGGCTGGTGGTGGTGGTGTCATGGTGTGGGGAATATTTTCTCGGCACTCTTTGGGCCCCTTGGTACCAATTGAGCATCGTTGCAACGCCACAGCCTACCTGAGTATTGTTGCTGACCATGTCCATCCCTTTTTGACCAAAATGTACCCAACTTCTGATGGCTACTTTCAGCAGGATAATGCGCCATGTCATAAAGCTGGAATTATCTCAGACTGGTTTCTTGAACATGACAATGAGTTCACTGTACTCAAATGGCCTCCACAGTCACCAGATCTCAATCCAATAGAGCATCTTTGGGATGTGGTGGAACGGGAGATTCGCATTATGGATGTGCAGCCGACAAATCTGCAGCAACTGTGTGATGCCATCATGTCAATATGGACCAAACTCCCTGAGGAATGCTTCCAGCACCTTGTTGAATCTATGCCACGAAGAATTGAGGCAGTTCTGAAGGCAAAAGGGGGTCCAACCCGTGACTAGCATGGGGTACCTAATAAAGTGGCTGGTGAGTGTGTATATATATATATATATATATATATATATATATATATATATATATATATATATATATATATATATATATTTCTTTTAAGTATTCATGTTGTAGATTCTAATGTTTTGGAAAGGATTGTGATTGTATCATTTCTCTGTAAACAGAGAGCAGGCAAGAGTAAGATGAGATCTAGAAAGAAAAGAACCCAATATCCAACCAGACACACCTGGATTATTCAGCTTGTCCAGTAATGAAAGACAGTAAAAACAAAGCAGCTGGCTCTGTGGAGCAGTGCATTCAGCCCATTAGTAGGAGAAATTATTCGGCTCCTATGAGATTTACAGGCCCCGAATTCTGTCAGTTGACAGTAATAAACATATATCCTGCTTTACCTGCAGGCTTTTGGCGCTTCTTATTTTTGATCCATGTTAACACAGAAAACCTAAATCTCATAGGCATGTAGATGTGAACAGAATTAATTTTTGCGGCACTTTTTTGTAGAGGTAGGGGAACTGTCTCCACAGACAACCACCAGCATAAGTTTAATGTTGTATAAATGTTTGTATTTATTTTTCTGCTTTTTTTTTTCCTCATGTCACCCTCCTCTTAGAGGGTGGCAGACGCCTCTGTGGCCCACAAAATTGGAATGCCATGGTAACCACCTTGATCCCTCCACTCCCACCCCGCGCCTTTCCCCCAAACCAGAGACACAGTTCTACTTTTCTATTGATAACACTATTGATTTATTTATTTTGATCATCTTAGGAAAGATTCATAGAGTGGAGAGGCACACTTTTGCTTTTACATTTGATTTAGTTGTTTTTATGTAAAAATAAATTCAATAAATGATAAATAGATGATGAATAAATGAAACCATTCTTGTCCCAGTTTCCTAACCTTATCTTAATAAGATGTGTTTCTTTGGATCTACAAGCCGGGAATATAACCACATTTGATTTAAAAAAATGTGGTCACCTTATTTTTGTGTAAAAATGTGGTTATATTTAATTTTAATAATAAGTTTGAATATAAGAAACATTTTTGAAGAAAAAAATTCAAATCAAAAGAAATCTGTTAGGGAGCAAATAAATATTTACTTACTTTCCAGGAGAATTATTTAACTCCTTTTTTTTTTTTACTTTAGCTTTATATATTGGATGTTGGGCATCCCTGGAGAGATTTATCCTGCCCAGAAAAAATCCTCCAAAAATGGATTCCTTAAGGGAAAAAAAAACCCTCCAAGATATTCATAAATATTTTAGACCGCAATATGTTATTGCTTCGGAGTCACTAAATTTTGTGGCTTAGGTATCCTGCATGGTCAATATTTAGTAACACCATCCTAGGCATGAAGACACCAGGGATTTCTGTGCACTCTTCCGGCAAAACATCTTCTATTTTGTAAAACTGTGAGGAGTGTAGATCTGTTGGGAAAATCTGTAAAAGGTTCAAGATGGCAGATCGCGGGGTCAAAAAGAAAGACCTTTTATATTTGCTCCTTGTGGTTTGGAGGTTAAAGTCAATTACAGGATGTAACTTTCAACAACTGTTTACTGAATCTTCTTCAAGGTCTAAAGATTTAATAGTGGAACTATATGAGAGAAGCAGCACTAGTAGAGAATGGTTGAGGTTTAGAGTTCTGGAGCAAATAGAAGATTTATCCTCCCAGTCTGCGGGCATTAACAGGGGGACAATCTGGACATGTGAAAAATCCACCAAAGGGCTAATATACAGGAATATAACAAAGTGATGAAGAAAGTCACTACTACTTTCATTTTTATGTGCTGGGAAGGGTGTTGAAAGGAGTACTTTCAAGATTGATTTTAAAGCTCTTAAATGCATGTGAAGAAGGAAATTGTTTGTATAAAACAAATTTGCTTCTTTGAATTTAGACTCTTTTTTTGTGTGCACTTACCTAACTTTATTGCCAAATACTAAAAAGGACTACTTGGCCTATTGTCAATTGATTGAATTTACTTATTGTTTAGTGCTACAGTAGAAGTTTAACTAGCTTCCTTTAGAAAAATGACACCAGGCTAGTATCTGCTGATCTTAAAGTCCAGATGAAGACCCTTACCATATTCTTTTAGGCATTGTTAAGAAATTTTTTTAAAAATGGCATAATTCTGTTGTGTTGCAAATTTAAGAATTCTCTCACTGTAGACAGCAAATAGCAGCTTTGGCTTATTACTAAATGAAAGTAGCATCTAAAGCACGCAGAATAAGAGAATGGAGTTCTGTTAGTTTTTTTTGTCTTGTTTAACAATTGACATTGAGTAACATGGGGAGTTATAATTCTTTTCTATTCAAGCGGGCCATAAGAACTCCCACTATAAATGCAATTTAAGGTTTACTCACTCAAGAATGTGCAAGTGCATTGCAGTTTTATTCAGATACCGTTTGTGTGATGGACTTGTCAGCCTCTCACCGCTTGTGATTTCCTCAGAAGTCTAGTAACCCCGTTAGGTTAAATAATCAGTCTTCATAAGCAACAAAGATTCCTAAAGAGTCCTGGCAGGCGGCAGATTGATTCCACCATTTATCATAACCTGACTTGGAGAGATTATAGGATTCTGTCTCACAGAAGGTATTTGGAAGCAAAATCACAGAGTAAATACCGGGTAAGGAAAGTAAGAAAGTTTTTAGATGTGACTGATAAAAAAGTGTTTTGTTCTTTGTTTTAGATTTAAATATGCATGTCCTATTCCTTTTGAATCAATTTGTGTTAAGTGAAAAAAATTGTATTTTAGACTATGAAACAAAGAAAATAGATTAGCAACGCTGTTGCATGTGGTGTCTGGAGATGATAAAGATACACTATTCAGAGTGCTGAAAGTTCATAGGAAATAAAATCCTAGTCAAATTAAAGATAACATATAGTTGTGCTTGAAAATGAAAGGATTTGATTCACTGTCTACACCGTGAAGCTGCTGTTGAGCAATATCAAATTGAGACAGAGATATTCTTCTCAGCAGTGTTGAATTTTACTTTTTCCTTCCTTAATACATGATGCCCCAAAATACCAAAGTAAGGTAAATCTAATATAGTTACCTGCCTGAGAAAAATTATAAAGAATTTTGATGAAGTGAAACTGAACTCTTCATTGTCATGTCATACCCTATAAGTAGACTACATAATTAAAAGTAAACTAAATAAGAACTACTGCTGACTGTTTTCGCTATCTGTAATTATTTTACAATGCATGTTTTATACTGAGTGGCAAAAATAGATAGTAAAGATGTAAAAACTCAATAGAAGGTGATATTTTTATACACTTGTCATGGACATGATTAGAACTGCACAGGATCCTATTGTGTTTCACACTTCTTTAAACCTTAAAAAATAATTATTTAGAAAATTTAGTACAATCAACCCAACCCCAGAGAGGTTTGGCCTCTGTGGGGACCCGGGTGCTCTCATGTGCCCTTTTATGGTAGGTGTGGCCATCCCTATGTCTGCCCTCTTTGTGTCTCAGTGATCTGGTTTTCCTTTGGATATCTGTTGATCTGGTCACCTCTTTATTGATCATGGGCCCTGCAGGGTGAGTCAGAGGGCACCCACACCTGCTATTGAGCATATTCTCCTTTCAATTTTCTTTTGAAGAAGCCTTATAAATGTTTCATACACAAGCTTGCTCATGGATACATACCAGAGTCATTATGTTCCAGGTGTTCACGAATACACAACAACACAAAATATCAAATAATATAGTGAAATAACCATATAGGCTTTGCTTTCCACACACATTCTCTGTTTACTTTCCCTCTTGACTCATGCAGGTTAGGAAGCAGTCTTCTAGAAATTACTGATTTTCTTCAGTGTTGTTTATTTTACTGTTGTGTTGTATTGTTTAATCTCTTTTCTTTCCACTTTTTTATCTCTCTCTCTTTCTCTCTCACCTTAAATTTTAACCCCTTCCCTTTTCTCACTTCCCTTTCCATCTGTGTCCGTTTTATATGAATTAATCCCTAAAACCATTTTCAATCAAATTTCATTTATAACTATCAAGGATAACCTTATGACAACAACTATAATGGCCTGCTTGTGAAAGCAAATCTGTTGGGTTATTGTACAGCTCTGAGACTTCAGTTCCCAGAGCTTATTGTAAAACATGACAAACAAAAAAGAATAAATACAAATTATGAAAACAGATTGATAGAAGAAAATCTTCATAAACCTAAAAAAAGAAATTGGAGTTAAATCGAATCCATATTCAACACTGGAATAATATTTATTTTAAGAGTTTATCAATCTTCCAATTGTACAAATAAAAACAAAAAAGAAAGTAGGTTAAAGGATTATTTTTCCATTATCAGCTCCTAATATGGAATTTAAGTCGGAGAGGTTATTTGATTAACACAAGGAGCATGGTTTAGGGTTTTTATCCATTGGGATATATTTAGAGCTTACCCAACTGTTTATTTTTGATCCGGAGGACAAAAAATAAATAGCTCCTTTTAGTAGGATGCACCCTGGATCTTATGATTGTACTGTTGGTGAAAATTTCACTATATATTAATAAATTATTCCAGAGCTTCATCTTTTATCTCAGCTGTCTTCACAGTGAGAAACGACAAAAACAACATCACTGGAAAAGAGGCCTGGATCTATTTATTCATCTTTTCTTCATCCTGCCATCAGCTGTGAACAAAACACTAAGATGCCTGATTTCTAATCCTTGAGGCCTTGTGTTTCACTTTGATACAGTAGCTGGAATCAGACTTATTTTTTCAGCTTAATATTTTTTATTTCATCAAAACTTTTAAACATCTTTGTACTAAAATCTTCTTTCTGTCATGATTTGTGGACATTAAGATCTTAAGAGAAGCGGCTTCTCCTGGTAAGACCCTGTAATTCAGGGAAAGGATTGAGTCAGAGTAAAAAAAATATGCATGCTCAGGAGAAGGAGGGGGTCACTCCAGCAGCTGGAAGTTGGAGGGGATTTTGCTTGGTAGTTTGCAGCCATTTGGCTGATGTTTAACTGATTTTAGACATACAATTGAAACCAAGATTAACTGCATTTAACATATGAAGCTTCTATGAAGCTTCTTAGAATAATCATGGTTTAAAAAATGAATCGTTTGAATCATAATACAAAACCAAAATCCCAGAAAGACACAGCTGAAAGAGTATTCTACACACTCTGACTAGAGTCAGCACAAAAGACAGGGCATTAGATTTTATTTTCTAGGGATCTGAAAGGAATCAAACTTCACCACTACGTAAAGACCAAAACAAGATGTGGTGCAAGCGACTCCCCGACCTCCACTCCACCGCAAACCACCCCCGCCGGCTGTGATATATGGAAGTAACAGAGCAAAATGCTTTACCTTTGGGGTAAAAAAGTCTAGAGATGACCTAACGTTTTACTTTATGTGGCTGTTAGCAAGATATCTACTATTATCTCTGTATTGTAGGAGCAGAATCGTATGAAGTGCCTACACTACTGATCTTTCTCTGGGCAGGGAGAAGCTAAGCCATGATTGGAAGATGCTCAAATGGTTATACATGCTAATGTGGCCAGCTCAGCTCGTTCACTTTAGACTTGTAAACAAGAGAGAAAGATGGTTTGTGACATTACACCATATCAAATGTGAAAAGATAGAATTACTTCTCAACATCACCATCTTTTAGTTCTTTCTATCATTTGATCAAGATGCTTCCTTTGCCATGAGATTATAAAATAAGAGCAAACTTGCAAAGTGTTTCATGTTTATGAATACAAAAATGGCAATGTTTTGTTACATTTTTGAGCCAAACTCAAAACTGATTGATGAATTTGATTGACTTGCCAAATTATTATCTTATTAAATGAAGAGAAAAACATAGACAGAGGTGCATGCTATTGTACTGTAGCTGCTCACATTGAGCCCTGTTCTCATAAATTTAACAAGTTTCTCATTGACTGCAGGGAAAAAAATTAGTGCCATAATAGTAGCTGCAAGGAATTCTGGGACAGAATAATTTTCTTTCCTTTCCATAAAATATGGTCAGGTGATGCTTAATTAGATAATAAACACCCTGGGGTTTGTCTTTTCCTGCTGAAAGTTGGAGAAATTACCTTATATAATCTTAACAAGATGGGTTCTAATCATGCTGGCTTTTGTGGAGATCCATTCATCCTTATTTTCTGTTTCCAGTCATAGTTTTCTGCATAACAAAGATTGAGCTCTGTTAAACACACCTTTGTCCACCTGCGCGTTTATGCAAGAGGATTGCAGGATAACAGTGGAGTATGACCAACTGCTACTGCTATGTGAGTCATCTTGGCACGTCCTGCTGTGCACATTTAACACCTTGTATGCGTTCACTATCTCTCTCCACTGCTTTAATACCCCCGGAGCACAAGCAGAGAGAGCAGGCTCCTCTAATCCTGTACCAGTAACTGAGCTGAGCAAACAGGAACAAATGCTAAGCCAACTCCAGAAGGGAGAAACATCCTAAATGCACACAAAAGAAAAAAAATACATGGTATGGTATGGTAGATAGATAGATAGATAGATAGATAGATAGATAGATAGATAGATAGATAGATAGATAGATAGATAGATAGATAGATAGATAGATAGATAGATAGATAGATAGATAGATAGATAGATAGATAGATAGATAGATAGATAGATAGATAGATAGATAGATAGATAGATAGATAGATAGATAGATAGATAGATAGATAGATAGATAGATAGATAGATAGATAGATAGATAGATAGATAGATAGATAGATAGATAGATAGATAGATAGATAGATAGATAGATAGATAGTTGCTCAGTTTCTAACTGAGATTCAGATGAAAAGCTTCTCTGCACAATGGCTAAAAACTGCACCAATTCATGTAAACTTTATTGTGAAAGGGGAGACACGTGAAGCATCCAAGGACCATGTGTCTCAGAGGAAATTATAAAATGTAAGCGCAAGCCACCAGTCCGTGATGTCATCTGTTGGAGACCTGCTCTTCTGTAACACTGCATTAATTTCACAGATTTAGAGTAACATCATTGTGTCTATGTAATTTGAATATTAATTTGCATAATTGAATATTTGCCTTATTGTAATTCACTCTCAAGCTTTTGCTGCTGACATAAGCTTTTGTTGGCAGACTAATCAGGCCTTTGACTCTTCCATGTCCACGAGCTAACATTTCTACTTGACAGGAGGGAACAAGCAACCTTGTCACTAAGTTTATGCATCAAAAGCAGAATTTGAAAGAATAAGATTTTCAAATCATTTTTGGTAAAAAACTACAATATGTTTAATATAAATATTGAGGTTGTAAGAAATAAAAAGCATCCATTAAACAAAATGCTTGGGAATAGTGAAGTATTAAAAGACAGATTTGTCATTTCCTTTTTAAACATCTGCTTGAGATGGAACAAAACACAAACAAAACATTTTTTGATGGAGGCTAATTACTTCCAGGCCTAGAAAAACAAAGAAACAAACAAAAAAAAAAATAAAATAAAGGGACATAAACATAAAACTAGCTTTGTTTAATAATGTCTTTCCAGGCTTGATCACTGCTCTGCGCCGTTGGGGCAACACCAAATTACTGTATGGAGTCTATAAGAGTAAACACAGGACAAATTTAAAGCTTACAGAAATGTCTCAAAACCCCTATAGTTCTTGCTGCTCTAACTCTTAACTTTTAAATCTGTGTTCAAAAGCTGGGTATATTAGAAATTATTCCTGTGCAGTCTTTCTAATAAGTTTGCGTCTAATCTTGTATGTTTATATCAAACTGCAGCATTAGATATGTTCATTAACATTCAGACATACAGAAGCTTGAAAAAAAAGCACAACAGAAAAATATTTAAAGTTATAATTTAAATATTTGTAGGCTATTCAATATAGGACAAAATCCGTGACACACATATATCAGTGACACATAATATCCTTAGAAGAAGAAATTTTCCCCAGAACTTTGTTGGACTTAAAACTTAGTATATTTCACTAAAGAATTACCTCAATTTAGTGTGAAGCAAAATTTATTAAAATGCACCTCCAACACTTTGTTTTTTTGCTTTTTCATAGACAGTTTTTCCTCTTTTTTTTCTTCTAAAACTGATAATCAGAAAGTTTCTGTTTGTTATATTCAGCATCTAACAAAAAATTTTAATAAATAAAACAATATTTTTTTTAATGCGATGAAGGACAGGTGGTGAGATCTGTGCAAACTGAAAAACAAATTATTTTACCTCAGTTGTGGCTGGTTACAACCTGGGGAGATGCTCCTTTGACATCCATGCTTATCTCCACGTCAAAGCATTGCAGAACTGATTTTAATCTCAGGACTGCCAGTACTACCTATGGGGGTGCTGTCCATATCTTCCATCCCTTTCAATTTTGACAAGTCATTTGACAGCGTTTGTTAACAGGAAGTCCATTTTAGAAGCTGCAGGGATAGTCCTATCTTTATAACGGCATATGTCTGACAAAGCAAGATAATGAGAGCATCCTTTGTCACATCGCTTTTTAAAATCAAGTAAAACATTTCCATATGGTATGTTGATTTGCACAAAAAAGGTGTTAATTTATATCAAAAAATTGTTCAAAAATGATCAACTGGGCCCAAAAACAGAGGTCAACAAAACAGACTTCAATTCAGGTACTAACATAAAGAACTTAAGCACATAGTGACCTATCAAACAAGACATGAGGGAAACTTAAAGACTGACTGATCAGACCACTGTTGACACACAAGTTGGATAACTGACTGACAAACTAACAAACAAACTTAATTAAACAGATAAATACTGGCCATACACTTAGTACTTTTTAAATTTAACAAATTAACAAAACTACCCAAAACAAAAACTATCCAAACCAGTAATAAATACATTTCCCTTCCCATTTCAACAAATGGTGTGACCTGCTGATTAGCCTGCAACGACCAATTGAGAAGAAAGCTGGAGCTTATTGCAGCCCTGAAATAGATCCAAAGGAAAGTGGCAACTCAAAGAAATTAATCAATTGCATTTTAAGCAAACTATAACAAACTGAGAAAGTCAACTAAATATGTGCACTGCAAAAAGCTAACTTAATGTCAGGCTAATGAAAATATTTGAAATGTGCAACTCATTTAGAAAATAAAAAAATATAAAATTTTTCACAGAGCTTTAGAGTGTGACAGAAGGCTGTCACAGGATAACAATCATAAAATCTGATTATAAGGGTGCTGGCATTAGTAAACTGGATTAAAATATTCCCCAAAAGATACACTTCCTTTGTCTTCCCCATCCTCTATAAAAGAAATGAAAGTACCGCAACAGAGCCAAAACTTACAGCACAAAATACTGTCTATTATTTTTCTGTACAAGCTGTATATTATATTATGTAATATGGATTATATGGTTTACAGACACGTCTTTTTGGTAAATATCTAGTATCATCAGGCTTCAAATATATATTGTAACAGTAGATTTTCTAGCAGTGGAAAATTTGCAGGGCTAAATGAGTGTTTGCGAGCTTAGAGTCACGTAGCGGTTAATTTCAGTGGTTAGTCCAAGGTTGACGTGCACAAGCCTCTAAGGGTCATATAATGGGTTTGGTTGCCACAACGGAAAATAAATGAATTATGAGTGAAAATGAGTTCATAACGTCTCTCATGTTTTTACAGGAGAAATCCTGCTGGGGAGTTACGGTAAATTAAGTCATGTCATTTCACATATCGTTGAGTAAATGCAATGTTCCATATTGCATATAGTGTACATCACTTAAAAGGCTTTGCGTTTGTAGGCTTCAACTGTGTTTTTCAACATCTTAAATGGAGGCTTTTAAAAGGAAAGTCTTCAGAGTCAGGGATGTTGCTAGGATGTGAGTAGCTATATATCCAAATTAGTTTTCCATTCTCAGCTTGGAAGCAAGAAAAGTTTTAAGTGTCAAGGCATTGTTCAAACAGGGCCACGGCAATCTCAAAGTAGGAAGGAGAGTTTTTAACCAACCCTTATAAATACCAGAATCATATTTACTTATACGTAATTTTACTTATATTTCACATCATGATCTATCTATCTATCTATCTATCTATCTATCTATCTATCTATCTATCTATCTATCTATCTATCTATCTATCTATCTATCTATCTATCTATCTATCTATCTATCTATCTATCTATCTATCTATCTATCTATCTATCTATCTATCTATCTATCTATCTATCTATCTATCTATCTATCTAATATCTAATGTTGCCTTGTTAAAATAATGACTACTATAACATATTCCATGAGCTATGCAGCAACCAAAACAGCAGTTATAAACGACTGCAGAAGCTCTGAATCAGCAAGGAGCAGGCCTGTCAACAGTCTCTATCCTATGCATATCCTCACACGATGTCACAATATCATATGAGTCATCAGGATATTAGAGGAGTGAACAGAAGGAGCTCCAGCAGCCGATGAGTCGGTTTCTGTTGCTCTTGACAAGTGAGAAAACAAAAGAAGTTCCCTCAGTTTAACACCACAGCTGTTTTTTGAAGAGCCCACCATTTGCCGTTGAACTTGACAATACCGGTAATGAATCAGACTCACTGCTGACAATAGTGCAGAGAGGCATCAAATAAAACTGTCTGGTTGTGAGATATAAACATCTGGTTGATCAAGGCAAGCGGAAGAATATTTCTAACAAGACAGGGAGCTTTGAGAATAGCATTCTGCATGAATGTACATGAAGTTTTAACTATAAATAAAGGTGTTGCAGACTCCTCTTAACATCTTTGACCAAGCCTGGAGAATTACCTACAGATTCTTGTAAAAATCCAATAAAGTATGAAAAGAAGGGCAAACAACCTTAATCTGATTTAACAAGCATTCAGATTTAAAGGAAACTCAGTGGTTAAAAAGGACCAAACTCGACTTTCCACCGCGGAGGCTTCAGAGTAATTAAATTCATTAAAATCTCTTCAAGTAATTGCAGCTCATCTATGGCGGAGTAAATATTCAATTAATAGTGGCTTTTTAATAACTATGATTTCTTCAATCCATCGAACTGAGCCTTGTGATTCTCCATGTCGTTAATTAAAATTTCTCTTTGGAGGTCAATTTAATTCCCTTTAACTGTTCATTAGCCCTAATACAGAGCTGCACAAAAATCTATTAAAAACAGTGTTCATCTTCCCTGAGCAGTAGTCATGATTGTGTTGTGTATTGGCACATGACGGGAAGGGGGCTGGGGAGGGTTAATCTTTCCTTCAACATCCCCCCCTGGAGCAGAAAGTGGGCTTAAGTCCTCCCTGTGTCGAAGTGGCGAGAAGAGCCACGGCGAGCCTGAGCGGAAGCTCTTTACCGGTCTCCGTAGCATGTTTGGCCAAGGCTGACTGGCTGCCAAACAGCCAGAGACAGAGCAGAGATGAATCAGCACTGACAAGGTGAAGCCGGCTTCGTGTTCGCCGGCTGACAGCTCAGGTGCTCAGAGAGATGGAGACACAACAGATTACATTTAGGCCACTGCAGAGAGAGGAGCGAGAGATAAAGAAAAAAAAAAAAAAGGAAGGAGGACACAGCATGAAATGGCTTTTCAGACCCAGGAAATGTTTGATGCAAGGTGTGATAGTTGGTCTTTTGTATGTTTAGGTGCAACTCACAGTTGTCGTTCTTCAAGGCTACTGTGATTCAGCACCACTGGACAGCAATAAATAATAGGGTTTCGAATTATGTGTGGTGAAATAATGGATCAGTTGACATGGCTCCTCCATAAAAAAATGATACCTAATAAGCCATCATGAGCAAGAAGCATGTTACAACCTGCATGAATATTTTACAGATGACCTTCAGCTGTTGTTTCAAACATTCTTCAAAGTGAATTGCAGCATAACTCTGTTGATGCTGACCACTAAAAAAAAAACAATATCTTTTTAACAGGGCCTCAGATTGTCTTAGTTAGAGATCAGATGAAACAGAAGTCCAAGTAATTTATGGTAATGACACCCAGTAATATGTCATGATACAGATGTCAGTCTGCTGGATGCAATCAGGAATCAGTCACAGGCCATCATCATGCTTATCCAGAAGAAAAAGAGCATGTGTCGTCTTTCAATGACAGATTAATATAATTTCTCAAGCTCTCCACACCACAGCCATGCAAGAATGCCCGTTCATTATTCAACAAAGGAAGAAGCTGCACATATTCGGTAAGTATTGTGCTGTGGATATTAGTGGCATTTTTTAAAGCATTTACAGTATGAATTTAACACTACAGTACTAACAGAAGTAACTTGGGTACAGTGAGAACATTTGCAGCAGTGTGACTTAATCAACCTGGATAATGTAACGGCCAATTAATTATCAAATTAACACTTGGAATATTTAAGCCAACACTAATTATACTTCAAACAGTAATTAGTAGGTTGGCTGACAAGGTGAAAATGGCTGAATATCCCACAAATGGCCTACAAAGCTACTAGCATTACTCTTAAATATATCTAAAACAGACAAATACAAAAACTAAGTGGGAACCAAAAATGAGTAAATTGCACAAAAAAAATGCTGCAATCCCAGAAGGTAGAAGGGTGAAAAAAAATGCTGCAAAAGAAAAATGCAGCAATAACAACAAATAGACAGGAGGAAAATGAAAAATGCTGCAGGTACCAAAAAACAATTGCAGGTAAGAAAAAAAAAAAGATGCAAACTGTTTAAACTGCTTGCTTTAAAAACAGAAATGTGTAAGACTACTGAGGACAGTCAGTTACTAGTCAGGTTAAACCAGAGCCACAGCGAAGACAGAAGTGTTAATGTTAGAACTGATAGTCTGTTACAATCAGCATACTTATGAAGTTATACAACCTTGTCTTTGCTAAGAGTCTAGTGCTACCTGATAAGGTTGTCAACTCCCCATAGAGATCTGGGGAACTTCAATTTGGTAGTATTTTAAAAGATGATTTTTGAAACTAACTCTGTTATCAGTAATAGCAGCATTTTTGTTTAGCAGTTTTATCATTTAGCAATTATTTTGGTGTCAATCTTTTCAAGTTTTTTAACCATTTCTCTTATGCAGCCTTTTTGTTGTACTTGAGGGTTTGGTGCTTGTGTGTTTAGCAGTTTATCTATGAGAATGTTTAGCCTTTTTTGGCATGAACTGGAATTTGTTTGACCTCTAATAATCATAAAAATGAGCTGAATGGAAACTAAACTGTACAAGTAATTCACCAGAACAGCTAAACACTCCAATTCATTATTACAACTGACCCATAATTATGCAGTTTTTAATTCAGTTTAATAATATAGCGCCAATTCACAACACATGTCATCTCAGGATTGTGGGACCAATATCAGGTCATGTATATAAATTACTGTGGTTTGTTTTGTAGAAGTTCTTTTGGAAGTGGAAGTACTATTTTTTTCATTTAAAAATGAAATGCTGTTTCGGAGGAATTTTTCAGTTTTGCCTTTTAAAATAATTACCTACTAAATAACCTATATTTGCAAAACTCCAGTACTTGTACATTTCACCACTGCACTGACAAAGGACACTTAACCTCTGGCCACAACAACTGTTTTGTAGTTCCTATAAAAAAATGTTAAGAATGATCCCCAATTTAAATGTGGATAAGTAAAAGGTACAAAAATAAAAATAATGTATTAGAACACTAAGTCTTGTTAAAACATATAGATTTCTCACATTATTCTACTGTATATAGTACATAAATAATCTATTGGTAATCACACTGTGGATGGATTATGTAAAGTAACAGAAACAGATTCTGTAACAGATTGAAAATAGATGATAGCCAGAATCCAGATGACTGGGAATTTACACAAGCATTTAAAATAAATCCAGAGTACCATCAACGTAATAAAGATTTAACTTTATAAAATAAAGTATTTTCAATGCCCCAAAGTTTTTTTTTTAACCAAAAGTTTTTTTTTACCCAAATACTGCAAATTAGAGCACGCATTGTGCTGAGGTACGTAACAAAGGTGCTCAGAAAGGTCTAAATGTCTAGAAACCTGTGCAAAAAAGAGTCTGGTAAAAGTGCAAGTACCAATTGCTTTACTTAAGTGAAAGTTCAAAGTAGAGGTACTACAAGTAAAAACGTAATATGATTTTTTTTTTTTTTTTTTTGCCAAAGAAAAATGCAAGACAGCACTGCTGCCTTGCAACAAGAAGGTTTCGGGTTCGATTCCCAGTCAGGGGA
The DNA here is from genome assembly GCF_016077235.1 of Cyprinodon tularosa. Classification (NCBI taxonomy): domain Eukaryota; kingdom Metazoa; phylum Chordata; class Actinopteri; order Cyprinodontiformes; family Cyprinodontidae; genus Cyprinodon; species Cyprinodon tularosa. The sequence continues at coordinate 869,966 of NW_024038178.1, forward strand.
CTTTCTGCATTGAGTTTGCATGTTCTCCCTGAGCATGCGTGGGTTCTCTCCAGGTACTACAGCTTCCTCCTACAGTCCAAAATCATGACTGTTAGGTGAATTGGCTTCTCTAGATTCTCCTTTGGTGTGAGTGTGTGCGTGAATGGCTGTTTGTCCTGTTTGTCTCTGTGTTGCCCTGCGATGGACTGGCGACCTGTCCAGGGTGTACCCCGCCTCTCACCCATTGACAGCTGGAGATAGGCACCAGCACCCCTCGCAATCCCACTCGGGATTAAGCGCCTCAGATAATGGATGGATGGATAATGCAAGATATCTTAAAAAAAACTCTACTTTTAACAAAAACAATACTATGCACAGAAAAAAAATCTCTTTTGTTCACTGCTTTGGTAGCGAGAAGATGAATAATACTGAGTTGGTCTGATATTGTTTTCAATTAAATTTTCAGACAGGATAATATAAATTGAACTGAGCAGAAAGACTGCATAAGCAGATGCCTACTTTTAGAGCTCTAGTGTCCACAAGCTGCAAATTGCATCAAAGTTGAAATAGAACTTGAAACATAATCAACATGCATATTTACAATTTAAGACAGGGTGAGTTTCTAATTCATCGTTTGCATTGTTTTTCAGTTGCCTTTCTTCATTCATTTCGCTATGTTATTCTTTAAACCACCCTGGCTCCAAATTCCAGATTCTCTTCAAGCTCTTGATTTTACCTCTATTTTGTTATCGCCGTTACGTCATGTACTTATCAATATGTAGAAAAACAATGAGACAGTAACAAGTATTTATTTCACACCTTTGATAATATCCAAATATAAATTCCTTTTAAATCTGGCAGTTCCCTATTCCAGAGGAGAGCCTGACATAAACAAACAAGATATATCTTTGACCGGTCTGGTTTTTCACCTCCAAGCAAACAAGGCAAGGTTTGTTTTGGAGGTTTGAAGCAGTTAGCATAAAAAAATATGTATATTTCAACAACTTTTACCTTTTAACATTTATTCTACAAGATGTTTGTTTACATGTGAGAATGTTGGTTTGGAAGTCAACCACATTAGGAACACAAAGCTTCACAGGTTAGTGGAATAAAGAAGAGTGGAGGTTAGGAGAGCCAAACCTGAGGGGTCATTCATTTCAATGGTATTTCCATCCTTAAATTGTGTTAAATATGGTTCTTCTGGGCTTCATGGTCATCTTTTCAAAAAGAGTGATGAGAAGAAAAACAGACTGAACTATAAGGTTGTATACCTGTTTTATAAATGTACCAAGACATACACTATTCAAGCAACAAGTAAGCATACCCAATTTTAAATCAATTTATTTTTCATTTTAACTTGTTTTTTTCTTTTTTCTGTGATTTTGAACAGCAACTGGCATGAACTTTATAAATGTCACACCCCTGCTGCCAGGCCTCTTCAGAGACATTATTACACATTCAAATAGCTCACAAGATGCTGCTCACTGCTGAGATACAGAAAAAAAGTCATCAAATTATCTAATCTGATGAGGCCAAAGTGGTTATATTGAGATGTAAATAGTACATTTGCCTTTGCTCTCAGTCACACCTGTCCTCATGCAATCAGAACATTTTAAAAGTGTAACTCTGGATGCAACACAGGGTCGCTGCTCTCTTTCAGAGGGACGGAGCTCTTTTTTCCCCTCATACAATGAAAAACTCAAAGTTTTCTGTTGTAACCACAGTTTCTATCTCTAAAAGTTTCTATCTAAAGTCTTACAATTCAAACTTCCTCATTGAGACAAAAAAATGGACAAACTACAGCCCAAAGATTCTTCTAGAGTCTGTTCTAAGATCTGTTAAATGAAGCAAGCTTCCAGCTGCAACTTGCAATGGGCGGCTATCTGCAATGTGTTTAATAAATTCTATTGTTGCTCAGGGCTAAATCTGTGCTAGAATACAAACATAAACCACTCTTAACATAAATCTCAGCATGCAAGTGTGCACATTTGAAGGCAGCCCATCTGTGGAGGCTCCCAATTAGCTGCTGTCATATGGCCCACAATGGAACAGTTTTCTGTCTTTGGAGCTTCACTGTGTAGGAGAGAATAAGACACACTATGCTCAACTAATCTGCTGTTAGGCTGCAGGATTTCATCTGCAAAGCCCTAAGGATCAACTTTAAGCTTTTCTTCAACCAGATCACAACTGTCTTCTCTTAAATAGGTAAATGTGTTAAAAATTTTGTTTGGACAAAAAGCTCACACAATCAGAGCCTCAGAAAGAATCAACAGCAACTGCAACAATGGCATGAGAACATTGTAGAACCACATCTAAAAGGACAAATAACGCAGGGCACCAGCAGCCGAAGGAAGAGCATTTATCAAACGGACAGCAGAGATAGCGCTCTGCTTCGAATTCATGTGCTTACCTTGCGTCCGCCTGTGTTCAGCTTTATAGGGGTAAGGAAGGGGTCGAAGATCATGTGACTGGTTTCAATGTTGACTGGCGACTGCCTCTTCCCAACGGAGCACAGGTTCCAGGCAGAGTTTACCAGCCCCCAAAAAGATGGCACTGCAACACAAAAGACACAGCTGTATGAAAAAAGATGAGCCTTCATCGAGACAGGAGCACAATCCAACCAGAGGTACACAAAGTGGTGACCAAATGTGATCTTTTACGGATTTTCTGATATTTTTATTTCTGCACCTCATAGAAGAAAGTCTAGCTCACATTTGGGCTAAAATGACACTTAAAATAAACGCAGATGTTTCATTAAAAACTGGCGACCTGTCCAGGGTATACCCCGCCTCTCACCCGTAGACAGCAGGAGATAGACACCAGCACCCCTCTCCCTACTTGGGATTAAGCCTATCAGAACATGGATTAGTAGCACATGCAGAACCCATTATGGTTTTCAGCTGTACCTCTAAGTCTTTAGGAAGAAAGGTGAATGCAATGATGGAATTTATTTGGCATCTTAAAGTTTTATTTTGCTTTTTAAATATTATATATCGATAAGAAAAATGTGAAGCAAACGTAAAGATTTAAAATAATTTACCTCAAGGAAAAAGCTATCCAACATTGTCATATGTGACAAAGCAAACATCTCCCAGTTTACTAACGGACCTCCATTGGCAGGTTACACTGCAGGTGTAGGTATATGCTCGGCTGGTCAGATCTACTTATGCCCTGCACATGCAAGTGCCATTACACTATATCATTGGCTGAACATTGCCATGATGTATTAAAACATTGTGGTTGGTCCAGACAGAAATAATAACACAATGCAGCATCCGTGTGCAGAGTTGGGAGCACTGTAGTGTTAGTGTGTCTAATGATTGAGGATGTTTTACTTGAGGAACAACAAAACTGAAATGATCTGTTTGTGGTGAATGAAGTAACTGCAATGTTGGGAGCTGGAGAAAATCCCATCTTTCTCCAGCAGAGTCCGCCGTGGATCCTCTGAGGGAGCCTCCTGCACAGCTGCAGCTCATCAAGACCATCAGAGGATCCACTATATAAGCTGTCTTCAGACCTTGCCTCAACGCCGCAGTGTTGTTCCAGTTGGTCAGCGCTAAAGCCTTGATCTCAGTGATTTCTCGATGACCCTAATTCCTGGTTGTGTTCTAACCTCTGTCTCTGTGCCTCTAGGAAACTCGTGCTTCCTCCGTGAAAGCTCTGGAAGAGCTAACCTGCCGAGCCGACCCTCAGAGCCAAACCCTGAAGACTCTCAGATAACCTCCAAGCAGCTCTGGGCTAGAGCTGGGAAACCAAGGCCAAGGTCTGCTCAAGCTAGACGTGAGACGCTGAAGCGGCTAATGGACTCTGCTACTAAATCCTTCTCCAGAACCAACAGTGACTCTCCCAAGGAGAACCTCAAGAACCCTCAAGGTACAATCTGTGCTACATTGGAAACTAAACTCCGTCAACAGTCCTTAACAGAGCTGTCTCCCACGCAGACTCCGGTGAAATCAGAATCCAGGCCCGAACCAGCCTTCTGCATATACTGTGTGATTGTGCAAATAAACTTGTTAAACTTTTCATCCTGTGTCCGTCAGTGGTGTTCTGCATCTTTGGGTCTCCATTAGAGAACCGATCATGACATGCAAGGCCTTGGTATAAAGGCTAGCTCAGAAGCTAAAAGATTAGTGTCTTTTAGTTTAGCGATGAGTTACCCAAATATAGGTACCAGACTTTTAACTTCATGTCAACAACTGTCAAATTTCTGCATGTAGAATAACCTCGTTTTTTTGTCCAAAATGTCCATAGACGTCATTTTAAGATGTTTAATTTGTCCTCCTCTGCTGTCAAATTTTAATTTGAAGAAGTAATGAAACCTTTTGTACCACCTTGTCAGACAACAAAACTCAGTTTGTCTTCAAACGCAGTACTGACTTCAAGACTCGGAATGATTGTATTCTAATTTCAGCTACATTAGGTCACCAAAGGAAGTATACAATTGCAGCAAATATAGTTAATGATATGTTGAGACCCCAGAAATAATAATAGTTGAATTTTATTGATCTAACATTGGAGAAATTTACCTCTGCATTGAACCAATCCCCTTGGTGAGCAGTGGGCTGCCATTGTGCAGTGCCCAGGAAGCAGTGTGGGGTTAAGAGTCTTGCTCAGAGACCCAGAGTGACTCGATCACAGAACCTCAGGATTCCAAGCTTCATCCTCTAACCACTAGTTAGGGCAGAGATATGATTCTTATTTAATAGGTGTTTGTGTGTTTTAGTTTATCAGAGTGTTATTGCCATATTGTAACATCATAAGCATGGGCAGCGACCTGAGCAGATCAGGTACCTACACTATCGATACAAGCTGTAACTGGAAATTAGACTTTTATATGACTTTGGTAGAATTTCAGCCTCTCATTTCTGGCATCAGTTGTTTTAATATAGTACGAGTATTTTCAGGAACTCAAACTTTGGGTTTATTATTTTCTTTTATGACACATTTGACAGCTTGTTATCCTGTTTAACCCAGACAATCACAACAGCATTTTGTGCACATGTCTACTGGGCCAATCCAAAACCTCTTTTTTTTCTTTTTGTCTCATTTAGAGGTGGTTCTGCAGATGAGTTTAGGACAAATTTTTGGTTCACATTCGTTTAAAGTTAAGGTCAAAAACTGATGATGCAAAAGAGGAGAAATCATGGCTCCATGAATTAAACCAAGTCCTCCAGGTCAGTGAGCATTGAGGCGGGATGGTTTTAACCCTATCATCAGCAATGGTTAACAGTCAATATTTCTTTTTTTATTTTCTGAGATGTTGCTAGTTTTAAGACGGCTGAAACAAACTTCATTGTGCTTAGTTTAATGAATAATTAATATCTTGATGATATTAACTATGTTTAAGGGGTGAATGTCTGAGCAGGCTTTTTTCCAAGAGGAAGTGGTTCATCGCTACTAATGCACAGGGATGCATAGAGGCTTTCACATAATATGTTGATGAAGACAGGAAATGTGGGAAATGGCACAATGCTGTTTACCAGTGATACCTTCTCTTTCTCTCTGGAATCATTTATTACTCCAAATAGTTCACCTCTAGTTCAATTTCTTTAACGTTCTCATTTGGGTCATTGGAGAGGGGTTAAAATTCCTAACATGAGACTCACACCTACTAGTAAACAATCAATATGGATCATTCCTCTGGATGTTTTTCTCTAAAATCTTTTTTTTGCTTTGTTTTGTAAATATGTAAGAAAGACCCTTGTGTTTTTGTTTGGCAGTGAATGTGGACTAGAAAGTCTCCCATTAAGTATTTTTTCCAGTCTCTTACTTGTTATGGAATCACAAATATTGACCTTCTCGTGAGGTAAGAAATGCTTTAGATGCTGTCATAGATTTTCTGTGGCTTCCTAAAGGAATCATTTATATGCTGCTGATTAATTCTGGAAGACTGGCCACTCCTATCCTTGGAAGGACTGTCAATGTTCCCTGCTCTCTTATTGTGTCACTGGTCAGTTTTCACCAAGACTAAAATCTTTCATGTTGTAAGATGGTTTTAACATAAATTATTTAGTAATTCTGGAAGAATTACAGCCTAGGTAGACCATTAAAATGGAATTCAATATTCCAAACAGATGTGCTTTATCTCTGATGAATAACAGCAACTTTTTTTCACATTAAAGCTGGGTTTGGAGAACTTTTTCCCTTGAATAAATCACTTCAAAACTGAATTTGCTTCAGTCCATCCATCCATCCATCCATCCATCCATCCATCCATCCATCCATCCATCCATCCATCCATCCATCCATCCATCCATCCATCCATCCATCCAGGTTGCATGCTTATATTTTAAGTGTAAACAATATTTTAAGTGAGTTTTAGGCCAAAAAAGCAATGCATATAAGAATACACCAAAACACAAACAAAATACTTTTCAGAAACAGAAAACTAGCAATTAATGATCTTCTGCAAAAACAGTGCTGTCACATCTATGGAGTTGTGCCATGAAGTATATTTTCAAGTCAACCACTGCTAAGCAAAGATATAGTTTGGCATATAGTTGTCAAAGTGAACCAATATTGGAAGCTGCAGGTGTTTTTTTTATACTTATAACACCCACTCATGTACTCATGTTGTGTCATCGTAGTCTGTGCTGTAAGGAGTATTCTGCACTTGCTGGACAGTTGCACAATATAGCCCCCTTAGCCAAATATGAAACCTGTCAAATTACATCAGGTGCTAGCAATACTGTCTAAGGTGTGTGCAAAGCATCCTGTGTGCCTGTTGACCTATCTTTTTATTGCCTGACTGTCAGAAAATCTATTAACAGCCTGACAACATGATAATTCCACTGTGATGCCAGCATTTATGTCCTACAGTGCCCTTCAATTTAATTTGAATCAAAGGAATTGTAAATCCTTCGACATGGACTTTCAATAGCAGCTGACAGGCTGTTGTAGTATCACAGTTCTAACAAATAATTTATGTCTGTATCCGTCTGTCTGTCTGTCTCTCTAAGAAACAACTGGTTTGAAGGCAATCGTACAGTTCAAAACTTACAGTAATGAAATCTATTGAATTCCTCCCCCCAAAATAAGTCCAAGAAAATAAATTTGTTCTCAGAAGCTGTTTAGAAATATATTAAGCCATTTTAATTTATAAATTCTAAAAGCAGCAATGGCCAACCAAAAATCTGTGCAATACAACCAACAACACATTGGTAATGTTTTTGTTTATCATATTAATACTTAATCATAACATATATAACTTTAAGGATGCGTATATCTAATCCAGTTTGACATCAGTTCAAATTGCTTTGATTGTGAATAAATCTGTGTAATCAAAATGAAAGGTCATTATAAAATTTGTTTTTTGTCTCAAGTGGTTGTGGCATGTAAGTGCTTATTGTGATATTATCTTTGCCTTGTCTTACAGGTGATTAAAATCAGATCTAAGGTGTCTCCGATTCATTCTGACAGCAGCTGTCTGAACTATGGACTGACCCAAAATGACCTGCCTTTAGGCACGTCGGCCAAGCTACCGGCAGTATCCACTGAGGGGTCTACATGTTCATTTCTATGATGTGAAAGATGAATAGCAATGAGGTAAGGAATCTAATAGTAGTGAAACAAAGTTATAAGACAATGTTAAAAACAGAAACGTTTAACTTTGGTATTGTACCTTACTTTAGCAGACCTACAGATTCATAAAAAATAACTATATTCATTGAATTTTAATCATCAAATTATTTTTATTTATCATAAAAATAAATCAAATGGTAGAACAAAAATAAATCAGTGAATAGAGCAGAGGTTACAGTAAAAAGTTCAGTAGAATCAGCTTACACATATAGTTAGAATAAGGCTGGTACAACAGACTGGCTTTGTGAGTAATACCAGCATTGGTGAAGTGATAGAAATCTCAGGCAGTAATTCCCTTATGTAAGACTTGGCCTCTAGGACAGTGTATTTCATGCATTTTCAGACAGAGAGGCAGATTCTCATCAGTGTCAACTACTGCAAGACACAGATTTTAGCTGCAATATCTGCTGTGGCCCTCAGCTGCATTTCCCCCTTTAGGAAGACATAATAGGACTGAGATGACTCACTGGAATGCAAATTCCACTGAGAGTTCCAACAAAAGAAGAGATAATTTCAAAATATGCAAATACATGATGGATCAGAGGAAATCTGACACAGCGCAGCATGAATTTAGAGCTGAAGGCTCAGGAAGTCAACAAGTCCTCCAGATTCTGAGCCACAGTGTTTGTTTGCTGCGCTTGTCGTCAGACTCTGCAGAGAAAAAACTCCCTGTTCAGATAAAAGCAGGGAGTCAAGAGAAGTGAAGTGCTGGTGTATTCATCTCTCCCTGTGCGACTGTTAGCTATGGGTGGATGCACATGTAATGGGGTTTTCTCCAATAGCTAAATACTGTCAAAGAACAAAACATGTTTTTATCAAAGGGTAATATGTAATCCGCGGAAATGTTCAAAACCATCAGTGTTTACACCTTTAATGTAACGTGTGTCCTAGCTAGCTTAAAATAGGCTACTCTATAACACGGAAACAAAATATCTGGTTGCATAGGTTTTCCCAAGTAAAACGATAATTACTTGATGTAATAGATTATACTATCCTAGCCTTTCTTTGCACTGGTTCATTTGTAATCTTTAGCTAAAACAAAAATTTGCAGGTGTGAAAGGATCTAAGGGGTCTTTTCGGCAAATTTAAAGGGATAGTGGGGGATTTTCACAAATTTCTGAAAAGACCGGCCCTCTCCACCTTCAAAAAAGCACATGCACATCCCTGTACCCGCTCCCGAGAGGGAACGCCTATTGCACGCGTGCGAGGGCATGCACGAGCCCATTCCTTGTGCACTCTCTGTTGAAAAGTTGCTGTTTGCATAGCTCATACAAGCTTACTTTTCAAAAGAAGATTTGTAAATTTTCCACTATGTCAGACTCATCACCAGTAAGTAAAAATGGGGACGAGCACATAGGGCAGCATTACGTAAACATATCATCAAAATGATTGACGATTTAAGGGACAACTTATTTAGATGATCCACCTTAAAAAAATGAAAAAAATGTCTCCATTATACCTTTACGTTACGCAGCAGAGACAACTATTCCTCCTTAAAACAAAGAACATATAGTTGGTTATTTTGGTGGTAACTGAAATCAATATCATTGAAAGTGATTCTTTATTAAGATTTGTAAAAAGATTACATTTGTTGCATTTGTAGGGCAGTAACAACTATCTAAAAGATCTCTTATTTATACTGAACTTCTCATAAATCTTTACCTAAAATAAAGCAACAACGTACCAATTCAAATCTAAGATATATGAAAAAACAAAACATGAAAAAGCTTTTTTTTTACTGTACAATGACAGTTTTGGAGGGTAAAACACAAAATTGAAGATGAATTAAAAATATATATATACCTGTATATATACATATATAAATCCGTTTGGGTGTTAGATGTTTGATGAAATGTTATTTTTAATTAAAACATGCCTTAATTTTAGGTCTGATTTGGAGAAGTCTATAAAAAATGTACTTATAAAATTCCAGTCCAACTTTGTTTCTGTAATATCTGTATTAATGAATGTTGCAATGTTATAGTGCGATGCAGGCACCACTGAGCAGAAAATCTTTCACATTATGAGTTTTTGGATCTGCATTTAGTGTTGCTACTAGGGATTATTTAGAAAATCGATTGATCTGTTGACTATTTTTTGGATTAATTCATTAATAATTGGATGAAAAAAGGTTCCTTAAATTAGACTTTTTACAAAATTAAACAATGTGAAACGAAAACGGTTCCACTTGAGGAGTTCTGAAGTATATTGACAGACAAAAAAGCTTTTTTGATCTGTAATGTAATATATATATATCTATCTATCTATAGATAGATAGATAGATAGATAGATAGATAGATAGATAGATAGATAGATAGATAGATAATGATGTGAAATATAAGTAAGATTATGTAGTAAATATGATTTTTTTTCTATCAACTGCTCTAAGTGGGTCAGTCTATCAGCTAAGGATGTCAAGGTGTGTGTGTTTGTGTGTGTGTGTGTGTGGGGGGGGGGGCCTAGGTAGTCTACACAGGTGGAGTTCATCAGTCTCATAAAAGTGCTGGGCTTTAAAAACCACTAGAGCCTTCACTTAGGGCTGGTTTGTTGTTGTTTTGTTGCTTGCTTCTCTCTTGCTCCTCACATGTTTTTTCCCTGATGTTCATTGAATATTTGTGTTTTTCAATGATTTTTATATATATATTTTTCCTTGTGAGTACAAATTTAATCAGCAAACCTCATCTCTGCATGTGGGTCCTCAAAACCTCCACTCAGCCTGACAAAAAACAGGTTTTAGAGTATCTATACTCCAGGTAATTGATAATAATTGATCAATAAAGTAGTTGACAATTATTTCAACACTCGATTAATCCCACTAATTGTTTCAGCCCTATCTGCATTGGTCTCTTAGAACTATTCTACAATGTAACTTGCCACCATCAGTGGGTAAATGACTGAATGTAGTATAAAGCTCTTTGGTCAAGTCTCCCAACCTGAAAAGTGTGCGATACTAAGTACAAGCCAATTATCGCTTACAATATAATCAAATTCACAAACTTGATTCCATAAGTTTTAATTTCATTTATTCTCCGCTTTGTTGGATTATAGTTTTGATCATTTACTGACTGAACTTTTCCAAGAACACAATTTTCATGAGATGTTTTTGTACCAACCGTACAGTGATTCATTATCAAAACGAGGACATTTCTCCTCTACTCATTTTTTTCCGGCAACCCTTTCTTAAGGTCACCTTTCAAAACAAGCTGGCACAAAAAAACATGGCTTCAGCCTTCGCAAACAGCAGAAGCACAAATAAGTCTAAAGGCAGTGAAAGGCGTATAGAGAAAGTAAAATTACCCAAATATTACAGAAAAAAAGGTTTTTGGCAAATTACTTTTTGTATGTAAAAAATTATAAAATGTTAAATATACAGCATAGCTGTTTCAAAATTAATAAAAAGACAAGATAAAATTTGCTGAAAAAATAACTAGAGAGGGAATAGCTAAACCAAAGCAGATACATAAAATTCTGCTCCAGTATTTGTTAAGGCAAACATTCCCTTTCCGTATATTTATTGAAACTCCTGACAGCGTCCCAAATGAACTGCAGTGCAGAATAAAGGTTTTTTTATATATATATATATAGATATAGGTGATAGTACTGCTAATGTACCATGAAGACGCCACTAGCAAACTGGGATGTTTTAACATCCGACTAAAGACTCCTCACAGCCAGCCTCAGCACTACTGTCATATATGAACAATCACCAGCTATTCAACAGAGGCAAATACAGCAAGACAAAATGGAAAAACATTAACATGCTTTGAGTCATGATTTATTAAAAAGCATTAATGAATTAGAGAGTAACATTATTCACCAGGAATGGTGCTTGAAAGAAGAGAGAGAGGGCAGTCTTCTGAAGTAGAATCCTTCATGAAAATGACAGGAAATCCATGTGCAGGATAGGAATAGGAGTGTGTGTGAATTGATCTATTACACCCATGCTCCCTTTGGTAAATGTACACATAATTATTAGCTCTTGATAGATTCCTGAATGCAACAATGGCAGCAAGGGGATATCACTCACTGCTGTAAAAGGCATAAGCTGTTCTGTCAATCTCCTCCTCTAGCAGTGATACCCATATATTTCACTTAGATCTGCTCACAAGTATTGGAGCCACTTCCATTTCTTATTGGCAAGTAGTAAATGTGGACAGGGATGTATGGTGTGGCCTTTTGGAGATGTCACATAGAGGTGATTTATATTGTGCATGAGAAAAGGGCAATTGATGGTGGGAGGTTTTTGCTTCATGGACAGTGTGGATCCATCAGTTTTCTTTAAACAACTTGGGTTTTAAGGATTAAAAGAGAAAGTTGGAGGCATCAAACATTAATGTAAAACCAGGTTCTCTTTAGCAGCTGCAGCTCTTAAGATTCTACACTACAAAAATCTCTAAGCCAGTCTCCAATAATGTGTTTTAAAAGTGAAATTTCAAGTCAAGCAATGAACTCTAAGTTTGGTTTATAACGTCCCCTGAGGGCCAATTCCTTTTGCAGAATTTGGTGGCAACAGTTTGCTATACTAAATGAAGAGGTCACTATAATTAAATGCTTGGAGATCACTAATTGAAAGAGGCAACAGGGGTGCATGTTGAGACCGTCATGTTTAAAATCCAGCTGAGGGCCAATTTACCTTATTTTGTACCAATAGGATACCTTCTGTCTATTCCCATTTCCATTTGATTTTTTTTTTTTGTTTTGTTTCTTTCTGTACTCGTTCTCCCATAATTTTACATAAGTAAGAAACAGTCACTGGTGTTGATTTTGATACTTATCAAAGACTGTTGCCTCTTATGAAAAATAACAGATTTCAAATCCAAATTAAAGAAAAATCTTCTTCCAATGGTAGGTATTTATTCTGGTCAAATTAATAAATGTTATTACAGCAGAACATGGTTTGATTGTATAAAACTATCTTAATTTATTACTTTTGTGTAATGAAATATCCCTACGGCAAGTATGAATTGAGGAATGATTGGCATGAAATCAATTTTTTATACAAAAAAGACAACATAACATTCCTTGGTTACCTCGTCTTCATTCTTGGCTTTTGGTCATGTTGTCTTTGTTATTTCATGGTGGGCTTTGGTTCTCCTATTTGTACCTACGACTTTGCTTATCTTTTTGTGTACAACTTCTCTTTTACTAGTTGTCTGAAAAGTGGGATATTGACTGCAAAAATATGAGTTACTAAAGTAGGGAAAAAGAGATATGACAAACACAAAAAAAAAACATCTTTATTTTGGTATTTTTATGTTTTTGTTTTAACAGTTAACAGTTAAGCAGTACTTCAGCTATGTTTTTGGTATGATTTTTGTTTACCTGGTTTTGATCTGTACTGCTTACTACCATTAAATTAAAGTTACTCATTCTTGTATAGTCCCTGACTAGTACATTCAACTGTCTTCCCTTTCTCCAACTGAATGGATGTCTTTCCCAGGTCTATACTATCAGAGTGCACTACTGTAGGCGATGGACCTTGGCATAACTGTGTGTGAGGTCATGTTAGGAGACTAATTATCTAGCTGCCTTGTCTGTGTGACCTCTGTGGCCTTATTAGAGTTATGGGTTGCAGGAAAGGGATCCTAAGGGATCTGAGTAGAGGGAGACATGCGCCGGGCAATTAGGCCTAACATTAATTACTTCCTCAAGTAAGCATCTTACAGATAGCAAGTAAAGAGCTAAAGACACTTAAAGTACATACCTTTAGGACACTCTACATAGCAAATATACAAACTTCATTCAATGTTCTGAGGATACTAAAATTACCAAAGAGGAAAGACACTTATTTTCAACTCATACAAAAAACAAATCACCGAAATGAGGTAAACATAGGTAGTGTAGAGGTATGCATTCTATTAAAAAGATAAATCCTTAGCACAATATGTTAATTTTGTCAAATAGATTTGAATGAAAAGTTTGGATGTAAATTAAAAGTGGAAGAACACACACACCTAGAGGACTGCCATACCCACCATGGAGAATTATCATCAGGACTCTAGTTCTGTCTGATCCCCATCCTGCAACCATCCTCCACCCGATTCCCACCATTAGTCTTATTCTCATATGGCTCCATTTCTTTTTCAGCCTCTATTCCATGAGATTTACACAATATTGTACCGGTTTATAAATACAAACAACATGCTCAAAGTTCTGTTCACAAAAACAAAAGTGATCTAGCTCACGTCTATAGTTCACTTTTTCAAAAAATTCACCAACCTATAAAAGAACTAGTTGAAGTTAATTTTGTAAATCAAGCCACAGTTCTACTTAATAGAACCTCATATTTCACCCTTTAAATGTGTGATGACAATGTGTAAAGAGATATGGAAAATACTTGATGCACTCACATTATACTGTATGTGCAGTGATGCCTTCATTTAGCCAAACTACACAGAACTTCAGAAACATACAGGAACATTCAGGTTCTGCTGAAAAGATTTGTGTCAAAAATTATTTTTTATGTTCCTCATTCAGTAGCAGATATTTCCTAGAAAAGCTTGGATGCTTTAACTAGATGTTTTGCCTCAAATTTTACGTGGATGTGGCTGACGTACGGACCTGTTTGTTTAGTCCCAGGGGGACAGTTTACACAAAAGCATTAGTTTTTTTTTTTCTGTCCGAGTCTTCCTTTAGTTCATAAAACTCTGCCAATCAGTCTGCAAAACTGGCATCTCAAATACCAGAAGATGAGTCTGAAATGCACAGACTAGTACCAGCAGTAGACATGTTGGTCTGTCATGCTGTTTGCCGTAAACCCTGACGTTATCCAATGAAAAGTGTTGTTATTAATTTAAAGTGAAGGTGAGCTGTGTGTGTTGCTCATTATTCTCAGAGTGAACGTTGTTCTTGTTCACGTGTATTACTTCAAAACGGGTCCGTTCAGGTCCCCATTCAATGAAAATAAAAAATGAATTCAGTGAAAGCCGTTCATTGAATGTGTCCAAGCACAACACTGGATATACTGTACCAACCATCCCCATAAATCTCAATGCCTATATCTTTGCCAGGGCCTTAGCACTAATGTTTATATTCCTCATGCCAATAGAAGAGAGCACCTTAGGCCTCTTTCTGCTGACTAGTTTTAGAAACATGTATATTTCGCCTAATGCCTGCCTGCACTTCCAAAGTTTTCTAAAGCTAGTCAAATGACCATGTTCTTTGACTGCTTAGCAAATCTACAGAGTGGTGTTAAGGGAAGGATCAGAGTACAGATGACCCAAAGGTATTTTGGTTTAATTAAACTTAAAAAGTGCCACAGGCCATTCGTCTTCATTCCATGCAGCATCAATGCAATAAATGATGCAAAAGCAAGCCCAACAGCATAGAAATATACTTTTTCAGAAGTCTGCCATTTCTGTATAAAATCCTATTAATTATCTTTTCATTTATTCTCTGATTTGCTGAGGAGTTGACTGACTATATGTAATAAATCTTTATACTCTTCACAGATGCATACATTGTTCATATCCATGCCTCGTTTCAAAGAGCTGGAGTACAATCATTTTTTGTGAAGGCGCAGGAAAAGGTATGAGATATAGTGTATCCTTTTGTAACTGCTGATGCAAAGCTAGGTTGCAAATTGGCCCGCAGTGGGAGAGAGAGTGGGTACGAGGTACAGGGGACCAAACAGCTTAGGGGAAAATGCTTACCTAAGCAGGTATAGAAAGCAACATCTTAATGATTAAGAATGCCTAAGAACAGCATTAAAATGGAGATGTCACATTCACAGAGCTCTCAATTTGAAACGCTGCTGCGACACAGTGGGTTCCGTCGTGTTTACCCACTGGGGGGGCATTTTATAGGCATTTTGGTGTGTCTGTAAACAGAAGGAGGCATGCGGAAACACAAAGGCTCTAAAGAAGCAGCAGGTGCAGAGTTGATTAAAATATGTCAATGACTTTTTATTGTTTTACATAGCACTTAAGGTAGCTAACCATATTATATTATCCACATAGTATATAAACCAGTTATATATTTGAAACAGAAGCTTTGTGAATGTGAAGGCAGAAGAATGACACACTTGACAAACTTTATTTCTATTTAATGTGTACTGATTCAAATGCTGTTTTTAAAAGTATTTTTTTACATTGTATGAAAACATTTATTTCTTCATTCCTTTTTTATTCCTTATTCTGTTTATATTCAAAGAAACCTTTAATGCCAAATGCTTAATTTCATGAATTTTAAATCTGCTAAGGCTGAGCTTACACTTTCTACAAACTAATAGAACACATTTCATCTAAATATTAAATGCGCATATATATTATCTGTATGTACATCAATTTGTAAAACGAGTCCCTGCAGGATTTTTAAGCCTTTTTATAAGCAACACTAAAATAATTCAAAATTATTTACCTTAATTTTTGTTTTTTTAGACGTGTCAGCATGTCAAGGGTTGGTGATAAACCAGAATGTCTCATTTATTAAATTCATGGAACTTTATTCTTAAACTTAAATTCCATAGTCTAAGTATATTAGAAATGCAGCTTATATAAATAAACCTGTATTTTAATGACATCATTTGTGAAGAATCTTCCAAAAAATCGTATGCTTTTGTAAACTGTTGCAAAGGGTTTAAAAGTTAAAGATTAACTGGGTTCTTAGTAAATCTATATGTAGCTATATGTTAATTTCAGATTTTATTCTATTATATATATATATATAATTCCAATGTAAATTATATGATGCAATTACTACATATGTTTCTATTTCAAAAGTGGGCAAAACAAATCAAATTTAGCTTAACGGGAAAAAAGAGAAAACATTACAAATTGATTATAAAAATGTATCTAGTTCAAATAAATCTTATGAAAAAAAATGTTACTTTTTGGCCTTTTTTTGTCTTTGGGTGCTGAAATCCAAAGATGTAAAAAAAAAAACAAAAAAAAAACACCCCACCATCAACATCAAAACAGAGAATAAAACAAAAAAAAGTTAATTCACATTAATAACTTGGTGCTGGTGTGTTGAGAAGGAGACTTTTTCACCTGGTGCAATGATATATTATTACCATAGTTCATCAGCAGGCCCTGTATATCAGCTGTAGCCAGGCACTAATGGGGTTATGGTGAACACTGCTGACATTTAGCAGGAAAAAAATATACTAGGCAGCCATTAGAAGGGATGCCAAAGGAACTGGAAGCATTTGTCACAAAGTAAATGTGTCGACTAATTTTGGGTGAAGTTTTCTTGGCAGTGTGCGAATGAAAGTATAAAAACCTGAAAGGGTGATCTCTGAGAACTGTTGCAACTGATAAGAATATCCATGCAGACAGCACATCCTGCTCCTCTTACTATAGTTGTGTTTCCTTTTTTTTTTGTTCTATGTAAAGTGTCAAACAGTAGAAGAATCACAGCAGGTGCAGATTTGTAGGTTATAGCTAAGAGTGGCAGATGGATAAAGTTAAGATTTGTAGCTTTAGTAACAGAAAAAAAAGAAAATATTCCATTGGAGTGGTCCATCTATATTCCAACCTGCACTAACAGAAAATTAATGATGATAATGACTAAAAAATAAAATAACAGATACAAGCAGCTGAAATTAACTTCGACATGTGACTTTTCCCTCCCTTTGGAGGTTTTCCTTACATTTAGCATGTTGTCCCTTTTTGTCAACATTCTACATCAAACTGTTTAATCAATTTCCTATGCGTTGGTAAACATAAATTACTTAATATTTGATGAGTTTCAACATCTGTACTAACTTTAAGACAAAAATTAACAGTTTGTGTTGACAAATATTTTAATTCTATCATGAAAATAAGATATGATTATTGGTACGCACTACAGTCCTAAAGTGAGTCAACGTTTGCAAACAGAATTTTTGTTGAGGCCAGCTTTAGTGGCACACGATGGAAAGCCAAACTAAATGAAGCCAACCAGCCCTCTCAACCTAATGCTAAGTACTAAGCTATTTTCTTTCTAATTAATGACTTGCTGTAGAAGCTTTGCGCCTTCCCATTACTGATTAGCAAAATCTCCTTTCAAAGTTAACAAATTACTAAAGCATCAATTATGTGCATAATGCAAATTTCCTTCTCTCTTATTTCCCAGCACTGCTTGACCTCAGACATTAAAGCCCTGATGAAATTACTTTTAGGCAATTTACATTTGTCACATATAAATGGATCTAAAATTGCTATTACAGCCCATGAACTTGGGTGTTACAGTTGGAATTTGCTGTAAGCACCTAAAGGAAGCATAAGGCTGATGTGTGATTTGATGAGTGTGTTTGGACAATAATCAGTGACAGTGGCTCGTGTTTATGTGATGCTGGGCTAATCCTGTTGGCCCAGCGCAGTGCAAAGGCCTCATTAGCAGCAACCAGTACACAGAACAATAAACATGCCACTCAAGATAACTCCTTTTGTCAAGTTCTTAATGGTGTGAAATATACAAGCTGGTGGCCAGCAGACACTTTACTCTGGGGGAGGAATAACAAATACGCAGTCCCTCAAGATGGGTTGAGTTCAAATTAAAGGAGTGAAAAAGAAAGATGGAGTATATTACAACCCTTGAGAAGGAAGAAAATGTTTTCTAAATCTGGTGGTTTGTGAGGAACAATGTAGATAAGGCAGATCTAAAATATATATCAATGGATAATTGGAGTGATGTTTTGTAGATCCGAGTGGTGTGTTATAGTATAATAAAAGCCATGGTCTTTTGTTGCAGCATTTCAACATCCTTTATGTTAGCTTCTTTAGATTACATTAATTAGGATCCTATTCATGTGGGGATATTTTTTTTTTTCCTGAAGCTGAGATGTTTTATTTTTCCCATAGTGCACAAACAACAAAAAGATTTACATTGCACCCTTGCTGTGAGATGACATAAATATTCCTGTTATATTCTAACAAAAATTGTCAGGAAAAAGAAAAAGACACAAAACTATGGAGATATTTCTTTTTTTACTATTCTTGTCATTGTTCTGACTGCTAACAAGTACATCTTGTAGACAAGCACATGGATTGTTAAATGCATAATTTGACAAAACTGGAATTTTTTCTGATCGTGAAACTGTGATAATAAACACAAGCAGTACTCTGCATACCTTGGTCAGATCATTTTAAAACTTTCTACCAATCCTTCTCTAACTGCAAATGTTTGGTAAAGGATTTGTGACAAAAGTGCACATTTTTGCACCTTGTCTAAGAAATTGCCAACACTTTTAAAAGACTACAGAAAAGACAAAAGTTTAGCTTATGCTCTGTGTATAGAAGTCTCATTCTGAAACATTCTACTGGCTTCAAGACAGACACACTCAGGATATGTTGCAAAGAAAGTAACCACATGGATTTTTTTAATCATCAGCTGACATGGATAGATGTTGAATAAAACATCTAACTACAGCATCTCTAATTAATATTGGACAAGACTATGCACTGTAAACTATATATACACAGTGTTGGCTTTCTATATATACACAGTGTTGGCTTTCTATATATACACAGTGTTGGCTTTCCATATAGTTTTCGACTAATGAATTTAAGTAAGCTGAAATTTTATAACAGGAGGTCTGCAGTCTCTGAGATCTTTTCTTCTACTATTATTGGTCCTACTACACAACTACTTTGGTCCACATGCAACAAACCTTATCTCTTTACATTAACATTTTGGTAAAATGTATTTACCTTAAAACCAGTAGCATGTTTAATAATAATAAAAACACATTTTCTTTAACCAGTCAACATATCAAAAGTTTATTTCTTAATTATTTTACGATTTCTATACATTAGTTATTGTGATTAAATGATTTATGAGAGTTATGTTTGTGTTTGTAGTCAAATTCCCTGACAGACAATGATGTGCAGTAATTTTTTAGACTCATTTTCCAATGTTGGGAAATCATGAAATACTACTATGGTTAACAGCAGAAAACAGTTGTTCCACATTAGCTGCTCGGCCTAATCTGTGTTAGTCAAAAACTCTGTTAATTACTGGAACATCTTTTGCAGAGGCAAAATAAGCATGGAGATCCCGTGGCTCACTGTAAACACACTTCTTGCTTCAGGAGTTCTGCGCTCACCGAATTAGCCGAATAGAGTTAAAACACAGGTACAGGCAGAAAGTGGGGTAGTAATTATAAAAAGTAAAACAAAGTCCACAGCTCTGCCAATCTAACCCGGGGCTTAGCTGCTTTTTGCAGATAGACCTGCTTTTAAGTCATCTTACATTCACTTAATTTTTTACCACTTTTTATTTTTGAGATGGGAGTTTGAAAAATGGCTTAAGTAGAAACAAGGGTACTTAACAAAGCAGAAACAAGTAGACAAACCATGTAGCATGCCCCAGTCAGCACAGAATAAGACTTATCTCCTCCTTTCTTCCGCTTTCCCACAGCTTTGTGTCTCCATTTCAATCACAGCAGGGCAGTCAACAGTCCGTGTCATTACATTTTATCGTGGTCTGCTAGACTGAGCAGTGGGCATGTCCTAGCAAGCAACTTGGTAGGTTTATGCAGCTTTAAATCCCTGTGAGATTGAGCGGACCTAATCTTTGCCTTACTCTCTCTGGTCAGCTTCCAGTCTAAGCAACACTCAGGGAACACCAGAGTCTACACGGATGAGGGGTAACATGATTAAAAATCACAGTAGCAATGACTGCAAGTTCACTGGGGGTCAAGATGAAGCATCACTTGAGAAAGGCAAGGCAGAGAATACAGGAAGAGGACTGAAATTAGTAAACAGAGCGGGTGCCTCCATTCTTTCATTCAAACTCCAGTGTCCCCATCAGCACAACCAATTGGATGCAAATCAGTACCAGCCTGAATAAAAAGGATTTTATCATGCATGTAAAAGGTTGGTGATTATTTTAAGGTTTTGTGGAGCACCACTCAAAGCAATTAAGGGGAGTTTCTAGCATAAAAACCTTTCCAGGAGCTGAGTTGCTTTTCAGGGGATTTCAACCTCCGACTCTGGAGTCTACATTAAGAGATTTACTTGAAAAGTTTGAGTAAAATTGTTAGTTTCTCCAGGGTTTTCATTTTTTCTGGTGCGAGTGAGCTTCCTGTCACAGAGAGGATCTTTGCTGATGGCTGGACCGACCCATGTTAATGCAGACCTGGGAGCATTTCTCAATCAAGTTGACTAGCATGTACATAAATATAAAAGTGAATGATCATCTCTCTTTGCTGGATGATTACCTTCTGATGGCATTCAAGCCAAAAACCAGAAATATCTTTTTTTTTTTTTTTTTATGTGTCTTCTTGTCAATCTCTTTTAATGTGGACTCTGATGTTGTTCCAAACAAAAAGTGAACCACAGTTCATCTCTGATCTTCATGGTAAATGCCTCTCCTGTTTGCAGCAGTTTTCAGTCTTCATCACCTGACTTCTCGCTGTCCGGGACAATGTCTTTTGCAAGTGCCAACACTTTTCTGATCGCATTGACATTCTGCATCAAGTCTGCAAAGCCCACTAAATCAAACACCTACAGATTCATGCTACCTCCCCTTCAACTCTAAAGTAAGCAAATCAATCATTTATTAGTTGTCATCAACCAACTCCTTCCCAATCAGTCTGCTTTCTCCCTTCAGGGCAACCAGAAAGTTCAACTGACTTCCTGCAGTTCTCTGCTTTCAGATTCTTGTTGCTTTGTAAATAAAACATTAAAACTCTCTGGTTATCCATATGCTTCAGCATGTGGGTCAGAAAAACTACAAACCAACATGACAAAAATGTCCTGGAGGAGATGCACTAGACATTCTAAGACTGAATTTTTTGAGTGTCTTAGTTATTTTCAAATAATTTTGTGAATATCAGTCTTTTAGTTTATTTGGATTTCTACATCCTGTCTAGTTCCTTCTGTTTTGATTTCTAAGTCACCTTCTCTCCTTTCTGTGCTTATTTTTTTTCCTTGTACAGTATGCTACTTTCAGAAGGTTCTTATGTAATTTATCCACCATCTGTATACTGTAGGTATGATCCTGCAGTATCCTTACCTCCATCTCATACGATCTTATTATCTTTGGCCTGTTTTCCTCTATGATTCTCTTCGTTCTTTCTAATATTGTCATAGTTTTCTCCATGGTAGTACTTTCATGATCTTGGTGCTGATGTCTGGCCTGATTACACATTTTATTCACCTGCTTATCTCCGCCCAGTTCTCATTACTGCTCATCTGATCCACCTGCTCTAGTCTATATTTAACCAGCCTTCAACAAGTCATCAGTGCCAGATTATTTAAGCCTGTGCTGAGAGTTCTTTAGCATACCTGTGTTTTCTGATTGCTTGATCGTGATCCGTTCTGCCGCTGAACCTCTGAGCCTGCCTGTCCCCATTTTTATCTGATCTTTTGAATGACCCGTCTCCGGACTCCTGCCAGATCATGGATTTCCCTTCGGCATCTCTTCAGACCTCTGATCTCCTGGCTCTGACTACTGAGCAAGTCTTTGACAACGGCTTTGGTTTCGCCTTCTGGATTATCCTGTCTTCCTTCACCTGCCTGGTTCTGATCACCTGCGCCTGGATACCAGCGTCTGGGACTCTCTGGGTGGCCCCAGCCACATCTCATTGGCAGCTGACTGGCTGGGGCCAACCTCATCCCCTGGGAACGGACAGAACTTTATGTATAGGTGAGTAACTCAAACATTCGTTATCATCCTCTGTCAGATAGACGTGGTCACTTACCTGTCTTTCTCGTCTTGCAGAGGTAAATTTGGTAAATCTAACTGCCTGTCTGCCTTGAATACTGGGTCCTATTGTTTTGAGGCTAACAAGTACATAGACTTTTCCAAGTCAGTCTGTAACAAACTTTCTACTTGAAGTTGGAACTATTTTCAATTACAGTTAATACCAGTTTAAAATCCATATGTCCAAGCCCATATGATGCCTTTTTAAGCATGCAGGCAAATAGTTAACAAATAAAACCCATGGTACATGGGGATAAAGTTGATTGAAAATGTATTTTTTTTCAATCAAGCAAACAAAAAGTCTTGTCTTAAGAGCAAAGTCTCTCCTCCCCCTCTGGATGTGGCCCATTTTATGTTGTTTTGTGTAATATAGGCCCTGGAACTTCAACAGTATCACATTTGTGTGAGGGTAAATCAGGCAACATCTCGATTATGAACTGCCACAATGCTTTGTTTCTACAGTCTTTAACAGATTTTGAAGGAACAAAGCACTGTAGCTGTGTCCTTAGGCATTGTTTATAATTTGTTTGTCTAAACATCTGTGAATGTTACAAACTCAAGTGACTATGAGGTGATTTGTCACCAGTTTCACAATGAAATGATTATGCTGTGATATTAACACTTTCTATCAAAATGAGAGTTTTATTTTTTGCCTCAAAATGAAAAGAAAGTGTTGCAGTTTACATGCATAAAATGTAATGACTGGATTGAAATGTATTTAGATTTAAAAACGAGAAAAATAAAAGAATTGGGCTGTTTTAACTGATATAAATAATTAGAATAAAACCGCAGATTGGACGATAATTGTGTCATGTAAACATGCCAGTTGGAATATTCTGAAATAATGTCTAATATAATAATGTCTATTACTACGTTAAGTTTACGTAGGTGTGCACATTTACTCTCTGGTCAGCTTGCTTTATGCAGAACTTGATCCTAACTTGGTTAACTTGCATGCAAATTGGATTGTGAAACAATGTAAACAATTGGGATTGGAATTTGACAATGATCCAGTAGAATCGAATCAAAGTGTTCTGACTGACATATTTTCATGACTCACGTTAGTCTGATCACCTATTTCCAACTGCTCATGTCCTTGTAAGGTACAGTATAATCAGCTATAGTTCCACTCCCAGCAGCTGGGCAGAGCTTTCGCAGAAGAAAAAGGAAACAAAACTGATTTCTCATGTGGCTGTTGACTGAAGGTCCAACCCCAGGCTAATGGAACTACACCACTTTTTATTCACATCTCTCTTACTCATAAGCTTTGCATCAGCTTTTTATTGAAAATAAGAAGAGAAAAATACTTAAATAAAGAGAGAATTACCACTACTAATCTCCTGGCTAAGCGCCTGATAAGGTCCAGTAATAGAAATCATTGTGTCGGCTTTCACATCCAAAAAAAAGGACCTCAATAGCAGACGCCGATTTCTTCTCAAGCTCATTTCAGAGGGGAAATATTAATAATGTTTTTTCTTCCCCTCTCTCTGCCTTCGCGTGGGTTGTTTGAGCCATTATGGCAGTCGAGTGACAGCATCAGTGCTGCTCTTCTCTCCTTAGTCTCTACCCCACACCTACTCACAGACACATAGATACATACATGCTGTCCCTGCTAATGAAGCAATGGAAAGTATTAAAGCTGAGACTCTGGGCTGCTCTTCCACTGATGACATTAAAGTGTCACACACCCACTAGCAGAGCAATGGGTGAGCTCTGCTTTACAGGTAATAAGAATACCATTTGCCAAAGATCAACACCGTGTTTTCTTTTAAAAAGCAGATTACAGGTCCTGTAGTTACATTACGTGTAAAGCAAGCAGAATATCTATTTTTGATTTTTTTAATTTAGGTTTTCTTGTTCTTTACTGCATATGCAGACTGAAAATATGCATGGGACCAATAGAAAAGCACCCTGTGTTTTCATTTGCATGTGGATTATAAAAAAGTTATTTCACAAAATTAATTTGCACAATTTTGCATTAAAAACAGATAAGCTGAATATTCAAAACACAACCACAGAGGCCTGTCCCAGTGGTCAGGGAAATATGCCATGCTCAAGTAAGCACACCAGCATATCAAATAAAAATACTGGCAAAAACAAAATCCTAGTCCTGCAAACATTCTACTTTATAAGGAAACATACTGTACAATCTTTGGAAAGCTTCATTGAACTTCAGCAGCATGAACCACAATAAACATAAATTAGATGGTGAAGCCTGAGATGCAGCCAAACAAACACATTATATGTTCATATTTTTAAAATGTTTAATATTTCAAGAGCAGTCAGGGAATTTGCTAGAGATTCTGCTCAGGAGTTACCTATAAAACAAAACAATAAAAAGTACACATAATTTATTTATTTAAATTTCCCTAATCTTATGAAGCTGTTTAACATATATAAAGTGCCCCTTTAGAACTACTGGCAGATGCATAAAAACTCATAATAAGTTGTATATTTTTGGTAAAATAATCACACAGTAATGATGTCTCAAAATCGAATGATATTAAAATGACATAATATTTCTGAGGTGTAGCTGTGAAAGCATAGTATAGTAGTTAGTTGCTGATAATATATATATATCTGTCTGATAACATAGGTCTAAGCAGCAACTAAGTCTAGAACGTAGGTGCTTTAAGTTTGATTTGCTTTTGTATATGTCTGTACACTAGTTGTTTTTGGAAAAACAAAGTATGATGGCTGAAACTAAGGGTTTATCTTTGAAACATTTACTTGTAGTACAGTTGCATAAATTGTTTTTTTTATTTTTTATTTTTTTGGCAAGAAAAAAAATGACTTCATATTAATTGGAGCCTTAGAAATTGGAGTTTTGGATAAAACGCCCCAACACATCCAGCTCTCATTGTCCTTTATCGTTTTATTTAAGGATGAAATGTTTTGTCAGTAATTTTTCTCGACAGCCTTTTGGGGCCCTGAGTGTACTAATGTATATCTGCATTAGTAAACGGCAGCTCAACAAAGAGATACGAACTGAAGTAAGAGAGTATGTTACATCGTGTCACATCATCTACGATGTGTTGGAGGCCGTCTCTACAGGCAGCGTGGGAGTGAGACCAGAGGGAATGGAGCCTTGGCGCTTTATTAATTTGGTAACTGCAGTCTTGCTGAAACAGGCGGTCTAAAAGGTATTAGTCTAATTTCATCTTCATTCAAATATCGAATAGTCTGAAACAGGACTAAAAAGGTGCCCAGAGAAGATACTTTTTTAACTCTTACATTTATCTAGCTCATCTGCATGGCTTATTTTTTCCTTTGAATAGTTGAGACAACTCAATCAGGGTTAATGTCAGCTGCCGCCTGCTTGATATCACACAGAGCAGCTAGAACTCCAAGTGAGTTTGACGTTTTCCTACAAATAGTTGCTTGCTCATGCTTGCAAATTGCATCCGGATCACAAAAAAAAAAAGAAAATATGCTCAGAGTGACAGGGAATGGATTTCCTTTGCAGCTACAGAGTTCCCATCAGCAAGTGTGCAAGGGATGTATGCGTGTACTAATAGGACCAAAGTTTCTCACTGCTGCCAACAAGTCAACTTAAATGTGACAAACAACATGAAGTAGAGGCCACACAAGCAAATGCAACCCAAATAAGAGTTTTGTGGCCCATATCTCAATTTACACCCAAAATATTTTTTATTTAAGCCATGTTCATTGGTTTTTAAAGCATGTAGAGACTAAACAGTGAAGTTGCATTTTATCCAAATATAACCATTACTCTGACGACACATCCAACCAAAGTGCAACAGCAACTGCACCACTGACTGCTTTGCAAACAGACATTGTTGATAGCTGTGCGGTTTTTATTTCTATCCTTCTTTAATGATAATGTTATATTCTCAGCTATCATGTTTAATGAGTTTAATAACAGAAACAGCGGCATTCACTTTTTTTTTTAACAAACCTTTAGTCTCACCCATTAAATGTATTCTCCATTTACTCTTTAATCAAATATAAATGTTCCACATAATAAAACTAATTAATGACTTGATTAAATACAACACAATAATATTTTATTTATCTTACTAAAAAGCTATTGGAAACATACTCCCGCATATGGAAAAGTAAACTGGCACTAATATATGTATTTTATGTAACAGTACATGGATTCAGACCTGCTCTTCTTTGTAGAATTGTTTTCCCCTTAAGCCTGAGAGCCCTTTCTGAAGTGGGCTGGAAGTATTTTACAACAATAATAAACTCTTAGCTCATTAACCCTCAGACTAACACACATTTATCATATGTCCAGATCTTCATCAGAGACTCCTCTATAAG
The DNA here is from genome assembly GCF_016077235.1 of Cyprinodon tularosa. Classification (NCBI taxonomy): domain Eukaryota; kingdom Metazoa; phylum Chordata; class Actinopteri; order Cyprinodontiformes; family Cyprinodontidae; genus Cyprinodon; species Cyprinodon tularosa. Next base: position 896,447 of record NW_024038178.1, read on the forward strand.
ACTATCTACTTCATTCTAATATTCAGTGACCAAAGCTCCCACACCGTGCCAAAAAACACTAAGATAGTAAACATACACTTTATGATGTAGTTTGTGTTTCAGTGGGCCTGGTTTCAACACACGTAGCAGCGGCAAATAATTAACCCCTTGATTGACCTATACCTGTTACAGGGATATGTACCTCAACCTTTTAAGGTAGCTGTAATTAAACCATTACTTAAGAAATTGTCTCTTGAACCAAATGACATGGTCAACCATAGAGCAATATAAAACCTTCCATTCTAATCTAAAATCCTTCAGAAAATAGTTGTCAAACAACTGTGTGACCACTTACACCATAATTAATTTCTTGAAGGACTTCAATCTGGTTTTACAGGTCATCATAGCACTGAAACAGCACTGGAGAAAGTCACTGAGATATTTTCATGGACTCAGCATGTGCTGCATTTGATCCACTTGATCATGATATTCTTTAAAAAAATTTGAATGTTTTGTAGGAGTTAAATGAATAGCATTAGGCTGGTTTAAATCTTATTTATTTGAAAGATTTCAGTTTGTTCTTTTTAATGATAAATCTTCCTCATGCTCCGGGGATACCTGTGGAGATAGGTAGACAGATATTTTAGTTATCAGGCTCCTCTCTTATGGAAACAACTACCGTACGAGTTTTAGTCCATGGGGCAGACATCCTGTGTACTTTTAAAGGTAGGTTTAAAACTTTCTTTTTTGATAAAGCTTAGAGTCTCAGTTAATGTTTCAGGTTATCCTGAGCTATTTCTATAGTTATGCTGCCATAGGCTTGGATTGCTGGAGGACATAGGGACCACTTTTCATCACTCTGCTTCATTTTATCCTAATTCTGCCTTCCTGCACTATGCTCTCTTCATCCTTTGACATGTGAGCTGGCTTGGAGCTCATCTGCCTGGCTGTGTGTTTCCTGGACGGGGCCGCTGAAGCTGGCTGACAGATGCCTTTTGTATCTCTGCTTATTTCTGTATGTCTGCTTCTGTCTCCTTGCACTCCAGTCAGCCTCGCCAGATGGTCGCTCCCACTGAGGTTATTTTTTGTTGTTGTTAAAAAGGAGGTTTCCTCTCTACTGTCCCTACAAGTGTGCAGGGTGTGAGGGAAAACTGTTGAGTAAATGAGTTAATGCAATCAGCTGGTTTTCTTTAGATAGAAACCTTTAAATGTATCTGACTGTGTGACGTGTTTGAATTTTCTCCGTAAAGTGTCTTGAGATGACATAGTATGTTGTGATGCTATATAAATAAACTGAATTAGTGGAATTAAAACAACCCAAGTGAATTTAATTTTAAAGACAATAATTATTTGTCCTTCAAATGTTATGCTATAGAGCAGATATTTTGGTTCTGGCAAATCAGACTATCAATATATTTCAATGCAGGTATTTAGAAAGAAGAAAAAAAGTTCTCAAAACTTGAATTTAATTCCTTAATTAAAAAACAAACACATATTTTATTTTTTTATTCATTTAATATTTGTCTGGTGTTATAAAATGTAAATGATTTGAAAAATGTTTGGTAGCAAAAAAGGAAAAACAGACGAAAAACTGAAAAATAAATATGTTTTTTTGCCCATTACTGTACGGGGTAAAGATGTACAGTGCAAACAACATGACACTAGAATGGAGTGGAAAAGGCTTGGATGCTTTAAAAAATCAACTTAACTCCAAGCCTGATAGCACAGTGAAGAGATGAGAGTAGATGTGCAGATCTGGTTTGTGATTGAAATCCTGTGTGACTTTAATGTTTAGCTGCATGACTGACATCGAGCTCGGCAGCATACACCATAGCTGTGTACACACATCCAACACTGTTTACTCTAACTGTTTGGTTTGAGGGTTGAGTTCTGGAAATAGAGTTCCTGAGCTGAGCGCCTAAGAAAGATGCCTCAGAGAATGTTGGTTATTCTTTGAAGCAAACCCTTTGTAAAGAGAGTAAGATACATCTGGCAAATCATATTAATGTATCGTCTAACCTCGAAAAGGCCATCTCAAAAGGGGTCATCTTATGGAGGCAACCCTACATAATAATTTGGTTTGCTTTACATTTTTCCCGTGTCCAGGCTCTATAGTAGAAGCGCATGTGGTATCACTTCATTTAAGTACTGTCACAGTTCATTTACAGAGCTTTTGAATAGGTCTACAAACCCCTTAAAATATTCAACACTCCATCAAATTTAAAATTAAATCTTTAATTGTTTGGGTTTGAATCCTATGTATAGGAAACAACACAAATGAATGCTTTTTATGTAAAAACTGAATAATTTGGTAAGTATATACAGCATAGCCAACCCCTTTACATCGACACCTATAAATAAAAAACAGTTTAAAACCTATCTTTAAAAGTCACTTCGTTGATATACATTCCAAATATTATTGCAGCTCATGGCAGCATCCTCCTGTGGTAATACTTGTCTTGACCACAAACATAGGCTATTATGAGTTAATAAAAAGAATGCCAGAGCTAAATACAGGACAATACCCATAGAGGCTGATGGACACAGTTTAACCTTCCATCAGGAGACCAACTGCATGCAGACATCCATACCTATATTGGATCATTGCTTGATCAAAGCATTGCAATGTGCTAGAATGGCCTAGACATTAATCTAATTGGAAATGTATGTATGGTGGTAATGGTGTGGCTTTTAGATTGATGTGAAATGAATGCTACTGCACCCTGAAGGCGCTTATGCCTCTGATTAATCCTAACAGATGTTTTATCCATCTAAACTGCCTGAGCCTGAGTCTCTTTGAACATAAGGTAGAAAATGTTTGCCATAGAGCCTGAAGATTGTCTAAAGTGGAGTTCAGTTGTGAGGAAATTAGTTTGAGTTCTGTATTTAGCAAAGACACATGATTTCTGTTTTTTCTAAGAGCCATGGACAAGTTAGCACAGAAAACTGGATCAAACATCTGTGATTACAAAAATTATATTTAAAGGGACCTTTCTTTTATAAAAATATAAACACTGATTTTTTTTTTTTTTTTTTTTATCATTCAGTAGTTACCGGTATACAACTTAAAACTGAAGGGAATTAACAAAGATGTTTGCCACCCATTTTTTTTTTTTTTTGCAACTTTTGTAAAAAATATCTACCCTGGTTAAGTATATTAACTAGGTATGTTTTACAGTATGTGATTAGAAAAAAAGGCTGCAATTTAAACTTCTGCATTAAAAAAAAAAAAACCTGCCATGCAAATAACATTTACACCCAAAGTATTATCCGTTTAGAGATATCATGACGGGGCTATTTTAACCCTGTTAGTGATCTAAATCGGGATGAATGATTAGTTGGTTTTTTTTTTATGCCATGTGGATTATGGTAAAATAAGGCAGTTAGTGTTCTGCCTGACAGTGTTTGCTGAATCATTTTTGAACCTTAAAAAGAATTTTTGCACAATGTACGATCAGCGGGCATAAACACTTTTCAATCTGAAAAACTCACACAGAGAGAAAAGATAATTAGAAGAATTTATTGATAAGAAAGTATAGTCTTTGGCGCTCAGACCTCGGCAGGAACATTCATGCTGAATTATGCTTTAACATGCATGAGTAGATGAATGAGAATAGGGATGTTCCCCCCCGGCCTGAAACTGGTGGTGGTTTGATTTGAGCTGGTTGACAAGGTGATCTGCTGGGCAGAATTGTGGGACTAGAAGACTGAGGGAGCTGACGCCGGGGCTTCACTCAGAGACTCGGGATATAGAGGCCCTGCTCGGTGATGCAGGTACCGTGAACTGTCCATGATAAGCATGAAGCGACAGTGGAGAGGAAAAACTCCCCTTTGGGAAGAAACCTCTGGCAGAACCGGGCTCAACATGGTGGTCTTCTGCCGGACCAATGCGATGAGACGAGGGATGGTGACAACTGGGATTAATACTCTCTGATGAGGTTGAGGTGAAGTCGTGTCATGAAGGACGATTCAGCTGCGATGGTGGAGAAGGGGATGGAGGTGGGTGAATTGTCGTCTGAATCGAAATTCGACATTGCGATTGCAGGATAGCGGCTGGGATGAGATTTGAAAGGAGTTTATAAAGTGGAAGCAGGACGCTGATTGGGCTTCGTGGTGAAGTAGTTCGAAGCTGATTGGCTCGCTTCGGAGATGGATCAGCTCCTGATTGATGGAGGTAAGTCAGAGTTTCTTCAATTGAACTTCTGCTAGAGCTTCATTTGTTCACCACTGCTGTCTGCTGGCAGTACTTACTCATCCATCAATCAACTTCGCAGTTTTGACAGCTGTCGATCTCACTCCAGTGAACTTAAACATTTATGTTGTATTATAAGTGTTGCTTTTGTCTTATCCTGCTTTTTTATTTTCATTATTTTGTGAATGTTTATGTCGAACTTTCCCTGATACTTCCTACACCTCTATTGGGTAAATTGCAACTTCTTTTGGTCCATTACTGAAATTCCCCATCTTGGAACAATAAAGGGATTTTCTATTCTATTCTATACTTACTTGTTTGCCAACACAAAAAGACAATATGCGTGGTCAACAGGACTCCATAATTGAATTAAATAGCCATTGTATGCAGCCACAGTATTAGAAAGATGTAAAGTCATGATCTGACAACTGGGACTATTTGGACCCTGAACTTTAGATATAATTGAGTGCAAAGGTTAATGTAAAAAAATAAAAATTCTTAAAACAAGAATTAGGCTTTTCTTAGTTCTGCCCTAAAAAAACAACCCCACAACAATCTGTGATAATAATCTTAATGGAGAAAAACCAAATGTAAACCATGTTGTATGACTTATGCTTGTAGAGTATTTACCGTTACACATGTTGGCATATCCCTTGCCCCCTTATGTTAGCATTGTCATTTCACAGCTGTGGTAATAAGTACATTTGTCTGTTTACAAAAACTGTCTAGATTGCTCACTTCTCACACATTTTGCAAAGGGTTCCTCTGCCCACAGTGTCTAGAGGGAAAAATCTCTTTCCTTATGGTATTATTGCTGGATATTAAATACACAAAATAGGTTCTTCTGTCACATTGATTTTTCTGACATTACCCATTCTACTATTTATTTTTCTCAAACAACTTAATTTGTTTCTGCCTCACCTCCAGCCTATATTGGTGAAATCATACTGTATGTTACTTTTGTAAACAACAGGAAGGTCTTATTTGACATGACTGGGCCTAATTAGAACCAGCTAGCTTGTGACTTGGAGCTAATGGAAAAACATCAAATCTTTGTGTAATTCATCTAGCCTGGCAGGCAAAATCGCTTTGTTTAAAGCACGCTGAAAAGAAAAAAAATTTCTTAAAAGTCTATTTTGCAAAGGATTAGGAATGTTTTGTCATCCAAAGCACATGTACAGCACATCTGCTTTTCTCATTACCAAAATAGAGAAGATAGAGAAAAAAAAAACACACTCCGACCGACACAGCTTAAAATGCGCTTCAAATCTCCTTATGCTACTGGTGCCTAATTACCAGACTGAAGCTGGTGTATTAGATTCGTTTGTGATGAATCCATGTTGGCACATGGATATTTTAATTACTGTAAGCTATTTGAGCAGATTATCTGCACTGTCATGTGTTCTCCAGGCTTCAGGCAGATGAAACATCAGTGAACCTTTAATCTAAAATCTCTGTCCAGAGAGTCTTTGCATCATCTGGCTTTGATATTTTTATTTATTCTCCAAGCTCAATCATTCTGCAGCATGTCCCGCAGATTCAGCTTAACATTCCCAGGGACTGCAGAGGGGTCTTTGTTTCTCCTCAGCCACCCATGTCCTAGGCAGAACTTCATCACGTCTCTTGCATCAAGCATCAGCATCACGTCGTGTGTCTGAGGCTGGGGGCAACCCTTGAGGCTGATCCTGAGAAGACACAGAAGGTATTCCCACTCTTCCTCTCAGAAAGTGTACCATCCTGTCGCACTCAGGAAGACATGACAAAGCTCTCAACCAAACTCAAATGCCATCTCTTCTATTGCCTTTCATCTCCAGATGAGGTTAACTCTGCTTACATTTAAAGCTAAATCAGTACTGATGCAATTCCTTTTTTCAGTTTACAAGGACATATAACTGTTCTTTAGGTAGCACTACACCACTAGCAGCAGGAGTTGACTGCAATAAAAACACATATTGTGCTATTAAACATTTCTGTTCCTTAAAAAACTAACATGCACCACAAAAGATAAAAACGTTTCTTTTGAAAGCTTTTTTAATTTCCATTTTTCCCTCATAACTGCTTGGAAAATGTCAAAGAGGTGGACACCATACATTTAACAGCTGGAAGTGGTAGCCACCGGGTGATAAGGGCAATGTTGTCACAAAAGGGGTGGGCAAAGTCATAAAAACTGCCACCCACTGGTATTTAACACCATGCTAAACTGGTACTCTGAGATGAAAGAATTGATCTCCAAAAGGTTGGCATGTATTAAAGGTCCTATATCACTCCTTTGTAAACCTTCCAAAGTCAACTATAGGCATAATTAGGATTAAATAAAGCTATTAGTGATGCAGAGTATTAATCTGTCAGCAAAAAAATTGTTCTTCCAACCTGGAAATGAAACACTTGCCTTGCAAATAAAGCTGCCTCTCCCAGATTGGTTGCCTCACTGTATGATGCCTTCTAGAGGCCAAAAACTTGATTTTCACTTTGATTAAAAAGAAAAGGTTGCAGCTCTGTGCAGATTAGCTGCTAAAAGAGCCACTTTGAGCCAAAAAAATTGCACTCTGTCCCATATTACCCTTTTCTGATCAGAGAAACTGGACGTTTCTGCAAGCAAAAAGGATGGAAACAGTGCAGTCAAGTTAAATTGATGTTTAAATAATGTCCAAAATGTTCTGTGGGTCAAATCAGCAAAGCTTTTTGTGTGTGTGTGTGTGCCTTCATGAATATGCAGAACATATATGCTAATGATGAGACCACACAGATTTATGGGTGGAGGATATGTATATTACATACATGGCACCTGCAAAGCATTTTAATAACCCTGTAATTTATTGTGGGGACAGTCGTAGCTTCTAGTATGTTTGAAAGTCGGACGAAAACTCACAAAACTTTCTGAAGGTAAGCAAAACGGAGGCACCGACAAACATGATAGAGAGCAAGTCTATGTGCAGGTAAACATATTTTCATTTGAATGTCTCTTTCACACTGAATGCATTTTGGGCATCAAAGCATCTGAATTATTTGTAAAGTGTATGGCGGACAGCATCAAGCAGCGTTGAGATGTCCTGCAGCAGGTCGGATCATCGGGAGTGGTGCATCTGAGCATCAGGGCTTTGGAGCATCCTGGCATCCCAGCGTTAAAGCCTGGAGTTCAGAAAACTGAACTTTTGCAGCTTGAAGCAGAGCCTCAACCAATCAGGAAAGCTGATCCAGGATTTTTCCGGGAGACAGACACTACATGAAAGCTGTGATCACTTCTGCAGAAATGTCTGCATATAAAAAATAAATATAAAGGGATAGCTGCTGCTATCACACTCTTTTTGCGTTGTTGACAGAGGAACAGCAGAAGTGTGAACATTGAAGTTGTTTAGGTTTCTCATGTTATCTGCTACTATTTAATTTGCTATCAACATTGACTAAAACCAAACTCTGAGGTGGGCACCAGGTGTCACTACACCCAATCAGCTCAAAAGGTTCTACTCAACATCCTTCCTTTTCACCTAAGAGATCCCATGGCAACAAAGCAAGATGAACTAGACATGAGCCACACATTATCAGCCTGGTTTGCCAGATTAAATATTGTGTCACGTTAAATAAAAAAAAACGAAGCAACATTATAAGAGTCATGAGGATGCAACCATGTGAGAGCCTGTAAACGGGCATGGGGGGAGGGGGACTATAGAAAAGTGCTAAAATTACTTTGAAAGACTCAGAATCAGAATAGTATTTATTATGTCAGGACTCCTGTCTTTTGTGTCTGTGTTTTCTAGGTTTGTCTCCCTTTATCCACCAGGAGGCGCCTGGTTCTGGTCTTTCTCCTCACACACCTGCGGATGGTTTCCTCGTTAAACTGAGTGTTCTTAAGCTGCTGACTCCCACTACTTTGACGCCAGAGTGTTTGCCAGTTTAGGGTATTCTAGCCAATCTGAGTTTGCTGAGTCAAGCTGGGTTTTTGTCAACCTGAGTTTAACTTTGTTTTGTCTTTGCCTCTTGGCAGGAAGTTGTCCTGCTAACTGGATCTCTTGGACCTTCACTCCCTGGAAGAACTAACTGAGCTTCAAACTGAGCTGGGGTTCAAACAGGAGGTTTGGATCGACTTTCCCCAAGAGATTGTTTGAGCTTTCACTGAGAAAGGGATTATTCTCCACAACGACCCGTTCAAGTACCGCAGGAAATCTGAGTGGCAGTCAGCATCTCCGTTCTCCAACTATCAACCGCATTCAGGGTAAAACCTGTTCCGCCCTCCACCAAATCAGACAAACACTGGAACCACGGCACACAGACAGGAGTCAAGAACACAACAACTTCACTGGAAACGTGAGTCGGCAACCCAAACCTCTTCAAGTTTCACGAGTCAAATTCCCCACTGAGCTTGAACTAACCGCTGTGTCTTCCCCTTCACTTTGCAGTTCCGGTTGAGCAGTGTTCAGAGCAACACTTCTCCCCCTGTTTACTTCTTCAATAAAACCTGTTAAACCTTTTACCTGGACTTTCTGTTCGGTTTTCTGCATTTTTTGGTCAGAACTTTGAAACATCATGACATATTGCCAAGTAGGTTTGCACTTATGAGGAATTTGACTTTGTGTTGATGGTGCAGACAAATTAGATATGTATACAGAATACAGAATCTTTAGTTATATACAATATAAAGTATACATATAAATTATACAATATATTACAGTATACACTATATATATAGTATATAGCCATATACTATATATACAGTAGGCTGTGCAATAATGTAATGCAGGAGGTCTGGAGATGCTACGTTGGTGTAGCTTCTATGTTCTGAACGAGGGAGAGAGGCAGTTACAGTGTCATGGGGGTCTCTGGGCCTTGTTGACGCTGGTAGCGGTTGGGAAGAAACTGTTCTTGTGGCATGTGTTATCGTTCTCCACTTTTGGTACTCTGAGTTTTTAATTTTCAGCTATCAGTTATTCTGTTTTGTTGATCTTTGGTTTACTTTCCATTCTATTCAAGCAGTCTTGAAGTAAGTTACTCTCTGTTGCCCCCTTGTGTCTGTCTCCTTTCCCCTAATTCCCCTCTAGTGTCTTCCATCCACACCTTCTCCATATCAGTTGATTACCCCAGTCCTTGTTATGTCTCCCATATATACACTCCATGTGCAGTTCTTCAGTGCTGTTCCTTGTCGTTTGTTGCTTCCTTGTCTCTGGCTTCCCATGTGAGTTTCTCGGATGTTTGCTGGTTAATGATTCTCAGTATTTATGTTTTTGGATGCCTCAGTTTTTCCTCATTAAACCAACAAGAACTCACCTCTGCCTCACTCATCTCTGCATTTGGGTCCTCAAGCAATCTCACCCCCTAACGTTGACAGCATGAGGTTTTGGTTCTGATGGACCACAGCCTCCTGCCAGAGAGAAGTGACTAAAATATATTGTGGCTGGGGTGTGAGGGATCAGACATAATCTTCCCTGCATGCCTCAGAGTCCTGGAGGCATACAGATCCTGGAGACATGGAAGATCACAGCCAATCACCTTCTCTGCAGACCAGATGTCATGCTGCAATCTGCCCTTGTCCTTGGCAGTGGCACCATCGTACCAAATGGTGATGGCAGGTTGAATCTTTTTGAGCTGCAGCAAGATGTACATCCTCTGCTGGACTTTCTTGGTAACGGTACTTGTCACAGTCAGTGATTAATACTTATTCATATTCTCTCTGCAGTACTTCCTTTCTCACTCACACTATCATCAGCAATGTTTTGGATACATTATATCACCTAGAGAAAATGTATATACTATGGATCTGGGGATCAAAAGCCTAACTTTCCACATCTCCACTAGGGATTTACAGGCCCTCAGGTGATTTTGTACATCTTCATATAAACAAAAAGAAATCCAAATGCAGCCTCCGACATTCTGCTATCTTCATCAATCAATGCGTTATACATAGAGCTGTTTACATCTTTTCATTGTGAGGGAGTAAGGAGTGGACCGACTGCTACTGATCCAGAAAGCATTTTCTTTCAAAAGAGACTGTCCAAACACATTGAGAAATGTTGCAATCTGTAAAAACGATGGCTTAAAAAATGGCAGGTTTGAAAAACATGCCCCATTTTTCTTGAAAGCACATTTCTGAAATATTATCAAATATTATCTACTTTTTAAATTACCTCTTTTCAGTCGACAACACAACAATTTAGATGCACTCAAAGGAAACAAGCAAACTTCAATATGAATTTCAAATAAGTAGAATGTCAAGCTAAACTGCTCTCTGATCAAAAACACACAAAAAACTGCTTCTGTTTAGTAGATTTAAATCAGCTTCAAGAATCTGTCATGCAAGTGCTTAAAATCATTGATATGAAATAGGTCCAAAGGGTTTCAGTTTGCTATAATTTATTCTTTTTTTTCTCCATCTCAACATCCTGCTCATCTGTCTTTGTACTGCAGTAACAACTAGAAACATGGCCTTGGTAAAGAGAAACTAAAAGTATATTCAGACACTTTAAATTGTTGAAAACATCCAATTAATTATCTTGATGTTTTTGCACTTAAAGGCTTTAAAACCTTTTTCTACGGCAATTTCTGTTGCTGAATCGTAGTCATGGTAAGAAGGTCAGGATCTAAGATCTATGCTCTGTAGGACAGTGAGTTGAAAATTCCTGAGGACAAGTATTTCTTTGTAAGAATAACAGTTCCTTTTAATTCAAATTCATCGCTGATAAAGACGGAATAAAATTAAACCAGGAAGCTTTAAAAAAGCTGTATTCCAATTTAAAAATGCATTTTATGCCAAAATGGATGGTAACTCTTTCCCTTAGGTGATTTTACAGATAAAATTAAGTTTCTTCATCTTCCCAGGTCATAACCTAATTTGTAATAGCCTTTTAAACTATGCGAATAGGAGTTCTCACAGGAAGCTGAAATATTTTTATCGTCTTTCTAGATTACTCTTCCTTATGCAAGGTCACCATTTTTAGTGCCCCATTGTAATGCTGGACCTATGGACAAAAATAAATAAGCATATGAAATTTAGTGCGGTTTGGATACATTTTTACAGGCATAAAGATCAGAAATGTAACACCTTAGAAACATATTTCCTAACCTCATCAAATATCAAATGCAGTTTTTTTGGCAAAGGCTGATTTTATCTATTTTCCTGGAAACAACTTCGGCTACAAAAATTGCCACCAAAAACAGATAAGAGGGTGTTGAGGATGAAGCCGCATGTCAAACTGCTTTTCTTTTTCCTTTACCTTTTTAGAATCAAGCTTGTTGTTGTGCTTTGGATTGTTTTCTTTTTGAGTCTACTTGAGCTTAAGGTCACAAACTAGCAAACTACAGAAACCCTTCTTTGGAACAATTTCCTCCGCCTCTCCTTGCTGCGACATCTTCATGTGCTCTGTGTTGTGGCTTGAGAGGGCGGCGCTTTGTGACGGCGTGCCTGGGTCCGCGATAGCGATTGGTTGGGATGATGATAGGCTACAATGAGAAGGAAGGAAAACTGCTTTTTTTTATTGAACTTTTATCGACCCGCTTTGTTTTCTATTGCGCCACACGTCTATCGATCGATATATATCGTTATTGAATTATCGCCCAGCCCTAGTTTCCAACATCTACAGAAAGTTGCCAAAACTCATGAAGCAGCAAATCAGCAGATGAGTTTATGCCAAATGCATCTTCCACTTTTGTCTTGAAAGTCCAAAGAATATTTTCCACATTTTTTTGGAATAAGATGTTAGACACTGTTTTGTCTCCCTTTTCCTAAGAAATTTAATGTTGTGGAACTCCCGTGGCTATGGAGTTCGCCAGTAGTCTCATTCTTAATTTGAAACTTAAACTGTGGCCCTACCTCAGGAAAGGAAGGTCTGCATTGTTTTACAGTAGATTTTGTTTTTGGTTTCTGTTCAACTCCATGGAGGAGATGTTCTCTTGGAGTAATTTGGTCATGAGAAGGTTCCTCACTGGTCTTTGTTTCACAGGTCGTTCATTATATTAATGTCTAACAATGGGATTTCCTTAAGTTTAATAGCATTTGAACTGGAATTATAACCATTTCCAGACGGATAGATGTTGGTGACTTTGGTTGTTTTCAGATCCTACTTGTAGAGGCAGTTTGGGTTGCTTTGTGAGATTGATTGATTTTTTCCTATTTGGCAGTTATTTTCAATAGTTTTTTTTTTTTTTTTACTGATTTGCTCACTGCTAGGACTCACGTCAGCTCGCCAAAAAATATATAAACTTAAAGTTCATTCATGCTTTAACAAGAATACAGTTGGTGTTTGACATCTGATTATGATGGTTTTGGTGCCGTTTTTTGTAATAAATGAAATAATAAATTAAAAACAGCGCTATATATATTTTGTCAGGTTACCTTTGTTTATTCAGTTGCTGTTTTTTATTGTCTAAATGAGGGTGTCCCAAACCCCTCAATGGATTGCTTGAGATCCATTTCCAAAATACAAATTATATATCAAAATACATAAAAAAAATGCTTTTAAAATCTGGGGCCTTAAAGTCTGTCAGGGCTATATGAATAACATTGTTTGCTTTTAGGGAAGCTTTATGTTTTATTTTATCACCTTTAAATAAGAAAATATGAAAAATTTCAAAAAGAACTTTAAAAGGCATGTTATGAAAAAGAAAATGTTATGAAAAGTACCCTGTCAGCCAAAGTGGGAGAGCCCTATATTATATATTTATTTTCAAAAATCCCAATGGTTTTTCACGTTTAGTTTTTTATTTCATAAATATAAAAAAATACTTTTTTCACCAACTTTTGAATGTATTTTTCTTTTTTTTTTTTTTTGTTGGAAACCCCGCCAATGACCCACACCTCCCCTGATGCCTCTACCCCCATTTTGAAAAACAAAAGCAACAACAAGAATACAAAAGAACCACATAAGAACCTAATTGTTTTTCAGTGTTGTTTATCGTTTCACCACAGATGTAGTTTTACAAAATTCATTGCTAAAACAGGAGCTGGAAAGCCATGGAAAAAAATATTGAAATGACAATTTCAGCCCTGAGCCATGATACAACGGACAAATAAGGCTGCACCACCAAAAAAAAAAAAAATCATTACAAGATTGCTTTCTAAACAGACTATTTAAATGCTTTGCTGATGGTGTGAAAGAGGCTGTTTGCTAAAGAAAGACATTGGCAGTAGCTCAAGAAGATACAGGAAGAAGCAATTTTCTCAGGTTGCCAAAGCATGAAAATAGTTGCCCTTTTTAATGGGTAAGAACATGTTGTGCTCCATCCTTTGTGGAAGAGGAGAGAACAGTGTTGGGAGCAGAAACCTACCACTGTTTTAATCCAAACTAATCCCTGGTACTGTACACTGACCCATCTCTAATTGCTCTGATTTTACATTCGGCTGATACTATTTCATATTTCGTTCCCAGAAAAATCACACTGCAACATCCCCTGTGATGATACTACAAAAGTTTGATTAATTCACAACAATGTTGCTGAAGCACTAATGTAATAAGAATTAAACAGATGTGTAGTTGATGTCTCGAGATTTGTAATCAGAAAGGAAGCATGTCCTGGCATACAGCTAATGTCTTAGCTGTGTGAAGAACCTTATGACAGAACAACTGATTTTAAGCTGCTTTTAATAGCTTTGGAATAAGATAATGAAAATGAGTAACAAGTGAGGATAGTGGTGAAAGTCAGAGAAAAAAACAAGCAAACGGCTGAAATATGAGCCATCTGAAATGGCTTCATTAGACAAGGATTAAAGAGCTGTATCATTCAGCTGCATCTATCAATCTTGTCTGATGCTACCTTTCTCTCCAGCCAATTTTGATGGATGTCTTGATAGTAATGTGATCTAACAGATGGTCCTGGCAGGCAGACCGTTAAACAGTGATACGAAAACACTCACAAAAATAACCTCATGGTTTGAGGACTTTATCCAACCAAAAAAGAAACATGTTTTCTACTTAATGATTTCAAAATAAAGCAGAAAGGTTAAAAAACTGTGTGAAATATGCTGTACTCACAGGTCACCAGTTGTCTCTGGACTGAGGATGTAAAACTAAACTCTACCAAAAATGTATAACATAAGAAAAAGCAATGGAAAAAAAAGCATTTTGATTTGTTATTCTTTAAAAAAAATAAATAAAAAAAGGTTTTTGTTAGCCTGTGCTACAGAGCCAACAGGAATTACTGTATCAACTAAACTGGCCTTTATTTACGTCAGAGCACAAGATGCATAAATGATGGGGTCTGTGTGAATATATATATATATATATATATATATATATATATATATATATATATATATATATAATACCAAATGTTTTGTGTGATCATGTCTCTTTTAGCTTTACACAATTTAAATACTAAAATTACTGTTTCATTCTTCCATTCATCCAAAAGCAATGCTGGACTGAGGTTATTTTCAGAACATGGAAATCTCTATTTTCATTTATTTATTTTTCTCTAACAATGCTACCACTTTTAATTCTCCCGAGGCATAATTGTTATTACTGTGTGTGTCTAAATTAAAGTAATTACTAATTTTATCTATATTACTTTGCAAATGCTTACCAATGATATTGTTTTTTGTTCTGTGGATTCCAGGAAGAATAGCCACTGTCACAGCAAAGGGTAATGGGGATCCTAATGAGGAAATGTAAGTGACAAAAATTAGAGAACATTAAGTAAATTAGCAAAAAATGTTAACACAAAATAAAAGCCATAACTTCACCCTTAGAGATCATAACATAAAGGGTTAACCAGGGGGAAGGTAAGCATAAGTGAATAAGTAAGTAAATAAAAGGATCAAAGGGATAAAATTAGGTGATCAGCTCCAAACAGATGATTAAAACTCTATTTGTTTTGTTTTTTACTCAATCACTGTCAACTTACATCAGATCTGGCCATCAGATCCCCCCAAAAAACAACAACAACAAAAAAAAAACACTTGCCTTATCAGAAGCTGAAAAATATTTGAGCAAGAACAGGAAAAAAAAGTGACCATTTAACAGTTTTGGTGACAACTTTTGGGCACTATAAGAAAGATTTCCCGTGGTGCCTCCATTAATGAAGCAGTTCCCACAGTGCGCTCGTGCTCTCAGAGGATTCCCAAGATCCACTGTCCTTTCATCAGCCTTTGGGCGTTCTGGCTTTGGCTCGAGAAATAATTACTGAACATCTGAAACGCAGGGTAATATTTCTCCTGTCTCTGCCGTACCCCAACCTTCTCCTTCACTACCATCCCTGAGGCCTGATTGCTGAATCATTTGAAGTATGATATGAATGAGGCATGAGAAGCATGAGTGTATAGATGAATAACAAATAAGTGCTATAAGTTTCATGGCCAGTTTTAGCTGTCTACTTGAGAAAAATCTAAAAAAAAATTTGGATCTTAATCTAATTAAAAATAATGCAAAAACTCAAAGAAAATGTACTTACAAATGTAATGTTTTTTTTTTTTATTAGACACTGGAGATCTTGGTGGCTTAATTATTTATCTTCCAAACAACTTTTCCAGGCTACGAAGCATGAAGCTTAATTTCAAAAGGTGGAAAACACCTTTGATCAGCCAGTTTAGTTGTTTCATCCCTTCTATATTTAAAAATATTCAAAGCCTTGTTCCTCTTCATCTTTACATTGTCCTTTTACCTTTTTCCTCCGTGTCATATCCGAACATTTTTTTTTCTACTATTGCATGTTTCTCCTCTTTGCATATAATTCTCTAGCACTGCTAGCAGAACTGCAACTCCACAAACTCCTGCGGCATTTAACAAAATGGACGTCCTGCTGAGAGCAGCAACCACTCCTGGAACGAGTGGAAGATGAAAGGAGTTTTGCAAAAGAGGAAAACAAGATGTAGATGTTAAAAAAGGGCCCAGAAGTAGAGTGCTAAATCTTTGTCTATTAGAAATTACAAGTTTATAAAAAAAAATTTTAATAAAATGGTATTCCACATGATATACAAAGGCATACAAAATCTTCTTTGTAGTAACTTCCTCTGATATTTTCATTTTGCATATATTCTAATTAGTTTATTCCACAGTCTTATAAAGAATGACACAATCTATTCTATAGTATTTCAGTGAAATCTAAGTAAAAGGGTTAAACGCTATGAAGACACCTTCTTCTCTGTGTTTATCTCAATTGTTATACATGCAGCCACCTACACTCCCGGTACAGCGTCCTAAAAGAAAAGAAAAGGCAGATAATGAATCACTGTTACTCTAGACGTTCATCTCTCAACTGTCTTTTGCTTTTCACAGTTCTATTGCTTTCAGAAGTCTACAATTGTGGGCAATATATTTTATCTAATATTCTGTTGACACCATAATTAGGTTTTCTAAGGTTATATAATGTATTTTAACATGGGTGATCTAATAGTCTGAACCCTATTTTTTCGTCTTCTCTGCTACTCAGACCATTTAAACAGATTTTTTAGAAAAAGGGGAAAACATTTTAATATAGTGTACTTTTTCCTGTATTATACTGTATAATTACTACAAGCAAGCCACTTACATCTTAAAAACTCTTTAAATTAACTCAGTTGCAAAAAAAATAAATAAATAAAAGCAATCCTTTTTAGTTAGATGGATGTAACTGAACACTTAACTGTTAAACCATAAGGCATCAAATAAGTTGAACGACACAGCTTAATTGTTTTTTATGACTGAATAACATTTGTGCTTTGTTACCCTGCCACATTAACAATATCTAACCTCTGGGTGTATTTTTTTCACAGTGCACTATAAATCAATTCCTCACTCACTGTAAGTAAACACTGTATTTAAAATACTGGCTCATGATATTTAATCATTCGTATTAAAATTCTTCTCTCCTTTAGAAGCAACCCAACTCCACCAATAACGTTGCCTGTGGTACTGATACAGAGCTGAAGTGCACTTACAGAGAGGTATAATGTCATCAGCTGGCCATTCTGCACACTCCCACGTTTGGAGCAGAACATTCTAGAAGGATATATGACCTTAGTCTACTGGTTATGTACCGTCTTTGAAAAATGATATAGAGAAAAGCTTGGCTCTGATACAGATTTTGTTTTCTGATTATTATTTTTTTTTTATTCACACCTATTAATGTCAAATTTATTGTGTATTACTAAACTGGATCTACAATTGTAAAACATTTAGGAAAACCTTTCAAAGGCTGTTTTTCTTCTAAACAGATTTCACCATATGTTGCATTAACTTAAACAATATTGAAATAAATATTGACAAAAAAAATTCATTTTCAGGTTTTATAATGAACCATTTTAAACTGAAGAAACTGCCTTTTAAATTTTATTCAAATTGTAATTTCGAAAAATGTCAATTTGGTATGAGGAATAAATAAAAGGATCCCCAATTTATTTCTAAATAAAATCACATATGTGGGTAAAGAAAAAAAAGAAAAAAGAAAGGTATAAATCATGAAATCTCTCTTATATTGCCTTGAATAAGCCTTCAGCATTCAGTTTGGTGAGTACATGACAACTGAAGAGAAAGAAGATAACATGGTGAAATCTCAGTCTTCAGAAAGTTGATCACAGCGACTTATAAAACTGTAGGTGAATTTTAGAGGTTTGGTAAAGCTACTTTATCGAAAAGAGCATTGAATATTAAAAGCAAGTAAGTTCACTCCAATAAGAGAAAGCCAGAAATTGAAACAAACTTGAAAAAAAAAAAAATATATATATAATAATAATAATAGAGAACCTACAGCAGGTTATTAGTACTGCTCAGATTAGAAAGCATACCTTGACCATTAGAAAGAGGTGGCACAGGTTTAACATTAATGTGTCATGTTAAATAGAAACACCCAGATTCCCAGAGAGAATGTAGGCAAAGACTAAAATTTATGGATTAATCAAGTGTTCACAACTCTATCTTTAAAACACTAAAACAGATGGGAAATTTTGCCTAAATAAAATTAGATTTAAATAACGAAAACAACAAAAAAAACAACACACTAACTGAGAAAAATAGAGGTGGAACAGTCATGATTTGGGTATCCTCGGCTGCGACACTTTAGGATTAAAGAATAAACCCTCAATTATGCAGCTAATAAGAGGATGTTAGAAACAAATGTGATCTGTAAAAAGAAAAAAGACAAAAATGAACCCTTCAATAAGATAATCATATTACTCCCCTTTCCCACTAGAACAAAAAATGTTTAATCCCACAAGCAAATCAGTTTTTCTGGCAGTGGGAATGGGTGACTGACCCGCATTGTCAAACAGCTTGGCAAGAGACCTGGGTTAAAATCACTGTCAAACTGCTTGGCTCCGATAAGTATACAGTGGGAAAATCAGAACAGGGTCAAACCGCTAATTTATGTGATACCATAAGGCGAAACAAACGTACATCACAACATCGCACCAGTCATCTCTGATCTAAAAAGCCAAAATGCCTCTGCTTACATTCAATAAACAGGGCAGACAAGAGACCAAAAAATAAATAAAAATAAAGTCCTGTTGCTCACCATTGTTTACTTTCCTGATTTCTGTCACACTGATGACATCATCAATGCTAGTTTGGAAGCCGGGGTTAGACCCAGTTTTTCTTGCCAATAGGAAGGGAGCAAAACGCCATTTGTTAGCAGGTCGACTTGTGCGGGAAAGAGGCTTTAGACATGAACTAGTAAATCAACCAAGGACTAGTTGAGAATTAACTGTAGGATGAAACAGAGCTGAGTCATAAAACTATTTCCTTTATCACTTTGACATTTTGGAGGTGAGTATAGACAAAAGAAAATATCTAATCCTCTCAAAACTAAAAGTTCACATCAGGGCAAACCTAGTTTTTTACAGCAAGAAAATACATCGTTCAGTTATAGGTTACATAGATTGTTTACACTTTAGATAACTTTCCTTCCAAATTGACATCTAAATTGTAACATTTCCATACAAAGAAATGTGTATTTGATGAGGTGGTCCAGTTCTTTCACAGCTTTTTTTTCTTTTTTTATTATGTCTGGAATTTCAATAAAAACATTAGTAGGACTTTCATCACGAAAAACATTCTAACAAAACAGCATCCTGCAAAACTTAACCAAAGGTCCTTTCTCTTTCATGTCGAGCACATTATACACTGTGCGAGGGATGTAAAAAAAGAGGGAAGACCAGGTTTGTCTGCTGCAGACAGAACCGTGCCTTGTGGCTGGACCTTACAATCACACCAGCAAGGCCGAACGCAGCATGAGCTCACGCCAAATAAAAAAGCCCAGAGACTTGAAAGCAGATTGTCAAAAGTAAGTAGAAATAAGAGGGATTGGAGGTGAAAGCAAAATGAAAGACTTTTCACTGAAGTATAGATGAACTAAAAAATGAGTTAAAATATGTAAGAGTTTTTAAATTGTGATGAAATACTATTCCAAGGCGGTTTAAATGAAATCTGAAAATATGAAGTTATGTTTTTTTTTTTTTTTTACAACACAAACTTCGAGTTTTCTAGTAGCTTTAGACTTGTGTCAAAAAAACAAAGAGCTGGTCATACAGTGGACTAGTATGCTTCACTTGTTGATAATTTTCAATCTTCTACGGCTTCATTCCCTCACTTTACAGTTGTTGAACAGCTACTAGGGCTATGCTACAGTATGTAATACAAGTCTAAGAATATAATAGATTCACTGCTGTTAAAAATATGGCTACAGAATAATATTTTTTCCCAAGGGGGAACCTTGGTTTTTTTTTATCTGTTTTGATGGTTCTTTTGCACATATTCTTAATGCCTTTAAACAACATAAATCCTTGTTAGGCCTCATGAATCAAATGACCCTTTAATAACCCCACACAATCAATTGTCCTAATTGCCATTAGAGGCTGTGCATTTATCCGTTCAAGTTTTTGCATCTGCTAATTAATAGTTCAATAAACATATAAGACAGTACAAATATTCCATTTGAATAACCAGTTCTAGTCAAACAAACTCTCTTTAAGCTATATTCACATTCACCCAATAACATCCATTAACATGCACATGTTCATACACAGATCAGTATTAAAAAGAGTTGGAAAAGACTGAATATCTCAAAAAATGGTGCAAGTGATTGAAGAACATGTGAACCACAGTTCCCAAAGACAATTTATTGGAGGACATATACTGTCAAATTTAATTCTCAGTATAAGGGACTAAGCATGAAATGTGATCAGTCGCATTGGAACAAATGTTGTGTTGTGGCAATTTGTTGTCTGTATTTTATTTTGAATTGAACAGTAACATAACTATTGCTGTGATTTGATTTTGTATATTGTTCAAGATGTTTGTTTAAATTGCTAAAATTTGAATAAATATATTTGTGGGAAAAAAAAAGAGTTGGAACCATAAAAATGCTGTGATTAAACATCTGAGGGGTTTTCAAACTGTGACTTCAGACCCTGCTGTAGCTTGATAACATTAACCAGCCCAGGCGTGCAACAGACAGGGTAGCTCCATTACAGCTGCTCTATCCCTGGTTCTATACAAAATTAAAAGAAACATGGGGGCAGGGTTTCATGCACACCTCTGGAGGAGTGGATTTCTGCTTCTAATTATTTTGCGCCTTTCCTCTTTCAATTTGGTAAATTAAAACCAAACTTAATCTAAATTATCAGGGTGCAACACCTTTTTCAATACATGGCCTGGTGTTTGTAACCCAAACAAATCAGCCTGGAGCGACTCACACAGAGAAAAGTTGCAACTAGAAAATATTACATTTATTTTTACAGGAAACGTAATCATATTCTTCAAAATATTTATATCTAAGGAAAAACCGCTGATTGCGAGAATCCATTGACTCTCTGCAATCCCTCATACCAAGCATGCATGTAGTGATGGTGGAGAGGAAAACTCCCTTTTAACAGGAAACAACTTCCAGCAGGACCAGGCTCAGTGTGAGCGGCCAACTAAGGCCAACTGGAGTTTAAGGAGACAGAAGCAGAAGAAGACATAAACAAAATAAGTTCTTTGGTGCTTGGGTCCTGGCAGAAGACTTTGATGATAGATATATATATATATATATAGATATATAGATATATATAGATACATTCACTGCTGTTTGAAGATATCAATTAAAATCGTCAGACCGGGTGTGTAATCTTCCCATTATTGTGTAAAATTTGGAACAAACATCCAGTGGCAATTGAGACTACATAGCAATGGATTGGACTCACCAGCACCATACTTTAGTGCAACCTACCATGCATGTAAGACTGTTGGAGCAAAGCAGAGTGAAACACTCAAGCAGTGACAGGAAAACCATGAAAACCTCAAACAGAACAGGCAACCAGCCATGAGGTTAACAGCAAAGCCACCATCACATATAATCATAGGTAATTATGGCTTCAGGATTGAAATTAAAATGTCAAGCATAAGACAAAATTATTAAGGCTAATGTGTGTCTTAATGGGAAGTTTATCTAATTTGGTTAGAGATTATCATTGATTACAAAATAGCACATCTCAGTGATATATATAATAATTGCTATAATTGAATGGGCTTACCTTACCTGCTACAGTATGAGTACTTATGTAAATACGTATATAAAGAAACAACAACAACCCAGCACACTTTGAAATATTCTGCATTTGATGCTCAGACAAACAGATTAGGATTTATGTACTGATACAGATTATGTGTGCAAATTAGTGTATGTTAACAGAATAACTGTTCAAATGTTGACAGCAGACACTAATTGCTTTTAGCAGTTTTATTTCATGTGCGTTTCAAATGGAATTTTCCTGAAGGCTCTACTCACTTGTGTATACAGCGTTTCCTTCTTCATATCTACTCTGTTTACAACAACATGCCACGGCACTGTAATTAAAAAGCTGATGCAATAACCCAAGCTCTAATTTAACTTTTCATCAAGCTGCTTTTCCTTCAGAGGGGGCTTGTTTGAAACTTCCACTGAGTGGTTCTTTGTATGTATTCATCATTTTCTCTGTTGTTACAAATCCTCTTTCAAGTTCTTGTTCTTTCTTTTCATTTTTAAATCACTGAAGATCAGAGAGAGCAAAAAGGAGTGTGATTTAGCAGAGATGCCTTCTCACTTCACAACAGTAGGTTTGGACTAAAATGTGATACTTTAGATCATGTTAGAAATGATCAGTGATTTTTTTCTACTTCATCTCCTGACATAAAACTCAATTTTAAGCACTTATATTTCACATATATGTAGCTACGAGAACTACTTTTGTTTACCCTGTTTGTATGCTTTATTGGTCACACTCAATATGCATTGTGGTTTATTTCAGGTCAGAACAAGTTACTATACAAAAAAATCAGGGAAAATAAGGAAACAAAATGGGATTCAATACTCAGCACTGTAACCTAGCAGGGTCAGATTTTCCTATTTACCATCCTAAGCTTCTGCAGTTGGTGCATTGGCAAATGCAAATAGATATTTCTAATATTTGCTGGAGCAACAGAAGTGTGATTTGACTTAATTGAAGAGCAAGGAAAGTCTGGCTGAGCAGTCAAAGCTGCTTTGCCTGAGTAGACAAAGAACAGAAAATCAAAAGAAAACAATGAGATTTATCAGTGAGAGAAGAGGAAGGCGGCACCGGAACGTACAAAACAAATGATCAAAAGGATTGAAGGCCAGAATTTGGTATCAATAGCGTTTTCATTATATCTATTGACCTTCAAGTCCTGACTAGGCTTCTTTTACATTCCACCTGCTTTAACAAACACTTTTTTAAGTTTCTTGGTTTAAAAAACATACTCAAGAAAACACAAAATTGTTAAACAAATGTAACAACATAACTTAGATCACACATTTCATTGCCCCACTGTTAAGCTAGTGTTATTACAAAAAAGTAAATCTTGGCCTCGGCAGTTGGTGGCTCACGCTAAACTTTGGTGTTGAAGGGTTCTTCCTGTTAAAAGACTTTTTCCTCTCCACTGTCGCTACAAGCATGCTTAGTGTGAGGATTGCATCTGAGTCAATGAGTCGATGCAATCAACTGGTTTTCCTTAGATAGAAAACTTTGAATCAATCTGACTGGATGATCTGGTGAACTGTAAAGTGCCTTGAGATGATATGTGTTGTGAATTTGTGCTATATAAATAAACTGAACTAAATAGAATTTAATTAAAAATGTGACATTATCCTACCACCTTATTGTTCATCTCATTGTTTATTGTATAAAAATCCGTGGACATGATAATAGGGAAAGAACACTGTTAGGTGACCACCTGGGTGCAGCGAAGCAAGTGAACACACCCCCTCCTATAAGCATGACATCATAATTGCTTCCTGTAATAAAGATAGCAAAATGTTGCATTAGAGTAGAAATACTGCAAGGATCTTTTGAAGACAGACTGAGATCAATTAAGATCATTTTAATGCTGCAAAAGATGGGTTGCAATGGTTCATATATGAGTCAAAACAGTCGAAAATTAGGCCGACCACCTGGGCGATTCAGATTGGTACATTTGTCCTGTTGTCATTTGGGTTATATGAGACATTAAGGGTTTTGCAACTGTTGAGCAAAATTAGTTATTTCTGTCACTGAACTTCTTTTGGGATTTTAATAATAGTTTTAACCAACAAATGTTTAATATATGTATAAAACATCATGGGGTTTCCTGCAGCATCAACTCAGTCCATTTTGACTAGAAATCAGAATTGTTTTTCAGGTCAAGACTGAAACTATTTCACCTAAACCTTGATGAAATGACCTTCAATGTAAAACACAGTAAACATGTTGGGAGAAGATAGTAAACAGGGTAAGAAGTTATAGTACAGATAAATAGAAAGACAAAAGATGGGTACAAAATAGTGGTCAAGGTAAGGGAGATAATGAAATGACATTAAGTAGTATAAAGCTTCAATTAAGAATTTCACGTACACATGAAGAATGGAGCCTAGGGGTTCGACTGAATAAACTGATTGCTTGCCTTCATCCGCCTACGATACAGCCAATCAGTTTGAACCACATCTCCACGACAGCCAGTCAGCATCCAAAGTTAATCTTAAAAGGCCTCTGATCCGCAACTCATCTGCTACCCAGTGCGCAGGCGGCGGTGGTTGCACTGTGTAACTTCATTCAGATGACCCAGTAGTATCAGCTCACACAATCCACTGGATCTCCCCATAAAGCTCAGCACACTGTCTCGCCAACCAGCAGTCTACAGACTGACCAACTTCGTCTATCTCCATTCCACCACCAGTTTCAGGCCTGGGGGGGAACAGCCCTGTTCTTTACTCCTGTTAATGCATATCATTCAAAATTCAGCTCTATGTTTCCTGCCGAGGTCTGAACACCAAAGAAGTAAAAAGTAATTGTAACACTACATTTCTTCTAATTGTCTTGTCTCTAAGTGTGAGTTTTTCATATTGAAATATTCTTTAAAGGGTTTTAAATTGTTTAAAAAGTACAGTTTACTAATTACTGTAAGCAAACAATAACTTTCAATAGAGCTAGATGTATTCAATACTGGTTATTCTAATTCTAACACATTCATATAAAATGAGAGAAAATCTTGATGGAAAGCTTCATCAAATTTAGTTCTTGTAATTATTCCCTAGGATCACCTCTAATTTAGTAAAGTTTACATATTTATCTGTCCATAATGCTTTAAATCAGCAGCTTGTTTGAAGGTAAAGAAGGTGCTGACAGACTCGAGATATGTGATTACTGGGAGTGCAGTGCATACACTAAAGCAATTACAGCCTAAATGGGAGAAAATGAAAATTTAAGGAAAACTTCATGACAAAACAAAATGGCTCCTAATGAGGACTGAAATGTGGGTGAAAGGTTTGAATTGATATTTTGGATTTATAACCAACTATTGGTAACAAATCTCTGTAAGCAATTTCTCTGTTAAAATTCTTGTCAAGTGCTTCCCAAATTAGGGTGCATTGCTTAGCTTGTGGTTTTTCACCAGCTGCTGTATGAAGAGGCTGACTTGCTGCCATCTGGCAACTGAGAGCTTCTGGAAAAGCATTGCTTGTGGTTGAGGCAGTGTTGCTGTATTTCACTACAGTGATTTCAACCAAAGAAGTAGGTTGATTATAATTGGATGGACTTACAAAGACTAATTAAATTAAGTTCCTGAGCATTCTAAGATACTTGCCTCTATTGCAGAGGAAGGTTTTGATGTTTTCTGATGTTCACTGTTGTCCCTATGGCCCAGATATTAAATATTAGGGATATATAAAATATGTGCCTACAGTAGATATTTAACTGTGATAAAGCCAATTAGAAAAATGGCTAAAAATTATTAACAGGAGTCTACTAAATCCAAAGCTTGTTTTTGTTTTATTTATAAAAATCTATTTTTAACAGAGTTGTGTTAAATCTGTGGTCACACTTTCCTATCTTGACGTGCTAGGATATTAAAATGTGTGCCATGTAAGAAAAGTGGAGATTTTGAATGGAACAAAAGAAAAAGACTTGTTACGTACAATTATAATAAGGAAATACACATTTTACACATAAATCATGCAAGGTAACTTTTTTTTTTAAGTGTAGACATCATGGGATTAAGTAATATTATTTGGTATGCTGCAGTATTTGAAAATGACATAGAATGGATCTACTGGACACATGATGTGCGTAGTTGCAGTGCATACTTGGGTGACTTTCTGGCATTCTAGCGACATACTTGTGAATGCTTTACAAAAGATTTGAAGAATGAAAAAAAAAACTGTTGAATGATTTTAGAAATCAGTGTGTTCATTTCGTTGTTTATGGTTTTGTTGTTTGTGTACTATTTAAAGCCACAGTTAAAATTTTTAACGATATCTAATGTTCGTACTGCAGACTGCAGCAATATGAACCGCACCCCTTAGCTTTCTGCTGTCAGAAATGCGAGACCCACTCCTATGAAATTATAAATAGCAATTTCTGAGGCAACGCAAACATAAAATAACATACGTATGTAAAATATATTTAATTTCTGTCAGTAAATCCATGTATATATGACAGATTGCAGCTTCAAAGAAAAAACTGTGTTCATATTGTTGAGATCCATTTTGTTATTCCCTAATTAAAAATAAGACTGCATAGGAATGTTTCCCATAAAAGCTTTGACTACATAAAAGATACAAAAAGCAATACCAAATGGCATTGGGCCAAAAACGAAATGTTATTCTCTTGATATCAAAAATTGTCAATAAATCCCTGAAGAACCCATTGAGTCGGCCATATATCCATTACCCTCTCAAACAGAAGAGTAGAACTTTCCTATTGCATGAATATGGCAGCATCATTTAAAGAATCTGCCTTTCTCATTGAAGAGTTTCAAAGTGACTAACTTAGAGCAGCCAGCGCCAAATAGCCAACATGAAAGCTTTCAGTTATTTTGGAAACAGCAAGACAATATCTCCCAGTGAGATTTCAAAAAATGCTTAAATCCAGCCGTGAAAAGTTTTCATAACTCTGTATTAGATATTCAAACCTGCATCAACATGCATGTGGCAAAGAACTACATAATGTTGATGATGCAGACTGTAAATTATTTAAGGATCAGTTTGTAAATAATGCATATAGAATATATGTGATGAAAGTTGTTACTTTCAGGTAACAATAAAAGCTGTTATTTTACATAACTTAAAACATTAATATTTTTAATTTGCTCATTACCCTGACAAAATAAAAAAGGTTTTTAATACATCATCATATGGATGAATTTCTCTTCCAGATGCAATTTCAATGTGCAAACATTTGCCAAAGGTGAACATAAATATTTGTTTGTAGTATGAGAACTAAACTTCCAAACATCAAGATGTCTATCTAAAAAAAATGAGGACTGAAGACTAGAATGTTGTTAAACCTTCCAGGCTCATTTTAGATTTGCCGTAAGAGCAAGGACAATGTGATCCATCAAACTTAGCTTTGTAACGTATCTTATAATGCCCTGTAAAAAGGTAAAAGTAAAAATGCAGCATAAAACCCTTTATCATAAGAAAACAGTGCATGAATCATTATGTAAATGCAGGAAGCTACTGAGGCCTTCCCATATTAGAAACTGGATGTTCTTTATTCAAGTAATAAAAAGTAATTAAGTCAAAACAACCAAAGTGAAATTGGTTCATATCCTAATGAGGTGGTGTTAAATGCAGTTTGTTCAACAGAGAGCAATTAGTACATTTATTTACATCTTTCATAAAAAAAAAAAGTGTCATAAATGGGAGGGTAGCAAAAATACAGCTGCATTGCACAACAGCTGCCACTGCTGACAACTGTCTGTAGATGTAATATCTCACAACTATAATTCCTGCATATGCACTGTACCTTACTTCAATTACAGTACAACACTTCCTTGGGTTTTTTCAGTGGCATTATACCTGTTAACAGAAGAGCTTTGAAAACATTTGTAGATCATGTAAGAGCAAACTGCTTGTACTCAGCATCTTCCACTTTAACCAGGTTACGGGGGCAGCAGTTTCAGCATAGATGCCCAAACTTCCACGACACCAAAAACTGCTGATAAGTTAAAAAAGGTCAGAAAATAAAATCTCTCAAAGGTGTATTTAGACTATAATTGACAAGGTTAATTTCTTAATCAGCACTTATAAACTGTTAATCATGTTTTTTCTTGTGAAATGTCAAGGAGCAGCAGCAAGAAGAGCCAAAAAGGAATTGTTTACTGGTGTGTAAAAAAGAGCATCAAAGACCATTTCTTGATTAGATTTTGGCATGTTTAAGGTAAAATTGGAGAGCTCTCAGAAATCTGGGAGTCAAAAAAAAGGATTGGATTGCCAGTGCATTCAGTTGTAAATAAACACAACGAATAACTGTCTGCTTGCATAAAGGAGGCCTCAATAGATAGCCCGGCCAGTGCGACTGATCTACTCTGTATACACAGCGTATTAATCTGGAAAGGGGCTGATAGAGCCACAATTTAAAGATAGGACTTACAGTGTCAGCGGAGACATTTTGGAAAAAAATAGATTGCTATGAACATCACATGCAAACCCTTATAAAATTGTAAATATGTTTAAAAATATAAATCCCTTTATTGTCCCACAATGAGGAAAATTCACTCTCTACATTTAACCCATCCCCTTGGTAAGCACTGGGCTGCCACTTGTGTGGTGCCTGGGAAGCAGCGTGGGGTCTTGCTCATGGACCCAAAGTGTGGGCTGTGGGGATCGTACCGAGTACTCATAACCTTCTCAGATCACAAGCGCACTAACCACTAGGCTAGCACTCCCCAAGCTCAATCGGGACATAATTGAGGGCATCATGACAACATTGCTCTGTTGCGTTATGGGTAATCCTAAAGCAACCATAAACTCCAACTTCCTGCATTGTGATTGCAATATTTTGTTTAAAGTCTGAGAGTTACCAGACAGACTGATGCCCCAAGTTAGTCTGGATGGCCAAGCTACTCAACAGAAGCAATACAAGTAATAGTATTGTCATAGAGGTTGTATTTAAGTTTAACAGTAGCTTCCTCTGGTCTTTTCCCATTTGGTTGTGACACCATCCAGGAGAGTGCTGCTGCCATCAACACCTTTGTGTTCGAGATCAGCCTGTTTTTCAGATTAGTCCTGTTTTTCTGACTGTGACTGGCTGGATGTGCTCTCTTCATCCTCTGAAATAGGAGCTGGCTCAGAGCTTGTCTTTCTGGCTGTATGTTTCCTGTACAGGGCAGCCTGTGGAGCAGGTTAACAGCTGCCTTTTGGGTTTCTTGTTTTTAAAAGGGAGTTTTTCCTCCCCACTGTTGCTACAAGCATGCTTAGTGTGAGGGATTGCCTTCGAGCCAATGCGTCGATGCAATCAACTAGTTTTCCTTGAATAGAAAACTTTCAGTTTGACTGTATGATGACTTGAGATGACATATGTTGTAAATTGTCGCTATATAAATAAACTGAATTGAAATCAGGTGGCCATATCAGCAAATGTGGTAGAGGACCAGTAATGTAGCCATAGTTTTGAAAGGAAAACTTACAGATTATATGAATGTTCCATAACGAACAACAGTACAAAACAAATTCTTGGATTGTGGTCTAAAGATTATAGAACCCCATTTGTGCCTGCCATACAAAAGCAAGTTTTGGACTGAATACAGGACCCTGTCCATCATAGTCTGGCAAGGGGTTCTCTGATGATTTTCTCATTGATGTTGCTAATTGTTTCATTCTTTAGCTGTTGTTTCTCTTTGTTTTAGCATTCACTTTTGTTGGCACTAAGATTTTACTCCTATTTACTTATTTTTCTCCGTCTACAAGTTGTTTTTTTCTATTTTTGATGTTTCTAAGAATAGTATGATGATGTTTTGTCAAGGCTGGTCTTTCAGTTTGTTCCTTTAAATTGTGCCAAAACAATCTGAAAAAAAGAGCTGCTCCCTTCTGCAACATGATAGCAAGGGCCATAGATGTCTCTAGAGAGAAAACAGAAAGCACAGATCACAAGTAGAAGGACGAATGGTTACGCAATTCAACATGGTAGAAAGAGGGGGTCATGAGTGGCTGCCACCAGATACCAAGGGAAGCAGGTTGTCAAAAACCTTTAAATGACTGAAAAAAGGTCTGCAGAAAGACTTAGTTGCAGTAGACACTGAGGTTTTATTTTCAACAGTAAGCCGAATACAGGCCCTCCATGTCTGAACTCCAAAACATACAGCATACCACTATTTAACCAATAGCAAGAAATAATCCAGTTAGAATTTGTTCACAAGAATATAAATAAGCTAGAAACTCTGTAATGCTTAGATGCTACTTTGCAGTGTCGTACACTGAAAACGTTCCATAATGCAGATGGAAAGATTGATAGACTCAAGAATACCTACAGTAGATAGATTCAAGGAAACTATGGGAGAAAACATCTTTCCATATGTGAGGAAGCTGAGGCTAGATTGTCACTGACCTTCAAATGGAAATGATACCATTTATCCCTCAAATTACATCAATAATGCTCTGTAAAATAAAGAAGTGCAAATGATAGGTCCGTATTTTAAACTCTGTTGGAACTTACTTGAGAAACAATGTGTTAATTCTATATTTTGCTAATAGACCTGATTTCTGGTAAAGATTATATCATTTCAAGACATTCTATATAAACTTGCATATAAAAGCAGCTAAGCAAACAAAACAAAAAACATAATTTTGTCCACATGTAAACCAACAATCATTAGGCATATTATGTGATATGCCTGAGTTCAGTCTTTAAAAAGCCATTAGCAGAGTGTATAAGTGTAGGCATAACAATGGAGCCCAAAAATGACTGTTAGTCCAATAATGTAATGAAAGTCATGTACAATTGAGCCCCTTATTAAACTTAATACATCCTCTGCCAGTCTTCTTTCTTCACTTTTCTGACTGACATTCTACTGCCAGATGTAGCAACCACTAAGTGAATGTATATGACTTCCTCTTTTTTATTATCAGTAATAACATTAAGACACAAATTCAGACTGGAAGACTCATTTCAGCATCACCTGCATTCACTCACTTCATTATGTGCCTGTGCACCAGCCAATCAGAGTCAAGTCCTCATTCCTCTTCAGCCAACCATCTTGTAAGGTTCTGCTTAAAGCTAACAGACTCTTCTGGTCAACTGAGCTTCTACCCTCCTCCACCTCATCTTCTCCATCATGCTCTCAATCTCTTCCTGGTTTCTTTTTCCTCTGACCTCAGCTCCACCACCATTGGATTAGAGAGGAAGACATCTTTAACCCTAATCACAATGATTTTGAGTCTCTCTAGGTTGAATTGTGCAATTAAAGTACCAGGACCTTTTAAATCCCTTGTTTGCATGTGCATAAAATCATGTTTAAGCCTTTATAAACTTTGCTTATTAGATCCAAACTTAATTTTCTCAATGACTGCATAAATGAGCAAAAGAAAAAAAAACTTACTTTACTTAGCAGACTTATTTATTTTTTATCTTTGTTCAGGGTTCTGACAAAAATCAATAATGAAATTCAGTCTACACTCATCTTAGCTCCCACATGCTTTGAATAATAATTACTTTGCAACATTCTAATCAAGAAGATCCTCTTAAGACTCTTATTTAGGCCACACATTTTAATTTCAAATGTGACATTAGGTATGCAACTCTCCATTCTGTAAAGGTGATAACACCAAGATTAAAAAAGAAGAATGCAAAAAAAAAAAAAGACTTGTTTCTTCTGAAACTTTCTCATCTAAGTTGGCTGCAATTGCTCCCTACAGTTGGGCAGTGGAGCAAGGTGATTCTACGATAAGTATTTTATTGGAATAGAAAGCCTTGAACACATATTACACTTTATTGATTATGTCCCACTACAATGAGAAATTATTCCTGAAGAGTAAAAATGACACAGAAGAAGATTTGCGAGGGGGGTAAAATGCTGCCAAGAAGACACACAGTGAGAGACAGCTGAGGCTCCACTCTGATTTTGCCATTCCGCTTGTGTGCCTTTCTTTTGGTGCGTGACAAGCCGTCTCAAGGGGTCCGGAGCTCAACCTTAGCAGCCTCCAGTGATCTTTGGGTCAACCTATTAAAACACAGACGCACAGCAAACACCAGAAACACACACACATACTACCATAATAGATTTAGTGGTTTATTCGCAGGGACTCCACACTGGGCCTGAGGTGATTTATCACTTCCCTGAACTACACACAAAAATCTGCCTGTGTATGCACCTAAAGAAATGCACAAACATGCACTCTCCTGGATACATTTTTCTGGGGACCAAAAGGGCCTCTGTGTACCAACAGAAGCCCTTTGGAAAAGCAAATGGACAACCTTTATCTTAAATTTCTTTTCTGAAACACCTGCTTTGAGTTCTCCCCTCATTCCCTCTTTGATTTAAATTACATGCTGTTTATCTGTTTGACTAGGTGGAATTGAGAAAATGGACTCAAATAAAAGCCTGTGAGCAGCAGTAATTCAGCAGCAGGCTACAAAGGACAAGCCAGCCACCCTACAATATTTGTTAGCTGTAAAATGAAACAACAGAACATAAAATGAATCTCGCCCTCATGCCACTGAGGAGTGATTTGAATACAAATCTAGAGTAATGACAGCAGAAGTGGCAGTAAGGCTATCTATCAGTGGGCTGCAGCGGTGACGCTGGAAGTCTCGTTTAAAACCTGTTCGCCGTTCAGTGAAGTCCACTCTCTCCCCTATCTCCACACTACTTCCTGGTTAATGGGTTTATTTGTCATATTTCCTTGGTTTTCCAGCAGAAGCACAGAACTGAGGATCATTGTTTAGTGTTTTTATTTAACAGAACAATCATAGGAGCCAATGAGGAATGCAGGGGTGCTGGGGTTCATCTGGTGATTATGCAGCCTCTCTTCCTTCTAGGCATGTTGCTGACCCAGACTGAATTGATTAAATAGGACTGCTATGATTTTCAGCATGGCCCATCCTTTGGAATGCCAATAGCATTACTCCGCCGAGGTCGTTTTTCTTGTGCCGAAGTGACTACATACTGCCCAGAAAGCTGAGGGTTACATGGATTTATGTCCAGTATGGGAGTTTTATTCAACATGCAATATGAGCTTTCCAGCAACATGTTGATTTGGAAGGAGGGGTTTTGTAAGTATTTATTGATAGTTTCAGTGATCGCTACTAATTGGGTCACATCGTGGCAGTTAGGTCTCAAACAAACTGCTGGAAAGATGTACTTGTTTAGAATTTTGATAATGGGGTGTGGTCTCAGGTTCAAGTCCCTGCCTGTTGAATATTTATTTTCTCCTTTCTCTCAACACCATTTCCTGTCAGCCTACTTTTAATTAAAGACCAATGCGAGTACTAGACCCCAAAAGCTACTGACTTCCTGTTGCATACCTGGCAGCAAGAGCAGTTCAAGCTAACCAACATTTTCTTGTTTTGTTTTCTTCTTTTCTGTGAAGGAATTCTACCAAACCAAATGCTTTTAAATATTTTCTGGATGAATATACCCTGTTTTGGGTCATGCCACATTATCTTTATCTGTTTTTGTTTCAGGCTCTGACACGGCCTCTCCAAATGAGATGGGTTATTTAAGCCAAAAGGGAAGTTTTTGATGTTCTTTGGATCATCTTCCTGCTAAATTACCCATATATACAGTAGCAGCCGTTCAAAATGGCCCTTCCCTGTCAAACGCCAGCCGAATGGCAGCTTAGTCCCAGCCAAATCTCCTCCAACTTCCAGTGACTGGTCTTCTTCGAGGCATGAATTTTTTTTACGCTGACTCCATGCACCGAATTACAGGGTGTGACCAGGAGATGACGATTATCTTTAGATCTTAATGTCCACAAATCATGACAGAAAGAATATTCTAGTGCAAAGATTGGGGGACCAGCCAAGGACCTGGGGACATTTTGAATGGCTACTACTGTAATCTTAAAGGGACATTGTATCACTATTTCTCGGAAATCAAGGACTGCATTTTACATATGTGATAATATTGTTGCCTTATTACCTCCTCTAATTATCATATACATTTTCACGAGTGAAGTATTCTATATCAGTTTACATAAAGCTAGTCTCTCATTTGCAAAGCTCCATGACAGTGTACTTCTTAAAATGTAGAGAAGAAGGTTAGGGATAAAATAGTACTAACACATGGAATAAAAATGCGTTTCCTCTTGCTGACAGTCCGATCTGAGTAAGAAGGTGTTGAAGGTCATTTACAGATACTAATCCAACAACCGAAAGTCTGCAATAATGCAACCCAATAAAGGACCACTGATGCACAGCAGCAGCACTAGAAACAGGTTCATGATCCCCAAGAAAGTGACAAAGCGAACCTAAAGGTTACAACATGAAAATAAACATCAGACAGGCCTTCTCCAAGTGGAAAGAGCTAATGAAGGAGAGAGATTTTAAAAGGAACACCCAAGTTGCCATGTTTCCCTTGACAAGTGAACTTTATCATCTTAGTTGGCATAAAGCAAAATTTTTCTATTCCCAATAATTAGACAGTGTTGCTCATTACCACAGAAAGAATAGCAGTAGGTCCTGCAAACAAATACAGCAGCAATCAGAATTGTCGGGTTACGTGGGTTTAGGAGCTTTCAAAGCTGTGGTGAATGCTTGCTTTGTTACACTAAATACCAATTTGTTATAACTTGACAGGGTTACATCTTGGTTCCATCAGCATTGTTGAGGTTTTTTGACACACGGCGAGTGCAGTGATCGCAAAACACGTTTGATGCAGTGATGTGCTAGCGTATAGTGCTTGTTTAAGTGAAATATCCCCTTTTACAACTAGAAGAAAGCAATTCTTACACAATATCCCTATTTAGAACATAAACCTTTGACTGGAGATTGACCTCCAGGAATTTCTGCCGGAGGACAAAATTCATGACAGTTATTTACAGTAATTCCTCTAGATCCTTAAGAACTAGAGCAACCAAGGACCATTGCACCCTCAGCCTCATGTTTGACTGTTGCCGTTTTGTTTCGATAGGTCTGTAATATAACAGAATAGTTTTATTTTTGTCTTGTCAGTACACAGATTTTGTTTTTCCCCACAAAGTTTTATACGTTTTTGGCAAATGTGTAAAGGCTCTTTATAAGTTTTGATCTGCAATAGATTCTTTGTTACTATTATTATTATTATTAACAATCTAGCACCAATCTAATCTAAAAAAAGTCAGGCCTCTAGCACTTTTAAGTAATGATTATGAATGCAATGGTTGTTTCTAGGAAGACTGCAATAATTTCTAAAATGTCTTAAAATGTGAAACAGATTGCTTTTTTGGATCTTTATTCTTAACATCATTAAATTTGCTTTATTTAAATAATTATCTGGTTCAAAAGGTCTAGCAATAAATCTTGGGCGTATCTAGTGTAATCTAAACAAAAAAACATTTTAATTACAGTTAATTCACATTTTGAGAAACAGTTTTATATTTATATCTATATAAAAATGTTTTCTGCTGGGAAGATTGCTGTAAATTGGTGACTTTAAAATACAATTTGTTAGATTATCATAGACATTAAAGCACACAGATTCACTGTGTTTATTATTCATGCTGGAAAGAAGAACAATTTAATTTCATGGCTGAAACCCGAATAGTATTGCCTCAAAGCAAAACATTAATTTCTCTGACAGAATGATTCAAGGTTGTCATTTTTTCTTTTTTTTTTTTTCATTTTAGAGAGCTGGTCGATAGAAATGGAAGTCGGAGCTGCCAAGCCTGCTGCCTGGTTTTGTGGTGACTGAAGGACAAAGTGGACAATCTCAGCACAAACCTTACAAAATCAGCATCAAGCAACATTTTAGATTTCAAGTAAAGGTGTTAACTGAAGCACAGGTGTAGTGGATGGAAAAACTTAGGATAGAAATACAGCAGAAACTATTTGTATGTTTTTATTTAGAGACCAAATGTATCATTTCACCACAACCATATGCAACACAAAGTTTTGTAAGAAGATATTAAATAAACATTGTTTATTAGAGTTTGGCAATTAACAATCCCTTAACAAATGTGGATTTTTAATAGATTAGTTTGAGAAAGTAGGGTTCAACATTTAAAGTCCTTCACTGGCTCCTCTTATTTTAGACATAGTTTTGAAATAGCAACAATTTGAGGCACTCAATGAAATCAGGTGTTTTCTGTAATGTTCGGGAAATTTTAATTTACATGTTGACAGGTATGTTGGTTCACTGTTCATGAGCAAGATACTTTCATTTGTCTAGGACACTTATAATATTTTATTCTACAGAATCATAATTTAGTCATTTAGTGCTTGATCATCTACTTGAGTTTTGCAAAAAATCAACATACATGATCAGGATGGCTGAGCAATGAACAGGTGTGTCTTAAACTTTGTATATGTTTGATAGCAGGGCTGTTACAAACCAGTGAGTTTTTTTCTTCTGGAAGCCTAGACTGGTGAATAATTTGGGTTGCAAGATATTCTATACCCCATGCTGGATTTTTTATTTATGAATCTGTAGCTGTGTTTGATTCACTTAATAAACACGTTTGCTGATTTTTTTTAAATGTCACTGACATTTTATTAAACATATACATCCAATAACAACTTTTAAATGTATTATTTTTCACCATAAAACTGATTTGATAGTGAAACTGGCATGAGTAGCTGGATCCTATGCCGGAACCGCAAAATTTTGTCAATAAAGCCGGCTTGCTTATCCAGCAGGTTGAGATACTATAAGACTGAATGCATTTCCTGTTCAGTTTTTATTGGTATATTTAATGTGGTATGGCAAGTAAAACTTTTCTCCTTTTACCCATATTATGTAATGAAATTCGGTGGGGATGACAAATGTTTCTTGCATTTTCATTTTTTTTTTTTTTTTTTTTATAAAAGTGATGACACATGGAATCAAAATGATATAGAGAAAATAATATTGGTGTAAATGATTTAGAGTTTATGTTGGAACCTGGATTTTATTTAATGCTCTGTGTGGATAGAGAGATTTTGTACGCTGAGAATGTGTGAGGGAAAGCACAAATGTGCATGTGGGCAGCTTGGAGGGAACACTGACATGTTTTACTTCTGGTCTTCTAAAGTCAGTGTATTTTAAAACATTTGACTGGTCACAAAGCTGATGGAAGTTATTGCTGTCAGTTCCAATGTCATTGTATTTATAAAGCCCATTTATAATCAACTGTGGTTTATCAAAATGACTCGCAGTTACGCCAACAATTACTAAATAAAAACAGAATAAAACTATCAAGAATAAATAAAAAAAGCAAAAGAGTTAAGATAACTAAGAACTATTAAGCATCTCCATCAAACATCAGAAAAAATTATTAGATCTATAACAGTGAAAATATGTGTAATGTTTCCTAAAAATAGACATGGGGAATACAGTCAATTTAATATCCTGATAAACTGATCTGCTTTAAAGCACAGAACGTCACAGGCTAAAACTGCTAAACAACAGCTTATAATGAAGGAGATATTGGATCTTGAGTCTGATAGATTGATATTTTAAAAGCAGAAATCTTTTCACCAAAGTATAAAAAAATTTCTGAGCGAAATTTTTAGAAACACAGATTAAAATTTTAATAAAAGACATAAACAAAACCTCATGTCTGCAGCTGTTAAGAATTGCTGTATGCTCAAATACATTGCAAGCATTACCTTTGGCACAAATAGTCACTAAATATTTCTGAAGAGACCTGAAGTGATCCTTTTTCTGTTTCCTGACAGCACGTCTCTATTAATGTCTGAGGAAAAGAGTTAGTTACATTTATCAGGGCTAAAATAATGGTTTGCTGTGTTTGATTTATTGTGGAGCAACAATGTCTAAAATATCGGAACAAGCAGTTTAGAGGCTTCCCAACACTTATTTTAGGGCACAGGTTCCAAAGAAGGAAGTATTTAAGGGTTAAAAAATGCTTTTACAGTTAAAGGTCAATACTGCTATATGTTTTAGGAAAAAACAATAAACAAACAAAAGATTCAGTTGATTTGACAAACAAGTATAATATGCCCTGATTTAGCAGGCCTGAGGTAACAGATATTCTAATTAATATATCCTATAAGCCCACAAACCCAAAAAACATCCTCTTGGTTTTATTAACTACATTAAAGAAAAAGAAAAAAAAAACGTTCCCACTATAGAATTTGGCACATAAAAGTTATGTTACCATGTTACCAAATAGGAAAGCTTTGGTCTCCTCTAAGACTGAAATAATTAATCGGATTAATCGGGATTTATCAATTATCAAAATAACTGTCAACTAATTAAGCAATCGACTAATCTTCACCTGGAGTATAGAGACTCTAAAATATGCCTTAAGCTGTAGGGATGGGAATCGAAAACCGGTTCCGTGTGTTCCAATTCCATGGCACCATTTGGCAGCTCGCTTAACGATTCTCTACATGGTCCCAGGCAGCACCAGAGCCTAGTGCTGGGCAGGATGACTTATGTCACCTTTTTTACGCAAGTTACGCACATGGCATGATATATATATATTTTTCATATGTTTTTCACACATTGTATGCAAACACTATAGTCTCGAACTGCAGACAGAAGACTTTCAGCAAGTTCTCAGGACCTATTCACAAAGATGGGGCAGACTGTTTTGAGTTGTATTGATCATACATGAAAATACTCTCAAGAAGCCAAGAATGTCTGGGCAATGTTTTCTCTAAGCTTGTCCAAAGTGTTTCTGCTTTGTGAGCCAAGAGAGCAGACTGTGTAGGCGAGAATGTACTCTCTGTGAGGTCCTCACACCACCAAGATCCAAACAGATTAAAGGCTGTTTCTGTAACCTGAACACACACATTAAAAACAAATCACACTGGAGCACCTGCCTGACGGTGATTTGTTTTCAGATGCTGGTCAAACAGATCCATTTGTCTGTGGGCCCTTCCAGCAGCAGGACAGCTTAGTCTCCAATGCTCATAAAAATGCCAACTGAATTTACATCAGATAGGTGTGAGCGTAAATTCAGAATCAGCAACTATGGCCTGACTGGAAGACATGATGGCCCCTTAATGCTCAGAGGTAAGTAACTTGAGTCCCAATGAGGCAGCAGAGGTAATGACATTCTTTTTTTTTTTTTTTTTACTGTGGTTAACCTTTAGCTGAGATGCAACACC
The DNA here is from genome assembly GCF_016077235.1 of Cyprinodon tularosa. Classification (NCBI taxonomy): domain Eukaryota; kingdom Metazoa; phylum Chordata; class Actinopteri; order Cyprinodontiformes; family Cyprinodontidae; genus Cyprinodon; species Cyprinodon tularosa. Next base: position 934,990 of record NW_024038178.1, read on the forward strand.
CTGCTTCTATCTCCTGTGTGCACAGTAGGAAGGTTTAGGAATCAGGAAATTATGCATGTTCGGGGGGTAGGGTGGATTTATAGCATTGGAAGACAATAATAAAGGCATTCAAACAGTGTAAACTAAAAAGACATGCTTTAGTTAAACAACTGTATTATACCTCCACAAAAATAAAATACTCTAAATGTTTGAAGGGACACAAAACATTTATTTAAAAAGACTACAATTTTTAGACAAAATAAATTAAAATTGATAATGGCTACATCTAATAAAAAGCTCCTGTAGTTTTTTAACAACTGTATATTCTAAAAGGTCACTGCAGTAAAGTAGTGAAGACTTCAGTAGTCTTGGTATGGCTCTTATTTTTCCATAGAATACATTTACCATTTATTCTCATTTTCCAGGTTAATATGTAGCTTGAGTGAAAATTCAACCTGGAAGACTTTTAATCAGCCCAACCTGGAACCCCTGCTGTTGTTCCTTGCTAAGGCTTCAGCCAATCAAGGATGAGCCGCACCCTCTTCAAGCCAATCATTTCTCAAGACACTTCTTTAAGACAAAGGCTCAGCTTCCCCATTCAGTGGTACAGCGGAACTTTGAAAGCACCTGCTGAAATCCGGTTGTCACAAATTGCTTTAAATTTGCTGTACATCTCCGTGCCTTGCAGATCCAGGTCCCTCCCCTTTCAGTATCCGCATTTCGCTCATGGCTCTGCTACAACTCATCCCGGCTGGCTTACCCAGCCCTTCTCATGCTCACCACGGTCTCCTGCACCCACTCAACCCACCCTCCATCCATTCGGACTTTAGCTGCCCCTCCCATCTGCCTTCAGCCTGGCTGAAGACAGGCATACACTGTACGATATTTTCAATATTTGTACACAGCTGCAACTCAAACTATAAAACGAAACAGAGTTTAAAAGTTCACAGCTCAAGAAGCATGTTCTTACACAGTAAGGCCAGATGCACTGATGCAAGTCCAAAAACCATATGTGGGGCTCAGCGCTGAGAGATGGCGCTGGTCAGACTCATTAATCTAGAAGAAGAAGCTCTAGTTCCATTGTTTGCACATGCACAGTGCGCAATGTTCAGGTAATTCAGCTCATACGCTCGTAGCTCTGCTTCAACAGCAGGATTTGCCCATGAACACCTGACGAGGGCCGACAGAATTTCAAACATTTTTATTTTTTCTCTCGACCTTCCGATTCCTCATCGGTAGGTGGTTGTGAGAGGCTAATGCCCCTCATTACCCCTGTAAACTACAGTACGCAGAATGTACGATAAGGATGAAACTCGGCCCCGATCCCAAAGATTCTCGCACAACCGGAGAATCGTTCCGAAAAGGGCAAAAACTTGTACAGTGTATACCAGCTTTTACTGATTTCCACAGGTGAGAGGCATTTTTCCAAACCTGCAAGCTATCTTTTATCCAAGTTCTTTGCTTCTTAACTCTCTTCCTTATCAAAGGGAGCATTCATTTTTATGCATATTTATACATGTAGAGTCATTTATTTCATGCTTGTTGTGGATTTCAGTGGCTTTTCTCCCACTGTGTTCTCCAGTGCATAAGGGAGTGCCTAATTATTTCCCTATGGTGCCATATAACACTACGACTTCTCATGCTGTCAGATCAACAACTTATTGCTTGCTTAACCTCTATGTAAACCTGCTAAGCAAATGACTAGTGATGGTAAGCTTACATTACTTCCTTTTTCTTTAGATTCATATCCTCTTAATTTCTCAACCCTGTGTATATACTAGCCAACCCATCTTCAGAGCATCACATCTCAACAGAGCTTTACTGCTCTCAGCACATTACCGTGCATCTGTCCTCTCAGCATTTCATCAGTGCTACTCCTCTATCCTTTTAACACACCATTAGCGCACCTGGCCCCTTTGACGCATCAACAGCGCATCTTTAGCGTATCTGCAGCACACTAAAAATGCATCAACAGTGCATTGTCAGCATTAAACATCTCTCAGCACACTTCACCACTCTGCTCACCATCAGCGGATTTCCTTTGTGATTCTCTTACTGAGTTTTCCTTCCTACTTTGGTGCATCTCCAGCGCATTTTCTTCCCACTCAGCGCATCATAAGAACCTTTGACCAATCAGGGCATCATAAGAGCTTTTCACCAATCAGTACATCATCAGCGCACTTTACCATCAGCGCATCTCCTCTGCAATTGTCACTTGACCATCTTTTGAGGGAAGAAAACTCTATGCATCCCTCCAGCCTGGTTCTGGTTCTGCTGGAGGTTTCTTCCTGTTAACAGTGAGTTTTCCTCTCCACTGTCGCTACATGCATGTTCCGTAAGAGAAATTTCAGAGAATCAATAAGTCCATGCAATCAGCTAGTTTTACTTGGATAGTGAAGATGAACGAATCTGATTGTTATTTGCAAATAATTGAGTTACATTCTTTAATTGCACCTTTGGCTTTCTTTTAATTTTCTCCAAAGGAAAATTATCATAATATCTATTTTTATTTATTGTCATCAGTCACAGTTTTTAGAACTGTTTTTATGAAAATGCAGTTTAAAAAAAGGGTATAATTCAAGGCAGAAAATAAAACATTTTTAATTTTGTATCTAAGTACAATATAAAGCATGACCTTTATTACTTCTGGCAAAGTAAATTGTTTAAATAAATGATTTTTCTTTTCTGTCGTGTCAGCCAACTAGTTATTACTATGTTAATAGATAGTGTTTTTTGAATTTATACAACAAGGACAAAAAGATAAAAATAATAAAAGAAAACTTGTGACGCTAAATGCAATAATTAAAAAATATATTTGAAGGTGATTATTGATCAAAAATGTATTTAAATATTTCAAAAATCTAATGATAAAAAGTGGTTATGGTTACAGAACACAGTATTATAGGAGGCTTTCTAAATGTTATTACCTTGGATTACTTGGCAGGGTTTGGTTCAGATGAGTTGGGGACCTTTAGAAGCCCCAGACAGCTTATCTAAGCTTACTTACGGGGTCTTAGTTGAGTCTTTAGAAGGGTGTAAAGAACAGGGTGAATTAAAGACCACCATATTACATTTATATGCACCAACTCTCTCCTGTCTCACAGTGACAAGCACTTTACACCTCACTTTCATCATTATCTTACAGGAATCCCAAGAAGATTGAACACAATCTAATTCCACATTTTTTTAAATGTATTTAAAAAAAATACACTGCTGGGCACAACGGATAAAAGAAAAACCAAAGATTAGGGAAAATGAATAGTTATGTCATTATATGCCCATTTCCCTCCGTCCCTGCTGTGAAATCCATCTTGATAATCCATCGATGTGTCCTTGCCCCGATCTGTGAAGCAGATTTGGTAATCAGCAGGGGGTCACCAGCCTCCAAGGCTCTCCTTCCTCATTACAGTTCAGTCTGGTGAGGTATCCTGAAGGTATTGGGGTTGAGCTATTGCAGAATCCCGCAGAGGAGCTTTGTTCAAACAGCGTTGCGCTGTATTACCCAACTTAATGGAGACTCCATTTCAGGCTTAACCCTCAGCAGCTCCTGTATTTACATGGGGTTAGCCGATTTTCAATGTCACGGAAAGAGCTGCATGCCCGGGTGAAAATGGGTTAGTGGGAAAATTGAACTTGGAAAAGTTAGAAAATTAGACCTCTGAATGTGTGAAGATGTGGAAGAATGGTTATATGAGTCTGGTAGAGGCTGAGAGCGACCAACCATTTTATTAGGCATTTTAACTGCTGACACAGTCTAAGGTCATCCAAACAGGGATTCTTTTCAAAAGGAAGTAGTTGTGACACATTTAGGATTAAAACATCAAACTATAAATAAAATGTGTTTTTTCTAGTTGTATCAGGATGATGTCTTTAGATGAAGAAGGCTGACAGTGGATGATTAATTCTTTTTTTTAGACTATTTTAAATTCAACAGGCTCAGGAATTATGCTCCTACTGAAGGTTATTTGAAACACGACAGCTGCTGCTAAAACTGTTCTAATTATATTTCATATGATACGTTTTTTTTTTTTTTGAAATATATGGAAAAACTATCAGTGTGTAAAGAAATCATTTCCATCATTGAACAGTAATTGTATTTTATGAGATGGAATACCACTCAGGAATAAAGGTTGGGTGAATAAATAATTTACACATTTATAGGATATCAGTAGGGATGTTTTCATCTTAAGATTTCAGAAACTTGGAACTTTTTTACGTCTTTTTTTTTTTAAACAACAGATTCTGAGCTCAATTCAGTGTTTTTTAACACATTATGTGGTTTTCATATTGCGCTATACTGTAGGGGATTTCCACGAAAAAAAACCCATAATGAATTGATAAACAAAAGCTTGGAATAAGGTTTTCCAATAAAAATGTATGATTTTGACTGTTTGGGATATATCCTTACTCATACACAAGATTTATTGGGATATTCCCATGGTTAACCTTATATAAATACCATCATTGTTTCATTGTTTTAAAAATGCCATATAGAAACAGATAATTTAATTTAATTCCTTTTTATTTGCAACAAAGATGCCACAATTATTTATTAGTTTCTTCTAGAATAACAATTTTATTATTAGAGATATTATGTTGCTGTCCATATTTATTATAGACAGCAGCATTCCCAGTTTTTACTGTGAACACATAGTGTTGATATTCAGACACTTCATAAATGATTTAAATTAAGTAAAAAAAAAATTAACAACACACATTTAGAATTATCTACAAGTTGATTAAGTAAGATTAACTTCATTTAAGAGTCGTCAATACTATTTGCAGTACAAATGCTCTGACAGATTAAATGTAGAACATTTCTTCAGTAGTGGAATAAAAACATTGATGCAAAAGTTTATAGTGTTCTTAACTGCTGACAATCATCACTGCATACCATATCAGTGATGTTTCAAGGAGGTTACCACCCAAATTAGAAGATTTTCAGGGCACCATGGGAAATTACTTCACCCCCACTTGTTCAGTAGTCAATGTAATGGAAACTTTAACACTAGGACATCTTTGGCTAGTAATTGTCCTGTTGAGGACTTTGTCATGTTTGGGTGGCACCTGATCTTTGAGAAGGGTTATAATGTCACATTTAAATCACTTGTGTGTGAAAAGCTGTAGCTGTTTAAGAAAATGGGGTTAGCTTTCTGAGAAATAAAGTTTGGAAAATCCAGGAATACCCCCTTAAGCCATGTTAACTTCTACATACTGTATAAAAAATAAGGCATGCCAAGATACTATGTATGCTTTAGCAGAGGTTTTAGAAATTAAATTTCTATCCATCTCGATTTTAGTGTCGGGAGTGAGGCTCATTTTCTGTCCAACTTTGTCAAGCTTGGTTTATAGATTAAATAGGGTACGAGGATGAGCGCACCAAAAGTGACGCAATCATGCCTTCCCTCTGTCCAAGCACCGCATGCAAAACCTTGACGCTAGGTTGCGCAGCGCTGAATTTTTGTAATATGCCACTGATCGTATGCCCCAGCCTAATTCAGAGTGTTTCCATCACCTACAGGATATTTAAAGCCTGAACATGACCCACTGTATATAATGTATTAAGCTTTTATTCAATAAAATAAACTTTTTTGTTACAATTAAAAAAAAAATAAACATGGGCATCACAGTTAGGCTGATTTTCCCATCGTCACATATCTCTCTGTGAGCAACAGGTAAACCTACTGTCTTATTCTATCATTCACTTCTGTGTAGCTGCCATAAACACATCTTCTTTTCTTCAATAATGATACATTTTTGAATAAACAATACTGCTCTCAGCCATTTTGAAAATGGGACGTTTGCCTAGTCAGAATTCAGAGGCCGTGTCCTCTGAAGGCCAGATTTTACTGCAGATTACATCATAGTGTGGCGCCGAGGCCTGTTTGGATTGGAAGACTCCTCGTTATGTGGCCGACAAATGCAGCATTCTTTTTGCCCATTTTTGAAGGACAGGTCTGGTGTATCCTACATAGCCTTGGGTATCCCATGATTCATTGTGAGTCCAAACAAGCCAGCTGATCCATGCTCAGAGTAAAAAGGGAAATGGTGCTAAACAGTGGTGAACATTGTAAGTGCAGTTTAATATAATACATGTACGTGAATAGTTTTGTCTGAAATTAATTAATATAGTTTCCTGAACAGTTAATAGGTCAGATATATGGCAGGTAATGTTTAGTTTAATTAAAGGTTTTATCTGTCCCTTTGCAAATGAGTTCGACTGATTCTTAAGCACAGATTCGAATATCTGTGCAGTGTGGTGACTATAAATGTGATATTCGCAATGAACATGCTGCTGCTGTAGCTCCTTGAAAATCCTATAAGCCAAAATTCTTCGGGCCTCCTTACTTTCACAGACCTTGGAGGACCCGGTCCAGATAGCCCAGGTCCTTGGAGGATGCAGCCTCTGAAATTGAACACATCCGTTGTTTGTCTTCTCTTTTTTGGGGCATTCCCAGTTGTTATGTAGATCACTGCCTCTCTGGGTTTTTTGTGTGTACTGCATCTTTCTGGAAGCATTCACTTTAAAGGTTTCAGAAAGAATCCTATCCTTAAACACTTTTGTTTTAAATAATTCCATCTTCACATCTTCAGTTCTGTTTCACTCAACTCTCTTACTAAAGCTCCATTGGCTCCCTAATGGCGGAGGTTATGGCTTGGACCTCAAGGCTTTAATTCCATTTTATTATTAACTGTTAATGTGTGACAATATCTTGGTACGGTCATCTTTATGAAACTGGTAAAATAAGTAAATGAAAAATAAAAGCATAAATACAGAACAAACAATGTTTTTGTAAACACCATGTGTGTTCTATATTTTTTTGGATACGTTTATACATGAGAATATATTAATTCTCTGGAACATAAATCAGCCTGAATGTTTAAATTTTGTTTTGATGTTTGGAGATATGATAAGAGAAACAGAGAGAAGGGATGGTGCTGATCTGACAAAAGTCAGAAAGTTAGCCAAAAGAAGTTTAAATCATGGGCAGGGTTTTGTCTTAGCCTGGGAGAGAGTGAGGAAAAGAACTTTAAAAGGCAACACAGTCCACCATGGACTGTTCTCCCTGCTGCCCTCTGGGAAGAGGCTTCGAATCATCCGATGCAGGTCCAGCAGATTCCGAAACAGCTTTTTCACCACCGCCATTAGAATGCTCAACTGTTGAAAAAACTCTAAATCATGTCATAGGCTCTGCATCAAACTGACAACACCAAACCAAAATACTGCATAATTGCACTATATATATTTAATGCTCTGAACTTCTATATCAATCGTTTTTTGCATCATGTATTTTTCCTCCCACACTGTTTACATTTGATCAGTGCTGCACAAAATTTCATTTTTTATACACTCTGTATAAAAGATTTATACAAAATGACAATAAAAGTTATCTAAGTCTAGGTCTGAAACTGCAGAGATTTTCTGTTTTATTGTTTTTGAGATCACAGAATTATTTATTTAAGATACACTTTTTTCCTATGGCTCATTGAATGTGTTCTTTGTGGCTTTGCTTGTGTGTTTTGAGGGAAGTATATGTGTGCCTGAACAGCTAATTATTTCTAACCTTCTGCCTGACAGGAGCAGTCTGAATGAGTGATGGAAAGAATGAAAAGGGCCTTGTGTGATCAGGGTGGCCTACCTGATTATATAATGGTCGAATAGATCTTAAAGAGAGATTTAAAGAGAACCACTTACTTTGCTGGCTAGGTTAGTGGTCCAGCACAGTTTTGTTTTATGTTCACAGTGAGAAAGTCCCAGAATAAAGAGTTGAAAATGATGCCAGATGCAATATGTGACTTACATACCAGTTTCTTCAAAGTACCTTCTTGGCAGGCAAAGAAATTGTATTTATTCATTTTTGTTTATGCTCTTTCAAATTAAACAATCATCTTTGTTCTCTGTGACATTCTGTGCAGCGAAATTGTCAAAGAAACTTTGACCAAGTTGTCACTTGCCTATTTATATAAGTTGGGCCTAATAGCTACCAAAGCCATCTTATCAGTATCTAAGAAAGTGACATTGCTTCACTTGTGCAGGATAGGCTGTAGGCATACACAGACAACAGAAAGGCAGATAAAACACAACCTATAGAGTTCAGGGGCTTTCTTTAAAACCAGCTTACTTTATTTAAAACATTTAAAAGAACCTGCTGTGCTGAGGTCTGTAGAAAAAAAGGTCCATAAAAATCAGTGATGGGTGAACCTGCAGGTGTAAAAAGCACTGCAGTAAAATGCTGATATTTACAGTGCTAAAAGCAGAAGAAAAGTCCATGAATCAAATCCTCGCACAAGGCTGTACATTGTCCAGGTGTTTTGTGATGGTGTTGCAAAAGAAGCTGGAATTTTTTTTATTTCATGCCTCACCCTCTGGGCACACTGAAATGGTTTCATTTTGTCTAACCCAAATTTTTACAAAGAACTTTAGGTAAAACAGGTAAATGAATTATTAATATCTTTATTAATGCTAAAATTCCCTTTCTTTTTTCTGGCTCTAGTTCTTCAAGACTCATTTTTACACTAAGTAATAACTATTGGTTTCAACATTAAAGGAGGAACTATTATGACTTGCACCACTTACATGATTTTTATGTTTTATAATAATGATAAAGATGGACTGATCCATCGTCCCGTTGCGGAAATAGTCAGGACATAACTGGAACATGATCAACGAAAGAACTACTTTAACATCTTACCAGATTTGCTACCAGTTGGATCTGAAATACCCGACAACTTTTATTGACAGAAACATTGGTGTTTTTATGGGGTCCCATGTTTCACCCATTGTGTAGAGTAATACACAACCAACTTACTAGTTTAGAGATGTTGATGGCACTTAAGTCAAAATCCAAACCCAGGAAGTTGAGGCAACCACATCAACTCAGTGGACAGAAACATCGAGTTCATGTTGCCCCTCCTGGACAGTGCAGTGTACATTCAGGACAATAAGAGTCTTGATACTGAGATTTACCAGAAATCTACACATACGGACACATACACTTCACGACCAAAGTCAAATAAGAAGAAGAAGATGTAAGATACTCCTAAAGGAGTAAATCATTATAATTTAAATAAAATAAAATAAACTCCAATTGGGGAAAAAGTGAAAAGTATTTACTTTGGATTATTTAACATAAGATCTCTTTCATCAACAAGTCTGTTAGTTAATAAGTTATTTTATGATAATAATATTGATTTATGTTACAGAAACTTAGCTGAAGCAACTCCCTCTAGTCATCTAACTTTCCACATACCCAGAAATCCTGGGCGAGGAGGAGGAGGAGTAGCAGCAATCTTTCGGTCTTAATTACTGATTACTCCAAAGGCAGTTAATAATTACAACTCTTTTGAATATTTAACCCTTACACAGTTTCCCTTATCCATATTTCACACAATTTTTATGTACCTTTATATGATCCACAATGTCCTTACTCTTGTTTTTTAGATCAGTTTTCAGAGTTCCTCTCTTATTTTGTTACTATCTATTAAATTCTAACACGGTCATCATAGTAGCATATTTCAATATGCCTGCTGACATTGAAGTTGATGCAGCCTTTGATGCTATCTTAGACTCAATTGACTTTTGTTCAAAATCTGAATGGACCCACACATTATCATAGTCATACTTTGAACCTTGTGCTTACATATGGCATTGAATGTGAAGATATATCAGTATTTCCTCATGACCCTTTCCTCTCTGACCACGTTTGAATAAGCTTCAAATTTACTTTAACAGAACTCTGCACCCCAAAGTAGGTTTTGCAATACAAGATAATTATCAGATAATGCAGTTATAAATTTTAAACAATCACTTTCTTTCTCCTCTGTATCACTGAACAATACCGCAGAGGACAATCATTTAGTTTATTCCTCCTCACAAAGAGATGATTTTGTTGAAAGGATTACCAGCTCCCTGCATGCTGCTTTAGACAATGTGTTCCCATTGAAAAAAAAAAATAAAAATAAATAAATAAAAATAGAAATCTGGCTCCATGGTCTAATGCAGAACTCTTAGTTAGTGAGCTGAAAATATTTCGATAGTTGCAGAGGAGAAATAAAAAGAGCATGTACATGTCAATAAATCACCTGGAGAATGTGGTTATTAAGACTGGGTGTTTGTTAAGTTGGTAAAAGAAAATGCAGAGCTACAGCACTGCATCTAACACAGAAGAGAAAACAGATTAAAACAAAAACAAAGTAATTCCATGTGTCAAGGTTTTCTTAAAAACTCAGAAAGGTTTTCATGGCATGTCAGTTAATTTCAAACACACTCAGACGAAAATAGGGTTAAGGTAAAAAGAAAACATCAAAACCAAGACTGACTGGTGTTGTTTATGTGGTCCAGTTCTGCAAGGCTAGGAGTATTCTATTGCAGAAACCAAACAAAAATTAAAGAAGTACATGGTACAACACTCTGGTTAAAGTTCTACTTTAAACCTGCACTTTTAAGATTCAGGTTAAGGTTAAGGTTCAGATCATAGACATAGAGGACATATGTTTTGAAAGAGGAAAGCTCTCTTAGTTAAAATGGGAAAACCATCATTGAACAGAGAGGGAGGATTGTATTTTTAGCTTCCAAACATCTACATTACAATAATTCTAAAGAAATCATATAAGCACACTCATCATGATTCCATTAACCATCTTCTCAAGCTTATTCTGTCAGGTCACATTGGGACTGGTGCATATCTGGACAGGCTGCCAGACTATTATGGGACACACAGAGACACAACCATGCAGAGACACTCAAAACTAATGGAAATGCAGATGTTTAACATGCAAACTCCACACACAGGGAGCCTAGCACAAGAATCCAACCCAGGACTTTCTTGCTGCAGGGCAACAGTGTTTCAAACTTTGCCACCATGCAGTTTATGTGAAGGATAAATAAGATCAATTAATGCCTTTCCAGTTATAAACAATGCTCTAAACACACATTTGTAAAATAAGTATCTTAAGAAACCTAGATGTTTTATCATAATTTGTTATAAATGCTTTGTTGAAATTAGTACAGAAATGTTTGTGCGTAGAACATGTGATGGTACAACAGGGATTTATTTTTGGGAAACAAATGGTCTTATCCACAATCTAGGTTATGTGGGTTTGTTTTACTTTACAAAAAAATAAAAATAAATCCCAAATCAGACCTGTGTTTTAAGTTGTGGTGACTGAGTTCTCAATGATGGAAGGTTTCCCAGGGTCTTAGTGCACAATATAATTTCAAATTCCCTCCTTGTCATCCTGCTGCTTTTCACTCAGAATGCATGATGCAGCTCTGCTCTCATAAGCAAGATGAAGAAAGTCGCGAGCCTTGGGATGCTGCTTAATCTTGGCATCTCACAGAGTGCACTAGCCAACACAAAAACCCCTCCTTGATATAGCATTCAGCTTCTGAAATCTGCTGACACGACCCTGCAGATCCTTGAGGACGAAAACAAGTTTTATCAGCAATGAGTCACACTCTGGTTACAGTTTCACTTACACAGATTGACACAAAAACTATCAGATAAGAAATAAACTAGATCTTTATAAACCACATTAGCAGGGAATTTGTGTCTGAACTCTAAAGAAGTTTGGATAAACAAAAGTAATACAATCTACCTAAAAAATGGTAGTTGTACAGATCATGAGAGCACAGTGTGTTCTGGTCCTTCAGAATTCTTCCTGGAGAAGCAAAAAGCATTCCCAAGTCCCTGACGGAGCAGTCTTTAAGCAGAGTGGATAGTCAAGGGGAACCAGATGTAATCTTGTGTTTTTTCTCTGTAATCTTCTTTGTACTGCACTAGGCTCAGATGAACACGCATTATTCAACTTGTATCACAGCTTGTAATCCCTTCAGAATAACATATCACTATCATTAAAGGCAGTTCTATTTGGCAAGGATATTCCGTCTTAGGCCTTTGGAGAAATGGTCTTTTAGTACATCTGGAGCCTTCTGATCATGCTAGGGTGGAATGCTGAAAACATTTGGGTCAAATGCTAACAGCAGAAAGATTGTGATGATTTGACAGATGGAATTCACACTGAAGATAAATAACAGGCACAGCATCTCTTGGTGAAGAATGAATAATTAGAACAGACAGATATGGTATGCTGCATGAATAGAAACAGTGTTTCTGATGACTGCATAACTAATTCAGACTGTGTAGTCAGCAAAAGATACAGAGTTCCTCAACTAAGTGAAACAAGTAGAGACTCTTGGTCATTTTTCTCTTATGATCAGCCACATCAGCTCATTTTAATGTAATGTAAAGGCCAATATAGAATCACAAAAAACACTTGCAATAATTGCTTATTTTGGCTTTCCTTGCCACACCAATTTATTTCAGACCGTGAGAGAAATGGAAACAATAGACAACTGTTGGTTAGCACGATACTACCTTCAAGTATTGAGGCAGGGGTAGATCTAGAGGATCTAGGGGTGGCCAGCGGGGCCATGGCCACCCTTAGCTAATTTATGGCTAAATGGTTAAAACGATTTTTGGCACGTATCAGTTTTTGCCCTGTGTGAACTCAGTGCCTGCCAGCCCACCCCATAGACATTTTCTGGAACCGCCATTGCTTCAAGGCCTGTGTATGGCGAAAACATTAGTTGGTTAAAAAGGATTTGCTTCATGCTAAGTTTAAATAATGAAATGTCCTAACATTTAATTGTCTGACAGTCAACCATTTCAGGAAATTTCAAATTAATGTTACATACTGATGAGGTTCAGGTCAAATAAAAAAGCCATACAATAAAATAAATAATAGTGTGATGACTCCATAGCCTGGGTGCCAGTCCGAACTTAGTCCCGCCCACAAGGTTTGAGTTCGGGGAAGTTCGGTCTGGCTCTGCTCCATAGTAGCGCGAGTATTAAAGCCCACTGTCAGGCGATCAAATCAAATTGTCAGGGCGGGCTTTATACGATGATGGACAGATGATCAAGAGTAACGTTATCAACCACGTGACCAAAGCGCGCTTGGGTGACAACAATAATGGCTGCCGCTGGAGAGTTTGGGTGAGTAGATTCTGCTATTAGGTCTGTTCTAGAAGATATCGACAGCAAATTAATTTTAAAAGAGGAACAGAGAAACGCAATCAAGTCTCATCTTCTTATTCTAGGCGTGCAACTGCACGCTTTGATTTTTGTTGACAACAACTATGCCTCGCTTAACATACGTCACGCACTCCGTTGCTCTTATTGGTTGTAGGTCTATCCAATTGAGTGCAGAGGCATTTTTTTTCCTGGTTCGTTCAAAACACGCCCCATAATCACAGCTCTATGGAGCAGTATCAGACTCATATTCTGACTAGAATTGAGTCGGACTACGTCAGGCTAATGACTCCATATTAATAATATTTAAAGTTTTATTATTTTTTTGACAGCATGACTTATTTGACAAAGCCAAACCACTTCTCAAAACATGCAATGTTATGGCAAAATTGAAATCTCTTGTTCTTGAAGTCCTCACTGTCTTTCAAGAGCTGGAATGTGTATATTTCCATATACAGGTAAAATTTTTTGCAACCATTATGTTTCCACGTGTCGACATGTCACAGCTATGTAGTAATATTTTGAAGAACACCGGTTCTTCTGTTTACTTTTCTATAGAACAATATATTTTCTAGCCGTTTAAAAAGCTGTTTGAACTCCATGAAACTTTACATCATGTCATCTATGCTATCGATACCGAGGGTCCCTGATGACAGCGTTGCACCAAAGACATTCCATATCAACAGTTTTTAGTTCTGTTAGTGCACATAGGCTGTACAATCATTTGCTCTTTTTGGGCTGGTAAAGGGAGTTAACAAGTAGTATTGGCCTCTCATGACCACCTCCCAATCTGGAATCATATAGTCTGCTGAAAATTAAAAATATTTAAGATTTAGTTATCCTTCATGAGATAATTTTGAGTATATCCTGCTGTTGAAGCAGAGCTGCAGTCCAATTTACTTCAACCTCGTGCAATGGGCATATAGGAACAAGAGAGTATTTTTTTTTTTGACTGTCTCTTCTGGATAGACATGTGCGACCGGTGCCATCTCTCCACTAGGCTGAGTCCAAAATGCAAGCAGTAAAATTGCATCAGAGCATCAGCTTGCACAGTGTATGAACAGATATTGTGAGTTGTGAAATTTTGAAACCTTAGGTTTAGCCGTACAGTTAGAGCTGTAGCCGAGAATGAGGGTTGAAAATATCACACAGTGTATGCCAGTCCTAAGTCTTTTAAATACTATATCCACCATACACAGCTGCTACTTCTATCTATGGACTTTCCATATTATTTAATGCAAATAAAATAAAATATTGCAAAGGAGGCACTTCTTAAATCCTTTCATCCCCTATCCTCACTGCATAAATCAAGGCAGTGTGTCGCATTAGATTTGACATCAACCCCAACCCAGAGTAGATCTTCTGAATCTAAGCTAATTCTGAAAGCCTTGGTAAAAGTGTTGCATTTTAAACCTGAGGACTATTCCAAGAAATGTCAAATGTATGTTGTTTCTTAAGTTGAAACAAGTGAACAGAAAGATCTGAAATTCCTCAACTTATATGCAGTATTAAGACAAAGCGGCAAGTCTTTTTCAATGAAAACTAGAATATTGTACAGCATAACAGAATAATTTGTAGAAGAGTGCTGCAGCCTCTCCTCTAAATTGGTCTGCAGCAGTATACAATGTGTATTTAAACCCAGCATGTAGGGCTCTTCCATCGGAATTAGAGGAGTGAGAGAGTGCAGTACTTGAGAACACTTTTATTGATGATATCTGAATTCTAAGCCAAATTGAAGTTATAAAAAAAGGATGAGTTTCAATAGGGGATAAAGTGGAGGTGCAAATCAGCCCACGGGGTGAACACATCTTAAATGATAAGAAAAGATGAAAATGAAATAGTGAAAGAAAGTTTTTTTCTCGTTATGGGAAGTAGAAGCCATAGCTGCTGTGATTGACACATTCACACCGACCCGTGCAATTGAAGGATTTGAAGGAGGTGAGGAGAGCGACTGCACCCATCATCACAGGGTTACGGTCAGCTGAGAGGAATGTTTTTTCAATTTCGCTCCTTTTCTTCCATTTCGCCTGCTCCTTTAAGATCCCCCTGCCCTCATTCCCTCCTTCCAAATTTCAGCTCTATTCATTCTTGGTGCTCTCTTTCTCTTAACCTCCACTCAGCTGCCTCTGCTTTCATCTCATTGCTTGGTCCAACTTGGACTTGACTCCTCTCCCTCAACACTTTCCTCCCCTCTCTCTTCAACCCTTCCCAGTCTGTCTACCTGTTCTCTCATCTCCGTTCTTTCATCTTCCCTCTCCACCCCCCTTTCACCCTTTTTTCTCTGCTGGCATTTCTTCTATTCTCTTTTCACTGTGTCTTCCCCATATCTTTTTTAACTATAAAAAAGTGCTTGCACTATTTTATATATGTTATCTCTTTTTATTTCAAATCTAAACTCTTTGTCTCTAAATTGACTTCTTAGGCCATCTTCCATTAGTCCTGTTTGTTTTTCTCCCCCTGCTCTTCATCTACCTCCTTTTTTTAAAGTGCTACTGCGAAACACTAAATCACTTTTGTTACAACAAAAATATGCACCACAACTATGAGGTAAAAAATAATTGTCCCCTTGGTCTCCAACATTGTCTTTAGAAAAATGCCGTTTTTATCACCTCAGTGAATAATATTTCATCCTCTTTTATTTTGCACTCTCATACTTTGAGTATTCAATTATTTATGGTGTTCAAGGTGAAGTGTGGTGATATCTAATCCTGGGTGTGTTTTGATAAAATAGTTATAAAACTTTTGCTTCCTTATTTATGCAACTTTAATCTTTTTGTCACTCAGACAGATAATTTATACAAGATAAACTCTACAATTTTTCTACTTTCATACAGCATTTGTCTCATTGCTATAAAATGTAGGGTCCTCCATCAAACCCCTGATGAGTGCACAGACTGAACACTCCACCAACCATTTGGTCGTATAATAATTCCTCTGAATCTTCTCAAAAGACAAAATTAACAGGGTTTTTATTCTGTTGTATTTATTATAAACATTGTAGATGCATAACATTTTGTGCAAAAAAAAAAACCATAAAAACACAAAAAAACATTTAAATCTGGGAACATACAGCAGTTAGTGGCAGTGGGAACAGCTCACTGATGCATGTCTACCCAGGTCAAATGACTCAGCAAGCTGTGGGAACACCAGAACCTAATTGACCCGCTAATTTACATAACACCATTGAACACAACGTATGGACGTCAACACACCAGATAATAGACACAGACAGATAATAGAGCGAAACAATAAAGCACACTGAGTGTGCCCTGGCTTCCTTACATGTTGCTCTACATTGTTTACTTTCCTGATTTCTGTTGCAAAGGTTACAGCATCATGGTACGTTTTGGTGTCACTAAACACACAGCCGCAGGGGGACAGAGGCCGCGTAGCTTGACAGCTAGGGGTTAAACTCAGCTTTTTTTGCCAATGGGAAGGGAGCCAAACGTCGATTGTTAGCAGGTCGACCCATGTTTGAAAATCTTTAATCTGGTATTTTCAGTGGGAAAGAGGCTTTACATGGTTCAGTGCCACACCATGTATAACTTTTGAAATGATGTGGTCCCTCATTAGTACTTATTAGATTAACAATATAGTGAGGAGCTTCTTGAAGAGATGTATTGGTACCCTAAGGAATATATTAGGGCTGCAACTAACGATTATTTTAAAAATCGATGAATCGGACGATTATTTTTTCGATTAATCGATGAATCGGACAAAAAATATTTTTTATATTAACCTCTTTATTCCAAAATAAACATTTTAGACAGAACAAACAAGCACACAAGTACAGGTTGCTCGTTAACTGTACTGGTACAATATGAAAAATAAATGTTTGTGTTAAAACTACGCAAACTTACATGAGAAATGTAGCTGTACATCCACAAAATATAGGGTACTTTGTTTCATAAAGCGCAAAAAAAGACATTTTTGTTTTTAAAAGCCCCTAAGGGGTTCAAACAATAGCCCCCCCCATTTCAACAAATTAGTTTTTTTTAGACTAGAAGAGTTCTGCCTTTTAAGACAGGAAAGTATAGCAGTTAAAGTTGCTGCTTGAGAAAATACTGAACCATAGAGATAAAAATAGCCCTGTGATTCAAATTATAAATTGTATTTGGAATAAAAATGAGAGAACTAGGGGTGCTAAAACACACATCCTCCAAAGACAGATATTTACATGGGAATGTGGCAGATAATTAATTGACATATTACTGATCTTGCTGGATTTTATTCTGCTTTACTTCCATAAATTGCAGGATCTTCTTTACTTTAACTTTGCCAGAAGATTTAAACTTTAAAAGCCTTGCCCTCGTAATTTGCAAGTTAATTTATTTATAAAGAAAATATAAACGCTGCTTAAGCTAATTCAAATGAAATTAAAGGTAAAATAAGCAGCCAACCTTATCACTGTCTGTAACCTACTAACACGGTAAGGAAAGAATCAGATGAGCTACCTGAGAAACTAACGTTACGTTTCCCCACTTTAAAACCAAACAAACATGGTGCTTCCGTGCCATGTTAATTTCTTTTGAAAAAAGTTGCATGTTATCACTTTTTTCACTGTACAAAGCGCAGGCTATTTTAATTATTGTGATCAATTTGCGCCGTCAATCCCGGTGCATGCGCGCTTCATTTGCAGTCTGGACGCTGAGGCTGACTGCAGCGCTGAGAGGGACTCCTGCGGGAAAACGCGGTTGGGGTGGGGGAGGCGCCCCACGGCAGAGTAGGAACGATACATGCTTTCACGTAAGAGTCTCCAAAAGCCGCCAGTGACACCGAAAAAAGTCGCCAGATTTGTCGCTAGTCGCTTTTTTAAAAAATAGTCGCTGGAGGGGTCTGAAAAGTCACTGAGTTGGCAACACTGCACCTGCGGCGCTGACTCGCTCTGCCTTTTTTTTTTTTTTCTTCCTCTTTCAGTCAAGAGGCAGTGATGACGGCGCGGCGGATGACGCAATAATCGCGCGACACAACTAATCGATGATGAAATTCGTTGCCAACGCTTTTAAAAGTCGATTTTTATCGATTTTATCGATTCGTTGTTGCAGCCCTAGAATATATACTGGAAAGTTCTTGTCTTTCTGTACAATATGTTTCATTTCGCTTGTTTTGTCCAACACTCTTCCTTCCTTTTTCCTCCTTCACACTCTCCCTGCTATAAGCCATTGGAGGGTAAATAAAGGGGAAGTTATGAGGGCCTTCCTGTCTGAACCCTATCCATCACACCGCCACTTAATACTAACAGCTGTCGCTGAGAGCAAGTTAGTGTGTTTCTCTGAGTCTGAGAACCTTTGTGTGGCTTCAGGCTATGAGGGTGTGTATGGGTAGGATTTTTTTTTTTTCCAAATATGCCATTGGTAATTGACAGTAGCTATACAAAAATGTTAATGTGATGGTTGGGCATCAGCACAGCATGTTTCTCTCTGCTCTGCTGAAACTGAATTATTTTCTGCGTGTGTGTGTTCTTTCGAGCATTTCTGACAGCAAGCAGCCTCGAAGCCTCTCTGAATGTGAATGAGCGGCGTGTCAGACACACACACTCTCTTATACAGAAGAGGACAAACCACTACAGCTACTGCTGCTCATACAAGACTGTTATTTGGTGAGACAAGAGGGTTGTCCATCAAGCACCAAGAGCTGTCACATACAGGACCTCTAAAACGGAGCTGCCATGCTGGTAGAGATATTACCCTGATGCAAAACTACAAACTGTCCACCATTTTTTCTTTGTGTCTTCTCTGTCTTATATTTTTTGAACAATTTTACAACTTTTACTATTATCCTTTCTTTATTTATTTTTATCTTTTATTTTTGCTTCACTTTTGGGCTACACTACTAACCGTAAAAACAGATTTGACACATGTAGCAATAGCAACCTTAAGAAAATGCTATAATCTAATAGCCTTTAGCATACAGAAGTTTGAAATTTTAAAAATCCTATTTGTCTAAACATATTTTGACAAGTTTTGAATGATTTAGAGATTGCCTTTTGATGTATCATATATTTATAACACCCTTTTTTGGTATTGGGTGTGAACGGTTACAATTGTTTTCTTGGGCTCAAAATGTTCTGTGTCTTTCTACATGGGGTTCTGATATTTTTCTCTGTGAATGTGGGATTGTTGTCAAAGTTAACGTCTCTCTGTAAGTTGCCCATAAATCTGTATCTATACACTACATATGTATATATCTGTGCATATTTTTACTATCCAATCAGCCTGTTTCTTTTTTTTTACTTCAATCTGTTCCATTAACATATTGAATCAGAACATAAATGAAAAGAATTATCCAATTATATTATCAATGACAACGAAAAGCATTATTAAAAAATGTTACTAGGGGAAGGATACTTTAATTACTAATCAGTATGTGAAACCCAATAACAAAAACCTTCAAAATCATTGTTTTCATTTTAAAAGGGCACACTTTTATTTCTTTATTTTCCTTTCAAGAAGTATTCAAATATATATATATTATTTATCTTTTCCAATGGTTTTTTCAGACCTGTCGGTTTTTAGTCCCCCATCTGGTCCATGTCTGTCAGCTAATCAGCTAATCAAGTTGACGCATATATAAAGAGAAGGTAAAACCTGCTAATTTCAGCCCAGTGTACTTGGGGGATCCTTGGTTAAGTGGATGAAACTGATGTGACCACTAACCCATAAGGATAATAACTGTTTATCATCATTACCTGGGCTCCTAAAATTCACTGGGACTTTTGAAAGTTTAGGGTGTGTTTTCCTGGTCAGCCAACGGGACTTTGGTAACTGTTGAAGTAGCAGGGTTGTGGGTAGCAAAATATCCCTCAATGTACTGTGTCACCAGAAGCAGAAGTACATACAGAAAGTCAATGAACAAATATAAATTATATATCTTTAATATGTCATAAACAGAGGGTTTAAGATATCTGACAGGTCATGGCAGATCCATGAACAAGTCTACCTGGGGCTGTTTAAAGGGATAGTTCGGGATTTTTGACATGAATCTGTATGGCATCCCCATCACCAGTGTCATGCAATCACACTGACTTACCCCTGGCAGCATCCTGTGAGCAGAGTTCTCGTCCAGCTTTGGTCAAGCCGAAAGTAGTCCGGCAGGTTTGCTAGACCCAGCAAAATAAAACGTTTCTCTTCCCAAAACATTATGTGTTCAAAAGAGTGATATTTTTGCATCCCAAAAACATTGTAGTGGAAAAAGTCACACGTCGTTATCACTTGGTCCTATTTTCTCTCTGTTCGTATCAGTGCGCGCGACACCATGACCTGACAGCTAGGGCCTACCTGTTTGATTCGCGATTGTTTACTACTGGGGAAGATGTCTGACTACGAGAGCGACGAGGAAAACATCGACTTCCACTTAGAGCCAAAGGGATATCTTTATGAACCCGAGTACACTGACGATGAACTTCGACAAATGGAGTTAGATCGGGCAGAAAGAGAGAGGGTGGACAGAGAAGTGATGGAAGCTGAAGCCGGAGCCGCCGGAGCCGCAGGAGCCTCAGCTGGAGCTGCGATATCCGGGTGGCCGACAAATCATGGTGCACTTGTTTCAAGTGCGAATTAATGCAGACAGAGGTGGAATGCTACTGTTGCCACGAGTGGGATTTAGTAATGCCCGAGATACAGAACCTTTCCATTGATGAGGATGTCGGAGTTGCAGCAGCTGCATCACTGAAAGCACTGAAATGAGCTGGAAAAGTTGAGCTCGCTGTCAGAATGACGGCGCGCACTGATACGAACAGAGAGAAAATAGGACCAAGTGATAACGACGTGTGACTTTTTCCACTACAATGTTTTTGGGATGCAAAAATATCACTCTTTTGAACACATAATGTTTTGGGAAGAGAAACGTTTTATTTCGCTGGGTCTAGCAAACCTGCCGGACTACTTTCGGCTTGACCAAAGCTGGACGAGAACTCTGCTCACAGGATGCTGCCAGGGGTAAGTCAGTGTGATTGCATGACACTGGTGATGGGGATGCCATACAGATTCATGTCAAAAATCCCGAACTATCCCTTTAAAGGCATTTATAGATACTTAGAGATTACAAATCTAAGCTTTCAGATTATGTCAAACTTGTGGAAATTGAAAAAAAAATTTAAAAAGATATGGCCATTAGACTGTTGCATTGCACACTGTACTTTAAAGAGGTAAACTGGCTTAATTTTTTTTTTTTTTTTTTTTTTACACTTGCTCTGGTATGACAAAAAAATAGTGAACACACTATGGAGGTGTCAAAAATGTGTACTAGTTAAAATGTTGTGTCATTTGCTTTTTGTATAAACTTGAGAATAACTGCATTCCATAATGAAGAAAGAGTGCCTACATTTTTTGAATTACAATGTTTAGTTTTTCTTTCTCCATTTCTATGAGCCTTGTTCCTAAGGACCTTGCATTGAAGTTTTTGAGCACCCAGTCTTTGTATAACTGGCAGCTATCTTAAAAGTTCTCTACTATGATTTATCTTTTGTCCTGTGAAATAATTGAATGCATGCAGTATAAATTGAATATGGTCTTTTTATACAGTACACTGCATACATTCTTTGGGCACTGCTTGCAGAAAATTAATACTTTAAGAAAATGAAGGAAAATACAGTTTGACATCTAAAAAATGAAAATCCCATCATATCAGCACCTTTGCCCTTTCACAAATGCAGAAATGTAGCTGAAAAATGGGCTCTTATAAACTCTAACAGCATATTTATCAGGTCTGTCAACCTGCTGGAAAAAAAAATAAAAAATTTAATTCAGTATTGATCTGCTTTTTATGGTTTTAAATCACTAAATGCTCCCTCGTTATGTATTCTGCTACTTTACACTGTAATTATTTTTTTTAACAGGGCAAGAATGTCTTATCAGAGGAAAAAACAGGGAAGTCAAACTGTAATGATGTATTAAACCATATAATTCAACCTAGAGAGACTCACACGGAGAAAAGGAGCGATAAGAAAGATTTTATTGACATGAATTAAATTAGTTATTTTGTGCTCGGAACCTAGAAGAACGTCAGCAGCTGTTCCAAGTTAGCTGATTAAGATTCTTCCAGAGTCAATTGTTGCTTGAGCTTCATATCAATATTTTGCACATGTTTAGCCATTATCCATTCCCAAACTTGAAGCTACAGTAGGAAAAACTTGGAAATGGTTGTCTGTTTGCAGCAAAAATATTAATATATATTTATATATTGGAGTAGCCAATCCTTATGTGTAAAACAAGCACATTATTTTTTGCTTCAGTCTTTATTTCTTGGCAATTTAGATTAATAAGGATCCTTATTTTGCAGAATAAAAAAGGATTAAAGTTAATTACTGTGTTTCTTCTACCAAGCATGTCAATGTTACAGAATCTATTTTTTGACATTAACTGTACAGCTTTTTTTTTTTTTTTTTAGCAGAAAGCTGAACATATCAGTTGTGATGCATGACTAAACAGGTGCCACTGAGAGAACCTGAAAGCTTACAGTACAATATTTCCTCAGTGTAAGCTGAACAGATCAAATTTAAATTTGTTTCCTTAACATTTGTTGATACCTCAACACTAAAATACTAAAAGCTTGGGAAGGTAAAACTGTGTACTAAATTGAAAAAGTACCACTGTAGTGTTTTAGTGCAGAAACTGGTATTTTACTATGATGGGTGGGGGGAATTTCCACTGGGGCCATATCTGTTTTTCGAGATGCTGACTGCCTATCAAAAAGTCTCTGGTGTGCAATACCAGCTGTCAGACACCAACTCCTGCACTCCAAAGGCTCTCACACCACCAGTGAGGCCTTTTCTCATCAGACCTGTCTGCAGGATAGTGGCTTCTGCGAATTTCAAAGGTAGATTTCTACTTGCGAAGCAGTGGCTGTCTTCAAAACAAACGGGCAATAGACTGCTAATGGATATCCTTTTTCATCACATAAATTTGCCAGCGACAAATGGAGCCTTGCCCTGCTGGTGTTTTCTCTGCTCCTTTAATTGGTCTTCGATCACTGATTGCAACCTGAAGACTATCTTGTTACCTCCTAGACATATACAAAGTACTGGCCAATTAGCATCTTCCAAATGATTGAAAAAGGTGTTTAGCTGGATAAGTAAAAAGGGAACAAGATAAACACTTTGGGGGATTTTTTTATAACATAGCTTTTGGACTCTGCAGCTGGAATTCTGTAATTGGTGGTTGGTTATTGTCTCAGTGGGATGTGAAAAATGTTTTTTAATCAGCTCACGAGCCTGCAGGAAAAACTGCAGCTGCTCATTTGCCGGCACAAAAGTGGACATCAAACACAAGAACCCGGATAGGAAAACGACAGATTAAACAGAATTCTAATGATGAGAAGCGGTGATAAAATGCACTGATGTTTCTAAAAACAAATCAGATGAAGAGATGAACGATAAGACCTGATAATTAGATCGGCTGCTCGCACTTAAAAGATCAAGAGCGGTTCTCCATGGTTCGTTAAGACTTAAAGTGCAACAATTTCCTATCATAATCTGAAAAGCGACTGACATGACGCTGCACAGGGTTTTAGTGTGTACATATTTTTCAAAGAATCACTTGACAGTACTCTCAAAGAAATGAAAAGGAATTGTGTTTTACTTGTAATGGTTGTCTGACTGGTACTGAGAGACATCAATGTATCAGCAGTGTGTCTGAATGTATTCTGTTGGCACAAATTGCTGTCAGAATGTATACAATCCAACTTCAAGAGAACAGAAGTGTTCATGTGTAAAATGTCACATGTACTGAAATGTGGTAGTACTTCCCTTTACACGTCTACAGAACAGCATTAACACATCAAGATGTTTTTTGTTTATTTGAAATATCAATAATATATGGCGTTATGAAAGTAAAATCCAACTATACAAATGTGTCATTTATACTTGAGCCTTTAGTTGAATGTCACAAAATAATTTGAATTGAAATTAAAATAACAAAGATGCACAAAATATCATTAGTGTTTTGCAAGCAATATAAAAATGTCAAATACAATAAATTATTTTTATTATTTTAGTTTAGGCCCCAAGCACTTTTGGATCAGATTCGTTCAGGCTTAAAAGAAATTGATAGCGTGCTATTTAAAGGTGTTTTAAATGTAAACCTTTTTATCGTCTAACAATGGGAAAGTTCACTCTCTGTATTTAACCCATCCCATTGGGAAGCAGTGGCTGACACTTTTGGTGCCCAGGTAGTAGCCTGGGGTAAAGGGTCTTGCTCAGGGACCCAGAGTGGCAGTCCATGGGAATGTGTGGAGCTGGAACCTCTGGGACCCAGCCGCAATGCTCTTACCACTAGGACACCACTCCTTAGACGTAGAGTAGAAGGTTTCTTTTTTTCTTTTAGCTGCAGTGTGGCTCCAGTGGTTAAGATTCTAAACTTAAAGCAAAGGCCTGGGTCTTTCTATTTACCTTTCATGTTCCCCTACTACCCTACCATGTTCTCTTAGGCTAGTTATGTGATAATAACAGTAGTCCAAAAAACGAGCCATTTAAGCGCTTAAAGTTCTAATTAGGCCCCAGGTTTCCACTGCATCATAAATGTTTACATGGTTGCCCATGTTAACCCTATTTTGGACTTTTCAGGGTATATCCTGTTTCTTATCTATTAACAGCTTGGAAAGGTATCATCCTTTAAAGAATGTTTTTTTTTTAACTATGGTAAATGACTATAAGTGTTTATTTCCAGTAAAGACAAAATTGACAATATTTCCCTTTAAATGTTCTAAAGCTTTTGTCTTATTTATGTTTTGCGTTTCCGCCGATGCCGGTACATAAGTGGAAAGTTTACACTATTTTAAAACAAGGACACAGTAGATGATGGGCTATCGCTTTGTACTGTGTAAGTACCTTCACTGAAGGGATTTTTCCAGATACATTTCATCACGAAATGCTATCATCAGCTGACCAACTGGGGTTGAAAATGTAAAGTACCAAGAATAACCTGAGTTCAACCAAAGTAATAAATAATGTTTTTTTCTTAATATTAATCAGAAAGTACTTTAACAGTCACAGTGCTGCCATTTGGAACCAATCCAAGCATTTGGTCTGCCAAGGTAAATTAATCTTCATAAACAAAGTGAGAGCGTCTGTCTACCATATTAAGAAGTAGTAACAGGTCATTTTTGCAAGATTTGAACAGCAGTTATACAACATTATAGCATAAAAAGCCATTGCCCTGTAGACTTACAGTCATATATTTGTTAATCAAGAGAATATGGAATGTATAAAATTATTTATGCAATATTTAAGCATTTCTTTGTTGATATGATATGATATGATATGAATAGAATTAAAAGATTAAACATTTTCTACTTATACATATTTATTTATTTTTGTTTGCCACTGAGATGCAAAGAACATCGATAGCAGAGTAACTTAGATATAATGTGTTTCCTCCACATTAGAAAATAAAAAGGCCGAATATACATATAAGTTTTTTGTCTTAAATATTACAAGGGTTTGTGGGGTTAAGGCCCCTTGTTATTGGCCATTCTTGAAACATTTCCAATTTTGGAGAGGTTGTAACCAAATAAAATAAAAATACCTGAAGGATGTAAAAAAAATAAAAGAACGCACAGTCACACTTTCTATTTTAATACATATTCCTTGTGCCGTATCCATTCATGAATGTAAAATCCTACTTTGTCAAGGAAAAGTCAAACATAAATTGGTATTATAGATTAAGCTCCAAAAGCCCACTTCCGATTCTAATGCATCAAAAGAAGAAAACATTGATCAACTTCTAGAAAAGAAAAGGGATGTCCATTTAATAGAGAGATGCATCTAGCTGACACTGTGCTCCATCTCAAAATTTGCATTCAAAACAATTAAGCATTAAACACAAATATCTCCTTTCCAGTACAAATCTGTGTTGAAAGATCAAACCAATACATGGACAATTGAAATCACATTTGAGGGTTAATCCTGTTAAAGGTTTACATTTGTTTCTAAACCCAGAGTTTTGTTGGGGCTGGTCAAACATGTACTGTAAAATGTACTGTGGGGGGAAAAGAAACAAAAATTGTGAGGAAAAAAATTAAGAAACATCCCAATTTTAACATGAAGACTTTGATATAGCGTTGGGCAACTTAACAAGGAAGGCCTTTTTCAGAGAAGGAATTGTAGGAATATTTTGAGGCCAGACACTAATGCTGGACAAGAGTACTTGCTCACTATCTTCGCTCCAAAACAGGGTTCTTCAATTTCAGTCCACATGTCCTCCACCTTTAAGAAGTGTCTCTCCTTCCACCATTATAAATCAAATGGCTGAATTATCTCCTCGGTATGCAGTCAACTTCTCTGAGCGTCCCCTGTTCCTGTTTTGGCACAATAGAAGGATGTAGTTTAAAGTTCTGTGGTTTCACTCATGTTGGGTCTTGTTCTGCCCCTCAACTGCTGAGGCTGTCTGTCTGAATCTGAATGTGTCTGCCTGAACTCTGTGTTGGAGTCTTGGAATTCTGAACCTGCCTGACCTCTCTGTGGACATGGAACCCTGGATTTCCCTGTTCTGGTTCTGATCGGAACCCCTGACTGGTCTACGGACCCCGGATATCAGAACCATCCTGTTCTGAGCTGTTTGCCTGACCTGGCTCAGACTCCTGGCTGCTCACTGGGGCTCTTGCATAAGGGACGCTGTGGGCAGCTCCTGCCACATCTCGTTGGCTGTCCATTTGCTGGATCCTTCAAGAGGATGGACTAAACTGTTAAACCATAAGTGACTCACACAGATAATGATTTTCCATCAGATTATCGTGGTAACTTGCCTGTGTTTCTCCCTCAACTGGTGTGTCAGTGATGGTTGGAGCCCCACCTCCACCCGCAGTCGCCGCAGATCCAAAGCTCAGCGCTTCCTGTTCAGTTTCTGTTTTGTTAATAAAAGCTTTGGACTGTCTCTCTGTCTGTCTCGCCTTGAATACTGGGTCCCTCTGTCCCGTTTCTCTACAGTGTTCAAGTGTCTGTGACACACTTATCCATCACATGACAAAATGGAATAATATTAATATTGAAAAAATTATTTTCGCATTCCACTGTGAAAAAAAAATAATAAACACAGTTGTGACCCAAAATGGACATATTTCCTGGTTAAAATTTGACAGTTCTAAGTAGAGTGGAAGTGCAGAAAGGAAACTCTGGAGTTACTGCACTTTAACACGCTTATTGCGCTTTCTTTAAACAGCCTTTTATGTGTCTTATAATTGCATTTAATTTCTAAAAAAACTATTATGAGTCTGAAACATAAATTCATATGGCATATTGAAATAAAACTATAGATTGTAAGTAGGGCTGAATCAGTTAATCAGATTAATCATAATTAATCAATCATTGAAATAATCATCAACTAATTTAGTAATCAATTAATCGTTAATTGGAGTGTAGAGCTTCTAAAACGTGCCTTTGGCTCACAGAGCAACCCACTTAGAGCAGCAATTACACCAAAATAGTAATGAAAATTGTAAAAATTTAGCATTTAAGAAAAAAAAAATTTTTTTGTCTGTTAATGTTCTTTATCCAGAAATCTTCAAAAGGAAAAGTTTTAGTTTCACCTGGTTTAATTTAAAAAAAAGTGTTTTTCAAGGAAATGTTGCTATCCGATCGAATCCATTAATCTAAAAGATAATCAATAGATTAATCGATTGGAAAAATAATCGTAAGTTTCTGCCATAATCCTAAGGTTGAAATCAATTACACATCAGGTATTCTCTTCAAGTCATCTTTTGTCTCTGCTTCTACTCTTATGTGTTGCTCTGCCTATTCCTGTGTGTTTTCCACTGTCAGGTCTGCTAGTAGGTCCAACACTACAGAACTGCGCCCTAAAGCTGTGTTCTGCTATCTAATGACAGCTGATGTTTTTCTCCAGACTTTGCTTCGTTTCTCTCCTATAGTGACTAAAATATATCTGTGGAAACATTAGACTCTTCAACACTGTTTCTGTCGTCAGCCACTGTAAAAGCAGTCAGTCTGTGGGGTTCCTTCTAAAAGCGCAACGAAATCGCAAGACAGTAATCTGATACTCTATAGTATTAACCATATTTCTCAACCACTCTTTTCAGTGCTGTGACATCTTTCAACAATATTTGATCAGTGTTGCTTTCACATATGACAGGCAAAAAAAAAAAAAAAAAAGCAACAAGTCTACTCAGGTTAGCTTGAGTTGTTAACAAAGAATATACTGTATGATTGTTGCCACTTTCAACAATAAAGAAAATTGTCCTTAAAATACAATCCAAAATGTTACATTTAATTAATTGTACTTCATTTGTTTCCTCATTTTAACACCTCTTAAAATCAATGGTCTTTTTAAAATTTCTTCCATGATAGATAAAATATTTACCTTTTTTGGAAATTAGTTGAATGAGTTTTTAAGACTTTAATTTCTCCTCCTACTCCTTCCAGTTCTTTTTAAAAAAAATTATGTTTAGAATTTATTTTGGAAATAAAGATAAAGAAACAGACAAATATTGCATTATTGTTTATTTCCAGAATGCAATGCAGTGACTCTGCTCTGGGGACCCAAATGGCTAGCACTGCTCCAATCTAAAAAATTTATATTTCAGCCTTTTTGCAGTGCGTTTTTCCTTAGACGCACTAATTCTAGCTTGCAGAGTCATTGTGCAGTGGAGGTTTGTTTAGAGCTCTGCTGTTATCATTGAACCCTACAGTCTGTTTTATAGCCACAAGTAAACATCACAGCCGTAATAGTTTATTTCCTCTGTTTTTCATCAATAATCCAAAACGCCAAGAGTCACATGAATTCACAAAAAGTTAAGTCAGTCTAATGTGATTTGTGGTAGTACCTGTAGATGTTTCAATTAGGCTTATGCCCGATTACAGAGCTTATTGACTGCCATACAGTTTAAAAGCTGCAAGTTTGTCCCCTGCCAGGTAATGTTTTTTTTTTTTTCAAAAATAGGCCGAACCTCCAAAAGCATTGTTTTGATCACTGGGTGGTTAGTTTAAATCTTAACCTTGCATGTTTTGCAATAAAAAAAAAAAAAAACAGGTCTTTTCTCAGAATTTTATAGTTTTTGTCTCTGTTTTTTGTGCTCTACTGGCTTGTTCCTACTTAAGCCATAACATCTCACATATGAGTTTATAATAAAAAAAATGTTGTCCCCAGCACTTTAAGGTTGGCAAGTTTGTAACACAAAGCCTCTGCAGGTGCTGGCTTAACAGTTTTCCCCTCTGGGAACAAGTTTCACATTTTCTCTATTTCACAGCTGCTTTATTGAACAGGACCACCTTTCTAACTAAGGAGGTCGTTACACCCAAACTCAGCTTGGTCTTAATGGGGCTTTAGGTACCGTCAAAGTTGAGAATTTGGACTATATGACCGGAGGTTCTGATTAACCACAGATAAATAGTAAATCACAACGCTAACACACAAGTTTGACTTAGATAGAAAACTTTCTGGCTTTGAGGTAACATTGTTTTCATCAGAATAATTTAAAAAGCATTAAACTTTAATACTACAGAAGAACCCTTTTAACCATGCTGAATGCAAACTTAAACTTATTCTGCTATTTTTGGGATTTTGACATTATAATAAGCTCAAACAGACTTTTAATGCTCAGTGGGCTCTAAAGTTTTAAGTTGGAGAGAAATTAATGAGATAAACTGTGTTTTTGCAAAAATATGCTAATTAGAGCTCAGCTGAATGATAAAATAATACACGAGGCAAAAACTAATGAAGGCACAAATCTAAAAGAACACAAACACCCCATTTCCATCTTCACACACATCAGAAAATTAAAGTATCATTGGTGGAGGCTGCAGGAGGAAGGTTGATAAAGTGTTTGGGAAGCGTTTTAACCCTGAATTAAGCATTTAAATATTAAGATAAAAGGTGACAGAGAAGAGGAAGCACTTGGAGCTATGTGACCTTTACCAAATTTAAAGCTAATAAAGAGTGCTCAAAAGGGCAGCTTTGATTACAGAAGTCAGAGGAGGTTATTTCATCTGATCGACTGATGCCAAGGTGCAAATGTTCCAAGATATGATGCTGCAGCTCTAAATCTCCTAAGAGATACGCATCAGAGTAGCCAAATAGCCATTTAAAGGATCAGAGCTGGCATAGGGTTCTGATAACAACTGTACACTGACTGTAATAATATTTCAGGTCTGAGTGGAGGAACAATAGTAAGATAGTAGATTGGTGCTTTAAAAGCGTTTTCATTCCTTTGATATGTTCCAGCATGCATGTCCAACATAAAATCCTTTTTCAGAGAGATTTTATTTTTCAGAAGACATTGTCCAAAAAGACTAGGTATAACACAAATATTTTTCAGCAATATTATTCCCCTTTGCCAGTGAATTAGGCACTGTTAGCACATAAAATGCACCTCCGATTCACATTCATGTTATAAAATTCTACTCAATGTAGAACAAGGTATCTAGGGCTTGGGCTCCTATATAGGGCCACTTGGTAATCATGAATAGTGTTTGAACTGCTTAATCTGTTGTCCAATGTTTAGTCCAGCAAGTTAATCAAGGTACACTGCTGAGAGGCACAGCTATGATATAAAGACAGCAGCAAATGAACTAAGAGGCTGGTTCAAAACTATGAGGTCTAGCTAAGGATATCTTTTTTTGAGAGAGGAAAGAGAGGAAAGCTCACAAAACTACATCAAAGAGTTCACCTTTATTTAGATTGAGTTCCTTTGGGTTTCAAACCTGCTACTTCTAACAAAAGGTTAATCATCTGTTTAATTTGGAAGTACTTTCAGACTGAATCATCATTGTAGAGTGAAAATTAATTCAAGAACTATAAGTTGTATTTCACTCTTTCTCTGAAATTAAACATTGGGTTATTTACCCTCCAGTGAGGGCAATAATCTTTCTCAGTTTTTTTTTTTTTTTTTTTTTTTTTTGCAGCATGTAGCAGAAACATCTGTACCTTTATTTAAAACTTTAAGTGTACCTGTTGTAAATCTCCCACATAAAAGATTTTTACATTTTCATGTTAGATTTCTTTATTCTGAATATATGTCTCAAACCCATCTTAGTGCTCCTAAAGTGGTTAATACAGTTAAAATGTTCATTTGGTTCCAAAAGCACATGCTGGTACTATCTTTCACGATCATACCTCTTTGCTCGGATCAAAATATGACTTAAGGCTTATTTATATTCAGAAACCAGGTCATCTGCATGTGTGTCGCAGTGAATGCAAATGTGCCTCCGCCCCTGCTGCTGACACTCTGGTGTACCTCTCCAAAATTGTAGGTGACCGCAGACAGTGCCGCAGACAAGAGGGCTCTGATTGGTCAAATCTTCATCCGGAATACACTATCCGTATTTCCTGTTTGGTAACTTACCGGCTTGTTTGGTTTGTATGATCATCATTGTGGAAAACGACTCACGAAGTTGGACCAGCTACAAGAGCGAGGTGCGCGAGAACGCTGGGACCCTTTTTTCACCTGGATATCCACTCTTTTCCCTCCATTGTAGCACAAACTTGCCCCCGCTTCCTCATCGCCTCGGCCGTATCTAGACCCACTGCTAGTTTGTGATTGTCCCTCTCGCGTTGTGGCGTGGTATAACATTGGGCAGACCACACTTCAAAATTGGGCATAAATCAAAAATATATGCAACAAGCTCACTGCGACACACAGCAGCGGGGAGCATAACCAACCCTCTACTCATTCACATGGATTAGCAGTGAGAATTTTTATAGGGCGATATAAAAAAAAAATGGGAACTTCGTTTAAAGAAAAGGAAAATGCAGCAATAAAGGCTGTGGGATGGTTTTATGCTTGCTGAGGTCAGTGAGAGGTGATTCTTAAGAGTGATTTGTGAGTTTTTCTTTTTTTCGTAAAGAGGGGAGAGTGATGGGCCTCGCTTACCTGCTCTGTCTGCCCCTCATTATTTTCCTTTTTTGAGGCTCAAAGAGGAGGTCCTCCTGAGATCCTATCATGGGTAAAGTTTGCTATATATGCGGTTTGCTACTCAAAAACTGACTTTTTCCGATGTGCTTTACAGATTTCGTTTTGTATTTTGCTCCAAAATGTGTTCAACTTTGCAACCACGTCGCTCTTCCTGCCAGACCCATGAAACACCACTGTGTAATCGGACTAAAATAGACCTGGGGTCTATATCAGTTGGCGCTACGCAAGCCCTATTGCAGAAAATCATCCTCATTGACTTTCAATGACCGCTAAATGCCACAACCTCATAGTACACGATTTTTTATCGGACGCAAAATCTGTTTCTTTGTGTTCTGGCCTTGAAAGTTCCAGTGTTGACAAGCATTAAGCATTTCAGAAAACAATATTATACAGTCAAATGGTATGATAGTATAATGGCAATTGTTAATGGCCATATAAATCCAACCTGGCCATACATGTGTAACATTAACTCTGTACACTAGACCAAGTTTACCTCAGAATGTCTATAAAATAAAAAAAATAAAAAATAGCTTTACACCAAATGATACTAACTCTCTTAAAGGTTTGAACAAAAATTGAGATTGTACATAGTTGCTTTCGGCTGCTCCTTTCAGGGGTCACCACAGCATGTGACCTTAACTTGCACAATTACTTGAGTTAGTCTTTAATGCAGAACGTCTTCCTACAACAACCAAAATTTGAACCGTAGCGATCCAAATCCCAGTTTAAGAGCTGGTATGAAATGTAGCTCTTACATGCAAAGGTGGCCTTTGCATACCTTCAATACATGAGCTTTGATCATCATCATCTGAAAAATCTTGCACGCACACAATTGTTCAGAACTGTAGGGTTTACCTAAATACAGCTAGTTCTGTAAAAAAGAACAGAAAAACAAACTATCTGATGAAATCAATGGCCTCACACGCAGACATGCAACATGATGGAAAAGGTTGGATGTAAAGAGAGTCGCTGTTAGTCAATCATGTGAAAAAGCTATAACAGAGTGGGAAGGACAAAGAGGTCTTGTCAAAATGAGAAAATAAAACTCTTGCCAACAGCAAGGTGACTCAAGTGTATCTTAAATATGTAATAAGTGGCAACTTCAAATTCAAGCGCACCATGTATGGGGTGTAAGCAGGGAAGGGGAATAGTGTTCAGTGTGAAAGCTGCACACATCAAAGTGCAGCATGCTGTTTAAAGCTTACCTGGAACAAAGCTCCCTTGCACCACCTCCTTGTACGCCCACCATCCTTCATGAATTTTCGGTGGGTTTGGTTGAGCTGTGAGGTAAAAAAAAGACAGAAGAAAAGTCATCAGCTTTTTATGTGTGAAATTCATAGCAAGAAGCAAAAAAATATGTCCTGAAGGTTTCAAAGGTGTTCGATTCCTTTCTAAAAAAACAAAAAACCTCTTAGATGGAGACCTCAGCAAAGAGAGCCTTATACTAAGCTTAGGCCTATGCAGGATTTCTTTTGTTGAGAATAAAAGCCGTTACGTCGAACCAGCTTAACATTTTAAGGGACTTTCTCTTTATGCAAAGTCTTTCACGAAATTATGGAAATGCATTTTGTAAGGATGTTTGAGCTCTAAAAGAAAGACTAAGATTAGAGCCGGGTGGTGCAGTACAGTTGAGGTGGCAATTTAAGGTAAGTACAAAAAGTGAGGTTTGACTGGGCATTAGCCACTAAGACTTGAGGATATTGCTTTTCACACCTCTTTCTGTTCATTTCACATACAGGAAAAGAGAAGTTTAATCACACTTCAGAGGTTTTCTGCTTGCTTGGCTTTAATGGAGGTTGAGGTGACCAAACATCTTTCATCTTTCTGCTATCCTTCCTAACAGCCTTGCTGCAGTAAAGCTGGATAGCAAGCTCAATTTCAGATGGGCGAACTGGCCAAGCAGAGTCCAGAAAAGGCTATTTAAGCAGCACATGCAGCCTCAAAAGCTCTACTGCAGAAGTTTGTATTCAAAACAAGTATTCACTTACTAAATCTCTGATGTTTATAACAGCAGTTTGTTTGCTTTTACCTTAATGTAGGCCTTCCCAACCCATTGAACTTGTTTGTTCCAGGCCAGCACTTATTGACTAACATTAAAATTCAATTTGGTTACATGGTGCTTTTTGTAGTTGTTAATTTTCATGGTGTGCTTTTATTAACTCAACAACTTGATTCTTAAATATGCAAATCTTTCTAAAAGGCAGTGTTTATGATAATAATAATCACTAGCCTCTTAATTACTGGTAACCCTGTTAAAAATACACAGAGAAGCTTTAACATAAGTACATTTATTTAGTAAGAGTGAGAAAAGGCTTTTGTGTTTTTTAGATCTAGGGAAATACATGGCCATGCACATACAAACATTGGTTAATCTAAATAAACTATCAATTGAATATTTGAAATACGTATTTTCAATTTTTTTATACTTAAAGCTACAGTGTGTAATTTTTAGCGACATCTAACATCCAGACTGCTGACTGCAGCAACATGAACATCTCCCCCCCACCGCTTCTCCCCCCCAACAGTACAGCGAGCGTTACGGGACAAAATGTCTTCCAAGACACCTTCTCAAGTGATGAGGTTTGTTTACATAGATCATTTTAATACTGCCATCTATTGTTCAGTACTGTCTCAGTTCATCTCTCTCAACTTGCCGTAGTTACTTTCGAGCGTAATGGGCGATCTCGCAATCACTAGTTTGTTGGCTCTGCGCTGCCGTAGCGCAAAGATGTCTGCCTCCATGGCTGCGAGATCCGCTTCTATGTAATTATAAATAACGAATTCTAAGGCAATGCAAATATTAAGGTTAAGAGGCTGAGCTCGTAGATGATGATAAAATAACATAGTTATGTATAATATATTACATTTCTGACTGTATATCCCTGTAATTATTACACACTGTAGCTTTAACTGCATTAGGGCGACAGTGGCGTTGGATGTGGGAGCTTGCCCTGAAATCGAAGGGTTGACGGTTCAAGCCCCGACTCCGACTTTCATTGTCTTTGTGTCCTTGGGCAAGACACTTCACCTGCATTGTCTACTGATGGTGGTCAGAGGGCCCGGTGGCGCCAGTGTACGGCAGCCTCGCTTCTGTCAGTGAGCCCCAGGGCAGCTGTGGCTACAATGTAGCTTGCCACCATCAGTGTGTGAGTGTGTGCGTGAATGGGTGAATGAATGTAGTGTAAAGCGCTTTGGTCAAGTCTCCTAACTTGAATAAAGGCGCTATATAAGTACATGCCATTATGAAGTATATTGTTATTATTACTTCTTTTATAGATATATGATTAAGTAATTGAGAATGGTATTTATTTATTAACGTTTAAAATCTATCCATATTATGTATTCATATGTCCTGTTTTATTCAGATCTTCATAAGCATAAATATCAGTCATAATGTTGGTGAATCAATCAGAATTACCTGTTAGTCAAAGTGTCATTTAAAGATATTTTAAGCGGGAAGGTGCACCTCAAAACTACATGTATGTAGTCACTGTATCAATATTATGACTTTATCTTTAAATATATTTTTTGGAATGACAGAGTTCCTCTGATAGACCACTCTAGCTTCTAGGCTTGCTAAAATAACTGGGCAATACAAGGAATGCGAAGAAAGAGCTTTTAAACCTAGCCAGGGGCTCTGGGATTCCCATTGCTTTAATATCATCTGTAGTTACACAAAGTTAAAGGTATAGTGCAGGGTGTTCATTTTCCAGGTGGATCATAAAAATAAGTGGTACGCGTAATTGTCAATAATTCTGGTGATATGTTTACGTAAAGACGTCATATGTGCCCATCCCAAATTTCACTTACTGTACCAGTGGTGAGTCTGAAATAGTGGAAAAACTGCAAATCTTCTTTTGGAAATTAAGCTTGTATGAGCGATGCACACACAACTTTTAAACAGAGCGTGCACGAGGACAAATGGGCTTGTGCATGCTCTCACACTCGCTTAATAGGTGTTCCCTCTTGGGAGCAGGTACAGGGTTGTGGATTTGCTTCTTTTTTTTAAGTGGAGAGGGCGGGTCTTTTCAAAAATTCACAAAATTCCTTCACTATATCTATAATGTAAAGAAGTATGTTATTCAAAAATGTGAGTGCATAGTATAAAATGTAATAAGTTTTGCCAGGGAATTTTCACACTGTTCGGAAGTAGGTACTATGATAAACTGGGCTGAGGGTACTCTCAGGGCTGCCCTTTGGGTTTATTTTTATGTTCTCTCTAATTCTGTGTCTTTGTAGTGGTTTTCTGCCAGTGTTGAGTTTTTTGTGTTACTCTCTGTTGCCCCCTAGTGCCAGTTTTACTTTCTATTGGCTCCCTTCTAGTCATTTCTATCCACACCTGCTCCATATCAGCTGATTATCCCATTCTTTGTTCTGTCTCCCACATATTCACTCTCTGTGCAGTTCTTTAGTGGTGGTTTCTTGTTGCTTAAAAGCTAAGCTGCTCATGTGTGTTTCTCCCTGGCATCTCTTGGTTTTTTGGTTTCTTTTCAGTGTTTTTGGATTTGTGCTTCTGCTTCTGCTATGAACTTTCCATTAAATCAGCAAAACTCATCTCTACGTCCTCATTTCTGCATTTTTGTCCTAAGAAACCTCCACACAACCTCCACCTAATCACTCAATGTATATATATATATATATATATATATATATATATATATATATATATATATATATATATATATATATATATATATATATATATATATATATATATAAATTCTGATTGATCCTGAGACATATGATGATCAGAGCATTCAAAGATAATTCAATGAAATTTAGTTAAAAAAATTCTTCATTAATCCCACAGGAAAATTAAATTTAATAACTATAAAATATTCCAAATAGTGTACAGTGTATATTTAAGTGTAACCCAAGAGTTAATTCTGTCTAAAATAATGAGAGCAACTACAGAAGTTAGACAGTTGTTTTCTGTTTGCGTGAACAATCTTGTGTAAATGGACTCCATTTATTGAACGCCTTTCTTGTCTCCCAGACCACTTAAAGCACTTTTACACTCAATTTCCAATTAGCTATTGACACACACACTTATGAATCAAGTCCCAGACTTGTTGGCAACAAGAGATTCATCTTATCCAAAGACTTTCGAAAAACAAGGCGAGAAAAAGACAGAATCTAACTCATAACACTCCAACTATTAGATTACAACTTATACTGCTTTCCAACCTTACCTTAATGTAACTTTCTGTTTTTTAACTTATTAAAAATGCTGCTACATTTGAAACTAAAAGATTTTTTAGTTTCAAACTAATGCAGCCTTGAGCATGCTGTAATCATTGCTTAGGTACTTGCAGTCAATAAAATAAGCAACAATCATTTCCTGGAGCTCAGCAGCACTGTGTGAGAGGAAAAGAAGGAAAAGCAAAGTGGCACAAGAAGCCCTGTCCCATTTCTCACAATGACTAGCTGAGGTCTGAAACACTCTTCCTGACATCAGCAAAAAGAAAATGCTTTCGATCTATAAAAGGAAATGCAGACTAGATACTGTGGAAGGCAAGAGGGGAGAGTAGGTCTTGATGGATCGCTGTATTTCATTTTACAGGGTCCCAGCGAATGCATGATGCTTAAAACATCACAGAGGTGGTTTAAGAGCAGGGAAATGGCTTTATCCTGTCTGCTGTGTTCCTGGATAAAACCATTTCTGTTTTACGGGCATTTTGGGCCATGAAGATAATATCACAGATAGGGATCACCTTTGTTCAGGAACATGTTTACAGAATAGAACAACTGACATTTGCAATATTTACTTCATATTTGAAATACAAATGTGAAGTATATGTGGTAACAGTAGCTCAATAATAAAAGCACTCTTCTTACTGCCCCTTAACAAAGCTGATGGATGTAAATAAAACTAGGTATAAATTATTTCTACCTGCTAAAAAGCAAAAAAAAAAAATGAATTTAAGCATTGTAAAAACTTCCAGCTGCCTTTCACAGTCTCAATCACATCATCCACTAACAATTCTCATAGTTCAGTGGGGATCTCAGGAAAGGTTTAGAATGTATTCATTCAGACATGTAACCTTTTAAATGTATCCCTCACTGGCTGTATACACTCATGATTTTCTGCTGATCTAATAATTAGGGTATTGCAGTTTTTGTTTATTCATTTCTTTCTTGCTAAACAATCCCTTAAACTGGTCCTCAATAAATTTTAACTAGATTTACTATTTCTTTATAAATTCTGAGTTACTCAATCTGTCTGAATATAGAAAACAAGTGAACTAGTTAAGAAAAATAAACTGAACTGAAGAAATGTTCTTTGATACATATAAAGCAGACATTTTCTCTGTTATGACTATGGTTAGCCACTTGAATTCTGTTATCAATCAAGTTTTAAAAATTGTTTTTGACAACTTGATATGGTGTGGGCAGTACACGAGTTGAGGGGGATGAGGGGGGATGGCAACCCCCTTCTTAAAAAAATCTAAAAAATCATCACCCTTTTTAAATGACCACCCCTCTATTCCTTCCCCTAAGACATTTTATTAATGAATGTGTAAAATGTCTATTATATATTAACATTAATGGCAATAATGCTGCCCTTTCAACATTTGGCAAGCTGTGGGCTTACGAGTAGCTGGAGAAAAATAAATAAAATCAAAGAAGTGGTTTACCATAACTATGAAGCTGATTCCAGTGGGAAATCGTCCTCTGCATTAGTCCCTAATTATGTAGGGCCAGTGATAGCAATACCAGTCCAGAGACTGACAGCAGTTCTACTGTGAGGTGCCTTGGTCCAGGTCAATGATCAGCCTACCTGACATGTAACAACCATACCATGCATATTCCTTTAGCTTAATAGACTAAATTAATTAGGCTATGTATGCTTCCAAAAAAAAAAAAAAAAAATCCACCATCCCTTCCATCCATCCATCATATCTTTATTTTTATTTTTTTTTACAACTAGACTACTAGTTATGGGTAAGTTCATTTTCTCTCCTCTGGAATCTTTAAAGTAGTATTTACTTTTAGCAACAAACTACATTCATTACCTTTGGTTGGACCAAGAACAAAGATGTATTAATAAGAGTAGCCCAAAATTTTATTTTCTACTTTCAGATGATTAAAAAAATGCTGGATGGCATGACGTTCAGAAAGCTCATGTGAGTGTCTGTGAGTCACATCGTATTCATGGAAGTTCAATGGTCACATTTGGTTATATTTCCAAACTTATCTGCTGCTTTATGAATTGAAAGAAAATGCTTGCATTTTAATCAATAGCATAACAGTAGAATTTGATAAGGATTAGGGATTCAACTAATTAATTAAAGAATTCAATTAAAGTTGGTTGGTCTTATCAACTAACAAAGGATTTATTACCAAGCACCACGTTTTTTCTTGTATCAACATGATCTTTCCGTAACAAGAAAAAACTTTTTTTTTTCCCAATATGGTAAATTAAAAATATACATTCTGTTCTAAAAATGTATTGTGCCAGCTGTTTTAAATACTGACTGAATGATAAAAAACATTTTCTAAAAAATTAGAGTAATTTGAATTTGAATTGTACAATTGTCAGTCCTTTACCCTTCTTTTGATCGTCTTGAAAGATATCTTGCCACTTAAAGCAATTTGCACATCAGGCAAATTTGCACGGCCGCAAAAGGCTCCTTCATCAAGTCTGCTGGTTGTTTCACCTCGACTTTAGAGACATGCATTTGCTAAGTGACTCACAGTGCTGTTTTTTTTTACTTAAAGCCAGGCATACACTGTGCGATATTTTCAATCGTTGCTTGCAGCTACAGCTCAAACTGTACGACGACCGTGGAGTTTAAAATTTCACAGCTCATGATGCATGTTCTCACACTGGGCAGCCCAGCGCTCTGAAAAGACCTTATGACAGCCGACTGAATTTCAAACATGTTTAATTTTCTCCTGATCTTACGATTCCTGATCGGTTGTGAGAGGCTGATCTCCCCCCATTTGCCCCTGTACACTACATAATGTACGACGCACGATCAGGCTGAAAGTTGGCCCAATTGAAAAATTCTCGGACTACTGGAGAATCGGCAAAATAAAAGGGCAAAAAAACTGTATATGCCCTTCTTCAGAAAACCAAACAAAGCTGTCTAAGTCCATGGGTACACCATATTCTCTGGAACCAATAGAGAGAAATACATACCCTTCCCACTCTAGAAGCTAAATCTGGAGGACAATTGCTTTCAGCGATACTTCCGCCTATCCACAATCTAGTTATGAGTCCTGTTGTCCCTCATTGGGGGACAAATCACCCTGACGACAGAGGTCAGGTGAGACGATGTTCAGACAGGAGCAGTGGGAAGTCAGTGCGAGAACACCAGCATAGCGGGCACCATAACCACAACAAGATGGCCGGCTGTGCACCCCTCTGGAGGTAAGGTACCACAGCAGGAGATCGGAGGAGCGTGGTGGGGAAGCAGCACACCAGACCAGGAGAGAGGCAGAAAAATTGCAAGTTCGCTGCTAGCTAAGAAGGAGATCGGTGGAGCAAGTGGTAGATAAGAGAAGCCCCTGAAGCTACCGCCAGCCAAGCCAGGTATAGAGGTGAACCGCAGAGGATTGAAGGAGCAAAGAGATAGATCAGATAAGCCCCAGGCAGACAACGCAGCTGAAGGTGTGGGAGAGCATTCTCTAATTCATGTCAAGATTATGTTCTCTATCTTCTATTTTGAGTAAAATAAACCTTCTTCTCCACTGCCTACTTCACTGTAGGCCACAGCCTTATCTAGTCCCTGATTGGATTTCATGTCGAAAATTTAAACAAAAGTGGAGATTTTTCAACAGGCTCAACGGAAATCAAATTTTGCTGACCTCGCAAATATCAAGCCATTTGCCTCAGTATATTTGCCACCTTTGCCTGCTTTGCTTCACGCAGGAACCACCCTATATACAGAAATACTTTGCTCCAGCTGCAAAATCAGTGTTAAGTATGAATGTAACTTTATGTTACTGAATAATAAAAATATAAGTAACATGTGTAGAAAACATGATTTCTAATTTATAGGGATTTAAATCTATCATGTCACTCTAACAAACTGTCAGACTATTTGCCACTGTATTAATGAAGCAGCCTGTATCGAGTAATTAGTGCTGGGGAAGACTTAGTGCTGTTATCAGTGCATTTTAACATGGTTTTGGTTACTTTCAGAGAAACGTGAAAACTTGGCTCTATGAAGTGCATTGACTTACAAATGCCTGCTTAATATACAGTTCTTATTACTAGCATGTCTTTCTTTAAAGTGTTGAGAAACTTTTTTTGTAAGGCCCCAACTTTTCTATAATCACATCCCCACCTTCCAAACACAGCAACAAAGTTACACTGCTTAAGCAGTATAGCAATATGAGCACCATTTAGGTTATAACTTGGAGTTATCGAGTGTTTAGATTTACTAAAAGAACCACATAATGTACATTCTGTATCCTTTTCACTATTATCCAGTGTAAATTATCCTGAAATGTGCTCTAAATCAATTCATGGCTCTCGTCTAGCGTACATCCATTCTGGCATTTCTTGTCTTGCAAATACAAGAAGAGCTCAGTTTAAGAATAATTTGTGTTAAAACATTAAAATAAATACTTTTATAGCTGAAATTAACAATTAATTAGGTGGAACATATTTTAATGTTATAAACAATTAATCAACAATTAATAGTAATTTGATCATTGGTTGACATCCATAAAAAGGACATTACATTATATTTAGTATATTATATTATGCAGTAGTTGGTATTTCTGTATTAAATGCTATTAAAGGCTTCTAATATTTACTGCTATTAGATTTTTTAAAGAAAATTTTTTGTCTTTTTGTCAAGTGGCTATTTGACAAGTGTCTTCTGATGACTTTGCAGTTTTCATACATCCAAATAGTTTTTAATGTTCTCTTTTCCTTTCCTTTCCTTGCTATCAATATTTCCTTAGTCCATTTTCACCCCCTTTCACTTAACCCTTATTTTTATGCCTATTTTTATTCCCCTTTATTCCCTGTTTTGTTTTATTTTGCCATCTAAATAATATACTGAAGTGACACCATCAAATTAAATTTTATATCATCACATTTTATTGTTATTAAGAACTTTTAAATAGTCAAACCTGTACCAGTAAGAATGATGAATATTGTTGAATTGGCTCTAATTCCCAAACAGTTCCACACTTAGCGGTGGTGTTATTTAGGGGAAAAACTATCTTCTTTAGGTCCATGACAAAGTTGGTTGGCCACAGCTTCTTATTGCTAGAAATCCTGTTTGGCACGGCAATGACCCATTTCCTCTCTTTACTTGAAAATTAGCCATCATTCTACTATTCTTCCCTCCAACCACCCTTATAGGCAAAGTAGACAGTCACTGTAAATAAACAGTTCATTTTCATGTAATATCCAAACTTCTCCATTAATATTCATCAAAGGACATGAGCAATCCAGAAACCTAGCCATGCAGAAAGAAAGGATTGAGGGGAGTGACAGGGGAGCAGCCAACATAATGGAGGAGCTAAGAAAGAAGACAGGAAAGGAAAGGATAAAGAGGGAAGACAGATTGGAGAGGACACACACAAAACTGAGAGCAGCGATGTGTGTCCATAACTGAAAGCTGACCTTGCCAACAGCTGTGCTTATTGACTTATGAGACAATTATCTCTCACTGAGCTCCTTTTGGTATCCCCTTTTTAATTGCCAAAGTTGTGTACATTGTGTGCGCACCTCTACTGAGCAGTGCATCAAAAACCTAATCCAATTAGTTACCCATCAGAGAGGTAGTTTGTTGTTGGAATATCGCTGATTTTATCTCAGAGATAGAAACACAAGGAAAAGCTGCCTCTGCTGCCCAATAAGTTAAACAAGCTGCATAAAATTGGGTAAAAAGTGGCTTTACCAAACTTTTGATCTGTTCAGCTTTCTCATAGTTTAGCAAGGAAATATATCTTGTCTGTTATCCATTTGTGTATTTTTATTCTGTTGTATTATCATTATTGTTAATACCGCTGTCTATGATGTTTTGAATATCTAAGGGTATAAACGTTGACAAAGTGCTGCCAGTTCCTCTGGGTCAGTGATTTTGGAGTATTACTCTGTGAGTAAGCATTTAGTGACAGTGGAGAAAATGTCTGCCTTTTAGCTTAAGTTGTAAACCTCTGACAGGGCAAAATTCTCAGTGAGCTTCCAGGAAACAATGTCAGACCTAATTGGATGATTTCTGTTGAAAAACAGCATTTTTTTTCTGGTAATTGTAATTATTGATTAGGCTAAATTTAGCAATACAGTGTTTATGAATTTAAAAGTGTCTCATTTGCCAAGTGAGGCTCGTTAACAATTGTTAAATGTTTTGTTTGTTTGTTTTTTTTTTTATTCTTTTTAAAGCATGTACACGACATTTTTATTTTTTTATCCTTCTGTTTTGTTTCAGATCACTAAAAGGGAAAAAGGAAACTGGCTTGTAAATTTGAGTGAACAGTGTTCCATTTAATATTTGATTGTTTTTCAGATATAACATTTTTTTTTCTGCCCCTGAACGTGCCACCAAAAGTGTTATTGGGTCAGTTGAAAACCCTCTCACATTTGGAAGGTGCTACTATAGATTCAGGATAAGCTATGTTCTACCATTAATAAGGAAGAATGAGAAAGCACTAAAGCTTCACTGAGCCAATGAAGGGAGTATTTTATGAAGAGATATGCCAAACTCTGCTCAGGCTGTTGCTAAGTCTAAGTGCAAGAGAAGAAAATAACAAAAAGCAATTTTATCCCCATTTTGTGTCCAATTCCTTAAAGGTCCAATATTATGCAAAATTCACATATTCACAACATATTCTAACAGTCATAGGTATCCTGAAGCCTGTGCATAAGGGTACACAAATAAAAATAGAAAAAACAATTACTCACTGCCTTGTTCCACCTCTTAGTTAATGTGTGCTTGAAATGCACTGTTTCAAAATTCTTCCCTTAATGATGTCATTTGGGGAAAAACCCACTCTCACTCTATCTAACCCCACCCTCTAGAGCCGCGGTTCTCAAAGTGTGTGGCGCGACCCACTGGTGGGGAATTGAGACGTGACAGGTGGGGCGCGCCAAGTTCCGGTGTGTGTGTGTGTGTGTGTGTGTGTGTGTGTGTCTATAAATGTAGAATGTGTGAGAACAAACTGTCCTTATAGCTGTATGTTGCCGCTTTTTAGACCAATCAAACCCACAAAGTAATCATTACTAGCCTACATGCAGTCTAATTAAAAGAACATTAGATATGAGAAAAATTTCAGCTGGAACTGCAGTGCCAAAATAATGATTGACGTGACGTCGGCATATTATTTGTAACGGAATAAACTTTCGCGCCCCAGTGTTGCCAACTCAGCGACTTTGTCGCTATATTTTAGACCCCTCCAGCGACTCTTTTTAAAAAAAAGGGACTAGCGACAAATTAGCGACTTTTGGAGCCTCTTACGTGAAAGCACGTATCGTTCCTTTTCTTGTCCTCCAGCGGCAGGTGCTGCCGTGGGGCGCCTCCGTCCCAACCCCGTTCTCCCCCGCTATCGCAGGAGTCCCTCTCAGCGCTGCAGAGACACAGCATGTTTACCCTCAGCGTCCAGACTGCAAATAAAGCGCACATGCGCCGGGATTGACG
This sequence comes from Cyprinodon tularosa, assembly GCF_016077235.1. Lineage (NCBI taxonomy): Eukaryota > Metazoa > Chordata > Actinopteri > Cyprinodontiformes > Cyprinodontidae > Cyprinodon > Cyprinodon tularosa. The sequence goes on from NW_024038178.1 coordinate 979,463, forward strand.
GCGCAGGTTGATCATAAATAACTGAATTTGAAATATTTTATCTTAAATAAATAGGACCAGTTTATTGAAATGACGTCTGACTCCACCCTGAGGCTCAGGTTTAATGCTCAGACTAATAGTGAATTCTGGTTTGGAGTGGAGAGGGAGTATCCACTCATCGGGCAGAGAGCTGTGTGCATTCTTCTTCCCTTTGCCACATCATATCTCTGTGAGATGTGCTTTTCAACTGTTGCTTCACTGAAAACAAAATACAGATCTCAGCTGAACATTGAGCATGACTTGAGAGTGGCAGTATCAAGCCTGCAACCCCGTTTTGAGAAACCGTGCAATGCAAAACAGGCTCATTGCAGCCACTAATGCAGGGATAAATAGACCTGTATTGCCAGATGGATTTCACTTCTTTTCTTTTATTAACAGATTGCAGAGTGGCACTTTAATTTTTTCTATCTTTGAGCTTGATACAAATTTTGACACAGCTGCATTTTTATTTTCTTTATTTTTGAGCTTGCTGTTATTTGATGTAGATAGTTTGTATTTAGATACTACTTGTTACTTCAATAAAATTGGAAAATTTTAAGATTGTTGCATATTTCATTAGCATTGTGTTGGGGCGATGGGGACAGGCGGGGCTTGAAAATTCCCCCTTGTCCAAAGTGGGGAATGACAGAAAAAGTTTGAGAACCACTGCTCTAGAGGGCCCATCTCTCTGCTCCCAGACATAAGCATTCAAACAGACATGGCCAACAGAGCAGCTGCTCTATTAATGACTCCATCGATACAAAAGTATCTGCCTTCATCTGAGCTCCTTAAGACACAAAAATTTATTTTAGTTTTGATGAAATCTACATGCTAAAGCATTTCAAAGAGGAGGGCTTCACAACATGACGAGGCTTCTCCACACCTTAATTTGCATTGAGTGGTTTGATATCAACTTTTCGTTACAAAGCTGCAAAGGTAAAAGCTGAACATGACTTTACTGCGTTGGACTGCTTAGCTTGTAAACACATTAGCACTGCAGCTAGCGTTTGTGTCTGAAAGCTTGTAAAAACGTTAGCACTGCTAGCAACATTTGTGTCCCTGGCTATTTTGATAAGTGGGTGATTTTTATAAGATGGGTAACCTTATCTTTGCCTCACAGCCTACTCCTAACATGAGATCTGCAGTAATTCTGATTGTGTGCTTTTGTTAAATTACTTTTGGTAGCAGCAGCTCATTTCATTACAGTATGAGGCGGCAGCTCAAGCTAACTAACTATTGCGCTACTGGATGTACTTGTTTATTAAAATGTTATTTAGAGTCTAGGGTTTCCAGCCGTCCCTTGAAAATCAGGGTCGTTCTATATGTAGAAGGAATGCTCTCTGCTCAGTGTTGAGATGATTAGTGTGACATTTGACAGTATTTCCGATGGGATAAAAAATGTGTATTATTGTTTTTAACATCATAAATCTATAATAATGAGCGGTTATCCTGTCAAACTGCTTCTGTTATGTGTTGCTTTGACGTATAAGCTGATCAAAATGGTCTGTAGCAGCCCATCCGTTAAGGTCGGCCTTTGTCTTCTGTAGTATTCCCCTCTCCCAGCCACCATCATCACAAACACTAACTGGTTGTCATGGTTGCAGGGTGTGGGGGCGCGGCTTTCGGAAAGGCAAGGGCATGGAATGCCAAAACAGCTTGTTTAGAAAATGACTGTACGAAAATGCTGTCTTTGTAATCTGAGAATACTTTCCCTGTTCAAACAGTAAAAACATGCTCTGGAGGCCTCATTGTTAATATTCTGATTTTCAAATATAGTATTATATGAGAACTTTAAGGGCTGGACCAACCTTAACTTTTACTGTGCTTACAAACATTCACAATGCTAATCACTAAAAATGACAGCTAAAAATATCTAATCTGTCTTCCTCTTTTCAAGAGCCTGTGTGACATCACCCCTGGACCTTATTATTATCATTAAATAGCTCATAACTGAAAAGTTTCTTTATAGGAAAAACATATAAAAACAACTTTAAAAATGTACCCATATAACTAAATCTATTTATTGTTTTCAAACATTAGGTGTGATGTAGCTGTTGTCTACTTCGAATAAACAATGAGGAAATTAAATTAAATGTATTGATCTGTGCAATAAAGAATACAGCTATAATATATCATATGAACGTAATAGGCTTCAATTATTGTAGTTGGGCATTATCACAATCATCTTGTATATGTAAGAGAAATGCTTTTGATAAATGAATGTTTCTGCAAACATTATATTATAAAGATGGTTCAGATATGATTAAGTTTATGTTAATCTGTGTTGTTAAGATTTATATCATTTTTAAAATTTTTATTTTACTCTTTTTTGTTATTCTCTTTTCAGCATGTTTGCCATTATTTATTACTTGGTCAATTTTAGTTAGTTATTCTTTCTCTTATTCTTAGGTTACATTTCCCATGGCTTCAGTTATCTCCAGTCCCTTCTCTTATCCGATAGTTTTCCCCTTGGTTATTCCTTATTTTGTAGTGATCAGTTTGATTCCCCTTTAGCCTTTTTTAAGGTATATTCTAGTTACTGTTAAACCCTGTTTTCCCTGGTTACATTTTGTTGTCCCTAATGCCCCTTTCCCCTTAGCTCCATTCTAGTTGCTTCTGTGCCCACCTGCTCCCAATTAACTGATTACTCCAGTCTTTGTTCTGTCTCCCATCTATACTCCTGCTCTGTAGTTCCTCAGTGCTGGATTCTCTTCATTTCTTCTTGTATGTTTTTCCCGAACTTCTCTAGTTTTTAGTTCCTAAGTTCCTAGCTTGTTATTTCTGGATTTATGTTTTTGTACCATCTACTTCATTAACACTCCACGAACCATCTCTGCCTCCTCTAATCTGCATTTGGGTCCACGACAACGTCCAACAACCCTGACACTATTCTAGTCATAAATACAGATTGAAATTAATTTGAAATGTTGACTTTTATTTTAAATGTTGACTTTTATTTTATTATGAAAATCCAACGCCACCAACTCCTGCTTAGCTTGCTGTGGAGCTGGTTAGTATATGAAGTGTAATGCTGGGTATAGTGGGCTGCTCTCTGTAAGCCAGGGACATTAGAGATCACAGCCCTGGGTTGCTAACGTAGTGACTTTATTGCTAAATTTGGGGACTCATCAAAAACTATGGTGTGAGCCTCTCCCTGCCTCCCTGGGCACTGTCTCACAGGCACATTCAGCAGTCTCGAACTACTGATGAGGACTCCACCTTAATTACAAAGTGATAGTTAATTATTATAGTTTTGGCCTTAATACAAGTTACCCCCAGCAAATCAGTGGTTTAAAAAAATCTGTGATCAGAAATTTGTCACATAACGTCTGAATGATATGAATTATTAGCTTAATAATATAAAGCTGCAATACTTTAGTATAAGGTCATCTTATTCTCAAAGTCTTATTCAGACTTAACAGATATGCCCTACTTTAGATAATGGTTTTAACATGAGAAACCATATTTTATTCCAGTGTTACAGCTGTGACCGGATCAAAAAAGGGATCCTCAAGGACAATTCAGAAAACCACAGAAAGCTCGTCTGTGCTAGTGTCGGTAGTATTTGAGTCATAAAACAACAAGATAATGAGGAAAGAATGGCAACGTAGTTCAAGAGATCCCCTACTAAAGTCCATTTCACACTCTAATCACCTCTTAAGCCTCATAAGCTAATTAAATGAATAGGCTGAAAATCAGCAGGAGGAAGCCCTCACACATAGACACACCCACACATACAAACTCCTACAATCTGACCAAATATACTAAAACACAACAGCTTCTTCTCTCAATGCCTGTTGTCGAAACTGCACTTAGTTATAAATGTAAGGAGAGGAAAAATAGATACTTTCACATACCTCAAGAAGAAAAAAAAATAAGTGAAGTCAATATTACTTAATGGGATTAGAAAGCATAAACTCAAAAGATGAAATGTATATCCTCTATGAAGTTGTTGATAAGTAACAATAAAAGCAAGGAATTCACCAAAATAGATGTGAACGCGATCTAGTAGGTGTAATCATTCTCTCTGGTTTCGACTTGACAGTGAAAAATGGGAATAAAATGAGAAAGCGACAGTGAATTTTGTTTGTTTTGGGATCTCATAAAATACCTCATTTTTCATACTTTTAGTTTAAGGTCCAGATTAAAAATGGAGAAGCAACCATAGTGCAGAATTTAATTGTTGTTTTTGATCGATTGGTTTTATACGACCTCAATGTTACTGTCTTGGAAGCATTACTTTTAGCTATACAATGATGATCCATCACTTATGGAAAGTTAGATATTGATTAAACCAAACTCTCCGTGGCTCTCTGAAACAGACATGCAACCTTACAACTTGCATTCAATGCCACGAGGGCATATTGTGAAAAATATATATAATAAAAAAAAAATGGGAAAAGAACCATATTGAATAGGTCCCTAATCACAGTCACATTCATTCATTTATCATATAAACCTGATCAGATCAATATCAAATTTGAACTCTGTATGGTGTTTGTCCATTATAGAAAATGGATCTGAGCACAAATTTTAAACTTATAAAAGTAATCATGTTTAAATATTCATTTTCTTCTGTTTTGGTATGAGAATTTAAACCAAATTATACTTATATTACTCATGCTCTAATTTTTTGCTTTCTAACTACAGTTAGGTTGTATCATACTGTGTTCTTTTATAAAATTGTAAAAAATAAACAGTGTGAAAGTTGTTCCATTTTATTTTATGTTGTGTACTCCGGGTGGAAGAGATCCTTAAATTTGCATTTTAAACTGTGCTGGGGTTACAGTTTCCAGCTCGCTCTTTTGCAAAGTTTAAGAAATACCATACAGCTTTCAAAACATTAGTTATTCTGAACGACAGGAAAAGAAGAACAATAAAACAGTTGCTTTTTTTTTTTTTTTGGCATGAAAAACGTTGCTCTGATAGCTTAACAATAAAACAAGTAGACATTTACTGAACAGTTTTAAATTCAAATATGCTTTCCAAATATGAGGCAAAAACTACAAAAGCTGCCTTAAATTCTCTTTCGAACATTAGTAAATTTCTCAGAGTCAAAGCTAACATAAAAAGAAATATGTTGTTTTGATTGGATAAATCATTACAACTCTTTTCTTTTGTGGATGTTTTACATAAGAAACAGAAAAGCTGAGATTTAAGGATAAATCAGATTCTGAACATTCTCATTCTTCTAACTTCAGCGGTTCAGCTAAAAAAATAAAATAAATAAAATTTAGTTTGAGAAGCTCAGGAAAGGTATGTTTTTTGAACCAGATTATACAACACAAGGTGAAGCCTTAGTTCAACTAGCATTAGTGTTTCTATCATTTAAAAAAAGGTTTTTTACTAGTTCTTATTTTTTTGGCCTTTTGTTTTGGGTGATGCATTAATAATGATTTCTCTGCATATTACCAAACACAAACATGTATTGCAACACATTATGCGTAGTCCTGACTCCGATGCTGATTTAATCATCATTGTGTTACATCATCGACAGTGTAAAACCCAAAATAATCCCAGACAGGGCTTGAAACTGTATCTACTTCTGATTTGTTCTCTTGTTACCTCTTTTGACCTAACTACATACATGTCATGTCAGTTAAACTTGCCTTCAGCCTTTTTTTTCCCACACACATGAACAAATTGCCAGAACTAGATGGGAAAAACAATTTGAACTGCAAAGAAAATTAAATCTACATGTCTTTTTTTTTTCTTAAAATAAGTTAATTTTTTCTTGAATTGAGGAGGAAAGTGAGGCACTTTGGCAATGCAGCGAGACAATTTACATTTAAAATAAGGAAAACCAATTGCATTGTCTTATTTCAAGTGCATATTATCTAATTGTCCTATTCTAAGAGTGAAAATACTCATCCCATTGGCAAACTATCTCATTTAAGTGCTAAAATAAAGGGTAAATACACTTAATTTAACAAATTTTTACTTATATCTAGATCGTTTTTCCAATGTGCCTTAACCCATCTACTCATTTTTTTTGTGTGTGAAATAGTAGAGACACATCTCATGCTACATGCTGTCCTACTTTAAACTGTAATGAAAAAAACTTGCCAAGTCCATCTAAAAATAATGTGGTAGTACTAGAACATTTTAAAAATACATGATTTTCATAAAAAGCCAGGGATGATTACTCTGAAGATGATAAACTACACAAAGCATCCGAAAAGGCAACATCCTTTAGTGCTTATGTTTCTGCAAGTTTTAAACTTTCACTTAACTTCTCTTTAACCAAAACACAACCTGAAAATACGTTATTTGTGTTGGTAGACATGTAAAGAATGAGGAAGCAGCCCTTAATAATTGAGTGAGTCTTAAAAGGGAAACTGTGTGCGTGTTAGCCTCTGATCTTACTGAGCTTGAAGCCATAAAACCCTTTGTAGTTGTGCCAGTGACAAGACAGCCACAAGTGGCAGCATCTTAGCATGCACATTTTGCACGCACACAGCAAAGCCAGCATGGTGACTGTCAACTCTGTACATTACAGAGGCGCTAAGGTAAAGTTTTAATTACATTAAGAAAGATCATAACTTGATATGGAAGGTGAGGCATTACCATGAATGTGTTCACTGAGGTGAGAATAAACATTTCAGCTAATTTATGACATGATTAAATTGCAGCTTTATAGAATAGAACACTTGTTTATGTACCACACAGCAAAAAAGAAAAAAAGAATCCTTACAATAAGTGCATTTACCCTTAGTTTGAGTAGGTAAAATAGACGATCTGCCAATGGAATGAGTATATATACTCTTGGAAAAAGATTATTTGATAATATGCATTTAAATAAGGCATTGCAATTGTTTTTTTTTTATTATTTTAAATGTAAGTTGTCTTCTTCCATTGAGAAAGTGTCACACTTACCTTCTCAATTTTAATTATTTAAATTACATTTTAATTATTTAAAAAAATAAAGATTAAAAATGTGTTGCAGTGCATTAGAAATAGGGAAACCTACACATTTTTTTATTCCTTAGATCAACCATCACAATCCTGACTTAGAAAACAAAGTTTTGAACAGGCAGCCTAAATGGTTTTGAGAGTAAAAATGAACTGTTTAGATTTTCTTGGCTAGAGTTATATAAAGATTTTACACCTTTTAATGTCCTTGATAAAGAAAAAGGTGAGGTAACAGCAAATATAACAGAGCATAAATCTAAAGGGATTTGTGACACCTTTAAACAATTGAAATAAAAAAAAATAGATTATTGTTTTATATGTTGTGAAACAAACATGTTAGCAGTAAACTTAAAATTATTTTCTTATTTACAACAGAAAGGTGGTGGTGATCCACAGTATAAAATACCCTTTACATATACAAATATAACAAGTCATGGATGACCAATAAAGAATTCAAATGGACATTAAATAATTTTTTTTTTTTTTACAAAAAAGCTAGTGAATTTTATTTTTAATTAAACTGTTCTACTTGTTTTTCTTTTTTAATCTGTTTGTTGTTTGTTTATTTTGGAGATGTCAAAGCTCTTCTATCTCAGATTTTTACAAAAAGCAAATACTTGCATTTTCTAAAACGTTTGTTTTAGATTGTGCTTAATCATGAAAAACTAACTTGGCACCTGTGTAAATGTTTTAAAAATAGAAATAGATTGTTTCTCATCTTGATGCATTAGAAATCAATTTTTTGGCATTCTAAAAAACCAAGAAGGCATCCCTCACAGTTATGATACAAGCTAATTTATAATTTTTTTTTACAGAACCCTTCAAAAGAAATTACTGAAAAACAATTGATGAACAAACACCACATTTTACAAGCCATTCTTTTTTTTTATAAACACACCAAACATCTTGCAAATTATCCCTTACCCTTCTGACCAACATGCCTACACAACATGTGTTAAGAGTAAATTATACACAGAAAACCTTTATCAAGGCTACTTAAATGTTGGACTGTATTCATTATTTTAGTGACTGACACAGAAAAACTAGCCAGGCAAGCAAGTTTAAGAACAGGTCCCTGTATTACAGTATCATTCTTCCTCTTACTACTGAAGATACTCCATATCTGTCACAGAGATTTCCATTCCTGCTGCAGGACATCCATCTGCACAGGATTATCAGATTAGCAGCTGGAGATTTGGGTTCCCTGACATGGCTAGTATGTGTATGTGAGTTTGTGTGCAAGGGAATTGGGGGCGATTAGCTTGTGGCCCTACATGGTACGGAGAGGCCAGCTTTATTAAAACTCTGTCTCCACCTGTAGTGCAGCTCTGTCACATCACTACCGACACCACAGCTGCCTGCGATCCCCTTTTCGCAACCCTTCTGTCTGTGCCACTCATTGCTGACTGGGTAATCTTGTCCTTGCTAGCTCCATCAATCCCTTACAAACATTCACATTTACACTCACATATGTACACACTCACACCATCCCATCTCCCTGTGGTAAATTACATCTGGCTTGGAGGTCGTCTCACTCCAGTTGGCTGATAGACTGCAGATTCCTGAGCAGAAAACTTGCAGAGCAGAGGATGGTCAGGGACAGCATGCTGGGTGGTCACTGAGAACTCACACAGTTTTGTTGGTATATTTATCAATTTACACCACATTTCCTGCTTCCCAGTAGTTTATTTAATATACTTAAAAATACATAATTAATAAAGAACGATTCAGACAGTTTGAGCTCAGTAACATGGTGCATTTTTATGCCAAAATAGGGGCATTTTAAGTCAGGTAATCAGACGAAAATTAAAATTGATTGAGGAGGCCCAGGGGGAGACTTAGGATATGCTGGAGGGACTATGTATCTCTGCTGGCCTGGGAGACCCTTGGGGTTCCCCCAAAGGAGCTGGCCCAAGTGGCTGGGGAGAGGGACATCTGGGCCTCCCTACTGAAGCTGCTTCCCCCGCGACCCGACCCCAGATAAGCGGAAGAAGATGGATGGATGGATGGATGGATGGATGGATGGATGGATGGATGGATGGATGGATGGATGGATGGATGGATGGATGGATGGATGGATGGATGGATGGATGGATAGCAGATGACGATAATATAGGTAGGTTTCTTTGATAAGCCAACATAGATAATACATGTAACTTGGAAAATCAGGGGATAATCAAAGTTCAATGATTTTACAAACAGAGATCAGAGTATATATTTAGCTTGAAACAGTTTTCACACTGCGGCAAAAGAATGAGGGAACATAATGTTGTGCTTTAAAGACATAAGGATTAAGCATTGGACATGCTAAAAAAAAAGTGTAAGAAAGGATATCAACCCTTAAGTTAAAACTTGAGCCAAAAAAATCACTAATCATACTGCGAAAAAAAAGGCACTGAACAGACATCAGTTATTGGCATTAAGGGCTGGATGACTAATTGTCTAAATATATCACGTTAAGACTGTAAAGGATGGCACTTTGAATGCAGTATTACACAATATACTACAGTCAATTGCCACCCATTGTTAAACAAACTTATATATCATAAATATTGCAAAATTCAGTATACCATGTTGCCAGTTTAGTTAGAAACCGACTTAATGACATCACAGTTAATGTTTGGTCACAAAGTTCTGATTCAAGACTCAAAGTTAGACCAATTCTACCAGAAAATATATTAAACTTGTTTCATCGCTGAAGTGTCCGGACGGTCTGAACGACCAAATTATGTCATTTTGGGCTTCCACTCACCCCGGGCAGACTCTGTGCAGACAGTATTTACACAGAGAGTGTTAAGAAAAATTTGTATCTACGCAGGCAGATCCACGTGAAAAAAACAAAAAAAACATGGCGAGCGAGCAGCAGCTATATATAGACATTCCAGGATTTAGCTTATAAACATTACCACTATCCACAGATTGTGGAAAAACTGTGAAACAGTAAAAATGTTTGTAAACTTCAACACAAGACAGACAGAGATATTTGGAGACCAGGTCTGTTAAAAGTGGTTTACTCTGAGAAAATAGGGGAATAATACTCAGATTCACCTTAAGGATACAGCTGTTGTCAATTGGTTACTTATTCTATATTTTTTGTTTAAGCCTTTTAACATCTGTCAAGAAAGTCACCATTTCTCAAATGGCTCTTTCATAGTTATGTTTAGAAAAACAAATGTATTTTCACTATACTTGAAATGGAATTTGACTTTATGTGCACTGTTTCCACAGCAAACAGATGGCAGATGACAGTAAATGTAACATTGCTAAAAGCTAGAAATTCAAACTGTCTAAAAATGAACTAACACGTCACAAAAGGTTGAAGTTTCCACCCTGAGCGAGGCATCACAGATTGAAAACTCTTCTCATTAAGAGGGTTATAGGGTGGGAGGATTCAAGGTTGATGAGAGCCTGAGAGACAAGAAAGCTGCCAAAACTGTCAACTGGAAAACAAAAAATTGGGCGAAATTACAGAGAGGATCATCTTTAAGGGTTCTTGATCATTTTAAGTTTGTCACCATGAGCAACATCCTTTTATTTTCCTGCCTCATCAAGGAGGTCACATCCTTCCTTCTGTAGTTGACTCTGAAACTAAACTGTCATTGCAACCAAAATGAGCAGTGAAAAAAAAACTTGTTAATTTTGGGGTTTCCTCAGTTTTCATGACAAACTTCCAAGCTCTTCAGACTAGAGAACATCAAAAGTCATTCTCAATTTATAGCAGCTGAACTTTATACATGCAACCTAGCAAACCGAGAGTGATGACAAAAAGAAGGAAAGAATGTCAAAAGGAAGGAGTGACAGCACTATGAGAAAAGGAAAGAGATTAATTACACATACATGGAAGGACATAAACAAATGATCGAATAAAAGAAGGAACACTGAACTTTACTGAGAAGGATTGGGTGAATGTAAAAAGGTGAAAAGGACAAACAGAAACAAAGAAGGAAGGACATGGAAGAAAAGCACGATAAAAAAAGCAGGAGATCAGAAGAGGAGAAAGGCAAGTCTCAAAGAAGAAAGAATGAACACAGGAATGCAAGCAATAACAAGAAAAGGGGAAATAGGAAAGGCACAAGGAGGACTGGAACAATTAAGGGAAGAAGAATGGTAAGAAATAATAAAGACACATTGATGGAAATTAAGGAGAAAGAAGAAATAATAATAATAATAATAATAATGACTTTGATTTATATAGCGCCTTTCAGGACACCCAAGGTCGCTTTACAAGAGGTAAAGTAAGGGGGGTAGGGACAGGGAGGGGGTTAGGAAGGGTAGGCAAGAGAGAAAAGGTGTGTTTTAAGGTGCTTTTGGAACTGTGTCAGGGAAGTTGCGGAACGGATAGGAGGGGGGAGGGCATTCCAAAGAGCCGGGGCCATTGCACAGAAAGCCCTGTCGCCGAAGAAAGATGGAGGGAAAGAATTAGAGCTGAAAGTAAGAAAGGTAGAACATAAGGGAGGGACATGGAGGGATATGAAAGGGGAGGAACAAAGGAAGGATGTAGAAAAAACTAATAGCAAAAAGTTAAGGACGGATAAAGTATCAATAAAACTAGGAGGTGGTCAGCAGCACCAAATTCCTGGGGGTGCACATCACAGAAAACCTCACCTGGAATGTAAACACCACCTCACTGGTCAAAAGGGAACAGAAGCGCATGTACTTTCTGTGGAGGATGAGGAGACCCCACCCATCTTCACTACCTTCTACAGAAGCACCATAGAGAGCGTTATTACCACCTGTCTCACTGTGTGGTGTGGAGGCTGCAGCGCCTCAGACTGGAAGAAGGTGAGAAGAGTGGTGAGAACAGCAGAAAGGAGAATCGGGGCTCCTCTTCCCTCCATTGTGGACATTTCATCCCTGCGTGTCCTGAGCCCGTAACATCATCAATGATGCACTGTGCTGAACTTATCATATTAAAACCTTTTTCGCCATTATTTTAAACTATTTCACCTAAATTGTTACATTCTGATCACTGGTGCATTTTATATTGGTAATGTCTCTCTTATTCCGACTACAATCTCATTACACTGTCGTAAGCTGTATGCTACAAAATTTCATTTTGTATACGCTATGCATCAAAAATGACGATAAAGTTTGTCTAAGTCTACATCTGAAGTCTTATTTTTCTGCCTGCATCTGGCTGCTTAAAGTCAGTCTGACCTTGGTTTTACTGATGCTTTACCTGCTTGATCTAAACATCCAAAAAGAAACACAACTGTCCAAAAAAGCTCTTTTATAAGAAAGAATGACAGAAGAGACTTTTTTAAATGCTAATTTTCCTGAGAATTTAAAACTGCAATAAATGTTTAAGCTATTTATGCTTATTTTTTATATCATTTAAGTAAAACTTAATTTTGGGAAAGTTTATTGGAAAGATCAAAGAGACTTTAATGGCATTATACTGGTGTTAAAGTTTACTAAATACAGTGTTCTAAAATCAGTTAATAATTGTCAAAATATTTCCCTTTTAATTTTTTTCCAAAATAATAGTAATACATGCAAGAGGATAACAAGAATGAGATCAATAAAATTAGGTTGTTTTAATCAAGATTATACATCAGTTTATTTGACCAACTCTATTTTAAAACTTTTAACATTAAATTCCAGTTTTACTCCAGCTTATGACTATTAATTGAGGGTGTTTAGTTTTACATTAACCTGACTGAACCCTATATGCATACTGTATATTATTTCTAAAATCTTCAGTTTTTACTCTGCTGTTATATTGTTTCGAATTAAAGTACTATACTTTATTATGCTGGCCTCACTATGTCCTATTCCTTGTATATGAACAGATACTTGGCAAAAAATCTAACTTCTGATTCTGATTCACTCTCAGAAATATTGCCAGTACCCATCCAAACAAATACTTCACAGGTGCTGATAAAGCTTTCCAATATGTGTCACTGTAACCTTCACTCACTGTTCTCATTGACGTAGCAACTGCTTCTAAAACCATCACCACACCTGTGATGCACTTATACCCGCTAGCACTCATAATGTTTTCCTTGAGCCTTTTAGAAAATTAAGAAGATCAAGTTGATATATGCTGTAGCTTTGATGAATCTCAGCTCTGGACACTGAAAAATATTATAAGCAAATTATGACAGCGGTTTGAAAAAAAAAATGGTTAAAATGAATTCTAATGACATAATTAACATTGTGGGTTGTTTTTACATGCCACAGTCTCATCACTCTCATTTGCATAATTAGCACCAGGCAGCTGTTTATATGTAAAACAACACTTAAATCCACTAAAAATCTCTCTACAGATGAAATCTGCTCCAAGCTGTGAAACATAGTGCAGCCATTTAGCAGCTAATGAGGTGGATCTAATAGAAGTATCGATGGAGATCAAATCAGTGTTCGAAGGAGGATATAGAGCACTTATAATCCACAGGCGAATATATATATATATATATATAAAATATATATGTAAAGAGAGAAAAGAGGGAGACTGCTTCTTAACTGTTTGATGTTACTGGTAAGCATTGGTCATATAATATTACTTAATTAAATCTTAATATTCATATCTCCCCCCAAAAATAAGATTAAAGCTTAAATGATTAAGTTATGTTGAATTTTGCAGCTACCTGTCTAATTTAAAAGTATTAAGTTGTTTGTAAAGCAAGTTCCAGATTGAACTGAGCTGCAGTGTAATAGCTGGTAGTGTTTAAAGTTAACTGCCCTATAATCAAATGGAGCAGAAGGGCAGCAGATGCAAGCTGACACTGACCAGACAACAGCGACGAAGTGAACGGGCAGGAATTCAAGACAGAACACGCTGCAAGTGCCATATGCCGCTGGGGTTTGCAACATGGGCTACATTCACTCAAAGCAGAGGAGGAAGTGATTGTGAGCGTCCTTGGTAACATGCTTGTTTGGCTGGTGGCATACGGCAGGGTGGTTGAGACATGTGTTATTGTCATAAATACACCAAAGCCCTCTATCCTTTGATTTTTATCATGCCATTTAGTATTCCAAAGTTTCACTGAGGGCATGCTGTTCTCTAAGCATAGGCTGTGATTACCTTTAACAGCTACATTGTCAAAAAACTGTAGAAAAGCTGAGTCGCTCTGTGGTGCCTTTATCCTTGACAGAGTTCAGGAGGCTAAATCCTTGGAGCATTGCTTGGAATCAAAAGCTTCTTTCTTTCATTATTTCTCACAATACCTGGATCAGGAAAGTCCAAATTTTAGGCCTGCCGACACAAAATAAATTGTACTTCAATGATAAAGAAGGTTCCTTTGCAAATCATGAAGTCTGGATAGGTGTGGCTTGTGTTTACATCATTATTCAAGGGTAGGTATGGGAGAAAAAGGCATTGTTTGTTATTATTATATAAAAGTGTTGGATTAAAGACCGTGGCAAATCCCATCCAAAACACTTTTTTTGTCTACTCTTTCTTTATCACAATCACAATCAGACAAATTGCCTAAACATGTTAGAGTATGTTTCATCTATTTATTGCTCAACTTAAAAACACACTGACCTCCAAACCAGATTGAAAATTTAGTTTATTGTTTTTTTGGGGGGGGTTTTCAGTCAAGAAGCCAAGGCTCAGGCTTTGAGTAGCTAACTCTGATTTGAGTTCAAACTTAACTGCAAACCAATATTTGTTGATGCCGCGGTCATACCTGAATTCCCCCACTATAGAACGATAAATGTTTTTTTCTATTCCATTCCAAACAATGTTGAAGGTCTTCATTTGAAGATGCCAATAAAAAACGTCTACAAAATTAAAAATAAGTCAACACTGTTGTGCCCCAAACATGTTAACGTTTACATCTGTATCATTTAGAAACACTGACCAAACCCTGTGTAAACCATGAACACAGTCAGCCTGGTGTAAGCTGTTGGAAGGGTAGATTGAGAGAGTGTAACATTCATTCAGCCCACCAAACAGGAAAAACTGTGGTTGTGAGACTCTGGCTAGAATAAAAAGGAACCTAAAATTTTTATTTTATCTGACAATTGCGGAGGAAGCCTAAAGAAATACCCTTTCAGCAGCCCAGCATGGTAATGACCTGCCAAAAAGTGTTAAACATACTGTAGTTCAATAGTCATATTTTTGTTACAAATCCGTATCTGTATTTTTATGTATTTCAAATCATTTGGACAAGAAGAAATCACACCTCTACCTGCAAGTTCCAATTTTGCCTTTGTTCGTTTTTAAAATAAGTACTGGTATGAAGGTTTTAATAAACATATTGCATGTCTTTATTTCTCCCAAAATACCAGGCCAATATCTTATTACCTACTGACCTCGTCATCTGCGATGAACTGGCCACCTGTCCAGGGTGTACCCTGCCTCTCGCTTGAAGACAGCTTGAGATAGGCACCAGCACCCTTCGCGACCCCGCTTGGGATTAGCGAGACGGAAAATTAATAGATGGATGACCTCGTTATTAGGTGTGCAACTCCCTTTCTTGGACTTCCTAAAAATGGTATCAGGATGCAATCGAATAATAGATAAATCTAGGTTATTGTGGTGGGACCAAGAGAATGAAAAGACCACGAGATTTAAGTCTCAAGTGAGAAAAAATTTCACTACTACACATTTAGATGTCAAGATGTATTCAAAATGTTTCTGACTGTTAAAAAGAGGCATTTCAGACAATGACTGATCAAGTTTTTTTTTTTCACAACACAGAATAATCAAACCTTTGAAGTAAAATGTCAAGGAAGCCAAAGGTGACCTAATTGAATTAATGGTTTTCCTTAATCTACACAACAATACTAAATGATAATATGTGCACAACATCGCACTAACTATTGATCTTGATAATGCAAAATGGGTAAAACTGGGTTTGAAAAGATAGTATAGTTATTCTTAATATTCTTAACCAATAACCAAGAATTGCTTATCAAACCTGAAAGAGCACATTCTTTGCATCAATCACCTAATCAGATCAAATACTTGTTTCCAGCTCTTTTGGGACTCTGGGAATTAAACAAAAATTGACAGCTAATCTTTACCCAGGGGTCTTGAGGTTAATTAAGCCATGCTTGTTGCTGTAAAAAAAAGTGTGTCAGACCGCCACACACTCGCAAATACGGACAAAAGCCCATTCAGCCAACAACAGTACCACCAATTAACCTTTCTTGTTGGCCTTCGGTCTTTTGAGCACAGAGAGACAGGTAGAACAAGTAGAGTCCTGATAGAAAGGCTTCAGAAAAGGTTTAAACCAGAATCCCTCCTGTTGTGAGTTAAGAGGAGGGTACCTTGTACCACTGTGTTAACTCATAATGGTGCAAAGCAAAATAAAAGTTAAAGATGAGTATTGGAAATAATATTTATTTTACTATTATTCCAATGTGCTTTCATAATTAAATTTAGCATTTTTTTAAGTAGCTTTGATAATCATACAGCACCGATAACTGGGATTCATTGGTTTATTATGTCACTTTTTGGTGCTGAGTGTCAAAGGTGTTATGTTGAGGGAGAAACCCGGGGGAGAGCAGATTGAACAGCATGCAATTTTTTTTTTTTTCAGTTGGGTAATTAGCCAGTCCACTTAGGTTTTATGGTTACTCTTATTAGCTGTTAGCATTACCCTTCAACAAATTTAAATCTGCTTCAATATAGAGTCAAGACACTTGGAGGGAGAGGGAGAGGGAGAGTGAGCGAGTGCTTGTAAACCCACTATGCAGTGTTTCCCAGATGTCTGCCACATTAAAGCTGGCAGAATACAGTCATCATTGCTCTTCCAGTAAGGTGAAAAGAAACAAATTCTTTAGGAGAGAATATACTGTAATAGTTAATGAATGCCTTCAACATCACAGCCTACTTTTGTTCTGGCCTTTTGCCATTAAAGAAATAAACTGCGTAAAAGCACACACAAATAGTCTGTATAGATCTTACATGCTGGAGCCTGCAAAAAAAAAAAAAAAAAAATCAATAACTTTTTTTTTGCTTCTTAAGAATACCTGAAAAAGCCAGACAGTGTTGCATGGGCAGGCAGATTCTCTTATCCATGCTTGGTCATAAGAGCAGAAGTAAAACCTAAAGAGGGTCTGATTATGAGAGAATAGAATCAATACTTGTAGCCATTGGATAGCTGGATCCACAAATAACAAGATGGAACATAAAAGAATCAGGAAGCTTAAATTGCTGTAACAATAAAAAGGCAGAGCACATTAGCTTCGCTGAATGATTGCAATTGACTGGATAAAACCAAAAGCATCATTTGGCTTGCTTCATCTCTTTTAACATCACAGTGGGCTGCATCAAGGGGCATACAATGGGGTTCTTTGAACATCCAATACTTTGATCTGATCCCAAAGAGACCCGTGGAATACCTACAGGAATGATATCAAATGAATGAGGAATCCAACCTCAGAGATAATTAATGAGAACTGAATAATCTATTTTTAACAATTGTTATCCGGTGTTGCCCTATTATTCCTAAATTCAGGGCAAAAGGATCAACAATAAAAGGTAGTTAAATAAAAGGGTGATAAGGGACTGTCAACCAGCAGTATTTTAAAGCTACAGTGTGTAATAATTACAGGGATATACAGTCAGAAATGTAATATATTATACATAACTATGTTATTTTATCATCATCTACGAGCTCAGCCTCTTAACCTTAATATTTGCGTTGCCTTAGAATTCGTTATTTATAATTACATAGGAGCGGGTCTCGCAGCCATGGAGGCAGACATCTTTGCGCTACGGCAGCGCAGAGCCAACAAACTAAATGTCACAACGATGTAGAAAAAATAGTATATTTATTATCTTAAGTCTACATGAAATCTGTACCCTACACAGACTAATGAAATACTATCTAAAATTATGTAAAATGATCTATGTAAATAAACCTCATCACTTGAGAAGGTAGGTGATGCGTACGTCGTGGAAGATATTTTGTCCCGTAACGCTCGCCGTACTGTTGGGGGGGGAGAAGCGGTGGCAGGGAGATGTTCATGTTGCTGCAGTCTGACCGCTAGATGTCGCTAAAAGTTACACACTGTAGCTTTAAGTCTGAATATAAGCAAGGGTTCAGTGTATAGATAACAGTTGTTGTCACAACCACAAAGTAAATAGTTTGAATTGCAAAATAAAGCCAAATTTAACTTAGTTGAATCAAAAAGAAAGTGCTGGAGCTAATTGCAAAATATAAATTAAGGATATAATGGATCAAAACAGGCTGCAATATTGAGTCCCAAGAGGACAACAGTTACTATGCACAACACAGCATCAGAAACTGTGGACACCAAATGTGATTCCTATGACTACAACCGAAGAAACTAAATTTGAAAACAAAAGTTTTGAGATTGCTAATGTTATTAGAATGTGTGATCCAAGTTAATAAACCTAATATTGATAAAAATTGGTTTCAAGTATGAGGAAATAATACAGCAAATCAGCAAAAAAAAAATTGCGCATTTGATCTACTTGTTAGTGTCAAAATGAAAATACAAAACACAAAGCCAAGTCGCTGGCTATGGAAGTAAAAAAAAGCAAAAACAAGTAGTACCATACTGGCAATCCAAGTCTCTTGACCTCAATATCATTGAGCCACTTTAGATAATTTATAAGAACCAAGGGTTTTCTGCTGCTGGGTAAGTTTATCATCTTGGAAAATATATTGCCTTGTCTGCATGACAACGGCATATACATAGTTTCAATGACAATCTTACTTAAGACTTCGATTCTGGGTCATTTATGTAGTTTCTACTGCTATGTGATTATGTTTTTAACTGCAGCAATATTTGTTTGATAAATAGAGAAAGAAAATAACAGTGTTCAAATCTTGTGTAAAATGGCCTGCCAGGATTTGTATACTTGTTGGCACAGTTCTATATTATGAGAAAAAGCTATCAATTAAACCTCCCTTTACTATTTGAAAATAAAGCAATGACAAACATGTACATTTTCTTTTGTTTTTAAGTGATACATTGCCTTCTGGAGTTAATACATCAAAGAATCAATACAGTTCACAAAAGTTTTTCTATTATTAAGTTTCTTTTTATTTATTTTTTTTACACTCGAGGTAAATTCAAGTGAGAATGAATTACACTGGTAGCCTCATTGTGTTCACTGCTTTAAGGAATCATTGCAGGACTCAACCAGTCAAACATTTCTGCATTACTTTTAACAAACTAAAGATTTGTTTTTAAAGCTACATTTAGAAACCTAACTAGATATTTTATATAACTGAGGTACAAATATAATGGAATTGCAACCTGAAGTACTACAATTTCAATTCAGTTCTATTTATTTATATAGTGCCAATTCACAACATATTTCATCTCAAAGCACTTTACAGGGACAGTTCAACCAGATCATTCAGTCAAATTGGCTCTGAGTTTTCTATTTAAGGGAAACCAGCTCATTGCATTGACTCATTAACTCTTAAGTAATTCCTACACCTCAGACAGTAGGTATAGACGACTAAAGGCAGAAGATCCTACTGTATATGGCTATAGTAAAAACTGAACATCTGATTAGAAAACAGTTATTTCAGCTGATCTTAAAAGAGTATAGATAAGAGGCTGGTAGTCTCTGTGATCTGAGTGGGTGGTTGGAGGAGATATGAAGACCTTAATGCTTAAAATGGTGCTTTTGTGGAGTTGGGGGGACTGTTCCATTGAACTAGGAATAGTGAAAAGTTTCACGCCCTTAATAAGTTCATTTTTATGGTATGTACATCTAGAAAAGACAGAGTGACCATAATCCATGTTCAATGTGTTGTTTTAAAGGAAAATTAAATTTGTCAGGTCCTGTCACTTTTTTGTTTGATTGTTACTATTTCACAAAGAACATATGACACTTTATCTGTAGTTGTAAGACTTATATATATATATATATTTTTTTGACAAGTTATTTTAACCGATGAATGAGTGGAGCCACAATAAAACAAAAAAACAACAAAAAAAAATCAGACTCAACAGAGCTATTAAATGTTTTTGATATGGACCAACTGGGTAATTGCCCAGTGTAACATTAGAAACTGGGCACGCAACCATTGGTTTTAAATATATGTCTGTCAGCTGTGCTTTGAGCATGCTGTTTATTGCTTTTATGCATGTGCAGTCAATTGGGAACTGATAACCCTATGTGATAAGTAGGCGTCGCTTGCTGCTGAGAAATGGGAGAGTAGGTGGCGGTGGAGAGGAGGGGCTCACCCTTGGTGTCAATCATGAGGGACCAACAGGGATGCAATGAGTCACTAAAGCAAACTTTTAAAAATACAAAATATCCTTAACAGGAACATGACTCAAATTTACACAAGCATTTATAGATATACAGGACAAGTCTAGATTTATTTTAAAGAATAAAGCTGCTCCTACTTTTGTCGATGTTAAACTAACCATAGTTTTCTCTAAGCCACCAAAAGAATATATCGAAATTTTTGGGGAGCAGAAACAATTTCATTTTTCAGATTTGATTTAAAAAAATTTTATGATTTTCTTTATTTTGTTTAAATGTTGGCAATTTTTAAAATATATTTTTTAATTATTTTCTGTTGTTTTTAAAACATGAAATCACAATGTGATTTGAAACTTTATAGTAGAGAGACCCTAAACTGTTTCACTTTCTTAACTGTTTAGACCTGCTGACAAAACTTTTGGCAGGTCTTAGTCTTCTTCCTAAGCCCTAGCTCATACAAAACTTGCTTCCAATTCAACAAAAAAAGTAGCATATATCAAAAGAAAAATGTGTAGCTAGTTTCCTGGTATAACTTGTAGTTTAAATCCCCCATAACAATCCAAGATAACCTCTGTTTTCACTTTAAATATCTGTTTCATTGTCATGAAACCGAGCCAAACCCTGAGGGCTCTGCGGAGAAGAGCCGGGACACGATCATAAGACAGGAGACAAATTCCAAACCCTCTCAATCTGCTGGGCTCCAAGAATCAGGACATGAGCCAGGGACAACTAGGAATAATGATCTGGCCCTGATAGCTGGGCTGAACCCTGTATAAATATCTAGTAGAGGGAGCAGGTGTATAAAATGAATAATAATTAGAGCATAATAATTAGAGCACGGTGAGGGAACGGCAGTTGAATGAAGTGAGTAACCAGATCAGCTACTGGGGCTACGATCATGACACCCATAGCTTTACCTAACATAGATTAAATCTACAATAAAAAAAAATTAAAAACATTCTTGTTTATGTTTTAGGTTTCCCTTGTCATGTTTTTTTTTAGAATTCAACAAGTCACTTATCCTTTAAAGGTGCATTCACACCGTATGTGAAACCTTAAAAAATTTTGCCAGTTTGGTCTGCTTTTGTTCGCCTTGTTCACCGGGCCAGCAAAGGTATTTCGCACAGCAGGCAAATTGGCCCAGCTGGCGAAAGGTAGAAAGCCAAACAAAGCTTTTGGCCAGAGAGTGAACCAGTATGGGGAATACAATCTCCTCCTCCAGAAGTTGATGGTTGCTTTCAGCAGTACTTCTGAGTATCCGTGACCCAGTTCGGGACCACCAGAAGACAGAAAACTGAAAGCAGGGTAGATACTATGGCTCCCAGGAGTAGGACAGTGGTATACCATAGAGGCCAGCCAGGGGAGCAGAGCTAGGAGAGGTTATGGCTAACGGGAGCAAGCCTCTAGAAGATAAATGCGGAAGATGAAAGGAGTACCGCAATCAATGAAGGCATCTGTCTTGAGGTAAGATGAGAAACAGTCCTTCTAGGGCTAAATTAAAACTGCTTTTTTAAAAGCCACCTTAAATCCTCTTTAGAGCATTTCCACCTCTTCCTTTGTCAACATTATTTCCTCTATCATGATTTTTTTTATTTAAAACCTTGTATTCACTGCCATATCTACTCCCTGACTAGATTTCGTGACGTGAATGTAATTAAAACTTCAGCTTTTTCAACTTCTGCAAATTTTGCATTTCTTAATTCCCAGGCCGTCAATTTTTACCAACTTCGCTAAATGGTGCCATTGCCTCCCTAAATTTGCCACCTTGGCCCCACTCTGCTTTTCTTCACTTCCCTTTGTTCCAGATCCACCTTCTAAATAGAGTTAACAACCAGTACGAATCCTTCGCTCCAGCTGCAAAATTCATGTTCGTTTAGAACATACCTTAAGAGCTTGCAAATGGAAAACTGAGGTTATGTTAACACCGCACCCCTTAATGTTCAATTTTTGGGGGAAATCCGATTTTTTGGCGTTTTTGCAATTCCAAATATATGCAACTTGTATGTGATCTCCTGTGTGAACTGCATTTATACAACCTAAGAATTCTGCATGTGCAGTAGAGGACGCAGTGACATCACAAGCAAGTATGCTCTGTGTTTACGGAAGTAAGTATGAAGAATACTGCTGGAGCGCATCTAGCGATCTTTCCCAACCTTAAAAAGACAATGTTTTCAAGATGGTTAAACATAAATACTACTCTCAACATTATCGTCATGGTTTTTGTTTTTCTTGCCGCTTCTGAATAGCAAGACGCAGAATTGTGACCTATGTTGGTTATTAATGGCATACAGTTCAGATAAGTGTGACCTGGCTGTTCAGACACAGGTGAGAGCTTTGTTGTTCAGACAGGCATGAAAAGATCAGATACAGGGCAAAAAAAATCAGATTTGGGTCACTTCAGGCTGCAGTGTGAGCGTAGCCTGCTGATCAACTGAGTGGTGTATTATTTCTTTTTACATTCAGAAATGTGTGTGCTGTAAATGGAATTCAGGAAAAAAAAAAGAAACCGAGAAAACAAAAATGGAATCTTGACTGAATCTTAACTGAAAAGAAGTATTTCCAAGGTTCAGGTAGAGACCTTAAACAGCATTCGAGAGGAGGCCACTGTAGATGATTGGAATGTGCTAATGAAAAACACAGACCCTGAATTCTCACCAACCAATCTTTGCTCTCCTTCAAATAAATTATTTTAACTTCAACAAAATACACAGGGTGAGCGCAGCACTGCTTGCAGTGGGAAATTTCAGACTAATTTTAATGGCACAAAACTTTCTGCTGGTATGCCTAAAAATGCTTTAAAACTAAAGTGAACCCATAATAGACATCAAGGTAAACAGGGAAAGTGCTTAGGGGCCTCCAGAATAGACAGAGATAAACAAAATTTTATTTCAGATCTTCTTCTTCAAAAAAATTTAATAAGTAAATTACAGAAGCTGCAATTAGCCAACTTTCTCTTTTTCAATAGAAAGAATAATGAGAGGCAAAAGAAACAAAAATCTGCTTTTCTCCGTGCTTTGGTTTTTGAGTTTCTATTGTTAAAAGAAAAAGAGAGAAAAACTTCTAAACAAGAATAAGCATGTGATTTCACTCTTATTGACAAAGTGTTTGTCGTAGTAAGAGTCTGATGAAAGAAAAACTAATCGATCAGGCTATTATCCAAAGCACGAGTAAATTAGAGCTGCAACTAACTTCTAGTTTGCTAACTGATTAATCTTTTGGTTCTTTTTTTGATTAATAGATTTATAATCGGATGGCAAAAGGTTCCAAAAAAGGAGATTTTAGACAGAATTTAAACCGAGTGAGGCTAAAGTGAGTCGTCTGAGGAATTCTGGATGGAGAAATTTTATAAAATCTAAGTTTTAGAGAGAGATAACCTAGCTGGCTGGCTCAAAGAACCATAAGCCACTCGACTTTCACAAAAAAGGCCCTGGTTTTGATTCCCGCTGGGGGGAATGAGCTGCCAGTGTGGATCCTTAGGCAAGACCCTTTCAGGTAATGCCTATTTTGTTAGTAGCCTTTGATGAAAGTGTCTGCTAAATGCATAAACACAAATGCAAAATGTTTATAAATTTTTTACAGTTTTGCTATAACTGCTTTGATTACATTGTTCTTTCAGCTAAAGGAATATCTTACAGTCTCTGTACTCAAGCTAACAAATAATCAATTACTAAATTAGTTGACGATAATTTCAATAATCAATTAGTCATGATTAATCAACTAATTGTTTCAGCCCAAGAGTAAATGAATGATTAATCCAAATAGGGAGAAGGATTGGGATTTGAACATTAGTGTTGAACAAGATTTATTTTTTTCTGTATTATATCCTTGTTGAATCGTTGTAGGGTTTTTTTTCATCATATGGCATAATAAAGGCAACTTGACTCTAAAGTTAGATAATCAAATTGCAATAAATGTGATAATCTTTTAGGGCCCATGCTTCACTCTGTCAAAAATCTTGACATAATTGCTGTGAACCTATTTCATTTGCTGTGCATGATGATCAAATATGTGCTGTAGAGTTTCTCTCCAAAGAAACCTCAGCAGAGTCAGAGGCATCAGTGTGTAATATAATCATGTAATCATTACCTCTCTAATTGTTTCCAGAGTAATCTCTAGTAGTAATTTGTTTTTACTAATACACCAGCCCTTTTGTCACAGCTAAGTGGACATTTTAATTATTTGTTTCTATTGTTATGTTTAAGCATCTTAACTCTATTACAATTACGCAAAGGAAAATGTCTTCTTTTTAAACCCTATCTTAAAATTACAGTACAGAAGGAGCTCAATCTTTTCGAGGCCCACCGAGCATGTTTCCTCCCTGCACCAAGCGCTGGCTCTCGGTTGCATCACAGATTTAAGTCTTGGCACTAACGAGAATCATGTTCTAACTTCTTACTCCACTGTGCTGCATAACAGACATCTTAATAGGTCTGGTTTAGCTGGATTTCAATTTCTGTACATGCATGCAAAGCTTAATATACAGCACATCATTCAGTCCATACTGTGATGTATGCTTAAAGGGAAATTGTTTTTTTATGAAGTAGAAACATATTTTTTTATATAGGTCTTTTAAAGCAGCTCTAAACAAAGGACAGAGAAAATACATTGTTTAAATGTTGGCTTCACGGAGGGCCCCAGAGAAATATTAAATTATAATTGCCTTGTCAATGTGAGGTAGTGAAACATGCTCCAAAATGGTTTATGTCTGGTTTGTGATCAGACTGACCGGATGCTGTTGTCTTGCAAAGCTGACAGCTCTCAAAGCAGATAAATCGTGACGTACAAGAAACAGACAACAAAATCAACCTGGTAAGTTTAAGATTAGGTGGCATTTTTGTATCAGTTCTCCATTTAAAGTTTATTCCACAAAATATTGTTTTGTATCCAAAAGATGACCAAAGATCCCTTGTTTATCTTTAACTTCATCAATATATGGCTGTGCAGTAGATTCCTATTCTGCAGGAGCTGTGATTTAAACAGTTAACACCAGCAACAATCTGACCTCTCAGACAACTCCTCACACCTCAGTGGTGGAAGTTCTGGTTGGAGAAGCTGACAGACCCAAATATTTTCCATGCTTTGGTAGTTCATTTTTCCCTCTCTTGCAAACATATATCCTCAAATGGTAAATGGCATGTACTTATATAGCACCTTTATTCAAGTTAGGAGACTTGACCAAATCGCTTTACACTACATTCATTCACCCATTCACGCACACACACTGATGGTGGCAAGCTACATTGTAGCCACCGCTGACCTGGGGCTCAATGACAGAAGCGGGGCTGCCGTACACTGGCGCCACCGGGCCCTCTGACCACCATCAGTAGACAATGCAGGTGAAGTGTCTTGCCCAAGGACACAACAACACTGAAAGTCGGAGTCGGGGCTCGAACCGTCAATCCTTCGATTTCAGGGCAAACTCCTTCATCCAACGCCACTGTCGCCCTCAAATATACCAGATTTAAAAGAAAATCACCTAAGCCCATTATTCAAAGAGCAGTGGACTGGAAACTTGAATATGTTAAAACTTCCACCCTTTTGTGTGGTATTGGCAGGGGTGTTGCGATACTATACTGTTTGTGTCGCTATACTTGGGTCACAATAAGATATTATGACAATATTGCAATATCACTATATATTGCAATGTTTACAACAGCTATCAAAATTAAATATATAGATAAAAAAGTAAGTGCTGTGTATGTTCAAAAATAGAAATAGAATCTTATTGATCTCAGAATAAAGAAATTCACTCTCTGCACTTAACCCATTCCCCTTGGGGAGCAGACGGCTGCCATTGTGCAGCAACCAGGGAGCAGTGTGGGGTTAAGGGTCTTGCTCAGAGACCCAGAGTGCAGGCTGTTGGGATCAAACTGGGTACTTGTAACCTTCTCAGAGCACAAGCACAATGCTCTAACCACTAGGCCAACATTCTTCTACTGTGACTTCCTCAATTACAGGTATGGAGCTGCATCGCACAGCCGAAAGGCTCCACAGCGCCATCTACCAGACTGGAAGTTCAGAACGTAACCCATTTTCCCTCGTTTTTGGTTAAAAAAACATTTTTTTGTTTTTTTAAATCGATATTAGGAACTTAAAGATCGATATTACATTGAGTGTCCGAAATATATATGACCAAATAGATCTTTTCACCACACCCGTACTTATAATAAATAAGATTGTTTTTATCTATTAAAAAAAAGTTATAATAAAAAAAATAGTAGTATCAGCTTATGTTTTTTTCATGTTTTCACTGGTTTCTATTTGAATTATTTGAAAATAAAAATAGCAATGATTATAATAGTCGTTTTTTCATTAAATGTAATCAAAGTTAGATTTTCAGCGATATCTACTGGTCAGACTGCATGGACATGAACCGCTCCACCAGCCGCTTCTCCCCTTCAAACAAAAAGGAGGCCATCATGGTACAAAATGTCTTCTACAATATCCACGTCACCCTATCAAGTGATGATGAGGTTTGTTTACATAGATAATTATATAAATAGTATTTTACTAGTCTGTGTAGAATATATATTTTATATAGGGCTAAGATAGGGAATATATCCATTTTTTGTTCGACGTCGTTATGTTTTAGTGAGCAGCTTGGCATGGCGCTTAGCAATTTAAACAGACCAAGTTTTATTTGTTGGAAGCATATATATTACCTATTTACAGAGTCCAAGCATTGACTGTGGCATGGGGCTTATTAGATGAGGAAGCGGGAGAGGCAGAGGGCAAAGAGGCCGCGGTGGGCGTGCAGCCAGGGCCAGGCAAGGGGCATGTGCTCCCGGGATGATTGGAGTTGAGGAGGCAAGATTTGATGCTCTCTAAAGAAGGAGGAAAGTTACTGTTTTCAGTAGTTTGAGGAGTAATCTCTGAGTAACATCAGTCTTCATTACCAGTGAACATCATGGATTTTACAAGCAGTGTAAATGCTCGTGAGTAACAGCATTCTTCTGCGTGTTGCTGCCATCTATTGTTCACTACTGTCTCAGTTCAACCCTTTATAATTGCCTCGGTCACATGGCTAGGGTGACCATATTTTCATTTGCGAAAACCAGGACACCTTGGAGCGGGGGGTGGGGGGGGGGGATTTATTGAAATAACAAATGTCTCATCATCGGGATTTGCTCCGTGATCAGAGGAAATGTTACTTGGCGCAGAACAGTGGTGAAAATTGGAAGTTCAGTTTAATATAATACAACTCTGTTAATAGTTCCATCTGAAATGAATGAAAAATAGTTGTTTTAATGGTTACTGAGTCAGATATGTGGCGGTAATGTTTGATTTATCTAAAGGTTTTTATCTGTTACTGTGTAAATGAGTTTGGCTGTAATTTAAGGACAGATTCTAATAGATCTGCAGAGTGGGAACTATAAATCTGATAGGAGTTAAATTTTCTTATTGTTGTTTTGCACAATATGCTTAACTAAGTATTTTTTGTTGTTGAATATTAGAGATTTTGCAGATATATTTTTATACATACATTGTTTAGATTTACTTATGTATTTCTAACCCTTTTATAGAATAGAAAATCCCTTTATTGTCCCACAATGTCCAAATTTACAGCAGCAGAAAGATTATTGAAAATGGTCACACAAATGAGGACCTTAGAAAAATGTCTAAGAATAACATAATAGGGAAGAGTTAAAATATAAACAATAAAATACTGTAAAATGTTTTAACAATATAAAACTGGAGAATTAATAACCAATATGCAGCTATGGACATTTTTACAGTAATGGATATTTGAAAATAGCAGCAACATCAGAGATGTGCAGAATGACAGCAGCAGGTTATTTAACTGACTAAGGTTTCTATCATTACATTTGATTTTATTTGTTCCTGCTCCCAGTGGTTGGAATCTTTATTCCACTCTGGATTCTTGTGAGTGTAGTCTTTGTTCGCTTTAACTTTTTTAAAAATAAATAAATAAACAAACAGTTTTGAAAACCTCGGTATTCATTCTTTTCCTGCTTTGTGTGTCAACTTTCACGGTTGCTAAGCAACAGAGCATACGCCGGTAAAACCTGCCGAAGGGTGGACCTGTTCGAATTTACAAACAAAACTCTTCCGGCCTCCTTATTTTCAAGGACTTCGAAGGATCCAGTCTAGGTAGACCGCGTCCTTGGAGGATGCAGTCCAGGTTTTCGAACAGAGCCTCTGATTAAAAACAGGGCTGCCCGCACTGACGCGGCTCAGGGATTACGTCACACGGAGCGTCATGCGCAGTGAAATCAGGACATTTCCTCACTTTCTAAAAAAAACCCCGGGACGCCCGGGACAGGACGTGAAATACGGATATGTCCCGGGAAATACGGACGTTTGGTCACCCTACACATGGCGATATCTACAGTCGCTAGTTTTTCAGCTCTGATCTATCGTAGCACAAAGATGTCTACGCTCACAAATCCAAGACCTGACCCTCTTTAATTATAAATAGCGATTTCTAAGGTAAGACCCACATTAAGATTGAGACTTTCCCTTTGTAAATGATAAAAAATTATATATGTACTTATATTTCTATCAGTAGAAATTACTACTACTACTACTACTAATACTACTACTGCTACTACTTTAAGCTTCACTGTGACTTTAAGTTCATTGCAAAAACTAATCCTACCATACAGAAATATATAAAACTTTATGATCTTTCTAAATGTTGGAATGTTCAACATTATTTATAAGGAAGATTTTTTTTTATTCTGTCTGATTTTTTAACTACCGTATTTTCACGACCATAAGGCGCACCGTACTAAAAGGCGCACTCTCAGTTATGTGTGCCATTTCTGTATTTAACACACACATAAGGCGCACCGGACTATAGGGCGCGTTTTTTATATACAGGTACATGTCCTCTACTACCTTTAAATACCTCTACTGCGTATTTAAAAATACAGCGGGGGCAAAACTGAGTATGACTGTGCTTTATTCATGTATTTATTACAAAGCAAGGGCGCAGATAGCGTGTACGTCAGGGGTGTTCTGACGTACACAGATTCGAATGACCCTCAATCCGTCCCCCCCACTTTTATAAAAAAAAAAAAAAAAACATACGGCGAAACTCACAGAAAATCAAAAAGCTTTTTCTAATTTACTGCTTTGCAACAACAACATAAAACAGTCAGATCATAGACAGGCAATCGTTTTGTTTAACTGCAGACTGCCTGCGTCGTAGAGATTCTAATCTAAAAGTTATCCTGTCTCTGGCGTTTACGTCTCGAGCCTGGTTTCCATGGTTACTCAGACAGACAGTAGTGGCGGGACAGTTCCCAATTCCGGAGTCCGGACATCAACATGAGGCCAGCCAAACCGAAAAAACAGAAAAACAATTGCATCCTTTTTTCGAAAAGCACCAACTGTAAGTAAACTGTTCATTGCGGTATCATCACCTTGCATTTTTTTGGTTGTCTGTTCGATGTCGCCGTGGAAAAAAGAGTAGAGACGGTCAGTGAGAATAGCGTGAAGAGAGGTGCCAATGTCATAAGGCGGGAGGCAGGGGGAATCGACTGGCATTTATTTATTTATAATTAAATCGACTGTTCCGACTTTTTCTGGAGTTGTTGGGGGTCTTTCAGAAATGTGTAGGCTACAGTAGGCTACTTGAATCCGTATTTATGCCAAGCCAAATGGTTTAGGTTGTTACAGGTTGAATCATGAGAAAAACGAACTTCAAAGCTAGACAAATTCCACTACACAGGGGCGGATTTAGAAAATTTGGGGCCCTAGGCAAAGACAGGCATGGGGCCCTCTGAATTGAGAAGACAACATATAGAACAGACCCATTATACAGATACAGAAATTTTAATAGAATAGAAATTTGAGGATGTCATGTATCTTCAAGTTTGTCTATGTCACTGTAACTCGGAGGAAAAAATAACTCTCATATATATATATATATATATATATATATATATATATATATATATATATATATATATACATATATATATATATATATATATATATATATATATATATATATATATATGTGTGTGTGTGTGTGTATATATAAATAAATAAAAGGTGCATGTCACAGGAAAGACTAGTGATGTTACAAATATGACAATTGCTTAAACTACAGAACAGTAAATTATTTAATCTATAATTAACATGGCCCTTAACATCCCCAGCTGTACACAATAACACACATTAAAGCAATGTTAATACAAAGCTGTAAAGTAGAGTGAGACGTTGATAATAAATTCCTTATGTTTTTTGAATGTATAAATTTAATTATAAAGGACTAAAACACCTAAAACTTATGGGTGATTTTATCACATTTAAAAGCCTGAGATTTTACTGAAATTGGGGCTACTGGGGCTCACTGGCCTTAGATGTAATGAGCGAACTGGAAGTGCTGAATATGTCGCTCCAAAAAAGCACCCAGACATTGGAGGGCATGGTCTCTGCAGTCTCTGTTGTCCAAGAGAGATTACGGGACAAAAGAAAGCCAGCCCACTTTGAGGCAGTCTTTAAGGAAGCAGTGGATATGGCTGAGAAGCTGTCTCTAGAGCCCATTGCTCTACCTCGAACACATAGGCCCCCAAAGAGATATTCTGGGCCAGCACCTGCACACAGGCCAGAATCTGCTGTGGAGTACCACAGAGTGGAGTTCTACAGAGTCCTTGACAAAGTAGACACACAACTTTCTTCATTTGAGGCCATTTATTGAAAAGCCATGTAAAGTACTTATTTACAAATTTGTTTTTGTATATATGTAGGCTTTGCTGTTCGTGTTTCTGTGTGTTTACAGCCTGCACTTAAAGTCAGTCCATGTTTAAATAAAACCTTTTTTTTTTCACACGTCATGTGGCATGTTTGGTGAGTACTTGGTACCAATACATGTTATTTTCTTGCAATGATGGGCAATTAAGATTGATGGGTTATCATAGCTGAGTAATAGCCAGTAATAGGGCTCGGGATCCACGTTGCATTGTGGGACGTCGCAGCCATACTGACTGCTACGCAAACGTAAGCATAGCTCTGACACGTTGTTGTTGAAAGAAGAGACAGAAGTAGAGAGAAAAAATATGTTAAAATCCCTAAAAGGATCTGGAATTTACCGGGACACATTAAATAGAGAAGCCAGGGACCGGTATGGTGACAAAATCAGCATTATTAATAATTTGGATCCATATAAAGTTCCAAACAATGAGTGGAGCACCAATGAGTGAGCGCCTATACTTCAAAACAGTTCCGAAGCTACAAGTCCTTGGAGTCTCATGTGCAGTTCATGAATAGATGGGTTCAGGAGCTGCAGATCATAAAGCCAGCAAACAGTGGGAACAGAGTAATTCGTACAAAGGTAAGCTGTGATCAGAGGGGCTCTGGAACCTGCTAGTTTAGCAACTGCTAACCGCTAATGCTATCAACCACTCACGCATGTAATGTACTTTTAACTAGCTGCTATGTGTTTCAAAGATGTAGTTAGTAACGTTAACTGCCAACCCTCCGGGTTTCTCGCGTATTTGAGCATTTTCCCGCTGCCGTTTTTATTATTTTCCCGTAAAAGATCCCAACTTTGAAGGAAAGAAACAAAGTAGCCTATAAAATAAAACCGTGTATCTTTAACTTACCAGAATGAAAATGCAGGGAACACACTCTCATTGACATCGGAATACTGTGGAAAGTTATGTTCGGTCGTCTTACAGCCGCGATCCAAGCTAGCCGACGACTCTTTATCTCTGACGCTTGGTCTCCATGGTTACGCGTCCATTCAGGAAAGCGGTGGAAAGTTAACCCATTTTCTATGTTTCCATGGCGATCATGTGTTGAGCTGTTACAGCCCACAACACAGCAACGGTTTACCATGGTTGAAATCAAGTTAAGGTGAAATTAATCAAATTAAAACACGGCTGAGAGGGAGCACAGTACGCGGTAGTCATAGGCAGTAGTCTGAGCTGCGGTAAAAGACGCATTCAACATGGCGGCGACGCGAAGTGCTTACGTCACGATGACCAAGCCCTATAGTAACTGTCCCCCACAGTTTCAAAAACCTATCTGCGCCCCTGTTACAAAGTATCAATCAAACTTGGGAGCTGGCCGTGAGACAGACCAACATCGCAGATGACACAGCGCTGTGATCACTCCTAAATTAACTTAAAATCCTGAAACCTGCCGACGGAATATGTTCGCTTTTATTACCGGTATCCTGGTGGCTGCAGTTTAAATTATTTAGATGAAAAACACCTGCCAGCCACCGCGTGAACCCGCAGGCTGCCCGGCCTAGAGGCTGCTGTTGAACGGATTTCTACTGTCGGTGCACCGCTGGTATGTCGGGGTCTGAGCGGCTCCAACAGAAATAGATAATCTGGATGAACTGACTGCAATTATTAAGTTTTCAGGTGGACTTTCTCACTTAAAAACATATTAAAACTACTTTATTCCCACTGATCACAGCAAATATAGCTGCAAGATTTAGATTATTTAGATGAAAAAACACCTGCCAGCCACCGCGGTGAAGAGGAGGAGACCCGGCCCAGAGGCTGCTGTTGAATTAAGTTTTCAGGTAGAAAAATAGAGCGGGAGCAAAACTGAGTATGATTGTGCTTTATTCATGTATTTATTACAAAGTATTAATCAAACCCATCAAAGTCATCATCCTCTGTTTCTGAATTAAACAGCTGCGCTAAATCAGACATGCCAATTTCCCCTTCTTCGCTGTCAGTCACTTTCCGTGCAGCGCGGCTCCTCAGAAATAATGCCGGCTTTTGCGAAAGCTTGAACAACAGAGCCAGCAGACAAGTTAGTCCAAGCATCTACAATCCATCCGCAAACTGTGGCGTAACTTGCCCGGCGCTGCCTTCCACTTATCCTGAAACTGTGCTCTCCGTCTGTCATCCATCGCTCCCACGCCGCTCGCAGCCTTACTTTGAACGGCCGCTTCACACCGATGTCGAGCGGTTGAAGTTCCTTTGTCAGACCCCCCGGGATAACGGCAAGCACACCGTTCATTTGATTCACCTTTTTTTTTCACATCGGCTGTGAGATGGGCACGCAGCGATGGTGATGCGTGGAAAAAACCACCTGGTCTCCTCACATACACCTGCCTTTCATCATCTTCTCATCCATCCAGCCTTTTTCATTTGCGTTCATATGTCATCAGAGCGCTGTGTCTGTCTCGCTGTCAGCTCCCAGATCAGCTTCTCTGATTGGTTGATGCGGAGCGTCCAGCAGCAAAACTTCAATTTTTCCATCTCGAGCAGCAGCAGCGCGTTGGCGGTGCGTCAGACGCTGCGGGACCTTTTGCTGCACCTATACATGCGTCAACCATTGACTTTGCATGTAAACTCGCTGCTTCTGCTGCACCTGCTGGGTCCGGTTCACACCGATGTCGAGCGGTTGAACAGCGAGCACAGTGTTAATTTGTTTCCCCATGTTTTTCACATCAGAGATGGGCACGCATGGTTACATATTAACAGCGATGGTGATGAGTGGAAAAAAAAAACACCTGGTCTCCTTACATTCATTCACTCTTTCATCATCTCCTCAATGAGGTGGTCTCAAAAGTTGCAGTTACAACACACATAGGGCGCACCGCACCAAAGGGCGCACCGCACATTTTGAGGGGAAAAAAAGACGTTTAAGTGCGCCTTATAGTCGTGAAAATACGGTACCTAATTTTTTAACTAATAGGGGGGAGGATGGTACTGCCCCCCTGAAGGAGAGACCAAATCCCCCACTGCCCCCTATCTTCCCTTGTTTTCTCACAAGCTTCAAATTAAACATGAATTTAACAAAGAATAAAATATATACATCATGTATTTATCTTTGTATGTGAATATGTAAGTAATGAAACCAGCCGCAATGGCAACATATTTCTAGATGGAACTGCTTGTTCCATCCTCAGAGAGAGAGAGAAGGAAGGCACAGATTCAGAGGATCCAGCCACTCCAAAAAGACCACCTGTTATTTATTTATTCTTGATGTAAATTATATTTAGTGTGTTCAGCAATTATTTTAGCTCTCCTATAAGTGATGCCTTAAATAAGTCCTATATGGTAAGATTCTAAAAATTTATTTATTTATTCCTCTATTTATTCAATGGAACATTGATTTTCTCAGTTATACTAAACCTAGAATTTGTCTTTGTTTCTTAGAAGAGAGATTACGCAATAAAGTTAGCTATTTAGTGAAATTATTTATATGTATATATATATATATATATATATATATATATATATATATATATATATATATATATATATATATATATATATATATAATGTTCTATGATGACCATTAGAACCTCAAACTAAAAACATGGGAAAGAGCCTTTCCACAGAACTGCATTTAATTTTATTTTTTTTTGTATAAATCATATTTCCAGACATAAAAATATATAATGGAAATTGAGAACTGATTTGCAAGATGCTAGCACATATGTAAAATAAACATACACACACACTGAAAAAAGTGTAACATGTAATTGCTCATGCAAACTAATGCCTTTCACTCTAAACTAGATAAAATTATTGATTTGATTATGTAAATCATTTTTTTTTTATTTTGAGACATCAAGTTTGATTCAACCTGAAGTAAATACATGTTGAAAGTAGGGGTGCAGAAAAAAATTTATTTGAGCTCAAATTGCGTTTCTAACATTTAAAGATTCAGAATCGATTCTCATTTTCTTTAAAAAATATTTTTTTTGTGGGTGCAGATGTGCCTTATCAGGCACCGTAGTGTTTGGCGAAACCAATGAACAGTGTGAGCTATGCACAGGCATGCCAGCGTTAGCCTAGCAGGCTACAGAGTGGTGTGTAGTGTTGTGTGAGCTACTGTGTTTGTTGCCGCTAAACTATGGAGGACAAAGAAAAAGAAATTCAATCGCCTCTGCAGTCTTTAAAAGCAACCATTTGGAAACACTTCTGATTTTACCTTCAACCCTTCCCGGGTAAGAAAGGGCTTGACATGACTCATGCGATTTGCAGAGATTGCAATGGTAAAGTTAAGTATTTCGGGAGTACTTCAAATCCCCGTTCTCATCTCGAAATGTTGTAAAACATTTACAATTATAAAGTCTTTATAAATGTACTCTTTTTTTCATGCCAGCAGACTGTAATAGATCCTGAGAATTGTTTTGAATCGTAAATTATTTCTGAATTTCTGATTCGAATCATTTGGATTTAAAAGAATCCGAAAAAAAATCGAATTGTGACCCCAAGAATCGATTCTAAATCGAATCGTGGGAATCCCAAAGATTCACAGCCCTAGTAGAAAGGACCCAAAACAAAGTTTTTGATTTCTCTGAATGTGTATATATTTATTCATGGCCTGCAGGTAATTTTTTTTGTTTGGATCAAATTTGAACTGCACTGTGGCTCAGTGGCTAGCGCTTCGAATCCCGACCCAGGATCTTTCTGTATGGAGTTTGCATTTCTCTTTTGGTTGTCTCCAGGTAATTCGGCTTCCTCCCACAATCCAAAAACATGGTTTTTAGGTTTATTGGCTTGTCTAAATTCTCATATGTGAAAAATCTAATTTGGTTAGATTTAAATTAACTGGTTTCTATACAAGCAATAATTCTTGTTAATTTAGTTAAAAGTAAGTATATTAGGTTTGTCCGACGTCAATATATTAGTTTGGTTCATCAACTGAAATGTTCATAAAATCATTTGGAACAGGGCAAAGATTTTAAGTTGTGTCAAGTGCAGTATTATTGTTTACATCAACATATTATTATCAGGTCAAAACAAGCGATTAAATTCAGATTCTGTGAAGTCAAATATCTTAGATGTGTGATCATTATTGGTTCATACCTAACCCTGATTCTAACCCTGATTTTAAACTCCATTCACATCTTAGTCCTGAACCTAACACCTAAGCCTAAAACAGAATTTGTACCAATAGGGACCAGACATTGGTCCCCTCTAGAGCTCTGTGTGCTAAGATTTATGGAAAAATGTCCCTCTATGTAATAAATACCCCCCCCCCCCCCACACACACACACACACACACACACTGAGCTTCTTGAACTGCTGCCATCAGACAAGCAGCACCACATCAAAAGCAGAACCATCAGCCTGCATCACAGACTAATGCCTCAAGCTTTTAAACTGTTAACACAATATGAGACCACGACCTTTACAGTATGTCATCCGTTTTATTTGTGTTGGATTACTGCAGTTTTACATTATTCATTCATGGCTTTTCCACAAATGTCATTGATATGGAATCAATAAATATAATAATGACGCTCATAAATGAGAGGATCAGACTGTTATTTTTTTCCCCCTATCTAAAGAAGCTGAGTTCAGCTTTGATATTTATAATTATAACTGAGACAAATATCTTACATTTGAATCTAATTTTACAAATAAAAGCAAATGCAAAAAATAAGAATAACATTTTTAAAATGAACAAATGAAAGAAGAAAGAGGATGAAGATGAAAAAGTGATATTCACCAAACAACTTCCTTAAATTAATGAAAAATAGCATGGAAAAGGATTTGAATAATTAACCAAAAGGAATAATAGAAACACATAGACAAGCAGCAGGGAGGGGCAAGTCATACTTGATTTTTTATGTATTTCTTTTATCACCATCCCCCGGAGAATAAACAGAAATTATACCATGCACAGACAGATATACGCACGAGTTACCATTTAATTCCCAGATTTGCGTCATTTAGAACCTCTGAACATATCCACCTGTCTTATAGCCCATTTCCAATTTCAACATTTTCAACAACAGTAAAAGTTAGAAGTCATCATTGCATCCAGGGGTCTACTAATGAACAGACCCATTAAAAGTGCAATCATACTGAACATCAGAGATACCAGAAAGGAAAAAAAAAGCAAAAGACGCTTCATCATCATGCCTACAGAAAACCGTTACGCACGGTGAAATCTACAGCGCAACAACACTGCAGAGTGCGTAAGCTCCTTTCTAAGAAGTTTCCGGAGTGCAAAGGCTTCACTCGGACCAGAGGGAGGGTTTATAAAACCAGAAGAAGAGAAATATACTCTAAACAAAACATTTTATTTGAATTTTCGGGCATTTTAAAGTCCACACCTGACGATCAATCGTCAAATATTGTGCATCCAGTCATGGAAACTGAAAAAAATACACATAGTGCTGGTTTTATTCCATCTTAACAATCACTGGCACACATGCGGAGTGGCTGATGCTTTAAGCAACACAAAGAACATGAACTGCAACGAAATTTGAGGGCATCAAGTGCATCCAGAAGCGCTTTTCCAGTGGAGTCTTTATCCAACACACGCATCTACTGCGCCCCACGTCCAACAGCAACCCGAAAAGTCCCATAATCTCTTGCTTAAATGCGTGTCTATATGTAGTGATTGCACAAGCCCGAAAAGGCGCAAACGACTCACCTGATACGCACACGATCACATTCGCTTGAAGAATGATCAATATCTCCCAAATTATATCCATCATCTGTTCTCATTCCACGCGCATCACGCACACGATTGCAAAAAAATCAAAATAAAAAAAAAATGGGGCGAAACGAATGTGAATCGGGGGCTTTCAGGTTATCAGATGCTGAAGTTGTGTCCTGTCAGGCTGGATCCCGCTGCACACCTTCCGCCAGGTATTCTCCACACCAGACGCATAGCAGGTAATCAGATCTACAAGACTGGCGATTGTTTTCACAGATCAGAAAGATCCAAGAACAGATTCCTTCAATAGTTTACTTCATAGTAATATTCCAAGCGCATCACTCCACCCGTCCGCTCATCCATCCGGTGCCGTCCGCTTTATAAAAGCGCTCAGAGAAATCTATGCGTCTTTTATTTATAACCCATAGACATTTGTGGGAAAGTAAAAATAGAAACGGAAAGATATTGATATTATTGCATCTGGAAGAGGTATGGGTTCTTTTCTCCTGCCTGGAGAGGAACCCACAACTCAAAAACTCGCTTCCAGGTGCAAACCTCCGATCCAGACTTCTGCGCGTCAGCGGGACGTGCCAGCATCAATTTGAAGAAGGTGCCAACTGCACTTCCGGAAAGCGGCTTTCAAATTAAAACCCTACAGGTTTAAAAAAATATATTTAGGTCGGAAATATATTTTGTTTTTATAAATATTGATTTTTTTAATTCAGTTGTAGGAGGCAAATACAATAAGAGCACTAGAAGTTAAAATATATATATTAATAATAATAATAAATAAATGTAACATGTTTGAGCTGTCGCGTTTACGTAAAACTCATTGGCAACTTTTATCTGTCATTTTCCTTTTTTTTTATTCGTATTGATGTAATTTTATTTTATTCTCCACAGTCGTTCAGTTTCCGGCTTTTTTTGTATCTAAAGATAGTAACAGTGATGCAGCCTAGTCTTTCTATACACACCCAGTGCGCCCTTTATCTGAGCTTCTGGAGTGAATTTAAGGCTCAGTGCAGAGATCATCATGAGAGGAGAGAACTGGGGCGTCTCAGAAGTCAATGAGTCCTTCTGTATGGAAGAAAAACAGTCTCATTGGATTCTGCCCCTCTTGTACACTGAAATTTAAACACTTAATTTTTTAACTATGAATTTTAAACACTGATTTTTTTTTTACACATTGAATTCCTTACACTGAATTTATATCTGGTAAAATTTGCATGCAAAAAATTCAGCTGTAAACAATTCAGTTGCAAAAAAAAACTTCAGCTGAAGAAAAATGAAGCTGCAAAAACTTTAACTGCAAATGTGTTGATGTTTTGCCAAAGCAATCGACAACCGATGCAGTCGAGCAGCTTTTAGCCAATGAAATTAGCTCATTTGGTCAAGTGACACAACAGTTGGGGATTAGGTTTGTTCCCCGCTAAATGAATTTGAATGAAGAGTTTTTCTTATTAAATAGATATGATCACAAAACATCAGGTGTCACTAATCTCTAATAGGCAGCCATTAGAATTTTTCATCTAATCGGACTGGGTGAAATAACTGAGCCGATCACCGCTAGTGCAGAACCCCTGTCTGCCAGGGCTCTTGGTTTTGGTTTGATCTGGAAGAAATGGCCAGTGGCAAACTTCCTTTTTTTTCTGACTAAATGAGCTAACATCTGCAGTCGAATTTTTTTGCTGCTGAATTTTTTGCAGGCAAATTTTTTGCAGCTGAATTTTCTGCAGCTGAAGTTTCACCAGATAAAAATTCAGTGTGAGGAATTCAATGTGTAAAAAAATTCAATGTTTAAAATTCAGTGTACAAAAAAAAGGCAGATTTCGAAGAGACTGTTTTACTTCCATACTTCTGGAACCCAAGCTGACAGCTACTAATTAAATGGAAGGGCAGTTTATGGTTCAAACCTCCCCAGAGAAGTAAACAGTGTTTTACATCGATTAACGAGAATGAACGCCGCGCAGGACTGGTCCTTTAACTGGCCCCAAGGGGTTTGATGGGGACACTGGTGGATGGAAAGTGAGCAATGAGAGAAAATCATAAAAAAAAGGATATGAAGATTGTCATGGTTCGTTATGTAAACTGTTCATGTTAAAATAGCTACGATAGCAGCTTCTTAGAAACGCACTTTTATATAAGGCAGCGCAAGATTAAACGGGTGTAGAACAGAGGCATAGCCATAAAATTTTTATAACGGTGTCCAGGCAATAACCAATGTACACTGAGGGGTGGCTCAAAGTTGATAGGCACCAAAACCACACGGTCAATCTACACTGTTCCAACATGAAAATTAACGAGCAAAACATCCATATTTTCTAA
Source organism: Cyprinodon tularosa (assembly GCF_016077235.1). Classification (NCBI taxonomy): domain Eukaryota; kingdom Metazoa; phylum Chordata; class Actinopteri; order Cyprinodontiformes; family Cyprinodontidae; genus Cyprinodon; species Cyprinodon tularosa. The sequence continues at coordinate 1,019,220 of NW_024038178.1, forward strand.
ATAAAGAAAAACTATACTTTCCCACAGCCTTTGCTAACAAATAGACATATATATCCATGCTTTCTAAATAAAAGGTATAGTGGATAAAATTCTTTCAGGTTTGACTTTTGGGCGAACATCTTTTCCATTTTCATTACTTACCTTCTTTTATCAATAATCAGTCTGCATAAAATTTATATTTACAAGTACTAATATCTGCATAAATTGATTATTTAATACATTTTTATTAAAATAGTTATTTATGATTTCACTTAAGACTCCTATATGACTTGCAGAGACACATCATTTTCTCTTTACCCTATAAAACACAAAATCTATTTCTGCTTAAATTAAGTACATTACATTTTTAATGTTAGTACATTAATGTGCATAATTAACCACAGTGTTTTTGTTGTCAATTAATTGTTAATATATGGAAATGTAAAAAGTTTTGAATATTCCACTTGAGATTATTTGTCACGATTTGGTGTTGGATTGAAGACCCAAAAGCAGAGGCAAGTAGGCAGAGGTGAATTTAGGTGGGTTTAATGAGGTTCACGGGTACGGAGGCAGGAATCAAAAATCCAACAAAAATAACAAACAAACCAGAACCAAGGAGACATCAGGGGAAACCAAACTCTAGGAGCCAGGGAGAGACGAGGTAAGCAGACAGACGTTAGACGAGGATCCAGCAAACAGGAACTGAAGAGGGAGGGCTTTTAAAGGGGACAGAGACAAAGAGAGGGCTAACGAGAACATTGGAAACAGGTGAGGACAGAGCAGAAAACAGAGCTAGGGATGGAGGACACAAGAGGGCAGCAGAGGACAACAAATAGAAAACCTGGAAGACAGGAACCAACAAGAAAACAACAAAATAATAATTAAACACTAAAACAAGGAGCAAAGTAAAACTGAATACTCTAAATAAACATAACAAAACCAAGACTATGACATTATTACTCTTGCCACCATCTGTATTAGAGGGAAATAAATAGTAGGGGTGGCCAATGATTGGCTGAGGGTGGCAATGGCTACCCCTGGACCCCCATCACTTTACAGAGAAAGATGAGGCAAAATCTCGAAACTTACCCTGTATAAAAGAAAACAAGCACAAACCTGGGGCTTGGAATTAATTGAAGACATGCCGCCTAATTTTGAAAAATTGTTTAAACCTATAGGTTTAATTATTAAAATAAATGAAAACAACTTCGTTTTATTGATTTATCAGGAAATCAAACTAAAGTAGAAAGCATGTGTTGATTAAGTTTATAAAGAATACATAATATTTATATATTTGATGTTGCTCACAACCTATTTAAAGTTTTTGCTTCTATATAAAGCCTAAATGATCCTCCCTGGTGCCTATGTAACAATCTACGGGCAGAGTATGGTGACCTTGGATTACATTATGGATTTTTAGGCACCTGTAAAGATCTTATGTCAAATAAGTTAGCAGGGGCTGTCCTAGCCCATTTGTGGACCTGACACAATGATCTGGCCCTGATAGCTAAGCTTAAACATATATATAGTAGAGGGAGCAGGTGAATAAGATCAATGATAATTAAAGAGAGGGGAGGGTAACGACAAGTGAATGAAGTAAGAATTCAGAACAGCTACCAGGGCCGCAATCATGTCAAGGGGAGTTTTGATTAAATTTAAGGGTGCTATAGCACACCCAAAAATGGGCTATGGGAATTGGGAATTGGTAAAAAGCTACTTAAAAAAAAATTAAAATACCTCCAACACGATGCAACTCTAAATGTCTAGAAATACCTCAATGTCTTTTCCACTGAAATGAGAGTTACTGTGATTACTAGCATTTCTGTTTCAGTCTCATACAGACTCTCTGCTCTGAAAGGCAGAGAGGGAAAAACATGATCAATATCACAGTAATATTACAGCCTTCTTCATAGTTTTTTTTGTTGTTGTTGTTTTTTTTTTTACGTGGTAGTTTGCAAATATTCCCCCATGGGCACAGCTTCACTACCACATTTACCCGTGTCATTTACACTGTTATAGCAACATGGACAAGAAAATATGGATGTAAATACACACACACACACACACATATATATAACTGTTTTCTCACCCCTCTTGGGGTGGTATGTGTCATCCTCAAGCTCGGGTCCTCTACCAGAGGCCTGGGAGTTTGAGGGTTCTGCGCAGTATCTTAGCTGTTCCTAGGACTGCGCTCTTCTGGACAAAGACCTCTGATGTTTTACCTGGAATCTGCTGTAGCCACTCTCCCAGTTTGGGGGTCACAGCCCCCAGTGCTCCAATTACCACTGGCACCACTGCTGCTCTTACTTTCCACATCTTTTCTAGCTCCTCCTTCAGTCCTTGGTATTTCTCAAGCTTCTCGTGTTCTTTCTTCTTGATGTTGCTGTCGCTTGGGATTGCCACATATATATATATATATATATATATATACACACACACACACACACACTTTAACTAGGTTGGCTCACGAAACAGTTGAGCTAGTAGCTAGCAGACATGAGGTGACTTACCATCAAGGACTTTATTTTGGCATGTAAATTAGGAAACACATAAACATTGATGTTTTATTGGGGGTTAAGCCCACCCTTAGTGAAATACTTTGTAAAAAAAAAAACAACAGCTCAAACATGTAAGCAAAATGTACCATGCAGTCACCCGGGGGCGATTCTAGGATCCGAGGCTTAGGGGTGCTGAGCACCCAGAGACCTATTGGGCAGGCATTGACCAATTACTGACACTCTGAAGGGAGAAACACAGGTAAGTGACCACAATCATCTGACAGGAGATGATTATCAAAGTGACTCACTTACCTGGTTTAACAGTTCAGTCCATCCTCCACAAGGAAGGCAGAATAAAGGACTGCCAAATGTGCTGCCACACAAGGAGCTGCCCAGAGTGTCTCTGACACAGCAACCCCAGCGAGCAGGCAGGAATTTAATCCAGGTCAGGGATACATATCAGACAGGAACCTTTTTGGAATCCAGGAGTCTGTAGCCCAACCAAGGGTTCTGATCCAAGCAGGAACAGACAGATCCAGGGTTCCAGGAATCTAAAGAATGTTAAGGCAGGTCCAGAGTTTCAATGAGTCCCATAACGAACTTAGACAGATGCTAGGATGGAGACAGGCAAGCTCAGTGATTGAGAGGGACAGAGACAAGACATGGTACCAGGATAATTGCAGAAACTTTAAACTGGTCTCCAACTAGAAGTCAGGCTTACAGGACTAAAACTGACCTCCATGAGCCAAAACTCTGAGAGCTCCATGTAGAAGAGCCGGGACACGATCAGGATATAAACAGTAAACTAACAACGCCTATGCGGTCACCATTTGTTTTTTGTTAGCTAGCTCTACTCATATAAACATTTAAAATGATAAAAATAATCAAAAACCACAATTGTATTCGTGGAAATACTTTCTCTAACTGTTTTCCAGATCTGAAACCTCTGTAAACTCTGATGGAACAGTCTGAATTGTTTCCACTGTTCGGATTCCCTGCCTGTAGCAGGGAAGCTAATATCCTCTTCTTTTGGATGCTTCATGCTCTCATTCTGTGTTATTTCCAAGGTTAGATAGAAATGTTGCTAAATTACTCTTTTGATACCCCATTGTCTGTTACAGTGCCTTGCCAAGCAAATAGAAACATTGAGTAGCTTTGTTTTGATCCAATTGTGATCTAAAGGCTAATTTAGAGTGATAAAACTACTTTACAGACACATGAAATACTCAGGAGAAGAATGTTTTTGTCTGATAGGTGCAAGTCTTACACACAACCAATAACTTCACACAAGAAAGCAAATTCACCCCAGCGCAGACACAGTTAATGGAACATCAAACCCTTCTCCTGTGGCTCACACTGCTGAAAACTTCAGTCCTCCCTAAAAGTGTCACTGAGTTTAAGAGGTATAAAAACATAATACTGTGATTTCTTTCTCAAATAATGGGTGACCAGTTTCACAGAAAGCTGTTTTTGTGCTTCTTTTCTCAGTTTCTGTGGACCGCAACAATTTTCCGAGGCTTCATCGGGTGTTTTTCTTGAATTGTGTGTGTTTTGCTGCTTCTCAAAAGAACAGCATTTTAAAAGTGGTCTTCTAGAACGATGGAATCAAGCATTTTTCAGGTAGTATTTCTGAAAAAGTAAAATTGCTGCTCTCACCTTTATTCAGTTCTCTTATAAAATTACATTCCTCTTTTGACTAGCTTACTGACTGTGTCATTGAGGTTTTCATGGTGTGTACTCAGAAATGGTCGATCATGATCCACTCCCTATTGGTTTTAGAGGTGCCTGAAAAGCTAAGAATTTTTAAAATAACAGTCTGCATTAGATTATAAAGCTTTCGAATGAAACCACCTGTGGCCTTGAAATATATCTAATACACCTTTATTCTGAGCTTTTAAAAATACAAAAAAAGGTCTGAAATAATTAAGTAGGATGGATTACTTTGTGTATACATTTAAAGTCTTGACCAAAATTACCAATTTATCTTACAGAACTGAAGCTTGTCATGTATACAATTTTAAAATCAGAAATCATTAATTATATGCAACTCTCTTTCTGATTTTTTAATCACAAGGGAGGTAGGGAAGTAAATAACCCTCTTCTTTGACCCCAATGTGACATTGCTAGGAAAGAGTACCTAAATCCAAATCCAAATATCATCATGCGTCATCAAATCCATCCACCTTTTAATACAAACATGCCCTGTTCAGGGTCACTGGTGCTTTTCTCCAACAGTAGTCCCCAGAAAGATGGCCAGTCAAAAAAACTTTTATCCACAGGGTCATATGATCCTGAAGGCTTTCTCCAGGATTTGTACAAAGTTTTTATTTAAAAAAGTTTCAGACTTTTCCAGACTTACCTGTCTGTAGTGGGTATTATTGTTTTAAAATTGTAAAATAGAAAATGCTAACATTAAAAATGATTTATTGACAGACATTTCCAGGTGAAATTTAACAAAAAGAAAGGTTTGAAAGGGGTGTGAAGGAAGCCATTTATGTTAAGAGAAAAAAAGCCAACTTTAAACAGAGGGGATGGACTCATGTCCCAGCTATCAAAAAACCTACAATGCAGGGATAGGGTTGATTCCTTACCACTATCAACTCAAACCTCATCACCATGCAGGAGACCAAAACATCTCGCTCGGTCAGCCAGGCCAACAATGACCCTAACAACTCCCTTTACAGAAGCATGGGCCAGTATCTGGTTTTTCAGGCCAACAGCTACCTCAATAACTCCCCATTATTAAAGGGTGGACCTCTTTCGTTTCAATGTGCATGTTTTCTAAGCCATTACAAGGCTTTTGTTTGGGCCACTCTATAAAGCCTGGAACTTAACGCTAATCAAGACATTTTGAATTGAGAAAGCTTCCTGAATGGGAAGCGAAACATCTTCAAACTAGGAAAACAAAGTCCAGTGATTTTTTTTATTATTTTTTTTTTTTACCTTTTTTGGAACAATAAGAATAAAGTATAACCTAAGAAATGAAGATGGACCACTAAGAACTATTGGAACAAAGGGTAAAATGATGAAAAGGGAGGAAGGTTAAAGAAAAGACATTAGATGCAAAGAAGATTGATGGAATGGACTGAGGAAGAGCAAGGAGAGAAAGACAGGGAGAATGGACCAAAAGAAAGGAGGAACGATTAAAAAAGCAGTAAGAAAACAGGCTACATAGAAAGAAAAGGCATAAGGAATTAGGGGTAAACACACAGAAGAAAGCAAGGTAAGATGCAATAAGATAAGAAATTAGGAAAAAGAACAGATATATTTAAAACAAGATTAGAAAAAAGTCATGTTAGGAGAAAAGTGCAGGAAGCGAGAATTCAAGGAAGTACTGAAAGAAGGAGGAACATAATAAGGGAAGAGAAATAGAAAAAAAATCATAAAAAATGCACATCCTTCTTTTCTTTTTTTATACTTGCCAAGACCTGGGAATTAACTATTATCATAGTTTCCTGACAATATGGACATTTCTTTACCTTCCTGTTTTAGAAAAAACAAACAAACAAAAAAACGAAAGTATGCAGACCTTATGTCAGGTTCCGTCACCTTTTATCAATTTACGTCCCAAACAATGACAGCATGACACCTGCAAAGTACATTCATCCAAAGCATAAAAAATTGGCATAGGCTAAGGGTACTATTTATTCAATTATTCAGGAGAATACAGTGAAACTGACTCTCCTCTAAAGTGTAATTAACTTGTCGGCTGACACATCACAAAGCAGGGAGAGGTGTAATTATTTTTTCTCACACAGGCCAGATCAGAAAATGTCAATTTTCACAGAATAAAAATCAACAAATGCTAAGGAAACTATGAAGGGTCAAATGCAAAAAAAAAAAGATAACAGCCTCTGCTTTATCTGCAAGGCATGGAAGACAAATAAACGTGTATCTGCAGACAGGGAAAGACACAGTGACACAGAAATGCTAGAAATAAGACATCTTATTTCACTTCTTTGCTTGGCATACTCCCCTGCCCGCAATCCTACATGCAATTAAAAGTTTGCAGAGTTTCCTAATTCCTTCTGTCGACTTTATTCCAGATACTAGAGGGCAGACAGATGTTAGGACCCACTCCAGTATGATCAAGAGTGTATCCTCGCTTGAAATGATGCAATTAAAATGATGATCTCTTTAAACTCTTGGAAACATGTGGCAGCGCCTTCCAGGCTGTACAGCTGAACAATATCATAAAGTTTAAAGGAAAAAGGAATATGAGTATATAACACTGTAGGTAGGTACTTAGATTACGGTGCTTGATGGTGGTGAGGTGGACCTTATAACATTTTTATTTTTTAAGACTGCACAACCAAGTTTTGAATTTACCATATCGTATTTAGTTATAAACACAGTGATCAGACAGAACCCCTCCTGCAAAACAGACGCATGATAAATTGTCTGATGTGGCCATTGTTCTGAAAACCTACAGCCCAGCTTGTCAGTCGTTTTAATTCATGGGAGCTTTTTTGTTGTCTATTTTAAATTTTTATGCACAGCTGGAACCCCTGATCCCAAACAAGTGGATGCAAATTAGCAGCTCCAAACAAGGACAATGGCTCAAATATGTTATGTTCTCCAAATCTGAAGCAAATTGACACTTTGAAATGATCACAACAGTCTTAAAATGACTTGACCCCTTCATAAAGGGAATCTGTAGCACTTGGTAGAGAGCCCTTTTGCTGCAAACATGATTTTTAATCCACTTAGAGTAAGACAATTACAATGGTCTCTTCACTGTCTTCAAGTACTTTAAAATCCATAATATTTTTCCCCCCTTCCTTTGGCTGTATGAAGTTTCACTGTTGGCCAATATTCCAGCTTCCTCTCACAGATGTCGTCACATTTTCCAAAAGGTAGCCTTCTATTTGTACGAATTTATATATTTTTCTGCATGTTTAAGTTTTGAGATGGTAAAGCAGCCCCAGGGCATTATTGAGTAGGCTTACGAAGGTTGTGACACATAAATGACCCCTGATTTATTATGTGCAGCTAACCTAATACTTTAATACCTAAAGACTGATACAATATGAATTCAGTAGAACTTTTTATTGCCTACCTGAAATGGGTGACAATGAGTAAATAAACTTTTCGCTCTTAAGATGGTAGCGGTGCCCTATTTGTTGGTACTTGCCGATACCTATACCAACATTTTAGTGCTGTATGGGGGCCCCGCCCGATACCGGTATTCGCATCGGTGCAACACTAGTAAACACTATGATGTATTTTTTGTGCAGAGCATAGCTCTTTATGGGAATGAGCAAGTTTTGTTGTCTTTAAAAAAAATCTAAATACAGCTTTAGTCTACATATCTGAATATGTAGGCCAAGGATATAAATGAGAATAAGTAAAATTTTAAAGATGTAAACAGATCGGTTGACTCGTACACACCAACTCAATGGATGAACGATCTGACAGGACTACCTCTGACTGGATGGCATGACAACTACACCTAGCAATGTGAATAACAGAGTGCAATCTGAAGTCATATCTAGCTGTGCCAAGGTAAGGAAACAACCATGTAGCTGACTTAGGTCAGAAGAAACAGCTATATCTTGACCGCAATCTGCACTTGCAAGACTGGGTGAATAATGTTACTTGGGCAAACCATACTCTCTTTAAACAAAGACAATATTTCATTTGCATTAATTTACTTGGTTAGAAATTTGGCTTCATACAAGTGCATGTTTCATGATAATTTCTGTCCAGTGCCTTTATTCTCACTTAACGTTACTTTAACCGCAGCTACCATATTTTTTTTGTCTGGCAGTGGCAGCAGGTAAGGAATAGAATTTCTAATGGGGTCTATGCACAATTCCTCTATAGCTCCTTTGTTTTCTTTTTTTCTTATTAACTGATTAATCCAGGAGTGTATGGCATTTTTGGTCGATATTACTGAGATCAGGCCCACCTGGATTAATCAGTTAATTCAGTAATGACAGACAAGAAACAAAGGAGCTAAATACGGGAAGTAGTGGATGGCCTAATCCCAAAATGGCCGTTAGGCACTACCCCTTAAATATTGAATGTCACTCCCAATGAAGTCACACTCGCAGCTGTGAAGGGCATCTTGATTAAATGTGGGGGGCTACAAATGAGAATGGGACAACCTCTTCCATCCAGCCAAAAAGGAACGCAGTCATTTTTATGGCAACACAGTTTTCCTAAATTGTGTTTTTCTCTCAGTATGGTGAAGATGCAGCAAATCAGTGGAACTTAATTTTGAATGAATGTTTCATATGCCATTAGGTCGCTGTTACACCGGCTGCCAAATTCCAGCTATTTTGCATCAGTGCAGACTCTCCATGTAGGGGCTGAACGGTCCACAAGACCTACCCACTACATGATTTGGGACATCCCTTAATGTGGCGGACCCTCCGCAGGAACACACAAATGGAGGATTAGTGCTTAAGGGATGTGTTTAGGTACCAGTTTGGGATTGGGCTGGTTTTTGCATAGAGCACATTATATGTACTCTGTTGATTCTAGCAACCAACAACAAAACAATATTCTAATTCAAACTCATTGTGTAGCCACCCTCTACTGGTTGGTAAAGTCCGCCTCCAGTTTTATGTTTGTTTTGCCTCCAGCTAACACTCTGAAGTGACTGATATAGACAGAACAAGGGTGTCTTGGCTTCTACTGTTCAGTTATAGATTAATATTCATTCTTTTAAGAAAAAAGGACAAGTACTTACTTGAATTATGACATTTTCTTTTAAGTAAGGTGGTCAGATTATGTATTCTTTTGGCTATTTATTTGATTTGCTGTTCTCTGCTAAATCAATGAAGCTGTGATTAACCTCATGGTCTCTTGAAGAAATGTGCTGCAGACCTGCATTTAGTTTGATTACTTTCACCTGGCTGGGTGTTTCTTCACCTCTGCAGCCCAGCTTGGCCTTTGTGGAACAAATTAAGCCAGGAAGTGCTCTTCATGCTAGGGGTATATATATATATATATATATAGAATACGAGGAGAGTAGTCAGAGCAAAGGACATTATCATAGGATTTGATTTCTTTTCTGACCTCTATTTAGGATTTTACAGCTAAGCCAGAATCATTCACAGTGGTTCGTTAAACGTTTACTGTACTTTATGGGAACAGCTATTCACTCCTCAACTGCTACGTGCAGTGTTCCACTGGGTGTTGAGTCAGGTTTTAGGCATTAAGGTTTTACTGAAAAGCAAAAATATCTTAAAATTAACTTCCTACTGGTCTTTATTAAAGGTAGATTCCTTCAAAGCAGTGTTGGGCCTCCCAAAAACTTAGGTCACTATCGCATCCCTACATATTATCAATTTCATATGTAGATTTCATCAAGGCAGTTAAGGTAATGTCTGCATTGTGTCTTCTGGACATCCAGCACCAAGGATAACCACACATATTGTTTCTATTCTAAAACTAAAATAATATGGGCAATTTGTATAATCTCTCCTAATAGTAGGAAAATATTAAACAGACAGTTTACTATTACCTATTATGCAAGTTTGCATCACAGGCTAAACCAATAAATGACCATTTAACTATATTGTAGTTAGAATAGATACACAATAACAAAAGAAATATCAGCTGCAATTTTCTGTGTAGTTGTTTCTGATAAATAAAAGTAAGAAATGACATCCTTGATTTTCAGCAGCTTGACTTTCATTGTAGAGTCAACTCTTTATTGACACAACAGCATTTGCAAGCCTTCTTGGTGCTCTTGTGGTTCAAATCCAAAATTTATGCAGATGAATGACACTAATTATGCTCACATCTATGCGACTAAGAATGACTGGGCTGCTAATGGGAAAATCAAACCACATTAAGAGCAACCAAATGATTTTATTTTTCTTCAATGACTTTAGAAACAGATGGAGAACAGAAGACATAGGGAGAAAGATTAGCAGCAGAGACCAACAGAAGAGAAAAAAAAGATGTTGAAAGATTTGATTTGAGTTAATTATGATTCACTGAGAATATCCCTATTCAAAGATGGACACACCTCATTATTATTCAGTATGGGATTTGTTTTTCTTTTGTAATGACAGTCATGTTGCAGCCTGCATGCAGACAGTCTTTCAGGCCTCTTAGAGATCCCAAGAGTCCATCAAAGTTAGAATAAAGTAGCACAGTCAGATAATGGAAGAAAAAAAAAAAAACAGATTTTAGGGTAGACGTACCTCAGCTATTAACATAATAGTGTAAGATTACATCTTACTATAAGTTAAAAATTACATAAAGACAAGTACCTGCACATTAACCTACCCATTTAGGTGGTAAACAGTTATCAGAACTCCAGAGAGATTAAATAGGAAAGAAACAGAGGTGTTGTTGTTTTTGTCCCTTTTTCATTAACTCTGGTGCAAATATGCATATAAAAAAAAAAATATATATATATATATATATATATATATATATATATATATATATATATATATATATATATATATATATATATATATATATATAGAACGCTTATGCTTTTGTTCTTCAGATTGCAATAAAGAAAGGGTTTTCTAGGTGTGCTAGATGGAACAAAAATGATTGAATGACATGCTTAATTTCAAATAGCATTGAGTATTTTCATGTTTTTTTTTTTTTTCAGAATTTCAATTAGGATTCACTCTCTTTTCCTTGAAATGTATTTTTGTTTGACTGAAAGGATGCTAGATTGCCAGAGTTTGATAGGCTTAAAAACCAGTGTTAAAAAGCAGTTTTTCATAGTCGCTACCAATTCCACTTGGAATTTGATCTCCTAAGCTCAGATTTGAAATGAATTGATGTTCCACTGTCAGGTCCATTTAAAATTGAGCTTTTAAAGAAATTATACTTATTTCCAATATTTCTGTATGTGTGGTTGTATACTCATCTAACCCTTACTTTACACCAAGTTATCCACCTTGACAAAATTAGGCTTATTCTTTTTATTTTCTAACATTCAGAGTAAAGTTTATTGTACTTGTTTAGCGATTAGTTTTCTAATTTTTATCTCTCCTTTCCTTTAAATGGACCACATGCTTTTGCCTGCAAATTCTTCTGCATGTTCAGGAGGAATTTTCTGAACAGGCACTTTATCAATTTTTCTAGTGATAAAGTGCATGTCTTCCAATTGAAAGGTCACTGGTTTATATTTGAGCTTCCAATTGGTTCAATGGTGTGTGAAGGGGTGCAAGCACTCTGTGGCCAGGAAGAGTTTATAGACAAAGAAATATAGTGAATGTCTGTAATACAATAAATGTAGCTTGTAAAGTAGTTTAAGTGGAAAACAATATTAGAAAAGACACATACTTAGCTAGCTCTCTAACATATGACTGGATACATAAAAGGGTAATGGTAGTCTTGAAGAACTATGACAGTTGCTTATGTAAGATAGCATTAAGAAATGAAAATACAAGAATAAATAGAAAATGTAGTTAACTGCAGAGATGGGAAGTAGCGAAGTACAAATGCTCGTTACTGTACTCAAGTAGATTTTTCTGATATTTTTACTTTACTTTACTACTTATTTTTATGGCGACTTTTTACTTCTACTCCTTACATTTTTACACAAATATCTGTACTTTCTACTCCTTACATTTTAAAAAATTGGCTTGTTACTTTAGTTTTGAATCATTTCAATGGAGTTACCATTATTATTTTTCACGTCATCAATACCAAATTCAGTCTAATTGGATGGGAATCTACGTTGCATTTGACGCACCACTACAAGATGAATCGACAGATTCAGCGGTATTCATTCGCGGCAAATCATTGCAGCTTGGTGGCGGTGGCGTTAGCATAGTACCGTATTTTCACGACCATAAGGCGCACCGTACTAAAAGGCGCACTCTCAGTTATGTGTCCCATTTCTGTATTTAACACACACATAAGGCGCACCGGACTATAGGGCGCGTTTTTTATATACAGGTACATGTCCTCTACTACCTTTAAATACCTCTACTGCGTATTTAAAAATACAGCGGGGGCAAAACTGAGTATGACTGTGCTTTATTCATGTATTTATTACAAAGTATTAATCAAACCTGGCAGCTGGCCGTGAGACAGACACATCGCAGATGACACAGCGCTGTGATCACTCCTAAATTAACTTAAAATCCTGAAACCTGCCGACGGAATATGTTCGCTTTTATTACCGGTATCCTGGTGCCTGCAGTTTAAATTATTTAGATGAAAAACACCTGCCAGCCACCGCGGTGAACCCGGAGGCTACCCGGCCCAGAGGCTGCTGTTGAAGGGGTTCCTACTGTCGGCGCACCGCTGGTATGTGGGGGTCTGAGCGGCTCCGACAGAAATAGATAATCTGGATGAACTGACTGCAATTATGAAGTTTTCAGGTGGCCTTTCTCACTTAAAAACATATTAAAACTACTTTATTCCCACTGATCACAGCAAATATAGCTGCAAGATTTAGATTATTTAGATGAAAAAACACCTGCCAGCCACCGCGGTGAAGAGGAGGAGACCCGCCCAGAGGCTGCTGTTGAATTAAGTTTTCAGGTAGAAAAATAGCGGGAGCAAAACTGCGTATGATTGTGCTTTATTCATGTATTTATTACAAAGTATTAATCAAACCCATCAAAGTCATCATCCTCTGATTCTGAATAAAACAGCTGCGCTAAATCAGACGTGCCAATTTCCCATTCTTCGCTGTCAGACTCACTTTCCGTGCAGCGCAGCTCCTCAGAAATAATGCCGGCTTTTGCAAAAGCTTGAACAACAGAGCCAGCAGACACGTTAGTCCAAGCATCTGCAATCCATCCGCAAACGGTGGCGTAACTTGCCCGGCGCTGCCTTCTACTTATCCTGAAACTGTGGTCTCCGTCTGTCATCCATCGCTCCCACGCCGCTCGCAGCCTTACTTTGAACGGCCGCTTCACACCGATGTCGAGCGGTGGAAGTTCCTTTGTCAGACCCCCCGGCTGTGAGATGGGCACGCAGCGATGGTGATGCGTGGAAAAAACCACCTTGTCTCCTCACATACACCTCCCTCAGCCACGCTTTCATCATCTCCTCATCCACCCAGCCTTTTTCATTTAATATCATATGTCATCAGAGCGCTGTGTCTGTCTCGCTGTCAGCTCCCAGATCAGCTTCTCTGATTGGTTGATGCGGCGCGTCCAGCAGCAAAACTTCATTTTTTCCATCTCGAGCAGCAGCAGCGCGTTGGCGGTGCGTCAGATGCTTAAACGCTCCCGACGTGCTGCACCAAAACGCGCTGCGGGACCTTTTGCTGCACCTATATGCGCGTCAACCATTGACTTTGCATGTAAACTCGCTGCTTCTGCTGCACCTGCTGGGTCCGGTTCACACCGATGTCGAGCGGTTGAACAGCGAGCACAGCGTTAATTTGTTTCCCCATGTTTTTCACATCAGCTGTGAGATGGGCAGTTGGGCACGCATGGAGTTACATATTAAGAGCGATGGTGAGGGGTGGAAAAAAAACACCTGATCTCCTTACATTCAGCCACTCTTTCATCATCTCCTCAATGAGGTGGTCTCAAAAGTCGCAGTTACAACACACATAGGGCGCACCGCACATTTTGAGGGAAAAAAAGACGTTTAAGTGCGCCTTACAGTCGTGAAAATACGGTAGTATGGACGATGAGATGATTGAAAATGAACACAACCGAGATCTAGTCCTATTGGCAGACATCCATTTAAAATGTAGGCAACGGCATGAAAAAAGTGGTTTCTACTTTTACTTTTATACTTTAAGTAAATTTACAAGCCTGTATTTTGTTACTTTTACTTGAGTAAAGAAGTTTAATCAGTACTTCCACTTTTACCAGAGTATTTTTTAACACAAGTATCTGTACATTTACTCAAGTACGGAAAGTGAGTACTTTTGCCATCTCTGGTTAACTGATAACTTACTTGTCACTATTCCACAGGAACTATTTAAATTTAAGGCCGCCATTTAGTATCATTCAGTCAACAAAGAATTGTCAATGTTTTTTGCACATTTCAAAAAACATTTTTAAAAGTCAAAAAAATTTATATAAAAAGATTCACCAGCAAATGTCTGGATGAGAGCACACACCGATACAAAATATCCATATGGCTGAAAATGGTGCAGACACAGGTTACTATTACAGCTATGTGATCTGCTTACTCTAGTAATGGATGCAGTCTTGATTTAAGAGAGTCATTCATACACTTAAGGTTTTGTCTCAAAATAGACAGAATTGTTGTCTTTTTATCTGTAAAAAATTAATTTAGAAGTCTGAATGTGACTTTGCTCTTAACCAGGTCACCGTTTTAAATGAGATTTTAAATTCCAGTGGGTCTTTTTCAGGTTAATAAAAACATAAAGGTCCTTCTGAATTCAAGGTTGGGAACCCAGCTGGAGGCTAGTTTTCAAATCCCTTTAGTAAGCTTTCTGAGGGAGGTTGAAAAGTATGACCATCAACCCAGTCTGTAACTCCACAAGTAATGTCCCAGATATCAATCCGGGAAAATAGAGCAAATTACATTCAAAAAGACTGGAGTTTGCACAGTGCATTATAACATTTGACTTTGTGAAAGAAATACATTTTAATATGAATGTCCCAATGAGCCCGAATAGCTATGAATTCATTAGTTGCTATTCTACCACTCTGTTCCTTAACTGATGTCTATCTTCATAGAACATTCTACTGTAAATACCTTTTTAACTGGAACATTGTTAGATTTGAGCGATTCAGAACAAGCTGTTTGCAGTTTGATTAAAGCTTCTTTTTAATCAAACTGCAAAATAACACTGAAAGTATTTTATTATTATTTTTCTCTGAAGGATAGAAAGCAGCCATAGTCATTAAGAAGAAAGCTTTTCATGCTCAGATTACTGCGACTAATAAAATGACAGAGAAGTATTTGCAGGCAAAAAGTTTCTTCCACTTGCATTTTTTTAATTATTTGGTGGCTATAAGATCTGACTGACTGAACAGAATTTTGTTTCAAGGTTCAAAGGTAAAAAAAACACAGAGCTTTGTGTAAGTCTCTTTACTCACTGCCAGATCTGTTCCAGTAACACAGGCAATGACATTCAATGACAAACAGCTTCAAAACAAAAAAAATTGTGTTTAAGATACAATCTCAACAAGCTTAAACACTGAGACTGAAATCTTAATAGGGGTTAAGTAAAAATTACTTAATAGTTTAAGAGCCTTATCCCTCAATCAGTAAATTAAAAAGTTAAAAATATCCTTAGTAGCAATGCTTAGCAGCTTAGTCCCTAATGGCATTGACTTCATGCTGGCACAAACTGGCCCACAGCTAATGTTTAGTTATCTAAAATATGTCAAAATATTAAAAAACTGAATAGAAACAAAACAATACAAATTTATAAATGATAACATATGGGAAAACAAGGATGCATAGGTTTAAATATGACTGGTGGTTCCTCTTTCTTTTTACCCTGAAAAAATCTTTGCTTTGAGTATATGGATGGTAAAAAATTTTTTTTAAAAAACATTAACTGCAATGAAGTGAAGCATAATAATTTAAAACAAATTACATCTTTAACAATGATTTTTTTTCTCAAAATATCAACATTCTAGCAGAGTTTAAGTTTAAAAAGCAAAGGAATGTATTCATTCATATAACGATTACTGGCAATACAGTTAAGCAAGATATTTCTTCATGGTTTCTTAAGTTAAACACTGCAGTTTACTCAAGGACTTGATTGTACCAAGTGTGTGAGGCATCGATTGTGATACAAGTCTTCAGAAGAATAGAGAAAGAATTTCAAGTACAGTTAATGTAGGATTAGAGGATATTTGTTGAGGCAGAGAAGATGTCTTCATAAAATAAGAGTAAAACTACAGAAGCCATAATTCCAAACTGATCAACAAGAAAATCAGGAACCAAAAAGTAGGAGACACCAAGGAGGAACAAACCGAAGGAATGAGGAAATTAAGTATTGAAAAGAATCCAGCAATGAGGAACTGCACAGGTGTATATATGGGAGATAAAACAAATCATTGGCTAATCACCTGATAGGGAGCAGGTGTGGATAGGAGCAACTAGAATGGAGCTAGGGGAAAGGAGACTAGCACAAGGAGCGACAGAGAGTAACTCAAAATATACAACATTGCTTAAATATAACTAGAAAACAACTAGAATGACGCCAAATGGAAAGGAAACCAATGTCCCAGAAAATACAAAATGAAATAAATCAAAGTGTAATTGGAAACTCAAAAAGAGAACTTAAACAGAACAAACGTGTCGCATGAAGTCAGCTGAAAATAGTCTAAGTGAAACTCTGTCCCTTCTGCTATTATTTGGCAACCTACTCTTCAGTTGCATTTATGTGTCCAGTCAGTTGTTTTTTTTTTCAAATCTTGATTCAATCCAACCTTAATTTAACTCTTGGCGTGGATTAACACATACTGTATTGTCACAGAGAGAAGTTCCATGTTAAAGAGAGTAATCTGAATAAGTTCATTCAAACAAAGGATTTGTTCATTTAATTATGTCATTCATAAATTGCAATATTAAGAGGAATCTGATAGCCAGATTTTCATTTATTTATTTATTATGTTAGGTTTGACAGACTGTCAGTTGCTTGCATAGCTCACATTTGGACCTTAGGCAGAATAACTATGATCTAATATCAACTTGGATCACAGCAGATGGGGCACCGCCCTCCCTGATAAGAAGAGAGAAACGTAAAATATATTTTTAGAAATTAACTCATAAATGTCAGTTTTACTCTCTAGAGTGTGTACCTATAAGCAAAACAGATTATATAAACTACATTTCCCTATCTACTGTCATTCAATTGTGGATTTCCACAGACAAACTCCTACCGTCTCTGTCTTGGGGCTCTGATTAGACTGCCCCACAAGCGCATAGAATCTGCTAATCATGTACTATTGCTAGGTCAATTTAATAATTTAATGGCCAATCAGCGTCTCAGAATTTTATGGTCTTGGGGCTCTGAAAATACTGCCCTTTAACAGGCTTCTGCACCCAATGCGCAGGTGCAGACAATTAGAGGGACGATTGCGAATGTAACGAACGAGATGCAGCTTCCACCAAATTCGGTGAGATCCTTATTTATCTACCCGTTTGCCAGAAGAACATCCCTGTTGTAGGGTATGAAAATTTCATGTCATGGTTATTGTGACTGTGACAAATCCACCTCGTCACTTAAAACAACCTCTCTAACTTTGCGTGCCACACACACATTCCTGTTATTGTCAACAATGGGTGGTGAGGTTGCTTGAGGACCCAGATGCAGAGACAAGTGAAGCAGGGATGTGTTCTGAAAGGTTTAATTGTAGACCAAAAAGCAGCAGAGGCAGAAATCCAGAAATCCAACTCAAAATATAAAACAAACCAAAATCATGGAGACATCAGGGTAAAGACGAGTCTGAGGAGCCGGGGAGAGATGAGCAGAGTAGACAAAACAGCAACAAGAAGGAACCAGCACTGAGTGACTGCAGAGGTGGAGTATTTAAGGACAACCAAACAAAGGAAGGACTAACGAGCTGAATGGGGAGCAGGTGTGGGTGGAACTGGCAAGAGGGAATCCAAGGGAAAAGAAAACAATCACAAGGGGGCAACAGAGAGTAACTAAAGAATGCTTGAAGATAATGGAAAATAAAAACAAAACAACTGATAACAGAAAACTAATAGGAACCATAACAGTACCCCCCGCTCAAGGGCGGATACCAGACGCTCTTGGAGCCCAAACACAAAACAACCCACCCAGGGTGGGCGGAGGGGGAAACCAGGAAGGAGGGCAAGAAACCAAAATCAAAACAACCCACAAAAGGTGGGCGAGGGCAACCTAAAGTCTCTAGAATTCAGCCATGTGGCCGGGGAGGAGAAAGAGTCTCTGGAGGCCGGCCGTGGGGCCGGAGGCGAGGTGACAGAGTCTCTGGAGGCCGGCCGTGGGGCCGGAGGCGAGGTGACAGAGTCTCTGGAGGCCGGCCGTGGGGCCGGAGGCGAGGTGACAGAGTCTCTGGAGGCCGGCCGTGGGGCCGGAGGCGAGGTGACAGAGTCTCTGGAGGGCGGCCGTGGGGCCGGAGGCGAGGTGACAGAGTCTCTGGAGGGCGGCCGTGGGGCCGGAGGCGAGGTGACAGAGTCTCTGGAGGGCGGCCGTGGGGCCCGAGGCCAGGAAGAGTCTCTGGAGGGGGGCCGTGGGGCCCGAGGCCAGGAAGAGTCTCTGGAGGGCGGCCGTGGGGCCCGAGGCCAGGAAGAGTCTCTGGAGGGCGGCCGTGGGGCCCGAGGCCAGGAAGAGTCTCTGGAGGGCGGCCGTGGGGCCCGAGGCCAGGAAGAGTCTCTGGAGGGCGGCCGTGGGGCCGGAGGCGAGGTGACAGAGTCTCTGGAGGGCGGCCGTGGGGCCGGAGGCGAGGTGACAGAGTCTCTGGAGGGCGGCCGTGGGGCCCGAGGCCAGGAAGAGTCTCTGGAGGGCGGCCGTGGGGCCCGAGGCCAGGAAGAGTCTCTGGAGGGTGGCCGTGGGGCCCGAGGCCAGGAAGAGTCTCTGGAGGGCGGCCGTGGGGCCCGAGGCCAGGAAGAGTCTCTGGAGGGCGGCCGTGGGGCCCGAGGCCAGGAAGAGTCTCTGGAGGGCGGCCGTGGGGCCCGAGGCCAGGAAGAGTCTCTGGAGGGCGGCCGTGGGGCCCGAGGCCAGGAAGAGTCTCTGGAGGGCGGCCGTGGGGCCCGAGGCCAGGAAGAGTCTCTGGAGGGCGGCCGTGGGGCCCGAGGCCAGGAAGAGTCTCTGGAGGGTGGCCGTGGGGCCCGAGGCCAGGAAGAGTCTCTGGAGGACGGCGACGCCGTCTCTGACGAAGGCGGCTCTCTGGAGGAGGCCAGCGGCGATGCAGTCTCTGAAGGAGGAGGGCCCCAGGAGGACGCCGGCGGCGACGCCGTCGAAGGAGGAGGGCCCCAGGAGGACGCCGGCGGCGCCTCTGACGAAGGAGGAGGGCCCCAGGAGGACGCCGGCGGCGACGCCATCTCTGACGAAGGAGGAGGGCCCCAGGAGGACGCCGGCGGCGACGCCGTCTCTGACGAAGGAGGAGGGCCCCTGGAGGACGCCGGCGGCGACGCCGTCTCTGACGAAGGAGGAGGGCCCCAGGAGGACGCCGGCGGCGACGCCGTCTCTGACGAAGGAGGGTCTCTGGAGGACGCCGGCGGCGACGCCGTCTCTGACACAGCCGCAGGAACCTTGGGGGCCGCCGACTGCGGCACAGGAACAGCCTCAGAGGGGACCGCCGACTGCGGCACAGGAACAGCCTCAGAGGGGGGCGCCGACTGCGGCACAGGAACAGCCTCAGAGGGGGGCGCCGACTGCGGCACAGGAACAGCCTCAGAGGGGGCCGCCGACTGCGGCACAGGAACAGCCTCAGAGGGGGCCGCCGACTGCGGCACAGGAACAGCCTCAGAGGGGGCCGCCGACTGCGGCACAGGAACAGCCTCAGAGGGGGCCGCCGACTGCGGCACAGGAACAGCCTCAGAGGAGGCTTGGAGCGCCCGCTGAGGGGCCGTGGAGGCTTGGAGCGCCCGCTGAGGGGCCGTGGAGGCTTGGAGCGCCCGCTGAGGGGCCGTGGAGGCTTGGAGTGTCCGCTGAGCCTTACTTTAGAGAGCCTTTTAATAGTGTGCTCAGGGATATCAGGATGACTCTGAGCGGGCTCAGGGGTCCTAGGCGCTAGGCTAAACGGCCCGCTAATGGGCACAGGAGTCTCTGGCGCTAGGCTAAACTGCCCGCTAATGGGCTCAGGAACTGGGGGAGCTGACTCGTTAATGGGCTCAGGCACTGGGGGAGCTGACCCGCTAATGGGCTCAGGCACTGGGGGAGCTGACCCGCTAATGGGCTCAGGCACTGGGGGAGCTGACCCGCTAATGGGCTCAGGCACTGGGGGAGCTGACCCGCTAATGGGCTCAGGCACTGGGGGAGCTGACCCGCTAATGGGCACTGGGGAAGCTGGACCGCTAATGGGCACAGGCACTGGGGAAGCTGAAGCTAGGGAAACAGGATCGCTAATGGGGACTGGAGCTAGGGAAACAGGACCGCTAAGGGGGACTGTAGCTAGGGAAACAGGACTGCTAAGGGGGACTGGAGCTAGGGAAACAGGACCGCTAAGGGGGACTGGAGCTAGGGAAACAGGACCGCTAAGGGGGACTGGAGCTAGGGAAACTGACCCTCTACTGGGCTCTGGAGCTAGGGAAACTGGCCCTCTACTGGGCTCTGGAGCTAGGGAAACTGGCCCTCTAATGGGCTCTGGAGCTAGGGAAACTGGCCCTCTAATGGGCTCTGGAGCTAGGGAAACTGGCCCTCTAATGGGCTCTGGAGCTAGGGAAACTGGCCCTCTAATGGCCTCTGGAGCTAGGGAAACTGGCCCTCTAATGGGCTCTGGAGCTAGGGAAACTGGCCTCTAATGGGCTCTGGAGCTAGGGAAACTGGCCCGCTGAAGGGCTTGGGATGTGCTGGCTGACAGGGAACTGATGGAGGTGGAAGGAAAGGGAATAGATCCTCCCTTTGCCCATAAAAGTAGTCCCATAACTCTGACTCCTCAATATGTGGTGCTCTGACTGCAGTGGGTGTAATCATGGTGACTGACTTTA
This sequence comes from Cyprinodon tularosa, assembly GCF_016077235.1. Lineage (NCBI taxonomy): Eukaryota > Metazoa > Chordata > Actinopteri > Cyprinodontiformes > Cyprinodontidae > Cyprinodon > Cyprinodon tularosa. Next base: position 1,040,225 of record NW_024038178.1, read on the forward strand.
AACCTCTAACTCGAGGAGCTAACTGCTGATCATGGAGGTGACGGCCAAGGCCATAGGGGAAACTGACCTGAAGAAGAGTGGGATTGAAGCAGGCGTCAGGCTGACCCGCCGGAGAGGGAGTGGACTCGTCAGGCTGACCCGCCGGAGAGGGAGTGGAGGCGTCAGGCTGACCCGCCGGAGAAGGAGTGGAGGCGTCAGGCTGACCCGCCGGAGAGGGAGTGGAGGCGTCAGGCTGACCCGCCGGAGAGGGAGTGGAGGCGTCAGGCTGACCCGCCGGAGAGGGAGAGGAGGCGTCAGGCTGACCCGCCGGAGAGGGAGAGGAGGCGTCAGGCTGACCCGCCGGAGAGGGAGAGGAGGCGTCAGGCTGACCCGCCGGAGAGGGAGTGGACTTCTTCCCCCGGCGACGCTTATGCCTGGAGGGAGCAGTTGGCAGGGGAGAAACAGAGGTTGAACAGGCAGCTGCTGCAGGTGATTGTGGTTGAGGTGGAGGAGGTTTATTAAATAGCTGGGCTAAAGCCGCCTTGTGGTTCCACTCCACCTCTTCTAAAATGTCCAGAAATCCTAGGGATGACAGGAGAGTTGTTTGGGGGGTTAAAATTTTTTTAGGTCAGCTGCAGCACATACCCGTCTCCAGGGAGGGCTGAGAGTGGCAATCCTGTCCAGAGTGAACCGACAGTTCTCCAGAAAGTGTGTCATGCTTCCTGCCAAGTTAGACTCTGCTGGGTCCATCCTGGCTGGTTCCTTCTGTCAACAATGGGTGGTGAGGTTGCTTTAATTGTAGACCAAAAAGCAGCAGAGGCAGAAATCCAGAAATCCAACTCAAAATATAAAACAAACCAAAATCATGGAGACATCAGGGTAAAGACGAGTCTGAGGAGCCGGGGAGAGATGAGCAGAGTAGACAACACAGCAACAAGAAGGAACCAGCACTGAGTGACTGCAGAAGTGGAGTATTTAAGGACAACCAAACAAAGGAAGGACTAACGAGCTGAATGGGGAGCAGGTGTGGGTGGAACTGGCAAGAGGGAATCCAAGGGAAAAGAAAACAATCACAAGGGGGCAACAGAGAGTAACTAAAGAATGCTTGAAGATAATGGAAAATAAAAACAAAACAACTGATAACAGAAAACTAATAGGAACCATAACAGTTATACTGTGCTTGTGAGGACCAATACACTCGCGCTGAGCCCTACAGTAGCTCCATTAACTTAAAACACACAATCTTCCTAGGAATATGCTACATTTTGGGGACTCATAGGTACTTGTGGGGACCAACAACTGGTCCCCATAAGGAAAGTTTCTCTTCTTGGGGTGGGGGTTAGGTTTAGGATTAAGGTGTGAATTGAGTTTAGGTTAGGTTTAGGGATAGGTATGTGTCGGTAATGGTTAGGGTTAGGGCAAGGGTCATTGTTAGGCCATATAAATTAGTGGGAAATGAATGGAAGTCAATGGAAGGTCCCCACAAGGATATTGTGACACAACATGTGTGTGTGTGTGTGTGTGTGTGTGTGTGTGTGTGTTTGTCTGGGTGTATGAGTGGGAGGGGTTTGTGTGGGCATAATATGATTTCAACATTCTAAACATTCTAAAACACTCCCTGTGATGTCATCTTTTAGAATCCTTTGCCAATTCTCATTGCTTGCTACACCACTGACCAGTTCAGACGTATGCAAAGCGCTTTCCTGTTCGACATTCAAACCTTTCGAGATTAACCCAACCTTGAACAACCGTTTTTTGAGTAAAAATGCCACATCAAAAGCAGCGTTACTCCAACGGTGGTAGGAGACATCAGCCGTATGGACGGGAAACTGGACAAGATTTGAGACGCTGCATTAACAACAAGCAGCTTGATAATCATTCCCAGGAAGAAAACCTAGATAACCAACAACTCAGCTCTCTTCTCGAATTCGTGAAAGATAAATGGATTGAGGAGAACATAAAGGTAAACACCCTGAAGGAAGAGCTCCAAAAAACTCAATTGGAGTTGGAAATGCAGAAAAAACAGCAATTTGAATCTGACGATGGACAAGATTTGAGACACTGCATTAAGAAAAGGCAGCGTGATAATAATTCCCAGCATGAAATCCAAAGGCTCAGCTGTCTTTTGGAAAACGAAAAAGCTAAATGGGTTGAAGAGACCCAAAAGGTAGCCGCCCTGGAGGAAGAGCTCCAATATACAAAATTTCAGTTAGAAAGACAGAAAAATCTCAAAGACATGTTGATTAACAAGGGCAAAGAAACCAAGAGAAAACTGGTGAAAATTCAAACCTCTAATGACCCAGAAACTCTCAGCCCTGCGACTGCCGCCTCCGAAGTTAACAATGAAATCAAATATAAGACTGAGTTGGAGCAAATGAAGGTGGCTTACCAAGAACTAAAGTCCAGATATGAAACAGACATTTCTGCACTAAAGCAGAAAGCAGAAAAATGTCAACAGGAGAACGAGAAAAGAGCAAAGTCTGATCTGCAGCTCATTAATGAACTCAGAGCTGAGAACAACCATCAGAAAAGGGCTCAAAACTTTGAATCCCTGCATCAAAAATCCACAGAGATGGTGAAAAACCTGCAAGGTGAACTGGAGAAGGTTCAAGTTTCGTTCCAGGAACTGAAAAATAAGTATGAAACCAACGTCTTTGCTCTAAAACGGCAAAAAGACACATTCAAGCAGCAGCTTGATAAAGAGACAGAAATGAGGAACAGCCTTAGAGCTAAGAAGGACGCTCTCCAACAGCAAGTCAATTACCTTCAACAATTGAACTCTGAGTGTGAAGGCAGTTATAAAAGACAGCTGGAGTATCTGACAGCTGAGCTCGAAGACAGAGATGACTTTGGTCCTCCAAAACGAAAAATGGCCAGGCGCCAAGAAGCAAGATCCCAAAGAGACTCCATCCCTGCGAAAACCACTTCAGACCCTGCGTCCATGGGTCTTGACGACCTGTCAGAAGAAATTCAACTTACTGATGTAACCCAGATGGAGCTAGATGAGTTTGTAGAGGAGATGCTGAGAGAGGCAGATATTCTTGATTCTAAATCCATGGAAGAGGAAGCCCGCTCTTAGGAGACCCTGCCACAGCAGAGGGACAGTCCAGATCCTGATCCAACAGAAAAAGGAAGCAGGGGAAAAAAAAAAAAAAAAAAAAAATGATTAAATTATACACATAAAATAAAAAAAAAACTCTCAAAAAAAAAAAAAAGCCAAAAAAAAAAAAAAATTAAGTGTGTGTCTGTGTGCAAATGAATGCACATAGGTGAGTGTGAAGCGTCTCCTGCAGTAGTGTCGAGGTCCTGCTTCGTGCTTGCAGCTCTCTGCATTCAGCTACTGCAGCTGGCATGTCCCTACATTTGGGCTGGAAAGAGGAGCCAGTGAGCGATTCTCCTCCTGCCGGTACATAGCCTCTCCACCACAGAACTCCAAGCAGTGCCTCCACGTGGCCACACACGTCAACTGGGTACTTTACTGTCCCAGGCCAAACTGCAGGGGATCTCGGAGCAACAGTGGGCCCCAGAGACGGGACGAGACGAATCCCACCACCATGAGAACGTGTCTTGGCATCCGTCAACCACTGTCCCAGCTATGGGTAAATAGCCTTACTACCTTGTAAGCAGTGTTAAGCACTATAGTTCAAGAAAATAACTAGTCCCCAATTCCTGTTTTGGAACACCTGTCCCCGACTAAAGCTGTCCCCGAAAATGTCCCAGATTTGACCGTTTTATGAATAAGGGGAAAATGTTGTGTGCAGACTGTTATTACGGTAGAATGAGGGCATGAGCATGCTGCACGCAGTAAAATTTGTCAGCTAGCTGGTTGGCAGCTGTTAACGTATAGATGAGGATTATACCGGTGTTACAACAAAATCTGTGACCCGTCATATAGTGAGACCAAAGCATCTGGTGAGAGTCTCTTCACAACTCTGCTATCTACCAACCCTAACTTCCCTGCCTTCATAGCTACACCTAAAGAAGTCTATAGTGATATAGATGTAGCACATCCTTGGGTCGCAATGTATGAAGGGTCACAGATTTTCTTCCTCCACCTGAATAACCCCAGTATCTCATCTAAAAATTACCAGCTTTCAACAGGTGTGTAAAACAAGGATCTTATTCTAACTATTAAATTTTTATATTGTATGTACTAATGTGTTTGGAAATGATTTTGATTAGTTTGTTTCTGTTTTACATTAGTGTAAGATTGATAGAAGAGGAGAGGAAGAATATCAGAAAACGGATAGAAAGAAGATGGAATGAGAGCAGAGAAGTAAGAGGAGTCTACTTAATAGAGTTAAACAGAGAGCAGGTAAAGAGGTAAGAAGAGTGCTAGAATGTCATGATCTTGCCAATGATGATTGACTTAATTACTAATTTCATTCACCTGTCTTACTCCACCTAGTTTGTCATTCATCTGATCCACCTGCTCCTGCTTCTATTTAACCTGCCACTTTCCAGTTATCAGTGCTGACTTTTCACGAGCCAATGGTGAGACTGAGCGTTATCTTGGTGTTTCTGATTACCTGATCCTGACCTGTTCTACCTCTCAACCACTGTCCCTCCTGTTCCCGTCTGATTTCTTAGGCAGACCTGTCTCCGGACTGGATCCTGCCTGTCTGCTGAATTTGGAGCTGTTTCCTGTCAGCAACCTGGATTTTCCTCCGTTACCTCTTCTGTCTTCTGATCATTTGGTTCTGAATCCTGAGCACTTCCTTGACACCGGCTCTGGCTTCGTCCTCTAGATTATCCTGCCTTCCTTCCTCTGCCCGGATCTGATCTCCTGCTTGTTTACCGTCCTCCTGGGCTCCAGCATCTGGGATTCTATGTGTGGCACCTGCCACCTCTTGCTGTCAGCTGACCAGCTGGAATCAACCATCTTCTCTGGACACAGACTGAACTATTAAACCAGGTTAGTGACTCACATTCATAATCTTCCTCTACCAGATTTACGAGGTCACTAACCTGTGTTTCCTTTCTGCAGAGGTTCCTGTCCAAGATGCCCTAGCTCTTCACTGCAGATCAGTTTTTTAATAAATGCATTTTGAGAAATTGTACTGTCTGTCTGTCTTGAATACTGGGTCAAGCTTGAATTAGAAAGTAAAGAAGATTGAGAGGGAAGAAGACAGAGAAGACTGAATGACCAGATGGCACTAATAAACACGATTGATTGATTCATTTGACTAATCTTAGGAAATACTAACACAATTTACATGCGATTTTTGTTGTTTAAATAATAATAAATGTGTACAAATGGGTTAAAGCATCACTGTCCCGGTTTACCAATCTAATTTTGATGATATGTATTTCTTTTTATCTACGAGCTGGAAATATCCGCAAATTTTATTTCAGAAATCTGGTCACCTTATGTTATAATGCAAGTTAACAGTCATTGCTCTTTCTATTTTTTTCTAGTCGATGCAATCAACTGACTTTCCTAAGATAGAAAACTTTAAATCATTTGACTGTATTGTGAAGTGCCTTGAGATGACATGTCTTTGGAATTGGCGCTACATAAATAAACTGAATTGAACTCAATTGGTAAACAAACACCTCAGGTGGCGTTTATGGCAAGTCTGCACTCAGGAGGTGCGGCTCTAACACAGGAGGACGGCCCGCCATTATGTGGGCTACTACTGCTCCCTGGGGACAGGGGCGGATTTAGTAAATTTGGGGCCCTAGGCAAAGACAAGCACGGGGCCCTCTGAATTGACAAGACAACACATAAACAAACAGACTATTATACAGATAGAGAAATTTTAATAGAATAGACATTATTTGTTCTACGTTTTGTCCCTCTCTTCTTGTTCCTTTTCTTGTTGTTTTCTTCTCTATGTTTTGTACTCTGCTGACTTCTCATGCTGTCTCGAAAGGAAATGAAAGATAATCTGAGCACTAAGCTCACTTAGCTCATTGGTCCTTCCTGTGTTTTCAAAAAGGCGACGGCAAAAGTAAATAACCCAGGCCTCCTTTTCACTGTAGACTAGCCATGATCTGCTTATCTGTTCTCCATTTTTCATTTGGATATATATATATATATATATCTATATATATATATATATATAGATATATATATACATACGTATATGTATGTATATATATATATATATATATATATATATATATATATATATATATATATATATATATATATATACATACGTATATATACACTATATTGCCAAAAGTATTTGCTCACCTGCCTTGACTCACATATGAGCTTAAGTGACATCCCGTTCCTAATCCATAGGGTTCAATATGACGTTGGTCCACCCTTTGCAGCTAGAACAGCTTCAACTCTTCTGGGAAGGCTGTCCACAAGGTTTAGGAGTGTGTTTATGGGAATTTTTGACCATTCTTCCAGAAGCGCATTTGTGAGGTCGCACACTGATGTTGGACGAGAAGGCCTGGCTCTCAGTCTCCGCTCTAATTCATCCCAAAGGTGTTCTATCGGGTTGAGGTCAGGACTCTGTGCAGGCCAGTCAAGTTCATCCACACCAGACTCTGTCATCCATGTCTTTATGGACCTTGCTTTGTGCACTGGTGCACAGTCATGTTGGAAGAGGAAGGGGCCAGCTCCAAACTGTTCCCACAAAGTTGGGAGCATGGAATTGTCCAAAATGTCTTGGTATGCTGAAGCATTCAGAGTTCCTTTCACTGGAACTAAGGGGCCAAGCCCAGCTCCTGAAAAACAACCCCACACCATAATCCCCCCTCCACCAAACTTTACACTTGGCACAATGCAGTCAGACAAGTACCGTTCTCCTGGCAACCGCCAAACCCAGACCCGTCCATCAGATTGCCAGATGGAGAAGCGCGATTCGTCACTCCAGAGAACGCGTCTCCACTGCTCTAGAGTCCAGTGGCGGCGTGCTTTACACCACCGCATCCGACGCTTTGCATTGCACTTGGTGATGTATGGCTTGGATGCAGCTGCTCGACCATGGAAACCCATTCCATGAAGCTCTCTGCGCACTGTTCTTGAGCTAATCTGAAGGCCACATGAAGTTTGGAGGTCTGTAGTGATTGACTCTGCAGAAAGTTGGCGACCTCTTCGCACTATGCGCGTCAGCATCCGCTGACCCCGCTCCGTCAGTTTACGTGGCCTACCACTTCGTGGCTGAGTTGCTGTCGTTCCCAAACACTTCCATTTTCTTATAATGCAGCTGACAGTTGACTGTGGAATATTTAGGAGCGAGGAAATTTCACGACTGGATTTGTTGCACAGGTGGCATCCTATCACAGTTCCACGCTGGAATTCACTGAGCTCCTGAGAGCGACCCATTCTTTCACAAATGTTTGTAAAAACAGTCTGCATGCCTAGGTGCTTGAATTTATACACCTGTGGCCATGGAAGTGATTGGAACACCTGATTCCAATAATTTGGATGGGTGAGCAAATACTTTTGGCAATATAGTGTATATATATATATATAATAATAAAAAAAAAAAAAACTGTTTTCTCACCCCTCGTGGGGTGGTATGTGTCATCCTCAAGCTCGGGTCCTGTTTGAGGGTTCTGCGCTGTATCTTAGCTGTTCCTAGGACTGCGCTCTTCTGGACAGAGACCTCTGATGTTTTACCTGGAATCTGCTGTAGCCACTCTCCCAGTTTGGGGGTCACAGCCCCCAGTGCTCCAATTACCACTGGCACCACTGCTGCTCTCACTTTCCACATCTTTTCTAGCTCCTCCTTCAGTCCTTGGTATTTCTCAAGCTTCTCATGTTCTTTCTTCTTGATGTTGCTGTCGCTTGGGATTGCCACATCTATCACTACTGCCTTCTTCTGCTGTTTGTCTGTCAATCAACACGATGTCTGGTTGGTTAGCCATTACCTGTATATATATATATATATATACCTGTATATATATATACCTGTGTATATATATATATATATATATATATATATATATATATATATATATATATATATATATACATATATATATGTGTGTGTGTGTGTGTGTGTGTGTACGTGTTTATGCTACGGGGACTTGTCATCTTCAGTCTGGCGGCGTCTTTGCTGTGTTCAAACCCGAGGCAACGCTCAGTAAGCAGTTAAAACGCCACAGTTGTTGGAATGCGGAGGTGACGTCACCAACACTTGACTCACTAAATGTTTGTCAGATTATATATTTTTTTTATTTTATGTTGAAAAGTTTGGTGTAATTGAATAAGTCAATGAATCTGTGTAAAGGAATTAAGTTGTAAAAAATATTTGTTTTTGTATATCAATTGTTTCTGGAAATAATATATGGACAAAACTGATTTATGAGAAGAAATCTGAAATAAGAGAGCCTGAGGGGAGGGGCTTAAACTATTTAATGACGGCTGTGGGAAGAAGAGCGGCCATTTTCGTTTTTTTGTTTCTTTGTCACATTGCTGGTAACTGGAGGGAGGCTGAGGCCCAGAGTATCTTCTATATGTTTAGTTTCTTTTGCACCCTGTTTTGAGTTTTTGAGCACAATAAATAACCAACACCGGTAACCCGACTGAGCCTGGGTTCTTGGAGGCCAAAGAACCCCGTCACAGTGACCAAAATCATCACTGTTACTGTTATTATATAGTAAAATAAATCATTACTGTTAAATTGTATTTCATTTCCAATTGTTTATTTGAATTCTTATTCTGGATTAGTTGGAGACATACACTAGGCTATATCAGCCCCACCAAAAATATTTTTCACCAGCCGCCACTGGATCACAGAATAACCCATCCGGACTGATGAAAACAAGAAAAAAGATTTAAATTAAATTAATTTAAATCAACTGTAGTATAGCAGAGAATTGGTTTCATTGCAGAAAAACATGAAGGAAAGAGTATCTTGAAATGATGTTAGAAAAATAATTTTAGAATCAATGGCTAGGACTATTGCTGTACCTAGATTTTACAAAAATTATCTGATAAGGTTAATGTGGTCCGATCAGTACGATATCAAAGGTTTTTGTAGCTATAGCCCTTGTCTCATCAGATTCTTTGGTCACAAATAACATACACTGTCTTGGTGTAATATGAACTGTGCAGTAAATATGCACTCATTATAATCAATGAGATCTGTTATATTGCCTCTGCAGGATGTCACAGGGCAAAGCTGCAAGCACAGTAAATCCAGGATGAGTTATGGAAATGAGAAACCTAACGAGAAAAATGTCAAAATAAAAAGAGCTTGCAGCAACAACAGTTCATGCTGTAAGGTTGCTTGGGTTTTTGTTTTGTAAGGGACAGAGACAGCTGTGTTTAAAAAGAGTTGATAAGAACCACAATCTGTGAGTGTTAAAATGTGCCATTGTAAAACTGTGGGTGGCTAAGAGTGGGTAAAAGTAAAGAACAAAAGTAAGGTATCATGAGTGGGAGGAGAAGAGAAATTTGAAAAGACTGCTGACAGCATGCATGTCTTCCTTTTATAATGCTAAAAAAAAAAATATTGGCTTAGCAAGTCTCCTTGGATGCATCCCTCTGTTTTCTGTCCTCTCAGTCCCCAGTTTCTCGAGGCCACTGGCTGTCCTTTCTGAGTCTGGTTTTGCTGGAGGTCTCCTACTCTTAAAGTTATTTTTTTCTCTCTGTATGTCTGGGAATATGGACTCTGGATAAGTGAGGACTATGTCAAGCTTCAAAGACTGAAAACATTTTAAAGAATGTAGTAATTTACCACCTTTTTATAAATAGCATACATACAATAAAATTAATTGACTGTCCTTTTCAGTTTCTGGAAATTACTAATCTGTTTAGAATGATTTCTTTCTCATTCCCTTAGGTGCACTCAAACTGCTTAAGCATCATGAAATACAATGTATTACATTTTTGATTCTAAGTTGAAGTAAGACCAAAGCCTTCACAAGTCTATCCTTCAAATACTTCCTTAAACAAGAAAACATACCTTTTTACTTATCATCATAATTATCATCATAATTCTCTGGTTGTAGCGATCACTGCTAATTGATCCCTGGGAAGTTTATAAATGAGCTTGGAGTTTCTTATTTCTTACCTTATTAATGCTGCAACTAAACACAGAGGGATGAAAGCAAACTCTTGGAAATAATTACTGATAAATCTCTGCAAAGAAGACAGTGCTTTGAGCTTTAATCGAGGCAATCTGACCTTTACGCACACAGTGACATTGTCAGTTTATTCTGATTAACTCTAAAGAGCACCTGAATTTGATAATATCATCAAAACATTAAATTAGGCTATTTGGAATTAAAGGATTAAAGTCACAATATTATGGCTAACTATCTTGCCGTATCTTTTGACAAAAAAAAAAAAACCTGCAAGCTTTCAGCTTTAGGAAGGCAGAGCAAAGCAAAAAAGGTTTGAATAGTATTCAAGATTGGGCTTTGAAACACAAACACATATAGGGTAACCTCAGTTTTGGCAAAAAAAAAGCATTTTTTTTTTTTTAACAAATCCACTCAGCTACCTAAAAGTTGTTTTTCCTGGCTAAAGGAAAAACAACTCACACTCAAAAAGAATTAAAATTAAAAACGTTGGTAATGTGATGTTTGTAGCTGCGTCACTGCTTCACACCCACACGACCTTATAGAAATAATTTTTTCTAGATTTTTTCTAGACAATCATGAAGAATGACATCCCGTCATCAGTCTGTAACCTTAAACTCAAGAGTGCTCAGTTTATACATCAGGAAAATTATTCAAACCACACTAGTAAATCCTTTAGAAAAATATATTTGTGTGGCCTCGTCAAAGTCTGTATAATATCTTTTTGAGATGTCATGTGGTGACCTTAAACAGGTTCTTCTGGCAAATATTTTTGCATTTTTATACAGCTGTATCGATGTGAAAGGGAAATACATTACAGACACAAAAGACACAGTGTACTCCATAAGCAAGTTTCCTTGTAAGCGGTTATGCACCAGAAATGTGTCTCTGTGAATGCACATTGGAGCACTCTTTCCACCCACTCATAATTTGCTTTTAGTGAACTCATTCACAGGTTTATTTTTAAATGATGCCTCCCATATGGAAGAGCACTGTTAGTGGAAAGATGCAAGTACAGAAAATAAAAAAGAGCTTAAAAAACTATCAACTGCAATATTCCCCATAATGCTATGATTTTATTCTCCGTTGTTAGTACTATTGTCTCATACTTTAAAATATTCTAACCTTTCTGTTAAAAAAACAAAGGTGACATTCAGCAGGATATAACAAGTTGCAAAACCATTACACTAACCTAAATGTTTTACATTTGTTGATTAAAAAGAGCAAGCAGCTTATCCCATTTGACTTAAGGATTGTAATCAGGATTATACAACGTGGCACAATAATGATTAACAAAAAGTACGGATCAAACTTGTCCAATTTAAGCAGATATATTTTCCTTTGACTAAAAGCTAGATTGGTTCAAAAATTATGTAGGAAATGTGGAGAACTCTTTGTTCTGTCAAACCTATTAGAGACCTATTAGAGCAGACATGTCAAACTCAGGGTCCACTGACCACAATACAATTGTATCCAAACTGCAAGAGGATTTTAATTACCTAATAGCAATGACTCATTTCTACTGGATCCCTAAGAATTCTATAGTGTACTCAAGCTGCTATTCAAGGAGAGAAACATAAGCTGTATGAGAGAGTCACTAACATCAAGCAATAAAGTCAACCCGTTTGTCTTTGCTTACTATGAAGCACCAAAAAATATCGATTCACATTGGAATTCACAAGAGAGGACCTGCAAACATCGCTACAGACACACTGGTTCAGAAATGGAAGAGATCCAGATCTGTTCCTTTTTCGACAAGATAAAAATTTTGCTCAGGAGGTGGAGGGAGATCATTTCGGTTGTAACTGCTGTTGTGGCTATGAGTGGGTAAAAGAAAGGAACGTATTGAATGCAGTAACAGTCAATTATGAGCTAATGAACATAGTCCCATCCATACTGCAGCTGCAGGAAGAGAGCAGTTGCTCCACCATCAGTACTGGAACGATTTATGTGGCCGTACTACCAACTTTGAACATTGCCATGCATTGCGCATAAGGATTACTTTGTGAATCCTGCTTTGTATTTCTAGGGGGCCAAACAGGCCTTTATGCCTCCACCCCATGCCATGGATATTCAGTCACAAATGCCACTATACTTACACTTTTACACCTGATGATCGATTAAATCTCTAAAGTGATGAGAACTACAATAGGCCACTTAAAGTCTCCTATGAGAAGCTGATTAACTATATCATCATTATTACTATAAAGAAACTCACTTCAAATCAAACATGCGTTAGAATCTTGTAGCCCTGTAACCTATAGTTTATCTGTGATATGGGAGTGAAAGCAATTTATAAGATACATAAAAATACTTTCTTTTACACTTTTTAGAGCCAACAAATGCATTAAGATTACTATTCCTGAGCAAACAGATATTTGTGATTTTCAGGTAGATGTGGAAGCACACATGTATTCTACACACAGAAAAGAAAAAACTAAATATACTTTTTTTTCCACACAAGATCAGTAATAACGTATGGTATCACATGATGGCATTGCAGAGCAGAAAGTTTAATCGATTCAGGTCTAGGGAAGTTTACACCACTAAAAAGGTTCAGAAACCTGTTACAGCTCCATCAATCCAAAGACATTTATTGACATGCTCCTCACTCATGGACACACACACTCCTTTCCCTGCATGGGGTCGTTATTGTAGTGGAGCCCACAGATTGAGTGCTCAGTGGTCCTACTGTGCTGTGAATGGGGAGTAGAGTGCAGGGTGCATCTGGACACTTAACCTCAGATAAGGTGGATACCAAAGCTTACAAACACACTAACAGGTAAGAACTCAGCTTTTATTTAAGGTGGTCTTGCAGCATGGATTTGTAGAGCTTCTTTTTTAGAGGGCTTATGACAAAATTGCTATGATTTTACCACACAGACCCTCTACATGAGTTTTTTTAAATTAATTTGTCTATTGTTTAACACATATTTTGCAAAAGTGTACACAATCACTATGCATCTATTGAATACAAATGTCTTAAATGTATGCAACAAATTTGAATATCCTCTTTAAGTTACATTCATTTTTCAAAGAAAAAACATAAGAAAACGTAACACTTACAGCATTTAATTTTCTCAGACTTGAGGATTACAGCTGAACAGAACTTCAAATTAAATTCCACAGAAAATTTAAGAATTCCATCAGATAATTCAATAAAGCATTTTATCATATGCAATCATAGGGAGAATGCAGACTCAGCAGTCACTGTCAACCCCAACAAGGAGTGTAAACCACAAAAGGAAAGCCCATGCTAACAGGATGCTGCTGTTTAAGCCAAGGTTATAGGAGTCAACACCTAGATATTCAGGATAAAGACAGTCAGTGTCACACTCATTGTGTTAAACCTAAGACAATACTAAATTAATGTTATGTAAAGTATTAGCAAAAAGCTCCTGTTGGAATAATGATCTAGCTGGCATTAGCAGAAGGTTAATGGATTAACAGTGCAGATTTAATATTAGAATTGCTTCAACAATAAGGCAAAGGGTAACAATTAGGGTTAATGGATTTTTTTTCCACATGGGGACCCCCTACCAGTCCCCTTAATGCTGTTTGTTCAAAAGACGGAAAAGGAGTGAGTGTCTTACACGGAAATTATAGTTTTGTCAAGGACTGACATAACTGTACAGAAAATACCAAGGGCTCTGACCTGGTATAAAAGGCAGGATACCCTTGCTTGGAGAAACAGCAATGATATTGATACACAATATTAACAGTAAAAGGGGTCATTTCTCTTGATGATATTAGCAAAGTCTATTTTAAGCCTCAAAGATACGTTTCTTTGATACTGGATTTAAACATGCCAATATGTGTAAAACCACTTGTGCCACTTAAGAAATTGCACACTTTTCTGGGTGTAAGCACAAAGGATCCTCTTCAATTAATCAACTCCTTTAAATTAAATTAAGTAAAGCTAATTGCCTTTAGAATACTGTATGCCAGCAGTATATATTAAAAATGGCCTGGTTGTGTGTATTTTGATCCAAGTATTAATCCAGCTGTTCTGTAAAGGCTTAAAGCTTTTTCAGAGGTCATTAATTAACAAAAAGCAACATGAGGACAAAATAATACAGGAAACAGGTCAGGGATGAAATCACTGAGAGGTTCACAGCAGGGTTAGGTTAGAAAACATCAGCCCAAACCTTATCTGTTTTAGTACAGCAAACACAGCTGTGAGAATCTGTGGATCATTTTTAGTTTTATACTTAACAATTTCCCCTTGACTGAAGATGGACAAGAATTAAGCCACTGAGGAAAGAAATCCTGAGAGTGTGAAACATGTGTACAGTATTTTCCAGACTATAAAGCAAAGCTTAACACTATATAAGCCCCAGCAAATAAGTGAAAAAAAAGAAAAAGTATATTTATAAGCCACTGGTATCTACTGAACTTTACCTTACCAAACCTAGAGGCTGAGCTCTACACCCTAGGGTAGGGACGAACAAGAATGCTCGCTCTCCTTAGCTTTCTGGCTCCCTGCAGCAAGAGCTTCTAATAAAAGATGGGGCTTCAGCAGCTCTTTTTTTCAGCTTTCCAGGAGTTGCGCACATACTCTTCATTTGACAAAATGGGTGAATTCTGGAAATTTGATCTGTCGAACCTGCTGCTAGCATGTGCTTCTGATAAAAGAAAATTAGTCTCATCTTCTGTGATTTCCAACTTTGAATACTGCCCCGTGGCACCCCCAAAAATCCTCAGAAAAGCCAGAAGTTCTAAGCTGCATGGTTCTAAGAGTGGGGGAAACGTAGCGGCTTACAGTTCAGAAAGTACGGTAGTTTACCATGAGCAATGTATTGGACACGGCAAAATTAAGATGAAGGGGCCCTGAGTGGGTGAGAACCGAATTAAAGTCTTTGGCCTAGATACAAATAATTAAGTATGAGGAGTCTGGGATATTGGAAGTTTTGGCCTCTTCCTTGCAGGGGAGACAGCTGGCTAGTGTGGCTATACAGCAGGTAGGATACAACCAACATGCCTGGATCCTACTCTTGTAGTGTGGGTCTGCCTGGTTGCTTGCTCTGACCCTGTGCGTAGCCTGTGTCTGCAGTTGGGTGACACCGGTGGGTGTCTGGCGTCTGGGTTCCGATGGCTGGCGTGCTGCACTTACAGGTGCTGGTCATAAAATTAGAATATCATGAATAAGTAGATTGATTTCAGTAATTCCATTTAAAAAGTGAAACTTGTATATTATATTCATACATTACATACAAACTCATATATTTCAGATGTTTATTTTGTTTAATTTTGATGATTACAAATGACAACAAATGAAAATCTCAAATTCATCATATCAGAAAATTAGAATATTGTGAAAAGGTTCAAAATTGATGGCCCCTGGTGCCACACTCTAATCAGCTAATTAACTCAAACCACCTGCAAAAGCCTTTAAATGGTCTTTCAGTCTAGTTCTATAGGCTACACAATCATGGGGAAGACTGCTGACTTGACAGTTGTCCAAAAGACGACCATCGACACCTTGCACAAGGAGGGCAAGACACAAAAGGTCATCGCTAAAGAGGCTGGCTGTTCACAGAGCTCAGTGTCCAAGCACATTAATAGAGAGGCGAAGGGAAGGAAAAGATGTGGTCGAAAAAAGTGTACAAGCAAGAGAGATAACCGCACCCTGGAGAGGATTGTGAAACAAAACCCATTCAAAAATGTGGGGGAGATTCACAAAGAGTGGACTGCAGCTGGAGTGAGTGCTTCAAGAACCACCACACACAGACGTATGAAAGACATGGGTTTCTGCTGTCGCATTCCTTGTGTCAAGCCACTCTTGAACCACAGACAGCGTCAGAAGCGTCTTGCCTGGGCTAAAGAGAAACAGGACTGGACTGCTGGTGAGTGGTCCAAAGTCATGTTCTCTGATGAAAGTAAATTTTGCATTTCCTTTGGAAATCAAGGTCCCAGAGTCTGGAGGAAAAGAAGAGAGGCACTTCATCCACGTTGCTTGAAGTCCAGTGTAAAGTTTCCACAGTCAGTGATGGTTTGGGGTGCCATGTCATCTGCTGGTGTTGGTCCATTGTGTTTTCTGAGGTCCAGGGTCAACGCAGCCACATACCAGGAAGTTTTAGAGCACTTCATGCTTCCTGCAGCTGACCAACTTTTTGGAGATGCAGATTTCATTTTCCAACAGGACTTGGCACCTGCACACAGTGCCAAAGCTACCAGTACCTGGTTGAAGGACCATGGTATCCCTGTTCTTAATTGGCCAGCAAACTCTCCTGACCTTAACCCCATAGAAAATCTATGGGGTATTGTGAAGAAGAAGATGCAATACACCAGACCCAACAATTCAGAAGAGCTAAAAGCCACTATTAGAGCAACCTGGGCTATCATAACAGCAGTGCCACAGACTGATCGACTCCATGCCACGCCGCATTGCTGCAGTAATACAGGCCAAAGGAGGCCCAACTAAATACTGAGTGCTGTACATGCTCATACTTTTCATGTTCATACTTTTCAGTTGGCCAACATTTCTATAAATCCTTTGTTTTTATTGGTCTTCAGTAATATTCTAATTTTCTGATATGATGAATTTGAGATTTTCATTTGTTGTCATTTGTAATCATCAAAATTAAACAAAATAAACATCTGAAATATATGAGTTTGTATGTAATGTATGAATATAATATACAAGTTTCACTTTTTAAATGGAATTACTGAAATCAATCTACTTTTTCATGATATTCTAATTTTATGACCAGCACCTGTAATTGCATAGTGACAATGGGTATTAGAGGTTCATATGGATGCTGGGGCCTGGAACAGCTGTGGCTGGCTTGGGGCTGGATGGTCACTTTGACAGGTTGGCTACCTTCTCTGGAGTCTCTGGGAGTGGGTCTGTGTGGTTCATGGAGTGGTGGGTCTTGGGTAGTACATATTTGGGGCTGTTCTGGGCTAGACCATGGCTCCAGTGCTGCTCTCCTCCCTTTAGTGGCACCCAGTTCCAGCCCTTTTTTTCTTTACTGCTCAAGCTGCTTGTCCCCTTCCCACATTGGGGGGTTTCGGGATCTCCTCCTGGGCCTTGGGGCCTGTTCACTGTTGGGTGATTGACCCTAAACTTGGGAGGATACTGTATGTATGAGTGTAAGAATATGTTTACTGTCTGCCTCTGTGTATGTCTCTGTTGGATGCTTGTGTATTGCTGTATGGGTGTAAGAGTGGGATTGTCTGAATATGACTAGATTAATGTGAATTTGTCATTGAGTGTTTGCCTCCCCTCCCACTTACTGTAATATCTTAGGCCCCAAGTATGAGCAGGGCTTGTCCCCCATGTTAAGCTCCCCGCCTATGAGGGTTGCTTGTCTCTAGATGTTTTAAACTGAGTCAGTCTAAACCTATACCCTAAACAAACCGAATATTTGTCTGGTTAATGGGGCCTTCCCATCCATTCGTATGGGAAGGCTTGTATAAATATGTAAAACGTTCAATGCTCCGAACAATAATGTTAAGTAGAAGATTCAGGAAGGCTAGACGCACATGTATGACAAAGTTTCAACTATTTATTTATAAAAATTATGTTTAATATTTCTTCCAGATTGCCATTGTGCAAAATTTTCTGTCAAATTAGTTCAAGTTCCAGACATCACAACAGAAATAGATTTGCTCTGTGTTTGGTGATCAGTGTGTGCTAAGACAGAGGTAAAAATTTACCAAAAGAAAAAAATGACAGAACAAAACAGATCAGGGACAGCGATCTGAAATGGATAAAGAATAAAAAAGACTAAAGAGACTTTTCAAAAATGAAGAACAGAAAGTGAAACATAAAATGTTCACTTAAGAATAAGAGATATATGAAAAAATTAAAGGGGTGCAAGATATTCATTTATTCATTGTTTTTACACAATTTTCCTTACAGAACATACCACTTCCATAAACAGACTGTAGAGGTGTATGCAGAGGTGGGAAGTAACGAAGTACAAATACTTCGTTACTGTACTCAAGTAGATTTTTCAGATATTTTTACTTTACTTTACTACTTATTTTTATGGCGACTTTTTACTTCTACTCCTTACATTTTTACACAAATATCTGTACTTTCTACTCCTTACATTTTAAAAAATTGTCTCGTTACTTTAGTTTTGAATCATTTCAATGGAGTTACCGTTATTATTTTTCACGTCATCAATACCAAATTCAATCTAATTGGATCTACGTTGCATTTGACGCACCACTACAAGATGAACCAACAGATTCTGCGGTATTCATTCGCGGCAAATCATTGCAGCTTGGTGGCGGTGGCGTTAGCATAGTAGCATGGACGACGAGATGATTGAAAATGAACACAACGGAGATCTAGTCCTATTGGCAGACATCCATTTAAAATGTAGGCAACGGCATGAAAAAAGTGGTTTCTACTTTTACTTTTATACTTTAAGTAAATTTACAAGCCTGTACTTTGTTACTTTTACTTGAGTAAAGAAGTTTAATCAGTACTTCCACTTTTACCAGAGTATTTTTTAACACAAGTATCTGTACTTTTACTCAAGTACGGAAAGTGAGTACTTTTGCCATCTCTGGGTGTATGGAAATATAAACTTGCATGTATGTATTATGACATGTATTTTCTGAGTTCAACTACAGCTTGGAATTAATATGGTGTAGAGAGCAATGTACTTTGTTGCTTCAGAGCAGGATATGAGCACTGTATCCAAAAGCAAATAAATCTCTTTTTTTTCTACACCTGTGACCATGGTAACAGTGAAAAAAACAGGGTAATGGGCTCAAAAGCATTAGCCAGATACACTCAATAAAGAAGTGGTTCTGCAGGTTGGGACCACAGACCATTTCTCACTACCTATGATTTCTGTTTGATGTTTTGGTTACTTATAAATGTTGGTGCAGAGCTCTGCAAAATTAGCTCCACAGGCCACAAATGTGCATGTGTCTGCACAAACGATTAGACGAGGATGGTATCAGCGTACAATGTCAACAGATAGGGATTGTGCTCTGCAAAACATCGGGCTGGATGCTTGGCATTGGCCAGAGAACACCAGGATTGGCAAATTTGCCACTGACACCCTGTGCTCTTCAAAGAGGAAAGTAGATTCACACTGAGCACATGTGACAGACGTGACAGAGTCTGGCGACACCATGGAGAGCAATCGGCTGCCTGGAACACCTTTAAGCATGACCGGTTTGGCAGTGGGTCAGTAATAGTGTGGGGTGGTATTTCTTTGGAGGGCTGCACAGACCTCCATGTACTCTCCAGATGTAGCATGACTCACATTGTGTGCTGAGAGGAGATCCTCAGGCCCATTGTGAGACCATATGCTGGTAAGGTTGACCCTGGTTTTCTCCTAATACAGAACAAGGATATACCTCATGTGGCTAGAGTGTTTCAAAACATCAGCCTGAATGCCTGGGTAATGAGTAGTAGTCTGTGGTCCCCACCTACAGAACCACTCCTCTATTGAGTGTCTTGTTAATCGGCAATTAAAAACACTCCACATAGAGGATCAGACTGTTTGCTCCACACCAGCCCACCAGCTGCACCACCTCCTGTCTGTAATCCTGGTTGTTGTCTCTGATGAGACCCACCACCGTGGTGTCGTCTGCAAGCTTGGGTCCTGGGTCCTGCTGAAGGGGCCAGAAAGATGCGGGGATTGATCCAGGTACTTGCAACCTTCTCAGACAACAAGGGCACTGCTTTAACCACTAAGCCATCACTTCCTTCCACACATATGTGTGGAGAGGAGTGACATTCTTTCCATAACTATGGAATGACAATTAAAATTAAACCATGTTAACTGCTATATTTTGAGGTGTTTGAGGTAACTTGTCAATAATTGTTTGTTGGTAATTTTAAATGAAGATATGAAGAGATGGCTGCTCACTCACAAAGTGGGTAGCACACCTTGAAGCAAGAAGGTTCTGGGTTTGATTCCCGGTCTGGGGTCTTTCTGCATTGAGTTCGCATGTTCTCCCTGAGTATGCGTGGGTTTTCTCCGGGTACTCCGGCTTCCTTCCACAGTCCAAAAACATGACTGTTAGGTTTATTGTTTTTTCTAAATTCTCCTTAGGTGTGACTATGTGCATGGATTATTGTTTGTGTCTGTGTTACCCTGTGATGGACTGGTGACCTATCCAGGGTGTACCCCGCTGTCACCCGTAGACAGCTGGAGAGAGGCACCAGCACCCTCTGCGACCCCGCTTGGGATGACAGAAAATGGATGGATGGATATGAAGAATTGTAAGAAGGGCCCACTCACTTGTCAGAAAGCCAGTGGCATGACTAATAGCATCTGCTTTTAGGATACTTTAGTACACAAGCTTGGATGACTCATAATGCACTTCCCTCCAAATAAATGACAAAATCTCGATTTACAGAGAGAGGAGCCTAAACCTGTGTTTGATTTTACCTCGTAAAATGTCCCTTCTCCCAATGACCTGGTATTCTTGATTGGCGGAATGGTCAAGATCCTACTCTGGCAGACATTTTGTTAAGTCCTTTTGTTATTACATTTTTCTTAGGTTTTGCTGAACGTTTGACAAATCTGTGACATCGGCTGCAAGGCATCTACTGAGCCTTTAACAAGTAACAGGGCAGTAACAACATGAGGTTGAGAATTATGTCCAAAACAACTAATAATAAAAGGGCATGACTGCAGTGGAGAGTTTTAAGCATCCCTAGCTTTGAACATTAAGTCTTCATTTGAGACTCTTGATGGTAAACTTCACAATACTCAAACCATTTTCCTGGGTAAGCAGTATTAGTCAAATTGTCCTCCTTGAATGAAGATGACAGGCTGTTGAAATATAAGCTTTTTGACTTGGACAAATATTTTTGTTGTGGGCCCAGAGGAGTATCCTCATTACATGCCTTCTTTTCTTAGCTACTGGTGGAAGTATTAAGCAATCAATTACTAACTTCATTTAGGATTTTTATCCTGCCAACCACAAAGTACCTAAATGTCTGGTCTTATTGGATGTCTTGTTTTCACACCGTCTCAGATGTCTTGCATTGTCAAATGAAGCCAAACTCCCTCCTATTTCTACCATCTTTGGTGTTGACCCAGATCTGGATCTATCTAGATCTTAAATCACTAGGAAAGTTGTGTTGCTTTGGTGGGAGGAATCTGTTCATCCCTTTTATTGGATAAGGAATATTATGATATGTATAGATTTGGAAAAAAAAACAGTCATACTATTAGGAGTTCAGAGAACATATTTTAAAGAGCCACTTTAAAAGTGTCTCTTCTTGGCATTATACCCTCTCAGTAGCCCTACCCCATCAGCTGTTCTCATGACAACTCATATACAATGGTTGTGTTTTTATTTGCTGTCTTCTTCTCTACTACCTGTCATTGTTCATTTAACTATTGGAATGTGGTGTTGAAGTAAGAAAACTTTCTCCATAGATTGACACCATTTGAATCCTGACAATTTATTCAAACTGAGAACCTTTGTAAGAAAACGTCAGCGACCAAACATAATGAGATGGCACATATATCCGTATAGGCTTTCAAGTGTAGAATTGGAAAAGACAATTAACCACACTGTCCTTAAGTGGTTATTTTTGTATCTGGGGCTTCAAGCTCTCTTTTTTAGGTAATGTCAAAGTCATAATATCTGTTTTTTGGCCCTGAGATGCCACAGACCTTGTTTAGCTTTCAAAAGTGTTGTAATACAATGAGGTTGTGAAATAGGGTGCTTTGATTTGAAGGCAAGTATTTTTCTATGGGTTTCAAAGAAGACAAATATGTATTTCAGAATGAATTATTATCCATGTAGTGCTGAACAAATTATTTCATCATACATTTGCCTATGGGTGACTCTGAAAGTCTTTAAAATACATGCTATAGGACTTTTAATCATTTATTTTAGTCATATATGTTGAGGCAGCAAAACACATACAAAAGGTGGTTCAATGGGTCCTGAGGAACGGGGTAGAATATCTGTGAATTAGAGTTGTAAAAGATGCCACCACCCGAAACATGATTATCCAGGCAATCATTAGGCAATGGTATCCCTTTTAATATTTGCTTCTCTAAACTAAAGCGGTAACTTTTTTGTCCGTTTTGAAAGGCAGTGTGGGTTTTACTTAGTTGCTGTGTGTCAAGAACAGGTCATAGGAAATTCAACTGGAGGTAAGATTTGGTAATATCCACATGTTTGTAATTTTATTTTAACTTATCTTCAACAGCAGCAGCACTCTATGCATTCCCACAGCGACTTTTTTTCTTCCAAATAAAAACTTCTAAATAGAAATTGAGTTGTGCACTGATTTTAGATAACTCTGCTTATCAGTCTCCTTGCTGTCTCCCGCGCCTCACAACCCAATCTGCTGCTTCAGTCCATTTTCTCCTCTGCACATAGGTCCCCTCAGAGCTGAAAACACCATCTGCTCATGAAGATCTGCAGTAGCATGTTCCGACCTTTGCCCTTACCCCAAAAGTACATATGGTACACAGCAGCCTTCACCCGGCCTTTAAAGTAGACAACCATAGAAAAGCCTGATCATCTGTATGCTGCTGGCCTCTGCTGCACTGCTTCAGTCATCTCTGCAGAGGATTGGCCTTCACAGCTCCCTGAGGTGGAACTGCCTTCCTTCCCCAAGCGAGTTCAATGCGTAATACCCTTGTGTGTGACGTTTGCTTGTGAAGTATTTTCATGACTTCCTTTCTTTCAGTGGCACAACCAATTTCTGCTGTAAAATTGGATCCGCTGTGGGAGTTCAGGAAGAGCATCATTTGGGCTTTTGCACCACAGAGTTGAGAAATACCTGCATCATGCATGTGTCTTAGTTTTTTCTGAACAGTGTGATACCCAGAACATCATTTTGGGGATATGTGGTAGAATGTAGGAAAGAAGGTGGTGAGTGGTGATTAAATGAAGCCGGTTCTTAAGTGTAAGATTATTTAGGCAAATAACAATTATACAACCACAAAAAAGGCATCAGTCTTTATTTCAAGATGTCGTTTAACTGTGGAAATAATAAGAAACCATGTTTAAAAAATTGTGATTTATGTATCTCTTCATAAAAGAAGCAGATCAACGAAATAAATTAAAGGATAAGGTGAGCCACTTAAAAGTGCTGTGGTTTAAAAGAAAATTGTCATGATCTGGCCTGTTTGCTCTCCCTTAATTAGTCATTCCTGTCACCTGTCGTTTCTCCCTCCCTGCCTCATTATGATTTATTCCTCTCACCTGTTTCCTCTAGTTTATATTCAGTTCAGCCTGAGCATTCAGTGCCAGATCATTGCTTGTCTTTCTGTCACCCCCGGCTCACACCGACTCCGGTCTTACCGTTGCGGTGCGGTGGGTGCGGCGCCGCAGTGATTCCAAGTTATTAAAAAGACGTAAACCTCTCTCCCCGGCTGCTGAACTGTCCGGCTGCGGTTACCGAGACACCCCGGCGCTGCAGAAAATTCAGCAAGAAAGCTATTCTTGCGGCGTGCCGGAGCCCTCCGCAACAAGCTCTCGCAAATATCGCGGCACAAACAGGAAGTTTTCCAATGAGAATAAAAGACTTCCTGTTTTTTTCAAAATAAAACACGTTCGTTTGCATGTATTGTCTATCCTTTCTCTCCGCCTTCCCTCTGTACAACCCATATGACGTCACTGCCGCCTGCTGGTAAGACGGGGTCAAAACTTTGTGGCCCCATCACTTGATTCATCTACAGCAATGGACGACGAGAGGCTCATTCACGAGGTTGAAAACCATCCTATCATTTATGATACTTCAAATCCTTTTTACAAGGATAACACAAAGAAAGAAAATGCGTGGAAAGAAATAGCTGCTGCCATGGAAGAGGATAGTAAGTATTTGTCAATAATAGTGTCATAAACTGTTGGAAAAGTGTTTTATTTCTTTTTATCAATATAAAAATAAAAAAAACACAGTACATGATACTATGTTTAATCATCATTAATTACTAGTTTTCTGTGTAGTCAAAAGGCAAATGTAGTGGTCTTATGTAAGGCCCCAGCTCTACCTGTACTGTACTTGATTTGTTATTACAGCTATTAAATGGCATAAACATACATGTAGTGTTTGTAGCAACAGCACTACTAAAACTAATAAGGATATTCAAATATAATATAAAAGTATTCGGTCCCATCTTGTTTAGTGTTGAGTCAGTGCACTTGGGATGGGAGAGGGGCCATACCTACACCTCTGTGTTGTCATGTAAATGTGGTGTGCCAGACAGCCTGAATTCACAAGTTAGTGTGAAAGAATGGAAGTAGCTACTCTTGTATTACAGAGACTGGACAGAACACATGTTTAAAACTTTTTTATTAACCAATGCATTTTAAGTCAAAAGAAAGGAAAACATACACAACAGTTAAAAAGAAGTCTTTGGGTTTCATAGGTTAACACCTATCACATCAGCCTAGATCATTTTTTCCTGCCAAGACACACTACCTGCTGGACTGTTAAAAAATGTTGTGCAGGCCCTCCTGTTCTCGTAAGCTTGTCTGGCAGCTCTGCGCCCACCAATGTTCAGAGCTTGTGGCAAATATAGTCCTTGCTCTTCAGCCTCATCTATGTATCTTTGGTTCTCTGACGGGGCAAGCAAGTAGTTGTGGAGGATGGTGGCAGCCACAACCAGTATGTCCATGTGGTTTGGATGTAAATTTATGTCTCTGAGCATAATTCTCCACCTTGCAGTGAGGATTCCAAAAGCACATTCCACGACCATGCGTGCTCTTGAAAGTCTATAATTAAAAATACGGTTGTCGTGGTCCAGATCAGTAGCAGGGTAGGGCCTCAGCAAGTAGGTTTTAAGTGGGAAGGCAGCATCTCCCACCAAGACATGGGGCAGCGGTCCGAGTTCTGGTGCACCAGGCACTTGGCGGTACATTCAGGTCTCCCCTCTCTAGTCCCTTTCCCAGATTTGATGCAGAAAAAACACCTCCATCACTCATCCTTCCAAAGTCCCCAACTTGAATTGCCCTGAACCTGTACTCATGGTCCACAACAGCCAAAAGCACAATGGAAAAAGTTTTCTTATAGTTAAAGTAGCTGGTGCTTGTATGGTGACATATTTGCCATCAATTGCACCAAGGCAGTTGGGAAAGTTCCATTTTCTCCAGAAGCCACGTGCCACTTCAGTCCACATATCTTCAGTTGGGCTGGGCAGGAACTCTTCCATCATCTTGCTGTCAATCGCTGCGTAGACCATGTGAACAGAATTCACAACAGTCGAGTGGCCGAGTCGATAGCTGAACGCCAGGCTCATTAGGGAGTCACCAGAAGCCAAAAATCTGTGGAACACAAAATGAAAACATTTGTTATTTACTTGTTGTTAACATTTGTGTTATGTCCTTCTAGTGACCACTTGCATGAACAGATGGAGGCTAATACGAGACAGCTTCGTCAAAGCAGAGAAGAAAACTTCAAGCGGGGCTTATGTTGACTCTGTCCCTCCACAGCATAAATATGCAGATTTGCTGACGTTCCTCCGGCCTCACATCCAGCACAGACGGTCCGTAATATTATATTATTCAAGTAAAATTAATGTTGTCAACATTGTATTTTTATTGATTGTAGAATAAATTAAAGTACTTGTCTTTTAATTTTTATCTTCTTCTGACATTTTCTTGTATAGCCAAAAAAGCAATGTGCGGCTTTCAAACCCAGCCAGCACACCAGCTCGCACCACTATGCCCTCCCCATCTACCTCCACAGCATCTGCCACATTGGAAGTTGATGAGGAAGCGGAACCCCGACCCACTTCATCCCGCTCTGCCCCTTCTCCAGTGCCCCCTATTCCCGGACCATCAACCTCCAGGGACGTGGAAAGGTCAAGAAGCCCCAGGGAAAGACCACAGGCCGTTGCCACACAGCAAAGTGCAGCACAGGACAGGGGGAGGAGGAGGAGTCCAGCTGCACGTGGTGATTTTCAGGACAGATTGCTGGAGGTTCTGCGAGAGCCCCCTGCAAGACCTGAAGGCCCTAAAGATGAGGCATACTTTTTTGCCTTAAGTTTGGTCCCAGTGATGCTGAGGCTCAGTTCGGATGGCCTACGAAAAGCAAAAATGGAAATCCTGAACACTCTCCACCAAATAGAGGATCAGCAAAAAGCTGCTCAAGCCATCAGATGGCCAACACCACTGTTATGCCCTCCCCCACTCCCCACGGCCTCCTCAACTCCAAGAGTGCAGCCACACTTTCAGCCCCCACAGGATCAACGTGCATTTGGCTCATTCACTCAAATGCTGCAGGACACAAGCCAAATGCCTCAGCATAGTGAATGGGAGGACTATCCTCAATTTTAAGTTTACTTTGTGTGTTTGTAAATAGTTTTACTTTATTGCCTTTATTTTATTTTGTGTATAACCTTTTATAATTTTGAGTGTATTTAGATTTTATTTTATTTTTATAAATACATATATCCTATTTTAACGTTTGCTGGTTTATCTGTATATTTACCTCAGTGCAACCGCCAGACGTTGTTTGGGCTCTATGGCAGCTCTGTAGTTTGTGTCCTGCCTTGTTAGTTCAGGTCCAATGATGGAAAGTGTGTGCTCCATCTGCTCTGCACTCATCCTGAAGTATCGGTGGTGCCGCTGGCTGTCGAGCTGAAGCTCTGCAACAAGATTATGAAAATCTCCTTGCTCCTGTCTGACGTTTTATTGGATGGACCCAAGAACGTCTTCGGGTACTTCTGCCTCTCTGCTCATCCTCCTCTTGCAGTGCAAGAAGAGCGCAGGCAGCAAGCACCTTTCTTCTGCTAGCTGAAAGACGCAATAAACAAATACGTATATATTTATCACTTAAATAAGGTCTACAGATGTACAAACAGTGATAGCATGCATAAGTACAACATGCAAGTCATGTATTGCGGTGAATCTTGCAATACTAGTCTAAAGGGAATTCTGACCATTCATTTGTATGGAATTTTCGCCACATCTATTACAATAGTACTTTCAAAAACACAAACGTATTACTTTTACTGTACTATATCATACTTACTCATAGTAGAAAGTCAAAAAGTCGCCAAAAAATGCGGAGAAGTGTGCTGACACGCGTGATATATCCAAATGCGATCTTTCTTTATTCGACACTTCCTTATTTGGGCCATGTTATCGCGTGAAGTTACGTGAACTCAAGTGAACTTCTGTTCTCGCGAGTTAAATCTCCGGACCTGTTGCTGGAGACGCAGAGCCGCACCGCACCGAAGTCAAAAGGGCGTTGTGAGAGGGGGTGTGCGGGAGTTGCGGTCTCCGTCGGCTCGGTAACCGCACCGGAGCCAGTGTGAGCAAGGGGTCAGTCTTTCTGTTCAGTTTTTATTTGGTTCATGTCCTGAATCCTAGCTGCCAGTGGAAAGAGGGTTTTAGTGTTTGTCTCGTCTCCTGATCGTCCACTGTTCCTCCCCTGCGGAGTCCTCTGGGTTTTTGGCTCATTATGGGGGGAGGTTCAGTTTTTTTCCAAGTAAGCCTGGCTACAGGAAGGAGACCAGTTTAAAGTCGTGCTTCAAGTTCCGGTTCCTTCGTCCAGTCTCGGCTACCCTCTTCCACTGTGCCTGCTCATCTGCACCTGATCCTGTCTGCTCCTGTGCGTGACCACCTGGTCATGCTTCTGGTCCCAGTCTGACTCTGAACCCTCCTGGGAGCCTGTGGATGCCTGGAAGTCTGGATCCTGCCACCTGTTTCTGCTCCTGCCTGTTTCTGTCTGTTCTGGATCCCTGACCAGGACCGGCTTCCAGCATGACCTCTGGAACTGCAGCACTGGGACATTCTTGGTCTGGACTGCTAAACCAGGTAAGTGACTCACTGAGAACATCATCTTCAGTCAGATGATCGTGGTCACTTACCTGTCTTTCTCCCACTACAGAATGTCTGAGATTGGGCGGTGCCCCGCCCCCCGCCTGCAGTGTCCGCGAGCCACAGCTCCGCTTTTGTTTGGTTTTATTTATTTAATAAACGTTTTGAACTTTCCTACTGACTGTCTCGCCTTGAATACTGGGTCCATCTGTCTCGTTTCATGACAAAAATGTGTGACAAAGGATTAATATGAAATTATTTTTCAGAAGAGATAAGAAATTAATAATACATTCAACTTTAAAGTCATTTCATATGCATGGCAACCATATTAGATACTTAGGTCCCGTGTCATACCATGCCGATTTAGCCCGACATCCCAGAATCTCCTAAAATGCTGGCACACGCTGAACTTTATATGTATACTTTGGGCTTATACATAGCGTATTTATAATGAGTACAGAACGTATGTCAAACTACAACCTAATTTATGCAAAACACACAGAAGCGCCATCTCCATGTAATGATGCAAAAGCCAGTGTCCTGAGGGCCAGCGATGCGTCGGAAGGTGCCCAGCCTGCATAAAAAGATGTCTTTGATTGTGGTATTAACCTAGCTGCTGTTTATCACCTGCCCCCAAAAAAGCATAAATAAAAAGAATAAATAAAGGAAGAAAGAAGGTTTGCAGTCGCAGCAGATTCAGCAACATGTCTGCTAGGAACATTTTTGTTGTGGGCGTGAACGCAGGGAGAATCCATCACACTCATCGTTTTGCTCACCCTATGATTTTTGATGAAGTCTGGAGGAGAACTGACAGTTTCCTCCTGTGAACCCCGTTTTATACAAAAACGCTGCCAGTATGACATTAAACAGTAGCTGTAAGTTACAAACATGTTCAGCGGTCGTCTAAAACACATCAAATACATTGATATACGTTGGAGGTATGTTCTTGATAAGTTATGCATAACTTATGCGCATGTTACTCATCGGTTTTTAGATAAGGTAGATATCACAAATTATGAGTAATTTACACTTAAAGTATGTCAACGATCACATAACTTACCTGTAACTTGTTGCCCACTTGTTGCATACAGTGGCATACCTTGGGAAATTGCCAACGTGTTACAGCCTGCTTCAGCTTACTTCAGCATGCTCATAACTTATAAAAAACCTAACCATAACTTATCCAACGTATGCCAGTGTTTTTGCCAGATTTTTCATACGTCAGGGATACACTGGTCTAAATTGTCCAGGTGTGACACGGGCTTCTAATTTGCCTCTGGGGTGTTTAGGTTCAGGAAAAATGTAAGCTGTAATCATATGAAAAATCCATCTGTTAAGTACAAAGCACAATTACAACACAGTGGTTGATGCATTGCCTAATCATTTCACTAAAATGAAAATTGAGATAAAAATAATTCTTTGATATAAACATTTTAGTAGGCAATGCTTGGGTTTAAATGGGCCTACTGTGGCACTCGACCGACTCCCACACATTTTCACAATCAAGATTGAGAATGAGGATGTAGAATGAAAAGAAAAACACAATTTTTGACATTTTATAATTTGTGACTACTTAAGTTAAATTAAAATGAGGACTCTGGAGCCATCATTTAGTGTTTTTAAATAAAAACAACCCCAGTTTACTTGGGCAACAGACTTGACTAGTGGCGCAGCTGTGTAGGTGTCTAAAAGAAGGGACAGAGCTGTATTTCCTTGTTAACACTTCTAACCACTGGTTGAAAAAAAAAAAAAAAAAAAAAGAATGCCAAAAACAAGTTTTTATGTATATTTTTATTTATGTTTTAAGTATTTTTTTTATGTTTTTTAAACCTGATATGATTTAATAGACTAATGAGCAAAATACATGGAATTTGTATTTAGAGTGTGTAGGCAGGTGGGTCCAAAGCCGGTACTTGAGGGCCACTGACCTGCAGGTTTTCCTTCATCGCCACAGCTAACTATTTTCTCAGAAACAATCAGAGAGGGTTAAGAATCGATTGTGTAAAAGTTTAATGATATTTGAATTATTCCAAAAAAGTAAAAAGCAAAAAAATCCAGTGGAATAAAATTTGGAAACAAAGTCCAGTGGATTGTTTTTTTTTTTTTTTTTTTTTTACTTTTTTAGAATGACTATGACCTGGATTAGTGAGAATCTTCACCAGCAGATATTTGAATTAAGCAAATTATTTAATAAAATAATTTGACCAATATTTATCACCTTGAATTTGCATTATGAATTGGTCTGAAAACAATCCAGTTACTCTGAATTAGTTAAAAGCTTCTTTGGCCTCATCTAAACTCTTCAGGTTAAACTTTGTATCCCAAATGTACTGTAAAATCCATGCCAAACTGTGATATCATTGTCATCTCTGCAAAAATTATATCTATGTGATTTTATTTGAGCACTTGTCAAATTTTCTAGCATTTAAAAACCCAATTCAGAAGAAAAAATTTGTCCTGCTTATAATTTTTCAACCTACCTCTTAATTAACTTGCATCCACAGGCATCGTTTTACATTCTCCTGTTTCGCTTTACCTTTGGGATCCTAAATTTAACTCTGTCTGAAATAACTACTTTAAATTGCACTAAAGTTCTCTCCATTGTTAAATATTTCCTCAAGGAACAGAGTGAGCTTGAGGACATTCTATCACTAGCACCTCTGTTGAACTTCCTTTCCTTTGTTGCTACTTCCCTGAAACCCTAAGTGCACACTCCATAAATTACATCAACTGGCACTACTGTTTTCTTTTGGCCTCATTAGCAGTTTGTCCCATTTTCCTTGTGTTTTCTGTGTCCTCTCACTGTTATTTAAGTTTCAGTTATCCTGCTCCTGTCTTTCTTCCAAGCAGTAATGATTCTCCTGTACACTGGGATTAGCTGAGGCAATGGCCCTTAGTGGCTAAAATTACATTACAATTACAAGGCCCCGCCATAACGGTCAATAGTTTGCTCTGAATGCATGAATTTTTCTTTGTTAGAGTGGAAACATAGAATCCAAAAATAAACTGTCCTGGAGAAAACTGAGAAACAACAAAAAAAAAACATTAGGCAAAACAAGGAGAAAGTGTAGAGAGGAAATGGCTTATACACATTTCAGAACTTTTAAGATTCACAATAAGTCATTATCAGGATCAATGTGTGTTGTGTTATTTTCTTCTCCCTTGAGTGCTGCAGGTAGGAGTGGCTGGCTCCTGCTTTTAGCTGTTCCTAAAACAATCTGTTGATCTACCTGTTGGGTATATAAGGAGCTGCAAAACATTTCTTCCCTGCCTGATTGTCCCACATTGCTGGTATATGAAAAGTCAGCGATCATTGCATTCTTGTGAATTCAGATTGAGAGTTTTTTCCCATGTTGAATCTATTTGTGATTAACCTCATGTCACTCAGCCCTCTAAGGTATAATCTTCTCATCCAGCTCTGGACTTCAACGAAAAGGTCTATCTGGATCCATTCTGGATCCATTCTTTATTCAGCTCAACTTCAATATATATATATATATATATATATATATATATATATATATATATATATATATAAATATATATATATATATATATATATATATATATATATATATATATATATATATATATATATATATATATAGTAATTTAATTTAAAATAAATATTTAAAATATTATGAAATATATTAAAATATATTTTGTGGATGTGCAAGACAAATTTCTAATGATAAGTAAAGTGTAATTTCTTTCTAACGAAAGATGAAATGACGCGAAATGACAATGTTTACCCATTGACTCTCGTTAAAAGTTGTACATGTGCAGTAGCTCCTCTGGAATGCAAAGTTATAGGATGGGCCAGAGCACAGCTAAGCAGCAACTTTAAGTGACAGGTTAGTTGCTGTGCGTCAAGAAAATTACGACTGCAATTAATTGCCCAGCCCTAGTCCTCAGTGGTATTCCTGTGCTGCTAATTTTTTGATTATACTGTCGACCCTTCAGTCTCAAATACTGTGGTTTATTTGTAAAGTAGGCTTTGATCCAGAAATAACTCATGTCTTCAACTGAGTCTTCTGGAATTTTTGACAAAGTCAACCAGATTTAATCATGTTAAATGTACTGATATTGAAGAACATGATCCTAACAAAGCTGTCTGCCTTGTATAAATGACAGTGGATTTTTGAAGCAGGTATAGAATATGTGAAGTTTATGGAGTCAGTCTAGGTCATTGCATTTATATCCTCTTGAGGTGGCTGACACATTGCATCCAAATTAGACGCCTCAGAACAACTTTGCAGGGTTTCTGCCCCTTCCTGTGAACATCTTCTTGCAGTTCCTTTCAAGCAATTCGTTTACTATAAAGGAGCTTATTCCCTGAGCAGTGATCAGATTTACCAAGAGGTCTTACTCTAGAGATGTATTAGCTTGCTTTAAACAAGTCCAAAATTTTTTGTCTCTGTTGCATAAGCTGACAAAGCATGGGAACGTTGATAGTGTGGCTGAGATTGTTTTGGGATTGAAATCACCAAGTATAGGGCGTGGGCGTCATGACGTAATTACTTTGCGTGGCCGCCATGTTGATGGCCTCCCTCTCAGCCTTGTTTTATTTGATTAATTTCACCTCAACTTGATTTCAACCATGGTAAACCGCTGCTGTATTGTGGGCTGTTACAGCGCAACATATGATCGCCATGGGAAAAAAATAGAAAATAGGTTAACTTTCTACCGCTTTCCTGCCTGGAGGCGCAACCTCGGAGACCAAGTGTCAGAGATAACAAAGAGTCGTCGGCTAGCTTGGATCGCGGCTGTAAGACGACCGAACATAACTTTCCACAGTATCCCGATGTCAATGAGAGTGTGTTCCCTGCATTTTCATTCTGGTAAGTTAAAGATGCACGGTTTTATTTTATAGCCTACATTGTTTCTTTCCTTCAACCGCAACGCCACATACATGCATGAATGCACACCCAGAGACGGTTTATATAGCTTTTCAACGTCTTTGGTTGATATAGCATTTGATATAGCATTTCATCCTCTTCGGTAGAACACACATTACATGCGTGAGTGGTTGTTAGCACTAACGGTTAGCAGTTACTAAACTAGCAGGTTCCAGAGCCCGTCTAAGCACAGCTTACCTTTGTACATATTACTGTGTTACCACTGTTTGCTGGCTTTATGATCTGCAGCTCCTGAACACATCCATTCATGAACTGCACATGAGACCCCGAAGGACTTGTAGCTTTGGAACTGTTTTGAAGTATAGGCGCTCATACCACAAACAAGGTAGCCGAAGACATCTGATATACAAAACTGTGGCAGTCGTCGTCGGTGCTCCACTCATTGTTTGGAACTTCATATGGATCCAAATTATTAATAATGCTGAGTTTGTCAACATACCGGTCCCTGGCTTCTCTATTTAATGTGTTCCAGTACATTCCAGATCCTTTTCGGGATTTTAATATCTTTTTTCCCTCTAGTTCTATGTCTCTTCGTTCAACAACGTTGTATCAGAGCTATGTTAACGTTCGCGTAGCCATCAACATAACCGCCATGTCCCACAATGCAACGTCAACCAGATTGCAACGCGGATCCCAAGCCCTATAGCAATACATGCATTTAACTGTTGTTTCAAACTTGGCAACAACAGAACTGATGACAACACATGATGCAGTGTTGGAAACAGCTGGAGGTTAAATATAAATTGTTACCAAAAAACATGGGTTTACACTCTTGGAAACTAATATATAAGAAAACCAACTATTAACAGTTCAATATCACGGCTGCAGAGACAAATCCTTACAGTTAACGTCCTAGACGTCAACGTCTTTTATTAACAAGCACAGCCAACTAGCCTTCTTTTTAAATCTCTGTCTGTGCATATGTTCAGAAAACCGGGCAGAGAGACATTTAAGTCTGGAATATGGTCCTCCAACCAAGTTTTATTAAAACATAAAACTGCATTACCAGTATTCTTTAGTTTCTTCGAGATCTTATATTGCCCATAATGTTTGATGGAAGAGATGGCTTGGATTTCCTGCTCCTCTGTCTTTTACTTGCACCTGCTCTGTGTCCTCAGCACCTACTTTTTACCGTATTTTCACGACTATAAGGCGCACTTAAACGTCTTTTTTTCCCCTCAAACTGTGCGGTGCGCCCTTTGGTGCGGTGCGCCCTATGTGTGTTGCAACTGCGACTTTTGAGACCACCTCATTGAGGAGATGATGAAAGAGTGGCTGAATGTAAGGAGTGTTTTTTTCCACTCATCACCATCGCTGTTAATATGTAACTCCATGCATGCCCATCTCACAGCTGATGTGAAAAACATGGGGAAACAAATTAACGCTGTGCTCGCTGTTCAACCGCTCGTCATCGGTGTGAACCGGACCCAGCAGGTGCAGCAGAAGCAGCGACTTTACATGCAAAGTCAATGGTTGACGCGCGTATAGGTGCAGCAAAAGGTCCTGCAGCGCGTTTTGAGCAGCAGGCGCAGCGCGTCGGGAGCGTTTAAGCATCTGACGCACCGCCAACGCGCTGCTGCTGCTCGAGATGGAAAAATTGAAGTTTTGCTGCTGGACGTGCCGCATCAACCAATCAGAGAAGCTGATCTGGGAGCTGACAGCGAGACAGACACAGCGCTCTGATGACATATTATATTAATGCAAATGGAAAAGGCTGGATGGATGAGGAGATGATGAAAGCGTGGCTGAGGCAGGTGTATGTGAGGAGACCAGGTGGTTTTTTCCACGCATCACCATCGCTGCGTGCCCATCTCACAGCCGATGTGAAAAAAAAAGGTGAATCAAATGAACGGTGTGCTTGCCGTTATCCCGGGGGGTCTGACAAAGGAACTTCAACCGCTCGAGATCGGTGTGAAGCGGCCGTTCAAAGTAAGGCTGCGAGCGGCGTGGGAGCGATGGATGACAGACGGAGACCACAGTTTCAGGATAAGTGGAAGGCAGCGCCGGGCAAGTTACGCCACAGTTTGCGGATGGATTATTGATGCTTGGACTAACTTGTCTGCTGGCTCTGTTGTTCAAGCTTTCGCAAAAGCCAGCATTATTTCTGAGGAGCCGCGCTGCACGGAAAGTGACTCTGACAGCGAAAAAGGGGAAATTGGCATGTCTGATTTAGCGCAGCTGTTTAATTCAGAAACAGTGGATGATGACTTTGATGGGTTCGATTAATACTTTGTAATAAATACATGAATAAAGCACAATCATACTCAGTTTTGCTCCCGCTCTATTTTTCTACCTGAAAACTTAATTCAACAGCAGCATCTGGGCAGGGTTCACCGCGGCGGCTGGCAGGTGTTTTTCATCTAAATAATCTAAATCTTGCAGCTATATTTGCTGTGATCAGGGGGAATAAAGTAGTTTTAATATGTTTTTAAGTGAGAAAGTCCACCTGAAAACTTAATAATTGCAGTCAGTTCATCCAGATTATCTATTTCTGTCGGAGGCGCTCAGACCCCCACATACCAGCGGTGCGCCGACAGTAGAAATCCGTTCAACAGCAGCCTCTAGGCTGGGCAGCCTCTGGGTTCACCACGGTGGCTGGCAGATGTTTTTCATCTAAATAATTTAAACTGCAGGCACCAGGATACCGGTAATAAAAGCGAACATATTCCGTCGGCAGATTTCAGGATTTTAAGTTAATTTAGGAGTGATCACAGCGCTGTGTCATCTGAGATGTGTCTGTCTCACGGCCAGCTGCCAGGTTTGATTAATACTTTGTAATAAATACATGAATAAAGCACAGTCATACTCAGTTTTGCTCCCGCTCTATTTTTAAATACGCAGTAGAGGTATTTAAAGGTAGTAGAGGACACTTTCCTGTATATAAAAAACGCGCCCTATAGTCCGGTGCGCCTTATGTGTGTGTTAAATACAGAAATGGGACACATAACTGAGAGTGCGCCTTTTAGTACGGTGCGCCTTATGGTCGTGAAAATACGGTAAGTCAGCTTGGACTTGCGAAAGTTTTATTTAATTTATTTCAGCTTTAGATATGTTAATGAAATGTTTCTGGGTGTAAAAAAAAAAATAATCTTGCTACGGTTACACATCATAAAGTAAATCTCCAGAAGGGACAAAAATACCAGAAAAAATCTTTCCAGATGCACAGAATCCAACACCAATGGCAAAATACATACGAAAAAATAAACTGTGATTAACAATGGATCCAAAGTTTTCCTAAACTAATAACATCAGAATCAAGGTAGTAGAGCTACTCCAATGTGCAGCCACCTATTGCACTGCAATTCTAGATTCTCATGAACATAAAAAAAAGCCTAACTACTTCATGCAGATAATTACATCTTAATTGTATTTGAATAAAACACTGATTTTAAAAGCACTTTTTTAAAAAAGGACTTGAAATGACATATGCGGCTTCTATTAACCTTGATCAACCAATAGAATGGTAATTCTGTGGGTCAAAAACCCATAAAATGCCGGTTGCTTTCATTCACCTGCCTCAAATGTAATGCCTAAACTGGCAACTTTCTTTCTTAGACACTTTTATTCATGTTGTGAAAATTGCTCCAAGATTATCACAGTTTTATACGATTAGGTTGAAGAAAAAGGTCTCACTGTGCAAAAGCTGATAAGTGAAGGACCATGGATGATTGCCTCCACACTAGAATAAATTGTTACTCAGTGAGAGATTGTGCACTTTCCTTTTGTCATTTATAGTTATGTGTGTGTCTTGAGGTTCTGTAAGAAAAAAAACCTTCAAGACACTCACATATAAATGTATACACATAGACATACTGTTAAAGACTCAAAACCTTGGACCCAATATTCAAAGCAGACAGATCTGGATTAGTTCTTTATTGAACACTCAGCGTGCAGCTGGTGGTCTTAACATTAAAGACGGAAAAAATATAAACTGTAAATAAAACATTGAAATAATACGTTGACAAATAAATAAATAATATATAAAATAATAGATTTTATATATAGATATAGATTTTTTTAAAGATATAGATATAAATAATAGAGATACACATACATATATAAATACATGCATACATTTATACATATATATATTTATACATATATATATATATTTATACATAAAACAAGTAAACAAGCCTGTTGAGCAACACTTTTGAGGCAATTACT
Source organism: Cyprinodon tularosa (assembly GCF_016077235.1). Classification (NCBI taxonomy): domain Eukaryota; kingdom Metazoa; phylum Chordata; class Actinopteri; order Cyprinodontiformes; family Cyprinodontidae; genus Cyprinodon; species Cyprinodon tularosa. Next base: position 1,077,007 of record NW_024038178.1, read on the forward strand.
CTAATTGGTTGTTTTCTGTAATGTTCAGGAAATGTTTAGTAAGACTTCTGTTGGTTCACTATTCATGACCCAGGTAGTTTGGGACAGTTTGTTTTTAAGAACGTTTTTAAACAAAAACGCAAATTAATTATTTTATTTCACAAAATTATCATTTGGTAATTTTTTTATTTCTCAATACCTTTTACAGTTTTGTGTTATTTTAACCACTGGTGTCAATTCATCATTTTCATAAATGGGAGGATATGTAAACTTTCAAGCACAACCGTATATATGTATTGACGTTTCTGAGGAAACGGGCACTTTGAAAAAGCAAATTGGTTGTTCCATAGCCATTTGATTTAGCAAACTTCCACAGCTTGCAGAGCTGCTTCTCAGTAGACCTGTCACCCAGCTATGTCTGATCAAAGGATACTGCCTGCATGAGAGTAGGAATCCGGCTGCTTTTTCACACTTACTCGCACTCCTAGTTTTTTTTTTTTTATGAAGCCCTCCAAAATCATCTAGTTCTGAGCCCAGTGCCATCCTATCTGCTGCCTTTTATAACAGAAGCATTTGTAGGGAATAAAATACATATTGCACAAAAGTGCCACTGCACAAAGCAACGATATTCCATTCAAAAACAATAAATATAAAATGGTTGTTATTAATTATTCCAGATGGTTAATTTAAGCCCTAAATTGTGAACTAAATGTTTAAACAGGAATTAATAAAATTGCTAAAAATCAGTATTTTATTCTGAAATCAGACACATTATTGAAGCTTTTAATTCATATAACAATGGTTATAACAATGGTTTATATCAAAGCTCTCACATGCATACCTAAGGGTATTTATCGCACTTAAAAACATTTTGCTGCCTAGAGTATGATTCTGGAGAAGAAAAACAGTCAATACAATGTAAAGCCATTCCAGGAAAATTTAAGAAGTGAATTGAAAAGGAGACTTACTTGCCTGTTTTGATAGTTGTTACAGAGGAGGTGAAGAGACAAAGAGTTAAAAATAATGGAGAAGAGTAAGTAGACAGTTAAGGCTGGGTCATTCTAGTTAGATTTTTAACATTGCTCCATAATGAGAAATTAATTCAATGCATTTTAACTGAAAACCATATATAGATAAATAAAGCATACAAGATTGCCTGTAAAGAGAAGATGTTTCATTATTAATATTAAAGAACAATGACAGTTAGGCATTGCCTAACAATGGCTATTCAACAATTGTTGCATTTAGTGGGATTAAAAAAGTATGACTGAGGCTAGGGTTTCTCTTTAAGCCAGTTACTCACACAAATAAAGCTCTAGCGGAAGTTCAATTGAAGAAACTCTGACTTACCTCCATCAATCAGAAGCTGATCCGTCTCTGAAGCGAGCCAATCAGCTTCGAACTACTCCACCACGAAGCCCAATCAGCGTCCTGCTTCCACTTTATAAACTCCCTCAAATCTCACCCCAGCCGCTATCCTGCAATCACAATGTCGGATTTAGATTCAGACGACAATTCAATTTTCCCTGCGCGGAGAAGCTCCCGTCTAGCCGCTCTCATCTCCTTCTTCCGCGTTACACTCCAAGGGTATATTGCCAGGCTCCGACCTAGACTCTGCTCAGATGCCTTAACGAGCCTCCCTCTTACCTCCTCGTGATTCATCTCCCTTGCCTTCCGCTCTTCAATCTGCTCCGATTCCTGGCCGCAAAAGACATGCAAGTCCTCCGCTCCCCTCGCCAGGCGCAGAAGGCCTCCCGGATCTGTCCCAGCAGCAGTCACCGCTACGCCCGCTCCTTCTCATCGTTTCGATGCAGCCTTGGACCTTCTTCAGCTTCCTGATTCATAGCAGCTCCCCCATCTAGTCCTTCTGGCGTTTAACAGCTCTCAGCCTCCCTCCGCTCCACCGGACTCTCTCATTCAATCCGTTCGACGCTGTCCGCACGCTCCAAACGTGGAAATCCCTGCACTGCCACGTCATCCCTGCCGCTGTCTGCTCAGACGGACCTCCCCTCATTCACATTAGGGAACGCCCGCCCTGGGCCAGCCTTAGGTAAGACGTATTCAACCATGTTTTCATTCATAATTTTCTATCTATTTGAGTTCGCTCTTTATGCTTTGTCTGCCTCTTATACAGGCATACCTTATATTAACATGCATGCTGATATTTCCACTAGCCTCTTTCTAAATTATTCAGGGGAAATATTTTAATTTAGTCTTTCTTATTCTTCCCTCCCCTGAAGTCGATCAGCAGGTCGCATCAGCAGGTGACGTCACAGTTTTCCTTAAATCATCCGATCTCCGTCTACCAGAGATCTTTCTATTGACCAATTTGGCCGCATTCAGCATCTATCGTGATTACTTAGAGCTTCTGCAGGAGGCCCATCCGAATCAGTCTGTCCCCGCCGTGCACGCTTCATATATATCGTACCTCAGTCTTAGCAGCCCGTCATCTTACCACCCCTTATTATTACTTCTGATTATCGTTCTGTCTTCTTCATAAAAAAAAAAAGTAAAATAAAATAAAAATAAAAAATACAAAACTGATGTTCTCCATCAGTCATTTCTAAACGCCAATTGCGCTCCTTGCTAGGTCAGCTAATTTGCTATGCGCTTATTTCTCAAGGCCGCTCTTTCATTTCCCAGTTGCTTGATCCGGCAATTTCCGTCCCTCTCCTTGGTCAGATTACTGAACGTAGGCTGCCGTTCAGATCTCCTGGTCAGACTGCTTCTAAATTGGAACAAAATTTTTCTTTTCTATGTCGACATTATCTATCTCCTGCCATGCTCCAAAATTTTACGGATGCTGCATCCGTAGGTTTTGGGGGGTTCTTCAGGACAGGTGGTTCGCGGGTTCGTGGCCTCTTTTATTCACACCCAATTATCTGCTTGTGTGAGGTCTACCCTTAACTAGCTTGCCATCATGGGGCTTTGGGAAGGAATCACGTCCGCCCACTGCGATAACTTCGTAGTAGTTGAAGCCACTAAAGTCACTCCTCCTCCCAGTCTCTCATGCCCTTCATCAGAAGCATCACTGGCTGCAGTCCCTAACGTTTCATCATCTCGGCGCGTCATGTTTCAGGCATTCTAAGCACTTTCATTTCGCCCAAGGGTTACCCTACGTCCACTCATGGTTCCTTCACCACCTCAGGATACTCTTAGAATCATGTGGCCTTCCCTCTAGTAGGTAATCTGGGCATTCGTTCTGGACCGAGCAGCTGCATCGCAGCTACTCGCGGGGTTCTGAGGCTTGCCTCAGCTCTAGGTAACTCTATTACAAATACTGGTGGTGGTTCAACTCATTTTCATAATTTTCTGACCTAATCACGACCATCCTCTAACTCATTTTTCTACTCCCACTCCTTATCAGTTTTCTTTATTATTCCCTGCTTCATGCACTCTTCCATGCTGTTTCCTTGCTATATTCATGCTGTCTTCATTCTGGCTCGCATTCATGCAATCTCACCTTTATGTCAGGCATTTACATGCATTCTCCTGTGTGTCACGTCACGTCTGGTCTGTGTCTCGTCATGCATCCTTGACACCATTTAGCATGCATTCCCTAATGCATCAATTGTTCATATATGTTATCATCCGCAAGAATCATCCGCAAGATCATTATCAGACTCATCCGCAAGATTCATTATCAGACTCATCCGCAAGATTCATTCCCTAATGCATCACATGCTCCCTATCTGTGTCTCGTCGTGTCTCGTCATGCATCCTTTGCGCCATTTTGCATGCATTTCCAATGCATCAATATGCACCATGTCTGCGTCTCGTCATGTGTCTGTATCCCGTCATGTTATATGTTCTATATGGACTCATCCGCAAGATCATTATCAGACTCATCCGCAAGATCATTCTCAGACTCATCCGCAAGATTCATTTTCAGACTCATCCGCAAGATTCATTATCAGACTCATCCGCAAGATTCATTCTCAGACTCATCCGCAAGATTCATTTTCAGACTCATCCGCAAGATTCATTCTCAGACTCATCCGCAAGATTCATTATCAGACTCATCCGCAAGATTCATTCTCAGACTCATCCGCAAGATTCATTATCAGACTCATCCGCAAGATTCATTCTCAGACTCATCCGCAAGATTCATTCTCAGACTCATCCGCAAGATTCATTTTCAGACTCATCCGCAAGATTCATTCTCAGACTCATCCGCAAGATTCATTCTCAGACTCATCCGCAAGATTCATTCTCAGACTCATCCGCAAGATTCATTATCAGACTCATCCGCAAGATTCATTCTCAGACTCATCCGCAAGATTCATTTTCAGACTCATCCGCAAGATTCATCATCATCGTCATCATAATGGGATACATCATCGTCATCATCATCATCATCATCATCATCATCATCGTCATCCGCAGGATTCATCATCATCATCATCATCGTCATCCGCAAGATTCATCGTTATCATCGTCATCATCTTGGGTAAGTCAACATCATCATCATGGGTAAATCATCATCATCATCATCATCATGGGTAAATCATCATCATCATCATGGGTAAATCATCATGGGTAAATCATCATCATCATCATGGGTAAATCATCATCATCATCATCATCATCATCATGGGTAAATCATCATCATCATCATCATCATCATGGGTAAATCATCATCATCATCATCATCATCATCATCATCATCATCATCAAGGGTAAATCATCATCATCATCATCATCATCATGGGTAAACCATCATCATCATCATCATGGGTAAACCATCATCATCATCATGGGATCATCATCATCATGGGCTCATCATCATCATCATCATGGGTTCATCATCATCATGGGTTCATCATCATAATCATCATCGGTTCATCATGGGTTCATCATCATCATGGGTTCATCATCATCATCATCATGGGTTCATCATCATCATCATCATCGGTTCATCATGGGTTCATCATCATCATCATGGGTTCATCATCATCATCATCATCATGGGTTCATCATCATCACGGGTTCATCATGGGTTCATCATCATTACGGGTTCATCATCATCACGGGTTCATCATCATCATGGGTTCATCATCATCATCATGGGTTCATCATCATCATCATGGGTAAATCATCATCGGTAAGTTTTCGGCGTCAACCGTGGTCGCCATCCTCATCAACAACCTGGCTCGGTAAGTTGTTCGCAAACCTTCTCAGCATTTCATTACGCATTCTTTATTCTGTCCCTAGTGTATGCCCTACAAGCATACGGACTCTCCGGCCTCGACCTCGGCTTTTTGGGGGAACATCCCTATTCACATTCATCTACTCATGCATGTTAAAGCATAATTCAGCATGAATGTTCCTGCCGAGGCCTGAGCGCCAAAGACTATGATTTCTTATCAATAAATTCTTCTAATTATCTTTTCTCTCTGTGTGAGTTTTTCAGATTGAAATGAAGCTCTAGCGGAAGTTCAATTGAAGAAACTCTGACTTACCTCCATCAATCAGAAGCCGATCCGTCTCTGAAGCGAGCCAATCAGCTTCGAACTACTCCACCACGAAGCCCAATCAGCGTCCTGCTTCCACTTTATAAACTCCCTCAAATCTCACCCCAGCCACTATCCTGCAATCGCAATGTCGGATTTCGATTCAGACGACAATTCACCCACCTCCATCCCCTTCTCCGCCATCGCAGCTGAATCGTCCTTCATGACACAACTTCACCTCAACCTCATCAGAGAGTATTAATCCCAGTTGTCACCATCCCTCGTCTCATCGCATTGGTCCGGCAGAAGACCACCATGTTGAGCCCAGTTCTGCCAGAGGTTTCTCCCCTGGGGAGTTTTTCCTCTCCACTGTCGCTTCATGCTTGCTCATCATGGACAGTTCACGGTACCTGCATCACCAAGCAGGACCTCTATATCCCGAGTCTGAGTGAAGCCCCGGCGTCAGCTCCCTCAGTCTTCTAGTCCCACAATTCTGCCAAGCAGATCACCTTGTCAACCAGCTCGGATTAAACCACCACCAGTTTCAGGCCCGGGGGGAACATCCCTATTCACATTCATCTACTCATGCATGTAAAGCATAATTCAGCATGAATGTTCCTGCCGAGGTCTGAGCGCCAAAGACTATACTTTCTTATCAATAAATTCTTCTAATTATCTTTTCTCTCTGTGTGAGTTTTTCAGATTGAAATAATCTATGTTACTCATTCTAGTTCCTTTCTAACTGGCAGCATAAATGACTCCTAAATAGGACATATTTTATTAGGCAATTTACATTGTCTTACTTGTAGGTCATGTGACAATTGTAGCTATATTCTTCATGTGAAAAAAGAAATGGCTGGCTGTTCACCTATTTAATGTAGAAAATAAATTATTTTGAAGAAAACATTTTTTTCAATATACATTTTGATTACATTTTATTGCAAGATGTGTTTATTATAGTTCCTTAATTTTCCTTTAGAGAGCACTGATGATCTTTTTAGAATTATTTTCACCATAGCTCCCTGCGTCTACTCAGTTCTTAAGGGGGTTGCTATGGACTCTACAACAACTACTGCAATTCCTACACCACCAACCAGTGCTGACTTTTCCCATTTTTTCTCATTTAGAAAACATGGCATTTGTATTCTGTTTTTAGTGGGAAAAATAATCATCCTACATGACATATGATTATGCTGCTCAATTTATTTTTGAAGATTTTTTTAAACATCCAAAGTGGATGGTGTTAGACAATTAAAGGCCTAGTTAAGGTTGCAACATAATATTTCAGATTAATTTAAGCCTAAACCTTGACTGATATTGCCTCATCTTATTTTCTTTTGTAAGCATATATATATATATATATATATATATATATATATTTATTTATATTTGTTTCTATTATTTTCAGTTAAGTTAGAATTGATATCAGAGCACCTTGATATAGATTTTGAAATGGTCTGTATAATGCTCTTTGCCTGAATCGGGATTGTTTGTTTGTTTTTTTTCAGTCAAGTGAAGTTATAGCTGTAATGACCAGAAAACAAGACCCAGAATTCAACCAGAAAAAGAGACATTTAAACAATTTATTGCAATGAGAAACTGCAGCAGGTCGGTAGGGATTCACCAGAGTCAGCAGCTGGAACTTCTGGAAGTTCCCTCGGTTTCTGAACAGACAAGGGAAATATTTTTAGTATTGATTTGTGGTTCACTAAGCTTCTCGGTATTTGGGGACAAACAGAGTTTCTGAAGATGCCTGTTGGCATGTGAACCTCAGAGGATTCTGTCTAGGCTGATTTGGAGGAATCATTCTTTTACAGGTAATCGTTGGTCCAAGGGAATGCACAGGGTCCGATCCATGAGAGCAGAGACACTCAGAAAAATCAAAGGGACAAACTAGGGTTTGGAATCCGAGAGCCAGTCCAGAGTCAAAGCCAGGTGACTCAAGACCTAGAGACAAGCCAGGGAAGAATCTGAGAGTAAGGTCAGTTCACAGAAAACAGGTTCCAGAATTCCAAAATCACACTATGACAGCTCTGATAGGTTTCAGGCAGGCTCATAGAATTAGGAGGCAGAATCAATTAAAGGAGACAGGTTGTACAGGAATGCTGGATAAAACTCACAAATGGCTCGTAATAATCGACACTAGTGACTGGTGTGACAGCTGGTTATATAATCAGGTGAGCAGGAGAATCTGATGGAGGCTAATTGGACACAGGGCAAGGTGACAGGTGTGTTGAATCCTGAATCAAACCAGCATCAGTGCCAAGAATCATGACAGAATTATTTGCTGACAGATTCCTTTTTAATGTTTGATAAATCTTTGGAAAACAATAACAAAGAAAGTTTGGCAAAAGTGCTCTAGCAGCTATTTGCTGTTCCTATCCCACCTGAACCATCCTTTGGGATTAAAGCATCCTGAGTGCAGTTTTCTGAGGGGAAAAAATATCTAAACATTTTCCTTTCAGAGGACCAATAGAACACATATCTGTGAAAACTGAGAGCAGGTCAGATTTAGAACCATCAATATGCATTATGTATTTATACCAGCAAAGCTATTCAAAGAGGGTATGCCCCGAGATAAAACTCTAATGAGCAACACATCTGATCAGCTGACAGCAAAGAGCTCTTGGGATGGAACTCTGAACTGCTCTGCAGGTTCTTATGCATATTTTTATTTTTTCTTGTTCTAGTTTATATGTTGTACTCTAAGTCATCTACAGTATTGGGTCGACTAAAATATTGTTCTAGCTCATAATCCCAAATACAGCAGATCAAGTATTTACTATACCTGATAAGTAAAGCAATGCAGTGCTCGGGTTTCTGTGTGGGCTTCAGACTCTATGCTAAACACAGTGAACTTGCCGGGTAAACATACACCTTAAACTCTATTTTAAGGAAACAAACTATGTGAGCTTCATGAAGTGAGTGAGCCTTTGTCGATAAGCTTGCAGTTTTCTGCCCCCCTGGGAATAAATTACACACTGTAAGATGTCTAAAAATGATTATTTTCCAAACCATTACTCTCCTAATCAAAGGCTCTCCTGGGTAGTAATCTTAACAGTACCACTGTTATCCGACAGTCAGCAGCTCGGAGGTAACGCCTACACAAAAGGTATGATTAAAAACGTTATAGTTACCTTTGAAGTACGCGAATATGAAGGATCTCACTGGGTTTGTATTTTCTATTCCTCAACCACAAAGGTAATGACAAATATGCACCGGAGCAACCTCTAACTGGGGTATAAAAGCTTGATAAACTACTACAGCGAGATTGTGCTTACCACACCAGAAACAGAAAACACAGATTTTGTTTAGGAAAAGAAAAAAAACTTTCAGCAGATATAGATAGTAGAAATTCTTGCACAAAAAATGAAAAATGCTTGGTGTAAAAGAATCAATGCTTTTTTTTCTCCTTGATTTCTCCAATTATGGCTGAGTTCCTGTTTTGCAAATTTTTTCAGAGGGCTTGGGGTGTCTAAATTCTGTTTTGGCCATAGATAATTGAAAGTGCAACACAATTGTCCCCAAAAATGATAATGCTCAGATTTATTTTGGCTCCAACAGACATTCCTGCCTGAAAACACACCACTGGTACCTTTGATGTGTAATCTGTAGGTATGGAGAGCCATTTAATTTAAAATTAAATAAACAAATTCTGCTTTTGATGAGTTGCTTATAAATATCCCATTAAATAGGTAAATATCCCCATGAAATTAAACAAAATCAATATGTTAAAATATTTTTTTTATCTAATTTTAATTCTCTATATTCCAAGATTTTGTATTTTTTCCAAAATTTATCAAGTACCTAATTTATTTATTTATTTATTTATTTTATTAGAATATTTATTGACAATTTATCAGTAGCAGTATTCATTAAATTTTGAATGAAACTGTTCTCCATATGTAGGACACCATCCAGGGGACCAGCAGCCATGGAGGCTTTGATACTTTAGGCCCACATGTCTTTGTGAAAGTTCACAGAAAGGATTCTCTCCCTACCAAACCTTGGTGATGCCCTATGTATTATTTGATCCCACAATGCTTGTCCTTTGTGGACAAGAACTGGACTGAACTGTAAACAAGAACTGTTCCTCCAACTTTGGTCATTTGAATGCAGAGTGGATTTAAAGTCAAAGATACACTTTTTTAGAAAGACCTTTAAAAGGAAGGCTAAGAGTGTGCTACTTTTTTTTTTACAATTGAACAAAAATGAAGTAGAAATAAAAATGTATTGTTTACATTATTATTAAGATGGATGGATGGATGGATGGATGGATGGATGGATGGATGGATGGATGGATGGATGGATGGATGGATGGATGGATGGATGGATGGATGGATGGATGGATGGATGGTCTGGCTTTTTAAACGAAGTTTTCTATAGGTGAGCAATTAAATTGGTGTGTTCGGATCTGGCACTGCATTCTCCTAAGGCCAGATTTGTCAGTGGATTAAGTTCACATGGTGCGCTGGCCTGTTTGAATTGGAAGACTAGTCCTAGTTAAGAGGCGTTTTTTTTGCCCATTTTGAAGGACCGGTCTGATGTATCCGACATAGCCTTTGGTATCCCATGATACTTGAGAGCCCAAGCAAGTCGGCTGCTCTGTGCTCAGAGGAAAAAGGGAAATAGCACCGAGCAGTGGTGAATTTTGTAAGTGCAGTTCAATATCATACAAGTGAATGGTAATAAAAATTGTTGTTTTAAATGGTGATTGAGTCAGATATGTGATGAGTATGTTCATTGAAAGGTTTTTATCTGTCAAATGGGTTAGGCTGACATTTCAGCACAGAGTCCAATATTAGATATTAGTATCTAATGGTACTGCTGCTGCCTTGAAAATGCAATTAGCACACAGAACAGTAGTAAGAAGTTTGGCCTCCAATCTTTGCCTGTTTTTTGTATCACCTGACACGGTTGCTAGGTGACAGGGGATACGCTAAGTGAGGAACGATGGAAGAAGGGTGTCTGTCTGAATCCACCTGATCACATGATCAGTCTGCTTTCTACCTTCAGACCAACCAGAAATCTGTACTGACTTCCTGCAGTTCTCTGCTTCCAGATTCTTGTTGCTTTTGTAAACAAACCGTTAAAATTCACTGATTCCCCTCGTGATTCTGCATTTGGGTCAAAAAGCTACAAACCAACATAACAGCTTTTTAATTAAAATTAAACAAGACAACAAATAGTTTTTTACAGGGATTGATCCGCTCATTGATCTTTAGAAGTTGATTACGTGGTCAAATAATCACAAACTAAATCAAAAGAATACCATCAGTTTAACTTCCAGCAAGGTTTTCAATACTTGGAGTGAGGTTAAGTATTGTTGTTACTGGACGATTACTTGAGTATTTCAGTCACAGTTGCATTAATTCTTCGTGCATTTTGTACCTTGTATAGTAAAATTCAATTAGTTGGAATATATTTGAAAAGTGAGAAAATGTTAGAAATTGAAACCCCAAGTAAAATACATATATATTATTTTTAAATAACATCTTGTTAACGATATTCAGGACTCTCTTTTTGGCATCAAGACAAATATTCTTATTGCCACATTGCAAGACAGGAAACTAAAAGAAACAACAACAACAAAAAACATATTCAGGACTAGAATGTTACATTTAACTAATAAAAGAATACAGATTTATGCAGTAATTCAAATCAAATACCTCCTGAAAGATTACTTTTATTTTCAGTAAGTACTGACAAACAAGCTATATAGGAAAAACTAGTATAACTTACTAGTTATGGCTCTGTGCAGGTACGATAGCTGTGCTGCTAATGCTTAAGTTATTTTTGTAAAAAAGAAAATCTGGGGTTGCCTTGTGTTCAGTTGTGTGCTCCAGAGTTAAATGTGAGGCAAGATGATATAGAGGTTAATTTTCATGATAGCAGTGAGCAACAATAGCTGAGAGGCTTCCTTTTCAAATATGGCTATACAGGTTCTCCATTTCTTCCATTTATAAGGCACTTCTGGATTGTTCTGTGTGTCTATTTGTTAGTGACAGAACTGCATTGCACTCCAGAAGATTGATTGTGATCCTTACGCTCCAAGGAAAAAAAATATTTTTGCAATTAATCTGTGGTTGGGTAAATTGCCCTTCAAAGGTTTTTTTCTTTATTTATTTATTTGCCCTTAGACTGGCAATGTGTATTCACCGATGATCTCCCTGCAAAATGTATTATTCATAATGCAGAAATTTCTTATTCAGTAAATTCCCCTAGCAAAAAAAATAAATAAATGCAGATTTTGCAATTCATTACAACAATTGCTTTTGATCCAATGCAATATGAAATTTAACCTGGTTTACACGTTTTTGTTTTTTCAAATAATCACAACTGTAAAGAGCTTTAGGCAGGTATTTACTCAGTTAAAGTGCTTTTTAAAACTGAAGTTATGAATAAATTATAAATAAACAAAATTTTACACTTTTCATGCTGTCAGAGCAACCCAAACCCATTACAATAACTGACCATGAGTTATGGAAAACATAAGCTTTGAACAAAAAGGAAATTTTCTTACCAGTCACAGGATAAATTTGGGATGTGTATTGCAAAAGATGCAAAAACTTCTACAGGCTGAATATATTTTGTACCAAAGACTATAAAAAAAAGCAAAAATAAACTTTCCTCTGTTACATTGACAACAAGGTCACATCTCCAGTCTGTTTAGTTGGATATGTTTAAGAAATAGAGATCTAGAGAGAGAGATTTAAACCAATTAGTTTAACTCAATATGTATTTCTGTTATCTGAAAAAAAAACATTTTTCCTTGTGCAAATGTAAAAATGTCTCTTCTGGTTCTGGTTGAATGCCGGGTCGTCCGTTCCCTGGTTATTACTGATTCAGGGTTCTTTGAATAATTTTTTCATGTCCTTTACCTAACTTATGTTCTGACATATTTTTTACTTCCATTTGGTCTTAGGCCCCGTCCACACGAAGTCAAAACAAACACGTAACGCTAATATTTTCAAGAACGTTTGTCTTAAAGACAGAGACGTAAAATAAATGTGATCGACCACATGAATGCATGAAAACGCTGCAAAATGTATGCCAGGCCTGTAAGTGGTGCTGTGGTGCCAAAGCAAATATAGGCGAAAACAGGCAACGAAATGTTGGGCATGCGCAGTAATATTTATACAACAACCAAACCGGAAAACCGGAAAATGGCCCTGCGGGTCCATTTTCGTGGTTCAGTCAAATTCAGGTGCTGAACTATGTTGTCGATATTGCTCTGTTCTTCCTGGAGATATTCCAGAAGAAGAAGATTCTGTTGTAAGCCCGACAGCAGGGTGAATAGCATGAGCAGCAACCATTCAACACAGTACGGCGCCATTGTTGTTGTGATACTGTGTCGCGCATGCGTGTTTAGAGGCGACGCTATGACGTGTGTAAAAAAAAAAAAAGCGGTCAGACCTTAAAGATGGAACCGCGTAAACGACGTTTCAAAATCTTCCCATTCTGAAGGCTTAATAAAAAAAAGATAGTTTACAGACCCCGAAACGCCGGCTTCGTATTGATGAGAGGCTGGTTTGGTGAGAAATTTGTGAATTTAGGCCAGGGTTTGACCTCATGTGGACGGGGCCTTATTTTCCACACTCCATCTCTGCTAACATGCAATTAGTTCATATGCTTCACCTGTGGCATTGTTCAACTTACAGGGCAGCTGGAAATTTTTTGAACACAGGGTGCTGTGAATTTTTTTGTTGGTTGTTTTGGACAAAAGATGAGCCTATAGGCCTATTCAAAATACAATAAATAAAGATAAATAAATAGATTGATATTCACTACTTTATTGTCACATACACTAGAGTGCAACCAGGGTCTAACACACAGACATCATTAATCACAATCAACGTGAATCAGTTCTCAGGTGACTATATGCGCTGTTAATTAAACTTCACAACAACAAAAATTCAGTGGCTTTATGCCAATTTGAAAAGCTGGCATTCAAGAAGGGGTTTTCTTCCTTAAATTTGTCTCTAGGTATGAGTTTTTTCTCTGACTACTTTCAGACAAATGAAAGACAAAATATGTTTAGACTCTTCAACATAATGCAGCCACTGCCATCTAGCAAACTAAGTTTGTGCTACAGAACGTGAGAATGTTTCATTACTACAACGCCATGCAGGAAATTTGAAACTGGATGTTGGCTGGAAGGGCTTGTCTAATCTAATCACGCTACATTGTGTTGCCGATTCTGGGACCTTGCCTGCCGGTACAACTGCCATCAGAGGCGCGCAGACAGTCTCCTCACTCCGGCTGCTCTCCGTTGTCGTGGTTGCGGTACATGTGTTCTTTTTCACTGATGGTTTTCCAAAAAATATTGAAATGCATTTCTGTCATTAGACTATGTAATTTACAAGTCTGCTGCCACGAGCATGATACTTCGGCGACCAATATTTTTCTTGATATTGCCATGACAAGGTAACTTCCATGAACTCAAGATACCTAAATTAAAACCCAAATACACGTAATGGTAAAATAAAAAAGTCAAAATCATTTACCAAAATATTCATAAGAAATGTATAAATTGTGTGATTTATTTTTAACACTTTTAAAAAATGTTTGCTCTCGCTACTAGGGGGTGATGCATCCCCACTTCCCACGGCCATGTCAACTTATGTCAGCAATTGGTTCTCCCCGCTACATGAACTTCCCATTTGTAATTGTACCTCACTCTAGCATTAACTGTTTTGTCTTTCTCCCCAATCAGCCTTTTTGATTTTTTATTTCTTCTTTAAAGGCATTGTGGAGGATTTTGATGAATATTTTAAAAGACCTGTCCTTATCACTTAAAAAAAATGCACATGTATAACCCTGTACCCACTGCCGAGAGGGGACACCTATTAAATGCGTGCAAGAGAATGTGCGAGCCCATTTCTCCCAGGCATACTGTGCCAAAACGTCTGCTCTACCCCTAAATCCCTCAATCTCTGTAAAGAGCGGGGACTTTATACTGTCGTGCACTTTATAGCAAACTCAGTTAACGTTCGGACAAATGATCACTGCTTTTTTTCCCCTTAGGTCACCTTACTCCGCCTCCATCGCGCTGTGCCTGTGCCATCTTTGTTATTAGTTGCCGCTGTCTGGTATTCCATAGTGCTTTGCGTGGAGAGCTCTCCATACAAAGTATGGCCTTTTTTTTCTCTTACGATCCCCAGCCATTTTCAAAGAACCTTTTGTGAGAAAGGTGAGCTTCACTTACCGTCTGAAACCGTAGTTCACCACAGATATACTCCTGAAAGTGCGGATTCGCAGAAAAAGATAGCTAACTGGACGAGCATGTAGGAAGGCCTTATTTAAATATATCACCAGAAGGATTAATAATTATGAGGATCACTTATTTAGATGATCCGCCCGAAAATAAAAGATCCTCCTCTATACCTTAAATTTATAAAAGCCATCATTAAAAAAGAGTCACCAAATAAATTTTCCAGCTTTCACTGATGCACAAAACCATCTTTATCTTGAAAAGAGCTATTTAAAAAAAAAAGGAAAGAAAATGGTTTGCCAGCAGAGGATCCCCTTGCAATAAAGTTCAACAACTGCATGACCTCAAAACAGAAAAATAAAATGTTAATTTATT
The DNA here is from genome assembly GCF_016077235.1 of Cyprinodon tularosa. Classification (NCBI taxonomy): domain Eukaryota; kingdom Metazoa; phylum Chordata; class Actinopteri; order Cyprinodontiformes; family Cyprinodontidae; genus Cyprinodon; species Cyprinodon tularosa. The sequence goes on from NW_024038178.1 coordinate 1,092,028, forward strand.
TACTTTTACCAACATTACCATCCCTAATGCATAACTTCATTAACAATAGCAAACAAGGTGAAAGTAACATTGGTCGGTTATTTGTTAACATATTTAAAATAAATGACATTCGTCTTTCTCAAAACATTTTGGGTAGACAGAGAAACAACAGTTAAGGCAGGCATACGCTGCACAAATTTTTGCCTTTTTTTAAAGATGACTTTTTAGCTAATCAAAAATGTGTTGGATCAAGCCAAGTTTCAGGCTCAGGGGGTAACGGGGGCCAATTAGGCTCTCATGACCACCTTCTGATCTGGAATCGGTCGGATGAAAATTGAGATGAAATTTAGTCTGCCCGCAAGAGATAATAATGAGGGTATCCTGCTGATGAAGCAGAGCTGGAAGCCAATTTTTCCTATCCTTGAGAGTCAGAAAATGGTTTTGAGTCTTAAATGCTTAAAACCTCCTTGGCTGCCTTTGCTCTTGGGGTCCCCTGGATGTCTGGGGCTTTGGGTCCCCCGGCGCTCTCCTTGGTGCTCTGGAGGGGCGCATCTTTGGCTCTTCACAACCACTATTGAGCATTTTTCCTTTGGATAAACAAGTGCACTCTCACAAACAACTACAGGTGCTTGGTTCCAGGTATTTAGAGATTCACTTCCATACAAGGTGTTACTTTATTGTATCTCTTATAATATATCCGTCGGTTGTGCTGTTCTATTACATTTCTTTGCAGGTGATGAAGCAGACTGAAGATGTTTTATTATTATCTCCCTTTTATCTCCTCTTTCTTTCATCTGTTCTAATTTTTTTCAGTTTTTCCTTCTCTATTCTACTTACATTGCTGTGTCCATATAATCAATAATACTTCCTGCATGAATTATCATAAAGCTATTTATATGCATAAATCAAGCGGCACACTATTGCGATAGCCGTACTGCTCCACTTGTTAAAGGAAAATCTGTTGGGCTCTCTTTTTGTCATCAAGACAATTATTCTTATTGCCACATGGCCAGACAGGACACGGTTAAAAAGAAAAAAAATGAAATGCTTTAAACCTTGGTGTAGCTTTTAGTTTGACCTTATCTTATGTCTCAGCAAGGTCATTAAGGGTCCAACTATGAATCTTCTCCAAGCACAGCCTCCAGGGATCATGTTTAGATTAGTGTCAAGGGTAACTTGTCTAACCTCTCACAGCCTTAATAATAGCACCACACCCTTCTTCATTTGATGGGCTGACCTGAGTAGACATGCTGCCTGCTAGATTCCTCCAGCTGCATCTGTATACAGCAGCCCCAATTGGCTTGATTTATTTAGATGGCTTGGTCCTCAGCTTCGAGGTTGTTTTTGTTGTGGTTTTTGTTTCTTTTCTTTTTTCTTAGATTTTTTTCCCCCTAAACCTTGGCTTAGGGTTGTCATGGTTTTGGTTTTGTTCAAGTTTTATCTTTGAGTTTTCATTGGTGTTTTTTTTCATTCTTGTGTTCTAGTTATATTTTATTGTATTTTAATTCTTAGATATTTCCTGTTTGCCCTCTTGTGTCAGTCTCCCATTCCCTAGCTCCCTTCTTGCTGCCTCTATTCACACCTGTTCCCAATCTGCTAATAAGTCTGGTCTTTGTGTCTACTGTATCTCCCATTTATTCTGCTCTTGCTCAGTCAGTCTTTGCTGGTTTTTCGTCATTACTTTGTCCACTTCGTGTTGTGAGTATACCTGGTTTTCAGCATTTTGGGATATTTCTAGATTCATGTTTTTGGATTTTTGCTTTTGTGGAAATTTTTGGTTGATTAAAACCTTCAAGTAACAACCATAAGCTTTGTGTCTGCATTTGGGTCCTGTCAAACCTCCACCCCCACTGTGACAAGGATAAACTTTTAAAACCTAAATTGAATTATTAAGCACAAATACAAATTTTTGCTAATGCAATTAAATAAATGTCAAAAGGTTTATATATAGATGGATTCCAACAGTCCAACTAATTCTTAAAGCAGTTCTAAGAACTCCTCAAGCTTAATCGTTGAACTCCTTTCAATGTAGTCTTCTGTTGTGCACTGAAAAACTATTCGCTGTGAATTTACAGTAAATAATTGGATATGTTTTGCATGCATTCATAGTAAGGATTACAGCAAAAAATAAAAAAAAACTCACAGCAATTTTATATCTGTGATATTACAATGCATTACTAGGGAATAACAGCATTTTGCTGTACATCATTGCCATAAGGCTTTGCACTGCTACAGTGTGTATTGTGAAAGTAATGTACAAGATGACAGTAATGTACTGTAAATTTACAACGTCAATATCAAAAAGTAATGCAAATACTTTTATCCATCTATATCGATTAGAGTGAGAATGGGGCCAGTACCTATCGTCAGCAGTCTATGGGCAAAAGGCAAGTTACCCTCGACAGGTCAATAGTCCATAGCAGGGGCAATACAGAGAAATTCAACCATGCACACACACTCTCTCACCAAAAGGAATATTTTGAGACCCTTAATGAACCTAACAGTCATGTTGTTTGAATTGTAGGAAGAAGCCAGAGTACCCGGCGCATACATCTGGAGATTGTGCACACCAGAAGGCAGAAAAGACCCTGGTCCGGGAATGGAACCGAGGACCATTTTGCAGCAAGGCAACAGTGCTACAATGCAACCACAAATTAATGTATTCACTGTAAATTTACAATCATTGTACAAATAGCCCCCAGCCACACCCCATCAAATAGCTCTAAGGTAAAATCAATGGTTTAATTATTTACAGAGTAAATGTTAAGAACTTCAATAATTTACTAAATTGAACTTTCCAAGTCATTAAAAAAAAAAAAAAACGAATTGTGCAGAAAGTGGGACTTCAACAACCTGTGTCTTTCAACTAATCAACTGTGTCACAATAATAATAAAATTATTGGAATCAAGCCTACATGGTAAGATAAAAGAGGTTGGGAAAGTGAGTGATAAAGGGAAGTCATAAACGGGTCAGGCACTACTCTCATGTCATTACATTACAATGAGTCCACACACTACAATGTTGTGTGAAAATCCTATAGGGAAAAATTGTCTTTAAAAGGTACAAAAAACTAGGCTACTCAAAACAGATTACTGCTGCTGTTAAAGCTATGATGGCCATTCAAAGTCAATTAGTTTCCTCTAAAGCAGGGTTTCCCTAAGGCCCCGTCCACACGAAGTCAAACCCTGTCCTAAACGCACAAATTTTTCACCAAACCAGCCTCTCATCCATACGAAGCCGGCGTTTCGGGGGTCTGTAAACAATCTTTTTTTATTCAGCCTTCAGAGTGGGAAGATTTTGAAACGCCGTTTTCGCGTTTCCATCTTTAAGCTCTAACCGCATTTTTTTTCTTACACGCATGTGTCATAGCGTCGCCTCTAAACACGCATGCGCGACACAGTATCACAACAACAATGGCGCCGTACTGTGTTGAATGGTTGCTGCTCATGCTACTCACCCTGCTGTCGGGCTTACAACAGAATCTTCTTCTTCTGGAATATCTCCAGGAAGAACAGAGCAATATCGACGACATAGTTCAGCACCTGAATTTGACTGAACCACGAAAATGGACCCGCACGGCAACCACGTATAAATATTAGTGCGCATGCCCAACATTTCGTCGCCTATTTTTGCTTTGGCACCACAGCGCCACTTACAGGCCTGGCATACATTTTGCAGCGTTTTCATGCATTCGTGTGGTCGATCACATTTATTTTACGTCTCCGTCTTTACGACAAACGTTCTGGAAAATATTAGCGTTTCGTGTTCGTTTTGACTTTGTGTGGACGAGGCCCCCTAAGTCAGCCCCGGGGGCCGCTGTCCTGCAGGTTTTAGAGTTGTTGGTCTCATGTTTGTTGAGCCTCTTTTAGGATTAATACCCAGAAGATTCATGTTAATGAGCAAAGACAGTTTCAGTTTTAGATAAACTTATGTGTTGCTGCATTCTTCAAGGTGTTCACCTGTTCGTATACCCAGCGCTGTGGTCACTCCTCTGAAACAGTTTATTGACGCATAAATTAACTTAAAATCCTGAAACCTGCCGACAGAATATGTTCGCTTTTATTATCCTGCTGCATGCAGTTTAGATTATTTAGATGAAAAACACCTACCAGCCGCCGCGGTGAACCTGGAGGCGACCTGGCCAGAGGCTGCTGTTGAAGGGATTCCTACTGTCGGCGCACCGCTGGTATGTGGGGGTCTGAGCGCCTCCGACAGAAATAGTATTAGAAGGCAGGATGATAATCTGGATGAACTGACTGCAATGATTAAGTTTTCAGGTGGATTTTCTCACTTAAAAACATATTAAAACTACTTTATTCCCACTGATCACAGCAAATAAAGGTGCAAGGTGTATTTATTACAAATTATTATTCAAACCTGGGAGCTGGCCGTGAGAGACACATCGCTGATGACACAGGGCTGTGATCACTCCTCTGAAACAGTTTATTGACGCATAAATTAACTTAAAATCCTGAAACCTGCCGACAGAACATGTTCGCTTTTATTATCCTGGTGCCTGCAGTTTAGATTATTTAGATGAAAAACACCTACCAGCCGCCCGGAGTCGACCCGGCCCAGAGGCTGCTGTTGAATTAAGTTTTCAGGTAGAAAAATAGAGCGGGAGCAAAACTGAGTATGATTGTGCTTTATTCATGTATTTTTTACAAAATATTAATCAAACCCATCAAAGTCATCATCCTCTGTTTCTGAATTAAACAGCTGCGCTAAATCAGACATGCCAATTTCCCCTTCTTCGCTGTCAGAGTCACTTTCCGTGCCGGGCGGCTCCTCGGAAATGATGCCGGCTTTTGCGTAAGCTCGAACAATAGTGCCAGCAGACATGTTAGTCCAAGCATCAACAATCCATCCGCAAACTGTGGCATAACTTGCCTGGCGCTGCCTTCCACTTTTCGTGAAACTGTGGTCTCTGTATGTCATCCATCGCTCCCACGCCGCTCGCAGCCTTACTTTGAACGGCCGGTTCCTTTGTCAGACCCCTCGGGATAACGGCGAGCGCAGCGTTCATTTGTTTCACCTTTTTTTTCACATCAGCTGTGAGATGGGCATGCATGGGGAACAGATTAACAGCGATGGTGATGCGTGGAAAAAACCACCTGGTCTCCTCACATACACCTGCCTCAGCCATGCTTTCATCATCTCCTCATCCATCCAGCCTTTTTCATTTGCCTTAATAACAACTCCAGCTGGAAAAGTCTCTTTAGGCAAAGTCTTTCGCTTAAAAATCACCATAGGCGGCAGTTCCTGTCCATTTGCCTGGCAGCCAAGCACAACAGTAAATGACGCCTTTTCATACCCCGTTGTGTGTATAGCTACAGTGCTGGTCCCCTTCTTCTCCCCCGTGTGATTCAATGTGTGACTCGTCCATGTTGGTGATGTGGCTTGGCTGGATGCGTTTGTCGGCGATGTGTTTGCTGCAGAAGGAGTGGAAGCTCACCAGCTTTTAATTATAATCCGCCGGACCACGCTGAGCAACTGTAGTCCTGGTCCGGATGAAAAAATTGCACCGTTTCATAAAACGAAATCACTACGATGGACCTCCTTGAAAATGTTTAATTTTCATTTCTTCCACTAGCGTTACTGCTTTTAGTCGAACTGTGACCGTCGAAACGCTGGCCCCACTCGTTCTTTGCTCGATGATCCACCGCTCGAGTCTTTCCTCCAACACGGGCCACCTCGCCTTATGTCCGTGGAAACTCAGCTGCGTCTTCTTCACCTGTCGGAGTTCGTTTTCCATCTTCCTCCACTTGCGAACCATCGATTCATTTATCTTGAATTCTCTCAAGGCTGCTCGATTTCCATGTTCCTCTGCATAGCTGATAGTCTTCAATTTAAACTGTGCTTCATAGGCATGTCTCTTTGCCATTTTTAGGGTTGTCAAGACAACAATGTTCTGCATAAAGCACATACCTGTTCTTTTATACACAAGCCATGCCCACACTTCGCCCTTTAATGTTCTCATATACTCATGGTGGTCTCAACAATGTCCGCAGATAGGGCGCAGCGGACTATAGGGCGCGCCGCACATTTTGAGGGGAAAAAAAGACGTTTATATGTGCCTTATAGTCGTGAAAATACGGTAAGTGATGACACCAATGCCCTCTTAACTGGATTAGCTTGATATAAATGCTGTGAGAGAAGGTTAAACAATTTTGGGCACCTGTTAAAATATGAAGTGTATCATGCGAAAAATGTTGATTTAAAAGTAATGCAAATATTATTGTATTATAATAACATTATTTTAGTGCTGCAGTTATGAATGTTGTTTACCTTCTTCATTCACCCTGGAGGAGGGAAACTGCTCCTTCCATTCATTTAGTTTCCTTTATATATTGGCATACAGCATTTCACTGTAATGATACAATTTAATGCTGTAAAATGTTTCCATTTTATGCTGTGATCCTGTGATATTAAAGACCTGTGGTCTAACTGGAATTTTGATTGTGGGATTTTACTGTAAAATAAGAATCAAATAGTGTAAAATCCAAGAAAACTGTAGTTTTCACATAAATCCATTGGGATATTACAGGGAAACTCAGCTACAACAAGTTACTGTAAAATAATATTGTTAATTATTGTGGAAAACTGATAATTTCTAACAGAGCAATTAGGCGTTAAAATCCACATGTATTTGAATTATCTATCTTCATATCTCTCCACAAAGTGAACTCAGAAAAGGGTAACAATCACCTCCTATACCTAAAATTACTCTTATATCTTAGGTCTCTTATGTATGTTGCAGAGTCTGGAATTTTAGAATCATAAGTACTCTCTCTCTTCGAATTTAAGACTACATTATTAGCTCAAGAAATTTAAATATGAGTCTACATGTGACCATCTGAGACTGCTAACCCTTGTCCTACCTCTATTTTATCAATTTTTCACATCATCTGTCATTATGCTTTCTTGTCTTGCAAGCCATTTCAAGTGGCTTCTTTTTTCTTATCTGCTGAGCCATCTAGCCAGCAATAAAGCCTGTGCCTCACTGCTCAAAGTAACTTCACATTTTTCCACCAACCTAGACCTTGCATTTCTGGCTTTAAATGAACTCACTAAAGACATGTTTAAAACATATTAAAAATACCTACCATTTCAGAGAAATCATAAAAAAAACAAAGACATTTTCCAGTTTTTATTATTGTTTGATAATGGTTTTGGTCAAATTCATTATCTTTACAACAACTAAAAAATCACTCTTCCAACTACAACCAAATTCACCTGTGAATTATACCTTACCTTTGCAATTTACAACAATTCATATAATTTACAAGTCACCTTGGTAAGCATACACTTTTCTATTGCTAGCTAATAATAAAAAAAACATATAATATGCATCTAAAACAATTACATAGGCTCAATATTGTATATGAGAATTTCACTTTCATCACTTTATCCTTTTGTTCCTAGGGAATTTCTCAACTATGCATACAAAAGGATTTCACCTAATTTAACAATTTATTGACTGATAAAGCCTATGCAGGATCATTGTTCATGTTTATTCTGTTTCAAATAAAAATGTTGGAATAGAATTGGTCAGGTGGAAGTAGGGGGAGTTCAAGCATCTTCCAGGCTGCCTCACTAGTTATGGCAGAAGAGGAACACATTAAGACAAGTTGAAGCTTCATCTGTAAATAGAAGCTTGTGTTGGTAGAGAAATTGAAACCTAAACCTTTGAATTACCAGTCCAACTACTATCTTACCACCACTTTATGATGAAAACAAGGTTCAGGATACAAGCTTCTGAAATTATCTTCCTCCATCAAGAATGACTTTTCCCTCTAAATTAGTTGAGGAGCTCCGTCATTAGGGAGAACCCAGAGCAAAGCATTCAGCTGTTGTTTAGCTTTCAGCTTCCATTTACCCCTGACCTTGGATGGGCATATCTTAGATCTTTTTTTTGAGGAGCTAGAGTTTGTAATCTGATTTTCCTTTTGGATGTATAACTTTTGAAGCCCATTTAGATTAACAGATGGCAAAATATATATGGGTAGTTTCTATTGTAAAACACTAGATGCAATGATACCTGATTTTCTTTTTGTGTGCTATACACGTATTCCCAAAAATTCTCACGCATGCCTCAAAAGTTTTAGATGACAGTAGCATTAGTTCATAAAAACACTTCAGTTGATTTCTCATGGTTTCTCATGAAAAGTCTTTAAGATGGTGATTTTAGCTAAAGCCTCAACTGGAGTATCATCAAACTTACAAACCTAAAGCTGATAACAAGGTGATTAAACTCTCTGTAATCTAATTTAAGCATGAAAATGAAAGCTTAATTTCAGCACTGACATCTGGAATAATTCATGGAAATTCAAAGATTAGTGAAGCCCTCCTTTTTTGCTCTCTCTGTGTGGGAAGTAATTTGGCAAGCTGAGTCAGAGTGGCCTTCCAAAGCTTTGCTTCTATTTCAAACACAGCCAAAAGAAGCCCCAGCCACAAACTAATATGAATACGCTTAAGTCTCTGCTGCTGTACTCCAAAGATCCAAAGATAAGTAATGATGTAATTCAGAAAGACTTTAAGATTGTATTTTACTTCTAAATCATACATAAAAAGAAAGAAGTTCATATAGGCTTCTGTATAGCAAGTAGAAATAAAAGATACTTTGGCAAGTTGTTGGGTCTGGGGTTATTCTGAGCATAACTCTAACAGCAATGTCACTCTGAAATTTTTGCACTGTGGTTTTCTCGAGAAAACAAGTTACTTTTCTCATTATCTAAAAATAATGAAAGCGGTTTTGTCATATAACGAGATGAGTGGTGTGTGTTATAACTGATTACATCCTTCAATAACACAAGAGTGGAAGATGATAAATAAGTCTAGGCAGCCTATGTGGACTTCATAAGCAATTAGACCTATGCCTCCATTGCCCTAGCGCCTGGTGTTTTCTGAACAGCCCCAGTGTTACGCATTTAACAAGTATAAGATGCATTAACCCCCAAAATGTGTCCAGATTAAAGATTTTCATTAAAAAGGTCATATTTGTTTCTACTGTTTTCCATGCAATCCAATCACCCACCACGACCTGAAAATGAGTGAAAAGAATAAAAGGAAACTAAAAAACTGATTATTTTGGCACATGCGGTACCGCCACGGCACAACTACGGGCACCACAGGTATGGACAGACTGGGAACCCAGGACTGTTGGCCAGCCTCATTCATTGCTTATACCAGTAAATCATCTTGTTATCTCAAGAAATCAATGACTGTTTTTTCTTGATCCGAGAAAACAGTTAATGATTTAACAGGATAACAATAGTTATGTCATTATCTCCAGAAGGCAAAGAAAAAAAAAAGTGGAGTACGTCCGCTCTCGGCTTCTGTACTTCTCCTCTGAGAACATAAAAAAAAGTAAATAAAACATGTCCATTTTCAGTGGCCTTGTGGTAATTAAATGTTAATCTTGACAAAGTCACAATTATCTGTCATCATCCCTATTTCCTTTTATTTTGCTATAGATGATCATCATGTACTGCCTGTGCAGAACCTCAGTTGTTTTATGTTGATGTAAAGTGCTAAAGAGCAGGGTGCAGATGACTAGCATATCACAAGTGTTAACAAAGCAGACCGTTTTTTCCCCCAAAACCCGACAATGTGAGCCTATGCTGGACATCTTCAAACACAGTACTGGAGGTCTGGCATCCTGAGCTACTGAGCACCCAAAGTCTCTTACCATAAAATAAAGTTACCTTAATACCCCGTTTTTTCTGTTATTAATATTAAGGAACACATACCATTTTATGTAAGTGGCAATTACAGGCACAAAAATACAACTTTGAACAAACAGCAAGATTTTACCTACTGTACTTTACTTTTCATAAAACAATCTGGCCAGTGTGTGATGCATATAAATCAAACATGGAGTGAGTTTATTTTTTATTTTTATTCTTTTGTGTGTATGAAGAGTGTTAGAAAGGTAAAGAACACTTCATTATGCAAACCTTGCCCTAAAATATCTCCAGACATCTCCATGGGGCTCAGGTATGATTAATGGAAATGGAGCAGTATGTCCTTTAGCAGGTACAGTACATCTTAATACAGACTAGAGGGAACAATACAACAACAACAAAAATGACAACCTGACTGTTATTAAAGTAACAAATCAATAGTCTATTACATATAGTATAAAGAAACGTTATGTGTCTTATTGGAAATGAAATCGAATACACCCAATACAGCAAATTAAATTCCTCATCTCAAATTCTCTAAACCAATGATCTGAATTTTTGCAGGAGAAAGAAATATTTTTGTCCAAATAAAATAAAGCAAGCCTAAAATGCTGCCCTCCCCCAATAAAAAATAAAATAAAAAAACAAATTTAGTTAAAAATTAACAGGTGATAGCAGTGGTCTGGATTAGTATAAATACACATTTTGTTTTTTAGATATGTTTTTCCTTAAAGCATCGTTTAGAAATCCTTTATTCAAAAATACACAAAAGAAGCTCCCAGCCTAATGAGTTACATTTTTTAGTAACTGTGCAGACTTTGACGTTCCACATGATGTATTCTCTCTCATCTCAAGTACTGCATCTATTAAACTACATCAGAAAAATCATTAATAATTAGTTGTACAATAACTCAACAAAATATGACTTATATAAATCTCAGCAATATTAATGTATTTTGTCAATATACAGTTAATTTATTTTCCCCATCAGAGTCCAGAATACTTCTTATCTCATGCCTCATGCTGCAATAATATCAGTTTAAAATAAGTATCTGACCAACAACAACAGCAAGATTCCATTGCACTCCAATATCAGTACAGCATATAACAGTATCAAGGTTGAAAAGCCTCTCTATATGTGGGCCCTGTTCTATGCCTTGTTTTGTCAAAATGAGGAAATATTGTGCGATGTAAATTATAATTTTTAGGTTTATTTCCCATTATCTCAATCAGACAGGTAACATGTGATTATATCACTAAAATATCTTATTTTGTCTTTAAAATATGTCTTTTGAGAATGAAAACTTTCACACAAAGGAACAATAAGCAATGGCTCATTGTTTTAAACAGAAAGAATAAGAAAAAGTGATAACCTAAAAGGTATTCTTTTAAAGGGAATAGTGTGACTTCATACACTATCTCTTTGTATTATTTTCTATTTTTATTTTTAAAGGCTGCCCTGCAATGGACTGACAAGCTGTCCAGGGTGTACCCCGCCTCTCGCCCGTAGACAGCTGGAGATAGGCACCAGCACCCCTCGTCACCCCGCTTCGGATAAGCGTGATGAAAAATAGATGGATGAATATTTACAAGCCAATAGGTATCAATTGCCACTCACCGTTTTTTGGTCTACAGACTGCGCTCAACAGCCCCAACTAGTGGTAATTTTGTATTGCATCAAGCCCTGGGTTCATATCTTAGATTGATAGAGTTTGCAAGGTCTACTCATATGGATGCATATTTATTTTTCTACCCGCCACTGAAAAAAGACACACTGGTCACTCTAAATTGCTTTTAGTTGTGATTGTATGTGTGCATAGTTTCCCATCCTATGTTTTTTTTTTCTGTTTTCCTGTTGTGGACTGGCATCCCATGTTTGTTGTTCCAAGCCTCTCAATCACTCCAGATATTCATCAGATCCTGCAATTAATAGATGGATGGATGCATAGAACTGCTTTTGACTGTTAACTATTATTTGTTCAAGTTTGGGGTCCATCTGTTTTATTTGCTCTACACTCTGCTTTTATCATGTGTTTTCTTTACTTTTTTATTCTGCTTTTAATTTCCTTCTATTTTACTGTTTGATTCATGTACAACACTTATCGCTGTACTGAATTGTGCTATACAAATAAATTGCCATGCCTTACTATTAATGCCCTTTGATGCCTTGTGTGCATGTGTACCATGATCTATCACATCTATTAGGATAACATCCTGATATCATGTCTGATTCTAACAGTTTCTTCAAGCTTTCAAAAGGACAATGGAGACATATGATAAATATGAAAAAGAAAAAAAAATCACTTCTGCTCTGATCTCTTTACAAACACTTTACCCTGTTTTCTAACACAATTAGCACAGGGCTGGCATGTATAAATCCTGTCCCACCCACTCTGGCTCTGTGGCCTATAATTACAAGCCTGTGTTCCATCCTTATTAGCCTTGTAGAAGGATGCATGATCATTATGCTTTAGAAATCAGAGACACAAAGGGTGGGAAAAAAGGCTATGTCATAGTTTTGAAGAAATGTGTTACAGACTTACTGGCAAATAGCTATAGCTATAGAAATCAGCTTCTTCCAATTTTCTACATATTTGAACAATTTATTGTTTGGTCCAGGAAATGACATTTTTTTTATTTGTCTTAATACTGTATTGAGTGACATTTTAACCATTGATTCGTTTTAGCCTTATTTAAACAGTGTGTTGTTGACACCAAATAAACTTTTCTGTTTTAGGTAATTCCCGATTACTTTTTATTTATTTTTTTTATATATACATTTCTGTTTGCTAAATTCCCAAGCACTAAGGGAAAGCCTTTATTTTGAAATAGTGTCTTGTTTTATTTAAAGCAAATTAAAAATACCTGTAAAAAATAAAATAAAGCCTAAGATTTCCTGTAGATAAGACAGGGAATTGGCATAATGGAGACTGAAGCTGGTTTCTTGCAGATTTAATAATCCAAAACACAACATAAGCACAGATCCACAAACATAAATCCACAAAAATCAACAAAATACTGAAGTCCAGAAAAACATACATGAAGGAATGATGATGAACCAACAAACAGTGACTGAATAGGAGAATATGAACAGAAGAGTCTAAAAGGGAGCTAGGGAAAAGGAGAATTGACACAATATGGCAACAGAGGAAAAACAAGAAATACCTAAGAACTCAAATACAATCAAAATAACTAGAATAACACAGAATGAAAATAAAACCAATGGAAACTCAAATATAAAACTTAAACAGATCCAAAACCATGGCAAGCTGCATGTTATGACCATAAAAAAACTGTTTAAATAATTTTTTTGAAGATCTGATATGACTCTTAAAAGATTGAATTGTACTGATCACACAGGCTAAGAAAAATCACAAAAGCATATTTGTGAAAATATTTCTGAAAGCAAAATCTGTTGGGCTCTCTTTTCGGCATCAATACAATTATTCTTTTTGCCACATCACCAGACAGGACACTGTTAAAAAAAATAAAAATAAAGAAAGCAACAAAACAAGACACTTTACAGTTTGCAACTGAACTCAGTGAAAAGGAAACAATTAGTTGAAACATCTCCATTGATTGAACTTAAATGTTTGCTGCAAACATTTGGAAGCTTGCAACCCTAAAAACACCATCAGATAATTTGGATGATAACATCAAGTTGTGAGGATATTTTTCAAAAGGAAAAACATATGGATTTCACAATATACAGTCATATTGAACAAACTAGAATGTGCTGTTGGATGAGGCTCATTGATTACATTAAAGGTGTCTCCAAAATCTATGCAGGCAATTCACTGTATTAAAAATTTGTACAAATGCTTATTGCTAAATTAGATGCAAAGTGACTAAAGTCTAAATTACAAAGCTTATGATATTAGTCTGATGTAACATTACAGAGCAGTTACTAAAGGTTTGTGAACCATTAAGGCAAAAAAATCTGACTGATTTCCAGTAAGCTGTTTTGAGATACATGTAGAAGGATCATATAAACACTTAATTTTGCATCAGACACTAAAATATAAGTTTGCATATGTGCTGTTATTAGAAAGCATTTTGATCCACATGCAGACTGGGACTTATGGTCATGGTAAAAGTGTCTTTACAGTAGATGAAAAAGGAGTAGGTGATGTTTCTGTGTCTTTTTCACTGGTGTTTTACTCTGGAGGGCAGAAGAGGCTGTGAGGGGCAGATAATCCTGATGGTAGTTAGAGGAAAGAGAGTGTCCCTGAAATGAGCAAGTCATTAAGAAAGTCGAGATGGAAGGTTTGAGAGGTTGTACAGATGTTGTTGAAGTACAGGCAACTAGAGACTACTGAAGATCGGGAAGCTGTTTGGGTTATGAAGAGAGGATTATTGGGGGTGGGGGGGGGGGGGGGGGGGGGGGGGGTCTGGTTTCTGTAGATTCTTTAGAGACCAGCAAGGAATCTTCAGCGTAGTACAAAGAGAACAGGAAATAAGCTTTGAATAAGTGAAATAGCTCAAGGAAAAAAACTCCAGGAGATTTAACTTGAAAGTTTGACATTTAAATCTGTAGCACCCAAATAAAAAGACTGCAGACAAGTAAGTGATCTGCAGCCAGCTGCCAGACACTGCAACAGGGAGCTCTGAAAAGATATGAAGCACTGCTTGTTAGCAAAGTCAAAAATTATTATAAATATGCAAGAAGAAATGCAAAATGCAAATTTCTCATTTTACCTTTTCAAACTCTAAAGACACTTAATTGGAACAACGGCTGCTTCTGAATTGCCAAGTTGGTAAGGATACATAAGCCAAAGCAGAAGATTGTCAGCAGATGCCATGATAAGTGCTACCAAAATATTACTGGTAGTATGGATAGTTCATGAAGGGGTAGAAGCAAGAAGCAGGAAATAAGAGCTACAATTTCATCTATTTACAAGCAGCCTATGAGTCTGTCTGCTGCTTATACTGCCCCTGTGTCAGGTTTAGTGGAAGTTAGTTTAGGACCCAAAGGCAAGGTAGATGGAAACAGCAGCAGAAATCCAGAAATAATAAACAGGTAACCAAAACTAGGAAATGCCAGGGAGAAATATACATGAGGAGTAAAGAGGATCCAGCAATGTGGATCTGCCAAGGAGGAGTGTATATGGGAGAGAACAATGAATGAAGTGATTAGCTAATTGGGAGGAGGTATGGACAAAAGCAGCTAAGGGGAAAGGAGTAAACAGGGCTTAATTAAAACTACAAAAGTACTTAAAAAAAGCAAAAGGGAAATAAGACCAATGACTAGAAAACAAAGAATGACCAAGCGGAAGGCTACAGGCTAGGGGAATGGAGATAACTGACAAACAACAAAAAAGGAATAATAAATCTAAGTAATTCAAAACATGATATAATTCTTAACAATGAAAACAAATAACAAATCCAAGCGTAACTGAAAATCGATAGTGAAAACTAAATACTTAGACAAACTTAATTGTCAATTTGGATACACAGAGTGTATACAAAATACATTTTGTTGCTTACAGCTTTCAACAGCGAATAAGCAGTTTTCAACAGTGAAATAAACATTACCAATTAGTGCAGCAATGATCAAGAATGTAAAGACTGTAGGAGGAAAATAAACCAGTTTAAAAGTAATGGTGCAAAAGGCATAAGTGCAAAATAAATATGGTGCAAAATGCAGAAGAAAACTGAGATGTGTTCTATTTACAGGGATTTATTAAAACAAACCTCCAGTTTAGAGTTCAACATTCTGATGGCATCAGGAAAACAGCTGTTGCAGAACTTGCTTGACCTGCAGTGGTTGTTGCGATGCCTCTTTCCAGCAGGCAGCATGGAGAACAAGCCATGGTAGGGCTGTGAGGGGTCCTTGATGATGTTATGGGCTCAAGACAGATAGCGCTGGGATTAAGTGTCTTTAATGGAGGAAAGAGAAGCCTTGATGATCCTCTCAATTCAGTTCAGTTTATTTCTATAGCGCCAAGTCACACCACGTCATCTCGAGACACTTTACAGTTCACCAGATCATACAGTCAAATTGATTCAAAGTTTTCTATCTAAGGAAAACAAGTTGATTGCATTGACTCAAATGCAATCCCTCACACTAAGCATTCTTGTAAAGTAGAGAGGAAAAAGAGGGAGAAACCTCAAGCAGAACCAGGCTCAGTGTGAAAGAAAATTTGTCGAGGCCAACTGGGGTTCAAGGAGACAGAAACAGAGATAAAAAAAAACAACTAAAGCAACTCTCCCATGTTCTTTTACTCTGAGGCACTGCAGCCTCCTCACAACACAGAGAGACACCTGGTCAAAATGTTCTCTATGGTGCTTCTGTGGAAGGTTGTGAGGATGGGTGGGGACGGGTGGGCTCTCCTCATCCTTTGCAGAAAGTACAAGCGCTTCTGAGCCATTTTGAGTAGTGGGGTGGAGTTTACAGTCCAGGTGAGGTTGTCTGTGATGTGCACCCCTAGGAATGTGGTGCTGCTGACCACCTCTACAGCTAAGCTGTTGATGAGCAGTGGAGCATGGTTAGGCTGGTTCTTCCTAAAGCTGATGATGATCTCCCTCATCTTCTCCATGTACAGGCTGTTGTCTCTACACCAGCCTGAACCCAAAATTTCCCAGAAAAGCAGATCATAACACTCTGCCCTATTCCCAGCTTTTTAAAGCGTTTTCTGGCTTGCTTTTGCAAATGTACACTGCTGTAACTTTGTACTAGCTAAGGAAAGCTAAGGATAATTCACCAATGAAATTAAAGAAATGATGAAGCAATTTTCACTTTTCTACAGTGGGATTGTCTATTTATTCAGTTCAATTCATAAATACTTTATAAGTCCCAAAGGCAGATTGGATAATATTATCAATGTTCACTTGTACGTCTGCGGCTGCCTGATCCTAATCTTGGAGTGGTGGACACATCTGGTAGTCATGTCAGTCTTACTCAAATTAGAAAGCAGCTTCTTAATGAGACCTATTGTAGTGGTCCTAAATATAGCTTTGTCTTGCATTCCTTAGATGGGAGTTACTTTACCGTTTCTCTTTTTCACAGCTTTTATTTTCATTACAGTCACAAGTTCAAAGCAACGAAATTCACCTACAGTATGCATTTAATCCATCCCCTTGGGGAGCAGTGAACTGCCATTGTGCAGCGCCTGGGGAGCAGTGTGGGGTTAAGGGTCTTGCTCAGGGACCAAGAGCAGCAGTCTGTGGGAGTGGGGCTTGAACTCAGAACCTGTGGATTAAGTCTGGATTCCTTCCTAACCAGCAGTACGCCACTTCCCGGCCCTAGGCCGCCACTTCCCGGCACTTCTGTGAAAAAGTGATGAAGCAGCAGCCTGATACAAGCTGGAGGGAAAATTTCAGGTGTGGTTTCTTCCTGTATCTACCTGTAGCAGTTAGCATCATGTGTTTTACTGGAGCAATGGAAGAAAATCCATAAGCAGCCAAAGAATCTTGGATATAATTTGGAGAGGTTCGTTTCTGGCCCTCTGTTCTGAGTCAGTTGTTCCAACCTCTCAGT
Source organism: Cyprinodon tularosa (assembly GCF_016077235.1). Lineage (NCBI taxonomy): Eukaryota > Metazoa > Chordata > Actinopteri > Cyprinodontiformes > Cyprinodontidae > Cyprinodon > Cyprinodon tularosa. The sequence goes on from NW_024038178.1 coordinate 1,109,174, forward strand.
GGGCGTGTCTGCATATACTTTTACATGATGGTTTGTAGCTGACTTTCAGAAGTACTAAAAGATGCTAAAAAGGCGCAGAAACCGTGGCCCCACTTGAGTTTCCAATTTGGAAAATCACTTTGCATGATGTTTACATTTACATATCCTCCACCTATTAATTTGCCCCGGTTGGTCATTAGAATATGGTCTGTGTATTGATGAAGGCAAATGAATCTCTATCACTGTCAGCCTAACCACCAGGAGAGGCAGAGGTCAAGATGCACATCAGCCTTCCTGTGCAGTGAGGGCAAGTTGTATCTACATAGATTTGTAGTTTTTTTTTTCTCTTTGTGTTTATGTTTATGTGTTATGAGTTACAGAAATCCTTAAGTAAAAACTATAATTTCTCTCAATAGGATAGGATGCCTAAGACTTTCTGTGACATTTCTGTCTTCATTTTGTAAAGTTTGCAGTTAGCTGTTTATATTATCTTTGTTCTGCAAACAATATTGTGCTTTGGCATTTGGACGCATAACAAAACCAGACAGATTTTGCTCTAAAAGCATACACAGATTATCTCATCAAAATGTGTGTTAACTCTAGGCAGGTACTTGATAAGTCCAAGTCATTTTTAGGGTGTCAGGATTTCTGGGGTTTTGCTATGTATCTGGTGTGAGTGAGCTTCCTGTCACAGAGAATATCTTTGCTGGCGGCTGGTCCGAGCCATGTTGCTGCACACCTGAGAACATTTCTCAATCAAGATGACCAGTGTGTATATAAGGGGGCAAAGGATTGTCTCCCTTTGCCGGATGATTACCCCTGATAATATTCCAGCCAAGGACCTAAACGAGGAATATCTTTCTTTATAAAAATGTTCCTCTTGTGGATTTCTTTAAAGTGTACTCAGGGAACATTAGTTTGTCTGGTATATTCTTGGAAAAGGTCTTACCTGTGTGCAGCAGTTCTCAGTCTTTATCATCTGCGTGCCCGCTCTCCAGAACAATGTCTCTTGCAAGTACCAACTTTTTTGGATCTTAATCACATTCTCTTGGACTTCTGGGGCACAGTCTGCAAAGCCTGCTGAATCAAACCCCTAGAGATCCATGCTAAGACCCATTCATCCCTCAAGAAAAGAAATCAATCAGTAATTAGTTGTCATTAACCAACTCCTTCCTGATCAGTCTGTTTTCTCCCCTCCGGGCAACCAGGAAGTTCAACTGACTTCCAGCAGTTCTCCACTTTTAGATTCTTGTTTCTTTTGTAAATGAAACATTAAAATTCACTAGTTCTGCATGTGCTTCTGCATGTGGGTAAAAAAAAACTACAAACTACAAGAGGGTTTTATCTGTTCTGCATCCACTCAGAGAGACTCTTCATTGTATGCCTTTTGCTCATGTAAATATTAAATGTCCCAGTTTCTGTTAGAAACAATGCAAGCTACAACAGGTGTACACAAATCTGTTAGAGATTTTTATAAAAGATGTAAAAATGTAATACAGAAATAAGCCAAGAAATATGCCTAAGACATAATGAAGCTTGTATGCACCAACTATGATGAATCATATTTTATATAATGAAACATCATGTCCTGACAGGTCTTTGAAGTCTGTAAGTCACGTTTGATATGGTTGTGTCCTGATGTCTGTATCTGTCGTCAGCTTGTTTTTTTCCTGATGTCACCATGATGCTTTGTTTTTTCAAAATTAATGTTCAACTGACTGCCTTGAAATCAGATTTTGATGCTCTTTGAGTGCCTCTGTGTGGTCGGAAAATTATCAGCTGAATGAATCAGAGTCAATAATCCTGTCAGATTCACTTTCAGTTTCAAACATCTTTCAGGCCAAGACAAGTGAAGTGTCTAATGGCATACAGTGAGGTTAGGTAATCTTATTGTTTGGTAATTACTGTGAATGAATTGGTTCTGAAGCAGTAAGGCAGACAGTTGGATGGTATACATGGTATATATGGCAAGTGAGACACCCCCCCCCCCCCCCCCCCAAGCTTTTTTAAAAATAACACAACATTTCTGCAATACTGCAGAATTTATCTTTTTTTTACAAGAAATGTTCTCACAGCAAAATAGGACCATGATCTATTAGGAACAGATGATGTGAAGTTAGATATGTCATTTATAGCACCATATAAACTGCCTTTAAGACATTCAGCAGGTGAGATTTTATTACCAATTAATTTTTTTCCCTTTTTGATCCATTTTTAACTATTCTTGTATTAGATTTTAGTGATTTAGAGGTCACACCATGGATGATTTGTTTTTATTTCAGAGGTAGGGGGATGCAAGTATTTTTTAATATACCTAACTTCATGGTGTTTGACCATCCAATCACAGAGCCGATTCAGTGGTGCTCAGTTATTTGTAAAGTAAGCTTCTAATGAGCGACAGTGGTGACAGCCAATTACACAAGAAAAAACATTGGGCCAATCAGGAGCAAGTGAGCGGTCTAAAGTCAGGGAAGCGGGCTTCGTCTTGAGCTGCAGTTTTCAGCTTGGTCCTAGTGCTCGATAAATCTCTGTGTGCTGTAGTGTAGCACTGTTTTTAGACAGGGGACCAAAACGTATATTTGAAAAAGTGCAGAGGACATGTCCCAACAAAAATTACATCCATGATTCACATTATAGGTGTGACTTAACCTGCCAGGAAGTGGCAAATTAAATGCCAGCATTAACCTTGTTAGTCAAAGTATCAAAATGTTTTTGATCAAGTAAAAGAAAACAAAAAGTTATATCAACTTCACCACTGCCTTTCTCACAGATATTTTTTCTCAGGCAATTCCAGCGATCAGTGGTAATGCATCTTGGAGCTGGTTAGTAATTTAAACCCAGAATAAAAACAGTTTCATATTAAGCAATGCAAAACAAGGATTCAGTTAAAAGTGTCTAACCTGAATTGGCACTTTCCTCAAACCCACAGCTACATGTGTCAATCTCTGAGGGGGGACACTGAGGTAAGCATACAAGAATTAGAGCAACATTAAACTATGTTAATTTCTTTATTAAAATAAAGCAAGATTTGTTGCAAAAACAAATTGAACAAACTTTAAAATCTTAAGAGTTTGTTAAATCAAAAGTGGGCTGCTCAGTGGATCAGTGGGTAGCACTGCTGCCTTGCAGTGACCCCAGGTGGGATAAAGCGTGATGGAAAAAAAGGACATTTAACAAAACTAAATATCTTTTTAAAGTGTAAGCTTTGCAAACAAACTCAAAGTTATCACTGCTCCAAGAACCAAATAATCCCAGACAAAGTTAAAGCAGCTACTCACTGGGTAAAAGATGAAGCCAGCCTTATCTATTAAGCTTCAAATAAGCATTTTCTTTGTCAAGTTTTTCTATGGAATCTCTCTGGTACAGAGAACCTATAAAGGAAATTAATATTAGCTTTAATCACGTCTAAATGTTTATTTGGTGCTATATGTCATAAAATTGTGTTGCTTTAATTAGTTCTACAATTTTCTAAAGTAATTTAAATGCTAAATACTAAAACTCATATCAACTTATTTTTCTTTTATTATCAGACAATACAAGCTTATAACTACACACTTATTTTACCTGTATCGGAGGAGTTATACTTCCTTTCACTACATTTGGATTCTCACTTTAGTAGGACTGTTGTCTTTATGTGTAGAATACAACAAGGCCGCTATCAGGACTGTGTCCCAGATTCAGCTCCTCATGGGAAACCTGGTCCAGACTATTATGTATGTTAGAATGCTTTGTACATCTTTGTGGTGATAGATGCACTTAAATAGGAGGAATAAGATATATATGTGGCTTTCTCTGGGTCAACCTTCTGAAATCTATAACTGACTCACTTTATACATTTCTTTCTCCCAGATAGTGGGTTAATTCACTGAACATGTAATGAGGAGTTTATTGGTCATGTGCTGTGAGAATATCGCAAACTGCCAAAGGATTTCAGATAGCTGAAATAGGTGGTCGCCAAACCACTTCTCACAAATGTGTTCACAATTCTATTAAGGTCCCATATTATGCAAAATTCACTTTAATTCACTTTTTTCATATGCATCCTTAGTCCTAAATGAAAAAACCCTTTTCCCTCTACCACTGCCTTTCTCTACCTCTTAACTAATGTGTACTCTGTTGGGATTATTTTATTGATTATGTGTGGGTCTGTTATACCCTAATAACAACTGCCTGTTGCGTGTCAAAACTAATGTTTTCCCAAGTAGTTTATCTAATTAGGACAGTTCCTCAGTCAGGATAAAAAGTCTGCTTCATTATGCACATTGCAAAGATTGGAGAATGAGATGAGGGCGGTGTCCTTGATTTTAAAACATAATGTAATATTTTTATAAGGCTGGATCCATGTATGTCTCCTCATTTACAAATGTGTATGATGTAATTATGTGATCATGCAGCATACTGGAGTTGTATAAAAGACTTCTTTAATAACCGTGATTCCGTGCCAGGTTGTGTAAGCAGCTGCCTTCTGAAACCATAATTAACTTCTCTAGTCCGAGTAAGATTACAATTTCCATCAAAATCTGTTGTCATGTCTCATGGTTATTTAATACATATAGTGTTATTTAAAGAGTTTGTCCCAAATGATATGTTCTCAGAAAAAGAAACAGAGAGAGAAAGCTTCAAGGTGTAAACACAGAGATCTCCTTGACAGCTCAAAATACTGTTTAAATATAATTTTCCATTATGTCATAAGGGGTAAAAAGCTGACCAGAGAGGTCTGTAGCAGCCCATTGGTCGAGCTTCTGTAATGACTCAGAAGATGGAACCCAGAATTCAGGCAAGATGGGCAGTGGGTAACTTAGAAAGCGTTTTTTTGTCAAAAAATGAATCAGAATGATTCTGCAGTGACGGCAGCTGCAGAGCTAGGGCATCAGAAGCAGGAACATCAATTGGAGAGAAACACAGGTTAGTGAGTGTGATAATCTGATGGAGGATGACTATGAAGGCACGAGTCACTAACCTGGTTTGACAGTTCAGTCCGTGTCCAGAGAACGAGGATTCCAGCCGGTTGACCTAACAGACGCAGCAGAAGCAGCCATAAAGTTCCCAATGCGAAAGTCTTAAAGGCTGCAGAACTGACCGGAGATCAGAACCAAGCTGATGAAGGATGACAGGATAATCCACAGGGCGAAGTCAAGAGGCAGAGCCAGGCTTAGTCCAAAAAAGTATCTGACAGGAGGCAGGCTCAAAGGCCCAAATACAGAAACCGATCAAGACAATCGGAACACTATGGTAACGCTAGAGAGCTCTTAACCCCAAAGGCTCAAGAATAATCTGGTGCTAATGGCTGAGAAACAGGCAGCTTAAATATGAAACTAGAAAAGGTGGACCTAATGAGTGATGAGGAACAGTGCAGGACTAGACAGGTGAATGAAATGAGCAATCAAGCCAGCCAGTGGCTCCAAAATCATGAGAGCTTAATCCTTCATCTAATGTGTAATCCGTGCTATTACATTAACTTTACAAACTCTTGACTGGTTTTCATGGTTGCAGGGTTGTGGGGGCATTGCCTTTGGGAGGACAGAGACGTGGAAAGCCAAAACAGCTCTACCAGACGAGGGCTGAATATGCAGATTTTTGGTAAAGGCTGCTTTGCCTAATCGTAGAGTGATTTTCCAACACAAACAGCAGAAGCATGCTCTTGGGTCCTCATTCTTAATAATATTTACTTTAAAATTTAGAATATGGGACTGTTGGAAATCCTTATTTACAACTAATTTAGTAGATATCCTTTTACAGAGCACACCATACAAGCCAACAGATGTCCAAGATGATATATTGTAGGAATGCTAAAATTGTCATGATCTCTGCACATATGGCTGGTCTGATCACTTATATTTTACACACCTGCTTAGCTCCGCTCAGTTCTCATTGCCCACTCATCTTATCCACCTGCATTAGTCACCATATAACCAGCCGTCAGACCAATTATTGGTACGAGATTTTTTCGAGCCTTTGGTGAGACTTGTTCTAGTGTTTCTGTCTTCTGACTACCTGATCCGTCACCTAATCGGTTTGCCTGACCTGTCATCTGACTCCTGCCTGATCTCTTCCTGCTTGTGTAGCGATTTAAACCATCGCCCGACCACAGACCCTGCCTGCCCTGGTCCAGCCTGTCAGCCATACTCTGTACTGTACTGTCCCTGGAATTGTGACCCGACTCCTCCCGGGATTCTCCTTTGGCACCTCACTTGATCTCTGACCTCCTGGCTCTGACAACTGACCACACCAACGACATCTGATTCTTCTTCTCCCTCCAGATTATACTGCCTAAATACATCTGATCTGTTCTGATCTCTACTGCCTGTCCTCCAACCATTGATACATCAGCTTCTGAGACTCTCTGTGCAACGAAGGCCAGCCAGCTGTCTGGAATCATCCTCTATCTCTTGGATTTGGACTGAACTACAGAGGTTCCTCCCTTAGACACTGACGCCGCTTTCTCTAATGTACTCAATAAACGTTCTAAGAAATCTAACTGTTTTTCCGTCTTGAACACTGGGTCCTTCTGAGCCTGACAGAAATAATACACCCGACAACTATAACCGTGCACTTTGTTTATGCATACCTGTACAGAGGTTCTAGTGATTGGTAATCGTCAGTTTGTGAGAGGTGATGTGTTACCCTCCACTGCAGTTTGCGTACTGGGTAAATTAGATGAAATCATCAACATTTACACTCTTGTGCATTTCCCTCAGCTTTTTCTAAAGCCCATTTTTAATTATCCCATCAAAAGAGCATGATAGAAATTGTTAAATTTGAAAAATCTTGCAAAGAAGTTTGTTGTGCTCACTTGAGGTGGTTTTTGGCTTCTGTGAAAAAGTGGTCAATGTGCAAAAAAGGAGATGGATAACTTTGTTCAAATCAGCTCTAACATTGTGAACTTTTACCACACATGGCATATCAGATGTTTCTGCTGTCTTCCTATTATGCACGTAAACATGGCTGGAAGCAACATCACCATTACTGGCTTACATGTTAACCGTAAAAACAACTTCTCCACTTGCAACAAATTCATTAAAATTTTCCTACTACTAATCAATAGTGAGTGCTGGATTGCAGCCTCTCTGTCAAGTTTATTACAGCCATGCATGAAGTGTTTTGTTAATTTGGTTCAAGCTAAATGGATGCATCGCAAAATTGCAATTCCTTTTTTAGAAATTATAAAGATTTGCTGAAAATTCAAATTTTTTTTTTTTTCTTTTAAAGTTTTTTTTTTCTCATCCCCACTGTTTTAAGCCCGTGTTTATTATGAGTGACTGGTGTGGAGTCAGCAACACCATGTATGCTCTATGTAAAACTGTAAACAAAACATGTGATTCACAACAGAGACAGGCTGCTGCTCAGAGAGGAGAGATAAATTCACAAGGATTACACAGATGTGCGTGTATGAAGTGAAATGGTTTTGATGGAGAGGAATAGTATCTATTACATAGATAAAACCTAATAAAAGTTACATTTTGCATGAAATGCTGCTAATCTGTACGTGTCAAACACATAGACACATTTAGTACAACATACATAAACCCTTTCTCATGACTTCTAAAATATAGTCGATGTCTTTAATTCTCCCTGCATACCAGGCAAATATTTTATTACCCATTGACCTCGTCATCTGCGATGGACCGGCAACCTGTCCAATATGTATCATTAAAAGCCTCTGCAAATATCTTTCCAAATAGTGGAATTCAACCTTGACTTTATTAGACATCTCCAACACAGGAAGAGAAGACGACTTACTTATTCTTTAAAAAATATTTCATATTTCACACCATTTTAAGACATTTTTTTTATATTTTATCCGAAATTCATCTCAGAGTTGAGTCTTACTACAGCTGCTCTGCAAAGTTATCTGTGTTTTTGATTTGATCAGGTAATCCTGTCAAACCTGATGGTAGCTCTGATCTGTCAGGCAGCTATAATGTAAGTTCTAATATTTTGAAACAAATTTAATATTTCCTCTGTACCAACATTAAACTCCAAGATTAAACTGAGTTTAATTGTTAATTTGTACCACACTCTGAAAAAGAAAACTGTTTCAGTGACTTTGCATTTCCTGTGCAAATATAATTTACTGTCTTTCACGAGCCATTACGATACTGTACGTGCCACATTTAGAGTTGCATAAATGTAAAAAGAGGTTTTGCTAAGTTTAGTCTTTAATTAATGAAAGCTGCCGTAGTTATAAAACATAACAATAATTTGCTAGGCTGAAGTGACAAATTGATTTGTTAATAGGATAAAGCCCCCAAATATGGTTTATTTCTTCCTGCCTGGGAGTCCATTTCTGTAACGTTCAGGCCGTTGTAATCTTGTAATCATCTTTCTCTGCTGCAGGCTCTTTGCCTCCTCTGAGGCATGCACAAATTCAGGGTTGACTTTAATTGAATATTGATTTGTTTGTCTCACTTTCCCTCTCTTTTCTCCATCTTACTGCCTCCTTTCAAAGTGTGATAATCTACATTAAACATACATATCTCCACCAACCTATGACATAGAATAAATCATGTTTAAGGATAATGGAAAAAATGCTAAGGGTTTGATGAGGCAGCTGACATACAGTTGTGTTTAAAAGTATATACATATACGCTCCCATTCAAGAAAAATGAAAAATTTGCACTAGTAAAGGTGAACAAATCTGAAAAAAGTTATAATAAATAAAAATGTACTAAACATATAAAATAAAATATAGATTTTTTTTATTTTTTATGTAAAAAAAAAAAAATCTAAAAAACAAACTTAACCAAAAAAAAAAAAAAAATAGTAACTTGAACAGTGAACCTATATACTGACAATAATGACAAAAATCACATCATTGCCTAAAAGTCTTGTTTCTACTAAATGTTAGTTCAGAAGCCTCATCAGGCTCTTTTCCTTGTTTAGGAAGCTATAGGTATAGGGGAACCAGGTTTAAAGACCAGAAGATCAGAGAGTTGAGGAGGTGCTAAAGGAGAATCCAAGCCAAGGTCCAAGCTCGGTAAACCGGTAGAATCCAGGAATCAGTTCAAAACCGATCAGACTAACTGAGCAGAAGAGGGGCGAAACGGGTTACAATCAGAAAATCAGAACATTGATCAGAAAACTAGAGTTACTCCCACTGAGCAGCTTGAATAATCTGGCACCAAAAGCTGGGAACTGGTGGCTTAAGAAGTGGCAGCTTATGGTACCAAGATCATGACACTTTAATCCTTTTTCTAGGTTACTCATCCAAGTAAATGTTGATTCAAATCATCAAGTCAAGGCGATACAGGTTTATTTGTATTGCACGATTCAGCACACAGATCAGACACCGGCAGTTCAAAAATGCTGTACATTATAATATAAAATAAAATAAATACAGAATCAAAGCGAATAAAGGCAAAAACATGATGAAAGCAGGTCGTGAAATACATAAAAAAGTTGGACCACAACCTTAAACAAATAATAAATCAATTCATATTTTAACTAAACAGTCAAATGCAGCTCTCAACAAATGGGTCTTTAGCTTTGACTTAAAAGAACTCAGGCTTTCAGCCTTCCCTTCTTATGTCTTATGGCAGTTTATTCCAGATAAGTATATATATATATATATATATATATATATATATTAGTGGTTATAGATTAACTTTTATAATCTAGATTAATCTTACTGTGATCTTGGACTTAATCTGTCAAATGTTCGTCCACTCGGTTCCCTCTTCACTGATCTACCTCTGCATATAAATACTCCAGGGCTGTGTTCAGGCACCTCAAGATTTCAGGAGGCACACTCTCCCAAGATTCACTCTACTCCCCTAAGGACCCAGTGATCATTAAGGACTGCTTAATTCAAAGACTAACCTCCAGGATGCCAGCACTTCCCTTAATTCTCTCCGGCTGGCTCAAATCTGTAATCATTAGCCTTCTCTTCTTCCTGCAAAATTAATCAAAATTCCCTTTGGCTCCTCCTAATGATAGTTTCCTCCTTCTCAAACTATTGAAGTCGTCAACTGAATCCATCATTTGTTATTATTATTGTCTTTAAAAAAGACTTTACATTTTCTGGTCCTGTTTTTTTTCGGCATGTGGATCACCACACCAAAAGTTTCTTAAATAATTCTGCTTAAGTTTTTTTTTATATATGGCGAATTTTATCATTAGGAAAAGCACATGGTAGACTAACATCTCTCTCTCTCTCTCTCTCTCTCTATATATATATATATATATATATATATATATAATATAAAATGTTCAGTGTAACTACAATATATATTTAGGTGTGATAAAGTATTATAGGTTAAAAGCTTTACCTGAAAAGGATAAAATTAAACTTGTATATTCACCAATACCAAGCTGGCAGACAAATAAAGTTCTTGACATCCTTTAATGGATTCATAAAAAATACTCATCTTGCCAGTCAATCATTTGTGCTGTATTCATCTGAACTCTGAACTGAGTATGCTGAAATGTGTGAAAGAAATCTAGCACATCCCATAATATACTTTTCCCTGGGGGAAACAGTAGAGCAGTTTCCAATTTCAGCCAATAACACCAACAAACAAAGTCAACGGCGCTGATGAGTTACAATTTGCCATCAAAGTCCATGAATTGTTAATCATTCCTAGCACTTTGTGTCTGAGAGAGCTGACAAATGCAACCTCTGGATCTGCCACAGATACACTAATTTGAGCCGCTACAATCAAGGGATTCGTATTATTGACCTATCGATCTGAGTGGGGAGAGACATGGGCATCATGCTAAACTCTTGGCAGGATAGGTACGAAGAGTGGCAGCAGGGAATATAAACTTTCTTTGGATAAGACTCCAAGTGGCTGTCTTTGGGTTTTAGAGGTTTGCATGACTTTCCACATATATAAGAAACTCAGGGATATTATTAGAAGTTTAAAAATGTAATTAAGGTGTTAGCTGTTGCCATGTGGCCAAGTTGTTAAGTAGGATGGGTTGCTTTTATACTCATAGGTCTGGGTGCAGGTCTGGTTTTGCTTTTCTCCTCAGTAAGGCTGGATGGGCAGATGCTTTACATCTAAGTTGATTACCGCTCTTCATAAGCACCTTCCAGTTCCAGCACCTTCCAGTTGCTCACCTCACCTTTTCCAACAGAGCCCAAATTACCCAGCCAGCCGGTATAACCTCAGTCCAGACCACAAGCTTCAATAAAACTCGTTAACTGATAATTTCCCTCGATGTTTGCACTCATTCAGAGTCTTTCTTTTTAAAACATGACAGTTCTAAAATGAAAGTTTTTAGTTTGGAATAGATTTTTCTTTAAACCTTCATTCAATTGTGAAAGTGTGAGGAGAATCAAGACACTCCTGTTTTCTTTTTGGTTTGAATAAGACAAAAAAATCATCAAAATTAACTTGGTCCTTGAGACTCACTGTCTCATATGTTTTGGTATTTCTTTGCCTCTACATATCAGACAAAAAAAAAGAGTGATTAATAGGCCTCTGCAGCATTTTGTGGCTGATGGATGTGAAATGCCATCGTTTGATGTAGGTGTCCTGGAGTCATATTTAAAACGTCTCTTCTCTGACAGTCCTGATTATTAATCTTGTAATACATTGCTGACTACAGTTTTTTTATTGCAATGGGGATTAAAGGTATCTACTACATTTAAAGTATTATTGCTAAAATATTTTTTGTTTTATACATTCATTGTCTGTATATTCTTCAAGGCTGTATCTTTGATCAACAGTCAGGTGCTTGTTAGAAGACACTTTTTCCTTAGTTGGAAAAGTGCAGCCAATACATATGGAGGAGGAAGCATATCCTTTATTGCTTTGGTACCAGTTGAGCTACTTCTTTACACAGAGTTGGACAAACTTTAATCAGCTTATCTCATAGGGACTATGTGACACTATCAATTACATATGAAAATGGTGACATCATAATTGGGAGAGCAGATGTATAGGTGGACCTGTTAAACCAGTTTTTTCTGAAACAAAATGTTTTAATATATTATAGTGAAAATGTATTATTATGTTGCCATCCAATTTAGCAAATGACTCTAAAATTTATAAGGTTTTGCAAGGTGCCTGCTTTTAAAAATTATACAAGCTCAATTTTGTTGTCCAGGTGAACAACAAGGTATTTATACTCCTCCATCACCTCCACTTCTGAAATAGAATTTTGACACCTGTATGTTTGATGTGCGCTAGAAGGAATAAATATATATATATATATATATATATATATATATATATATATATATATATATATATATATATATATACCTTCTAGTGCACATCATATCATACATCATCATACATATATATATATTCCTTCTAGTGCCCTCTTTGCAGTTGCCACTCTAGGCAGGGCCTGTGACGGTATATAGGATCATCAAAAGTTTTGCAGTAATCTATCGTGATTGGCAGTTCCTATCTTCTCCAGGACTATATTCCAGTGAATATAGTGTCATTGAAAAATTAAGGCTTTTCAAGTTGTTACTACTTCTGAAAATAACAATGCTTTTTCAGCTCAGTGGTTATCTTGTAGACAATAGTTTGTGATGTTATTTTGTACTCTTCTGACATCTTTTAAGATTATTTTCAACATAAATATATTTATAATATTGTGCAACAAAATGTGATCCTGTGCCTATCCTCTGTATTATCCATCTCCTGACTTGTGTGCACTGAATCAGAATATGCCAGCCCTTCACAGGTTTGTACTTTGAGCACTGTGGGAAGGCAACTACATCATGTAACTCATTTGTATTTCCTCCTGTAGTTTAAAATCCTTCATAAAAATTTGAGCATTTCTACTGAGGAAACACAGTGTTAGCCACTTGCCTCTTATAATCTTGTGTATTTATAATACACAATTTATAACAGTGGCGGCTGGTCAATAGAGGGAGCTAGGGCACCACCCCACCCACCCAATGACCCTGATTATGAAATAAAAAAAAGAAAGACATTATATATTTTTTTATAATTAAATTTTAAATAAAAATGTAAAATATTTCTAAATATATTGATATTTATGTTTTTCATTTGCAAGATAGATTTTTTTTTTTGTCGGATCGGTGACATATTTCCACCCTAGGGTCAGTGGCGGCTGGTGCTAAAAAAACTGAGGGGGGCGCACACAAAACAAACAACTGAAAAACAAACAAAACAAATCTTAAAAAATAGCACTATTTGAACATGAATTTTGCCCTCCTTTCCTTCTGCCCTGCAAATTTCTCAATTACATTCTTGTTAAAGTCAGTCATCTCTGTGACTAGTCTTTTCTCCATGGACAACATGGCCAATGCATTCAGCCTGTCCTGAGTCATTGAGTTTCTCAGAAAAGTCTTGATTCTTTTCAGAGTTGAAAAGCACCTTTCAGCTTCTGCTGTGGTCATGGGTGCGGTGATGAGGATCTTCAAGAGCGTGACAGTTTCTGAAAAGACTTCTTCTAGATTGTTTTCCATAAACAGATGGAATAGGCCCACAGCACCACAACAGGCTTTGAACTCTTCCTTGCTGTAGATGAGAGTAAGCTCTGTCTTCAGCTTACCTCGATTGAGCACTGGATAAGCTTTTAAGGTGTTGCTCAGTGCATCTTCAGGAAATGCTGTGTTGTATTGTTCAAATCTGTCCCCCTGCAGGAGTGTGGCACTAACAAGGTGGTTTGTGAAAGAAAAGCGCTCCCTGGTGTGTCCCAGTATGATATCACAGACCTTAAGAGAGAAGGACAAACATGAAGATTATGATTTTATAATCACATTTTTCATTCTAAATATGAAATGTTATTTTGTCCTTTCTATTAAGTCATAGAAAGAAGGAACACATTTTATTTATAAACTTACTGATTTTAATAATGTTTGCTGCCATTTTTTAAGGCTGTGTTATGAAATGTGTTACAGCATTTTTGTGGGACAAGATTATACAAAATTCAGTAACCAAATGTTTTATTCTCCATTACCCATAAACTTCAGTACAACTTAAATAATAAAATATCTTGCTGACAAACATTACATCAACATACCTACACAGCATAGACACAACTAAAGGTATTTCTAACTACAACGCACATCTTCCTAATATATTAAATAACCAGGGGCGTGCATACATAGACACTAGGTGGTGCTAAAGCACTAAGAAGTTTGCCCTTTATCAAAGAAAATGCCCTTTTGAAACTCGTTTTTTTTTTTTTTTTTTGACTGAATTCTGACAATAAAAAAGTCAGAATTCTGTCAGAATTCTGAGATTAAAGTCAGAAACGTTTTCTGTTGTATAGGTTTTGTTAGGCAACATAAATTAACACATTTTGGTCTCTTTATTGTCTTAATTGTATATTGATTTAATAATTGCAGCACAATGCCAAGAAAGGAGGGTTAATCGTATTGAAAAATCTTAAAAGCTGTTCACATTTTATTTTTAAGTGGTTTGTGCAGCAGGTATTAAAATAGCTATTATTTTGTAGGCTACCATAAGTCATATCCACGTGACAAGACTTCCAGTCATGTTGCCCTAATAGCCCATTATTTAAACTAATGTGGCATATTTGTTAAAGCTATTATTATTATTATTATTATTATTATTATTATTATTATTATTATTATTATTATTATTATTATCATTGTTATTATTATTATTATTATTATTATTATTATTATTATTATTATTATTATTATCATTATTATAATAATTATTATTATTATCATTATTATTGTCATGATGGTTATTATTATTATATTGTAGCCAGTCACAGCAGGGAAGCTCTATACCATCAACATCTACCAGGACAGGAGATGAGGAACAGTTCAGGGAAGACACAGAGACAGAAAAAGACCAGGATGAGGGAGAACAGGGAGATGAGCCAGATGAAAGAAGTACGCTTTAGTCTGTTCTGTTGGTGATGTGACTTTTTTCCATAGAAAACTCATGTTTAGAGAATGTTACAAATAAAAGTCAAATTTCATTCAACATGCATGTATTTTTTTTTTATAATTAAGTGTTCCACGTGCGCCAAAAAGTGCCCCGCCCCCCCTCCTGAGCACCTGCCCCCCAAAATGTCTGTGCACGCCTCTGTAAATAACAGTACTATAAACCAGTGTAACAGTGATTTTCCACAACAACTCACCTCTGCAGCAATCCTTTCATGGTCTTCTACACTGAGTGTCCGACGCTTCTTCACTGGCTGACTACTACCAACACTGCTTTGTCCAACCATGGAGTGGAGAGAATTTCTGCCAAAGAGAAATACTTACAATATTATAATAACGAAGAAGAAGAAAAAAAATCAGCTATTTAAACAATTACCTGATCTTTTGAATGTCCTGCTGGAACTGTTGGATGCTTTCCTGGATACAGACTGAATCTATGACCTTCTTCTGGAGTTTGGCATAGAGAAGGTCCACATGAGGCATGATATGGTGGAAAAGTTGCAGAAAGAACTTAAAATCCTGATCCTCCAGTAGCATGGCAAATGCTCCAGCCTCTCTGACGGTAATGGGGTCAAAGTCACCAGAGTCTTGTATGCTTTCAAAACAGCGGATGAGGTCCTCTCTGTGCTCAAACACAGTATTGATGGCACGGCTGTGAAAGTTCCATCTGACATTGCTGGATGCTGGTAGTCTGTGGGCCACAACTTTATCAAGAACACTTGTGCGCTTGGATGATCTTGAAAAAAAGCTGGAAAATCCACTAAGGTTAGAAAAAAAAATTCTAACTTTGGTTATGTGAGAAGTAGCCTGCTGCATTATTAGATTGAGCTGATGAGCATAGCAATGGATGTAGTGGGCATTTGGGTACATATCTTGTATCTTCTTCTGAACACCTGCAGTGGCACCTCGCATCACGCTGGCTCCATCATATGCCTGACAGATTAGCTTAGCCTTTTGAGCCTCAGGAAGAATAGTTGCAAGACGTTCTTTTAGGGCTGTAGCAATGGAATCAGCTGTAGCTGACCGCAGAGGGATAAACTCAAAAAACCTTTCCTGCACAGTGTTTTTGGCATCGATATAGCATAGTACAAGCACAAGCTGGCACTGCGTAGCAACATCCACAGTCTCATCTGCCTGGATTGAAAGAAAATCACTGCTCTGTGCTTCTTTGATTATATGCTCCTTCAGAACAGAGAACATACAGTCCAGTAGCTCATTCTGCACAGTTTTCGAAGTTCCCTTAAACACAGTAGCATTCTCAAGGTGCTCTTTTAGTACTCCATCAAGAGAAGCAACAAAATCAACCAACCCACGAAGGATCCCGGGATTTTCAGAGCTCTTACTTTCGTCATGACCACGCAAGGCCAGCTCAAAGGCTCCACAAAACTTAACACAGTCTATTATTCTAGAAAGGATGCGCCGATTTTTTGTCACCTCTTCATTGTGCCTTCTAACAGCAATCCTGTAGCCTTCATCTAGCTGTTGAGCAATGCTAAGTTTCCCCCAAAAACTTAGCTTCATTGCATTGTCTAGGTGGCTGCGGCTGTTTTCGTGCCGTTTGCATTTTTCTGAAAGATGTTTTAAGTCTCTTACCCCAGTTGTTGTCCACATTGCCTCCGTGCCAGAACTTTGAAATAGCAAACACGGAAAGCAGTAAAAGGCATTGCTTACATCACATCCAGCTAACCAACTCCGCTTGTCGTAAGAAGAGCTGGAAAAAGCCCGCATGTAGGATCGTCCACGATCACTTGCCTGCTGCTGAATTTGTAAATTGGGACGATCCGGTCCAAGCTCCTTTATCCTGTTTTTTTCTTCAAGTGAACGCTTTGTAAAAGCATTTTTTTGTAAAGACAAAACAGAATTTTCTCTCATTTTGAAACTACTCCACTTTGCAAACGTAAACGTGAATCGACCTAACGAACTGCAGCTGCTGCTGCGCTAATGAGTCAAATCGGGGATTGTCCAATCCCACAATGTTTTTAAAAAAAATTAGCCAGTACTGACACTCTACCAGTAATGACACAACAGAATGGGTGTGTCCGGGACGCAGAGCGCTGCGCCCTGCGGAAAACCTTAAATAACCAATTAAAAGTCAGCCTCAGATCACCTGCTTGCCACAAGTTGATGCGCCTACATACACTCTCATTAGAACGGCGCCCTGCAGGATAGGAAGTGTGTACAATGTGAGCAATTACATAGAATTATGTATTTACTATTTTAATAAATTTAACATTTCTATTCGACACACAGTAGGAATAAATATATTTCTAAGTATTTTGCAGTTCAGAAATCATTTATTATCTAAACAATTTAAAGGGGGCAGCGCCCAAGCGCCCCCTACTGGCCAGCCGCCACTGCCTAGGGGGCAAAAATCCTTGCCCATTGACTCTTGTTAAAAGTTGTACATGCACAGTAGCTCCTCTGCAATAAAAAGGTCTAGGAGAGCTTGGGGCACTGCTCTGGTACGCCCTAAGCTGACAGGAAGTGTATTTGATCACCACTTTCCGCTACAGCACAGACGTTTTGAGGGTGAATGACAGGTCGAGTCGCGGGATTTGGAAACGCATTGGAGAAAGAGAGAGAGAAATGGCACAAGAAATGTCCTTTTCCAGGAACTGGTTTAGTTTCAAAGCTTGGCTAACTGCATGGAGCAAGTTTAAGGCTTTATTCTGCTTTACCTGCCTCCTTTTTCAAATGTCAAGATCTGACCCAGCATGGATAAAGACAGGTAGGACTGATTTAAAGCTCTTTTTAGAAAAGGAACAATATAATAGTGTGTATTTTTTCTAGATGCTTGTTAATTTGCATAGTTGCTCTTAAATAAACTCATTCTAAGAAAATAAACAGTTTTCATATATTGAAAAATATAAAGCTGACTAATAGCTTTACAATTATTAAACTGGTACATTATCTTTTAGGTTTGTGACACAATATTCGACCATTCAAAGCATAGATTTGCCTGCACAAAGCCTAAGAAGGGCAAAATTCATGTACAAAAAGTAAAACTGTATGTAAAATTATGTTTTGTTTCTATGTTTTTTGTTGTTGCCATTCATATGAATATACTGGTGTTAGTATACGTTTGTTGGGTTTTTGGTATATTTATATTCTCTTTTCATTCACCTGTCTCTGCCCTGTTTCTCATTACTGCACATCGGATCCACATATTCTTTCTCCTATTTAAAATCCTAGGTCCTAGCCATCAGTTCCAGATTTATCTTGAGCCTTTGGTGTAGAGAGTTTTCTAGCATTACCTACTGTATAGTGGGCTGTTTGCCTGATCCTGATCTGTTTCTGTATTTGGATTTTGAGCCTGCCTGACCGTGTCTGATCTGTTTGCCTGGCCTGTCTTCAGACTCCTGAGGATTTTTGGCGAAGTTAAGATCTGCCTCTTAACTTCGCCATGTGGGTTATCTTGCCTTCCTTCGTCTGCTCGGATCTGATCTCTAGTCAGCTCTGCAGCCTTCTAGGTTTCCACATCTGGAACTCTCTGGAAGTGTCCGCTGCGTCTTGTCAGCCGACTGGCTGGAATCATCCTCATTCTCTCAGGATGGACTGAACTGTCATACGTTCATTATCATCCTCTGACTAACCTCCGATATTTTGGTCACTAACCTGTGTTTCTATCCTATAGATGTTCCTGTGATGGATGCCCTGCTGCTGCTACTTAGATGTCTGTCTGTATTACCTGAATTCTGGGTCCTCCGTTATAAGTCTTGACAGTTATGGAGCTAAAGCTTCTGCTCTACTATTTTTCTGCCTGAAGACTACTGATCATGGCTGAGACAAGGAAAAGGTTTAGACCTTCTGAGGAGGCTTAAAAGAGAAAAACTGAAAGGGACTGTGCCTGAGGAAAAACAAGAGTCGATCATGGAAAGGAGTTTATTCATTGGCGCAGGCTGAAAGAAGATGCTGAATGTAAAACCGATTGTCTTTTTTTTTATTTAATTTTAGACTGGTAAGTTAACATTTTGCTCCTAGTATAAAGCCATGTATTTTTTTTTTTTTTTCGATATTGTCAGGATGCTGCTGTGTTTTCTGTGGTGGCACAGTCTATTTTTTTCTCCTGCTAGCCATCTGTGGTTGTTCGGCTCCGATCCCACTTCAGAGCACCTTCCGTGAGTTCTGGCTTGAATCTCTGAGATTCAAACCGTCATGCCAGCACTAAATCAGTGCGACACCCTGAATGTCAATTGCTGCCATCCTGCAGACTAATTGGCCAAACCCTGTCTAACCTTCCACCGCCCCACTTGGGAGCCACCTTCCCTGCTGCAAGCTCCTGCATTTCCTGCCCACAGACCTTTGCAGCCCTGCTCGCTCCCCCTGGTGGATTGTTCACATCTCAAATAGTAAGCCTTTTAGTGCCTCTGTTCTCATCGTACAAGTACTCCCATTAACTCTCACTCTCTGTTGCAATGTGCCTCATGCTCCCTTCATTTTCAGTCGCCCTGAAGAAATTCTTGATGTCGTCCTTGTTTTCTTCTAAATAAACAATCTTAAATCTGCCCTACTGTACCTGTCTCCTCGGTGTGTTCTGAATGTGGGTCAGAAAACAAGGGATCATGGCAGATGTTTAGTAAAAGCAAATTATGGGCAGTTACAGATCTAGGACCCCTAGTGGCCAAAGGTTATAGTGTGCCTTTAAAAGTATTACTATTACACTTAAAAACAGGTTTCACCCCATTTTGCACTTGACACTGAATACTCAAAAATAATACAATGCAGTAACTTATAAAGGACACTTCAAGTACAAAACCCAAATGTAACTTCTTTTCCCATAAAATCAAAAGTTTCCAACAGTGTAAGCAAAAATTTACCCTCTAAACAATTTATTGTTTATTTCTTTCAAGCCTCCAAATTCTTTTTACCACCCCCCTATGCCAAGTTGCAGTGAGCCATTTCACAATATCAAATTGGTCTAAGGTACTTGCTAATTTAAGATATTTACCCACCAACTTACTACCACTTTCCAAATACAGCCACCCTGAAACCTATCTCATCTCAGAGTGTACTTAGTTTAGATTTAGATCTGCATCAGCTGAAAATAAATATATCAGTAATGAAATAATTGCAGTTTCCATCTTAAAAGAGAAAAATTCACTCTCCAAATTGCAATACATTAATTTAAAAAAAATCAAATATTGGTTCAGTACTGTGCTAAAAAAGGGTACTGTCAATATAAAGGTAGACTTTCTTTCATAGCCTCAATAACAAACATTGACAAATGGAATTATGCAAATTATCTATACATTTAATATTTGTACATGTAAAGTTTTAACTCTACTTGGTAATAGCATGTCTTTACTGTTTAAAATAAATAAACAACACTTTCTATTAGCAATCGCACTTTTGAATGGGATAGGAAAAATTTAACTGATCTAAAACACAATAATGGAAAAATAATTTTACCTGCCTTGTTTTCTTTTGTCAGGATCCTTATATTTTTTTAGATAATACATCAAGAAATTAAAGAAACAAAGGTGGTCTAATAGTTTTGTTTCATTGACTGTAGGTTAGTGCAATGAAAGATTTCTCACCTTTAAAGCAGTTACATTATTCACTAGTTACCACAAACTGCACAGATTCATGTTACGCTGTCTGAATATGATTCCTTGTGCATGAGTCACACAGCAAATGAGAACAGGAGGGGGAGGTGATTGCTTTTGTTAATGGGTGGCCATTAAGCTAAATAAAAGTTGATGCAAAATTGATGAGTTTGTCTTGAGGCTGGTTTGCATATGGAAAAGTCCTGGAATCAAAATTCTCCCTGCATCCCTTTAGAATATAACAGGAAAGAAGACCTTTCAGACTAAATTATTTCGTGTCCCTTTTTATAAGAGCCAATAAGAGCTGATTTGGATTACACTTGGGAACTATTCATCTTCACTGTGTACAAATTTAAAGAAAGTATGAGGAAATATTTCAGACTGTGTTATCAATTGCATAAAGCCTTTTCCGATTTACGTTAGTTACACATGAAAGTGGTTCTGAAATACCCTAAGCATTATAATAGTGTGGTTAATGCATGCTCCTTTTTTCATAGCAAATTAGGATAGTTACAATGTCAAAATATGCTAAATCAGAACTAATCTTTTATAGTGTCGATATAGCACCTTAGAGCTATCCTAAACTGTAGGCATGCCAAAACGTTCCACACCACTGTGGTCAGTGTTATGCATAAACGCGTTATGCATAGACGCATTAAATTAATGGCATTCACTGTATACGTCCATATTTTTAGTGAACAGGGAGTTGAAGGGATCAGTTTTGAAGTAATGAACATGAATGAGAGCGAAGTTCACTCTGAGAATAATACGAGACACATAAAGCTCACAATTGATAACACTTTTTATTGGATAATGTGAGGATTTATGGCACTTATTACGGCAAACAGCATGACAGATCAGTATGTTCACTGCTAGTGCTAATCTGTGTGATTCATACTCATTTACTGGTATTTCTGATGCCAGTTTAGCAGAGCATTTGGCAGAATTTTATGAACTAACAAAGGAACGCTGGGACAGAAAACACCCTCATGTTTTAGTGCAAACTGTGCCCACCAGGACTTAATTAAAGAACAGGTCTCTACGTCAGCCACGTCCACTTCAAATTTCAAGCTACAAATCGACCTACAGCATCCAAGCTATCTGGGAAATATCTGCTACTGAATGAGGACAACAGAAATAATTTTTGATTCAGATTTTTCAGCAGAACTTGAATGTGCCTGTAGGTTTCTGAAGTTCTGTGTATTTTGGCTAAATAAAGGCTTGTGTGCACATGTATTAAACCTTGACTGCATTGAGTATGTTCCATTTCTTTCTATATATTACACTCAAAAATGTGATTAAAGCCCCTGTTTGATGTGACACAATTTCTAACCATTCAGCATACCAAAAGACTGATTGGTTCAAAAATTTAAAAAATCGTCTGACCACTTTTGCCAGAGAATGAGCCAGCATGCCAGGTAATTTTAAGTCAAAAAGAGATTGTGGAGTAAGATGTTGCTCAAGTCCACACAGATTAAACCATAAGTTATCCTGAGGCCAAGATCCATGATCACAGGCTGCTCTATCTTTGTCAAGGTTGTTTTGACCATGTGGCATGCATGCATTTTTTCAATTCAGGGACAAATATAGGGAAACAAATTTATTTTTCAATAAGTTAAACAACCAAACATAATAAATGTGGTGTATGTTTTTATTTCCTTTTGAAGTAAATGTGTTGAACAGACTCAATTAATTTACACTGTACAGATAAATTTAGATTTGGTTCATAGCAAAATTGTTTTTGATGCATAACCTGCTAAAGATTAAATTTAGTTAATCTAATGAGTCATTTTTAGGTTCTATTGGGTAGGATTGTGGCTTAATTTACTTTTGAAAAAGCGAAGTATAAATGTAAACTAGTTCATTTTTATTTGTGTGGACTGAACTTTAAAGCTTGTTCTTTTAAACTATGAACTGGCACAAAATTGATTATTGTGTTGGTTTATTAATGTGATGGTAGTATATTGGTGTCCTGTGTTGGTAGTGAACACAAAATATTAAACCTGAAAATATCCGGTTTGTAAGTTCAAGGAAAAAAACACTCTGAACCTCATGTCTTGTCCTCAACCTAACACTTCAAGTTGAAGTAAAGACTTTTCTACGTACATCCCTCTATTGAGTTTTTTTCTTCACCATGGTTGCAACAAAACAATCCACTCTCCACAGACACAAAACTTAAAATTTTTATGTACAATGCACACAAAAATCAATATGCACTTTGTGGATTTTTTCTAATACCTCTGCCAAGGAGATTTTGTTTTTAGGAGAGTTTGTGTGCTTGTCTGTCTTTCTGTCTGTTTAAAGCATAACTTGAAAAGTTACGGATAGATTTTTATGAAATTTTTATCAGCGGTGTCCCTGGTGCCAAGGAACAATCTATTAGATTTTGGTGATAAAAATCTGAATCTGAATACAGGAATTTTTGAATGATTCTCTGACATTGTGAGATAGGAAAACTATGGAACAAGCAGTTCCCCACATCCCGTGCAAATTTTATCTATAGGTGTAAGTCACAATTTGGGTCAAAAGGTGCTGCTTAGCGCAGGTCTACACTCTCCAAATGCCTTTCTTGTTTTTAGTTGTATTAACACAACTTGTGTGAATCTGAAAATTAAAGGCATATTATCATGATCAGGGGGTGATTGTAGAATTTCATTTTCTACCTCTGTTCCCCTAGTTTCTTATTAATTTCTTAGTGGTTTCATTTTGTTCATTCAATTTAAATGTTATGTCAGTTCCCTGTTTACCCTGATAATTTTCACAAATGATAAGGGTGTCTTGGTTTACAGCGGCAACCAAGTAATGAGAGGTAAACAGAAATCTTGAATGATGGTACTGATTTAATAAACCCAAAACTTGCAAATTATGAGGAACAGTGGACTCCAGGAGATCACCTAAATAAATTGGGGGAAAAAATCATACTGCCATAGAAACACAGAAAACCCAAAGAGAGCAATGGACAAAAGCAAGATCTGCCAAAAGCTAAAGAACTGACTGCTCTTTTAATGATGGGGATGTGGATGTATGGCGTGAGTCTCATTCTGACTGAAAATCCGCACAAAATATCCCATGTGTCTCACCTGCTGACCTCTATTCCTCAAACTCCGAGGCATTTACATTTGAAATTGTATTTTAAAATATGGTCATAAAAGTTGTTAAATTATGTTATTTGATGCATTCGTTTTGTTCATGGAGAACAAACTCAAGGGTGAAATGGAAAAACATTTTTACAGCTAATTATATTATTTGCAATTGTGAATTGGCTACGTCCCAAGGAAAAGGAGAGTCAGATGAA
Source organism: Cyprinodon tularosa (assembly GCF_016077235.1). Classification (NCBI taxonomy): domain Eukaryota; kingdom Metazoa; phylum Chordata; class Actinopteri; order Cyprinodontiformes; family Cyprinodontidae; genus Cyprinodon; species Cyprinodon tularosa. Next base: position 1,132,848 of record NW_024038178.1, read on the forward strand.
GCAAAGAACATTGTGGAGATTATTTCTCCCAAATCCTTCTTTCAACTGTTGACATCAAACAATCTAAATTCTGGTCACTTGAAAGAAAAGGCATCCTGGCTGTGGGTTATGGATCAAGTTGCCATGGTGAGGTTTTGTGTTGTAGCTCAATGGCACCAAAAAAGGGAAAAAAGGAAACTCAGTTAGTTTTAGGACATCTGAAGTCTGACGTTGAGAGTTGTTCTGAGTAGAAAGGGACTTGTCAGATGAAGCTCAACTTGGATTCTTGTCTTGTGGAATACGTTACATTTCATGTAACTGCTTCATTTCGCTTATCAAAAAAATGAAAGAACAAAATCTGTTGCTGTGCTGGTTCTTTCAGATCGTTTTGTTTTGCATCAGCCAAGATAGAAGCATATAAGAAGAGTGTCATCAAGTTCATCATTAGTGGAGAATTTTAGAAGAATGGAGGCCACAAAAAAAGAAAAAAAAAACTCTATGTGGGACTACTTTGACAACCTACTTGGAAAAAAAAAATTAGAAAAAGAGAGATATATATAAATTGTGTTTGCACATTACCTAATTGCATTTGCATCAGCGATTACTTTTACACTGAACGTTCATCTTTGTATTTCAGGTGAAGTGTTTAGAGTATACTAGGAATCAGGTGTACATTGGTAACATCTAAGTGATATGCTTTAGAGAAAAAAACACACACTTCAAACACAGAAAACAGTCTGAGCTGGACATTTTTATTGTTTTCTTTTTTTTATCACATGAAATTGCAGGATGTCCTAATGTATTATTTTTTTGTGTTTGTTTCATATTAATGCATCATACATATCCCAGGAAGCAGGTGTTTGCTGTAAACATTGTTGTTGTAAAGGACTCACAGCACATTACTGTAGTAAAGGATGACAGGTTCAGGAAACTCATTCATTTGCAGATTCACACCCGTGTTCTTCCTTCTGTGACACAACACAGAGGTTTACATATTTGCAAGACAAGTATTAATAATAGTATTATAGTACTATTATTACTATTAGTATAGTATTATAAAAGTATTTGTAGAACATAATTCCAGTAATTTGAATGAATTTGAAATAGATAGCAGCAGAAAAACATAGATATAAAAAAAAGATCAGGCCAGAGAGGACATGCAGAAGCTATTTCACAGTGGATACTGTATATGGATAATTTAATATGAAAGTTTACCAGGCAATAAGATGCAATTCTTTTTATACAAACAGCAAACTGGACATTATGCAGTTTGGAATTCAGCATTTCCCTCAGAGTGAAGCATTGCAAAATCTGGCAAGGGAAGTGCATAAACATATTGAGGAGTGGGGAATTACTTGTAAGGAAAAATGCCTACTGACAGATGCTGCATCAAATATGATTGAATGTACTCTGGCCTTAAAGATCAGGCACCCTGTTTGCTTTCTTAAGAAAACAATTGACCAGATACCTTCCTTCCCTTCCTTCGGTGACATCAGTACAAATGGAAAAATAAAATTGTAACACATTTTTTTTCAAGCCAAACAGGTGGGGGTAAAAGGGATCTATATGAAGACACTGATGTGATGAGATAGCACTTTTAATGACGGCACATCTGTTTCAACCTAAAGAACCCATGGCAACAGCCCTCTCTCTCTTTTAAAACTGATTTAACCTTACAGTTTTGTCATCAGTATCAGAGCATTCAGTACTGAATGCTCATTCTAATCCCTTTTACCAGGAAACAATAGAGCTCTTAGGAGAACGAAGGGTCTCCAATTCAAAAGTGATTGCCTGTAAGGAGATGCTGCTATGCAGTAAAATAAATTAAACAGTGAACATTATAATTTGTGTGAAAGTCTGATACCTTGTTAGATTTATCTATTGATCTATGGTACTTTATGACTTGCACTGTTGATTATAAAGGAGTGGAATCATTGATGGAAAAATGAAAAAGTATTGAGCGCATTTTGATTAAGGATGAGCCGCTCATGGGTCATTTGAATTTTTCTGAAAGCTGTTTATATTTACTCATGGATTACACATCTGAGCACAAGTTATAGAGCGAGGCTGGAAGCTGACGTTGTTTTATTATGTTTTATGTAATGTGAAATTAAACATCAAATCTGTCTTCTATTCACCATAAAACCCTATGTGTTGGCAAATCAAGTGCTACAGTATGTGTTTAAATTAGGAATAGCAGCATTTAAATCCAAAGATCTATATGTGCCCTCAGTCAAGAGGAAAAAAAGGCATTTAGGGCTGCAGACCTTTGGGAAAAAGGCCACTTAGAAAATTGTATAATTTTCAAATTAAAGAAAGACATGGATGGATACATTTTGTTCTATGGAATGATACCTGTGGAAGAGTCTGTTAAGTTTAAAACTGAACGACAAGATATACATAAAAAGCTATGTCACTGGTTCTTGAAATGTCCCTCTGTATGAAAATTCAATGCACAAATTTCATGAAAAACTACATCAACCTTGATTTGTTATTATATCTGAATTAAAGACATCACTTCTTTATCAATATAAGCCATAGTTATATGGAGATATAGTAAAAGGCCCCAAAATTATGCAAACCCTTTTGGGTATTTCAAAGGTGCTTGCATTCCCTCGACTGCCTTACAGGATTTCAGACAGATTGCCAAGCCATTGCAATGCATCCCGGCATACAGTCATGCATGAACCAGTCATACCAATTGTTTGAATTGTTCATCGATGTTAATAAAGGGTAAATATGACTACTATGTAGCTGACATGTGCATCTGTGGTACCTCTGGTTTAACATAAACCAACAGTATAAAAGCTCCCAAACACCATCAAAACCTATATTTCCAAAAAGGGCATTCTCTGAATATGACAATCTCTACTAATGGGTTCAACTAACCGATGATTGCCATGTTTAATGCCTGACATACTATAAATATCTCTGTTCCATTTTAGGCAAACCAGTACCTTTAGAATTGCACTGAATGGAATTTAAAATAGCCTTCGCTGGACTGAATTTATGTACAGTTATCCATATTAAAATTGTTTCATTTGCTTGCCCAAGCTACTTTACTGGTTTTCAACAGCCGGATTGTTAGATGCCTTATCTTTTCATTTTTTATAACAGTATTGGGAAACACAATTTTGGATTTCTGAATAAACCTAGGTGATTCTACAATCCCTCAACAGATTGTTGTGTTAAAAATCGACTAATCATTGACCATGTCTGCATTAAAAAAATACAACCTAAATAGATGGAGCAGGAACCATCATAAGACTATTGATACCATACAGACCAGACCATCAAAACCAGACTTTAATAACCCTCATTCAAACTCCTCATTTATTCCATTCCACTCCTCCTCATTTATTTCATAGAGCCATCCATGAACTGATGATAACAGAATGACAGGCGTAAGCTGATCACTTAATCAGTCTTAATTTGTGAACTGATGGTTCTTGATTAAAAAGCATCACATTCCAGGGTGTTCTTGACAGATCAACTGACATTGTGGGGGGTTCATTAGTTATTACCTTTAGCTGTGCTCCTTGATGGACCTATCTTTTTGTCCTTTTCTGCATAAATTATTATGCATAAACCTGCTATTTTTTAGCATTTATTTCTATAGAGATGCAAGATAATTACGATAGTTTACTTTATTTATTATAATTTTTTTTGTACCAGTGATTCTACGGATATCATCCTATATAATTAAACAGCTTTCCTTTAAACAGCACAAACACTATATTTTGTAATAGCCTCACTCCATCTTTCAGCTTCACCCAAACAGATGCAAGATCACCAATCATGATGTAAAAAAAAAACATCATGTCTGACATAACAAAGGAAGGATAAAGAACTGGGTGCAAACCGCACAGCAGGGAATGTTACCAAATTGGTGACCAGCCTGAGGAGAAGGTTCTTGATTAACATTGGCTTCATGTGGACTTTAAAGTAATGGATCAACAGTATTATTTATTTATCCAATATTTTGTCAAGTACAAAGCAAAATTCAGTTCCAACCAGCAATGATATAAAAAAGGGTTCGGTTAAAATATGGACAGACGGCACTCCCTTTGAGCCACCTAACTCTCAAACAAGCAGCAGCTTGTAGGTCATTATTGATTTTGACCCCTAGTGTTTTGCTTATTGACTGTGGGGCAAAAAATTCAGCATGTAACACTTCACAGTGATTACATTTTAGATAAAGACCATCACTGACTGTGAGGTAAGGTCCAGAACTGATAAAGGGATGGAGGGAGTAAACACCAAGGGACACTTCTGATTGCATTTTCACTGTAAATTATGGTGGAAACCATCTTTAGAACTAAAAATTGCACCTCACCACCAGCTTTATTCACCCCCTTCACACTACTAGGCCACTCTTCATACACTAAGGGGGAAAACTAAAGATAGACTCTTTTAAAGGAGAAAAACTCAGGCTGTTTTAGAATGGCGCTTTGAGTCAAGATATATATAATCATTTGCAACATTGAATCTGTAATCTTTTTCTATTTAAAAAAATAAAGGAAAACAAAGCAACACGCATATCAGAACTTAAAATCAAAACATCATACTTTATATATATATATATATGTATATTCACATACTAAAATATATATTGTAAAATTTACTTATTGTAGGGCTAAGTCTTTCCATGTAATAGGACTTTAAAAAAAGAGCTTTAAACTCTTTGGAAACCTATCCACTAGATTGATGCCCTACAAGTATTTAATTCAAGGTAAGCAATTAAATATGTATTTAAATTAGTTCTCTATTGTATCTGTCTGTCTGTCTGTCTGTCTGTCCGTCTGTCCGTCCGTCCGTCCGTCCTTCCGTCCGTCCGTCTCTTTTTTACTTACATGTGTAGTTGTAAAATTTGAACACATACTTAAGCAATAATTCCCTTACCAGGTCAATCTCATTTGTTTTTATTATCGGTTTGCCAAAGTTTGATGCTTCATTTCCACCTTGCATTCAAGAAACTATTTCGACTCAGCATATGTAGGAGTAATCCCAGCCATTAAGTACCAGAGAGGAACTGTGATCATCAAAGATGAAACACCATTTTTTCTTGCATATTTAGCTATCTGTAATGTATCTAAAATTTTATAATGACCTAAAGAGCTGGATGTAGTTGATAAATTGAACTTCAAGACCTGATTCACAGTAATTAAGATTATACAAATTATAAATTATGGATTCAAAATTTAAGAACTAGTGAAATAGAGGTCTGACAATAGAACCATAAAATAAAAACAGAAACATAAAGAAGAAATAAAGAAATCAGAGAACCCCCAGGTAGTGCATATTGTCATAATCTAGGTGCTAATGGGAGGCATTATCATTTACTCCCGTCACCTGTCTTATTGGCCTGATTCCTTCTGCTACTTATGCTGCCTTCGTGTTTGGTGAGAGTAACTCTAGCATTCATTGAAGGCAAAGATTTATGACCATAGTATTAATCGATAGTAGAAGGAATGGCTGAAAATGTATATGTGTAGGGAAGCTTGCTTGCATCCCGGTTGGTTAGTTGCTGAAATGGTAAAGGTAAGGGTCTTGAGTGGTTTGGTGGTTAAAAAACGTTTGCAATGTCTCTACTTTTATCAATAGGCAGTCTGCCCCTTCTCGTATATGACTTCACAGCTGCTACTTAAGTCTAGTCTGATTCAGGTGAACATGGAGGTATTCATGCTCCTCCACTGGCATCACTTCTTCTCTAATGATGAAAATAGTGTCTGACTTACTCCTGTCCCCCAGAAATGTACAATGTGTTCCCTTGTTGTAATTAAGATGGTTTCTACACCATGCCACAAAGCTGTCTATCATCTTGCATTTTCCCTCTTAGTGTACATCTCTTATTTTCCACCTCTCAACAACTAGAGAGTTAGAGAGTTGTGTTTATGCAGATGATAGGAAGACTTGTATCGAGTCTGACATATTAAGAGTAGAAAGAAATGTTGAGAGTAAAAAAGATCTCAGCTTCTTTCTACTTGGTTAGGCACATGACCTTTCAGTCTCACAAACCTGTTTTTTTCCCAGCTAGCTCCATGCTTATGTTGTAATCTATACTATAATCCACCTAGGTTTTCTGGAGTTCCTGACAGAACAAATTAGGTTTGATTGTTTTTAATATATTGGAGAAATAAAAACACATAACTGTTATAATTCTGCCTACTTTGTCCAAATGAAAGTATTTTTAAGGCAGGTGTATCATGGCATCCTCGACCCCAACTGCACAGCTCATTGTCTCTTGTTTGTTTAGTCATAGATCTTGCCAGAAGCCAACAGATGCACTAGCTTTAAAATTAGAAATGTTTTGAACCAATGAAATACAGTGATGTGTAAGAGGTCAAGACATTAAACTGAGGCAGAGGGCTACAGTAAATCAAACATGGCTGCTTCGGTCTTAGCTGAAATACCCTCGATTTGTTTGTTTTTTAAATAAACAAAATGCAATTTGTGCCTTTGTGGATTGGAAAGATATCTGTGCTTTCCTCTTGAACTGATATGGTTACAGTTTGATTTATCAGTTGTTATTAATCCAATCAAGAATATGATGCATCACATCTGCTGCTCTGTTGGGTTAAAAGTTCAACAGGAGAGTCAGGAGCCATAAGGTGATTCACCCAATCAGCTCAAAGAATTGTAATGAATGTCCATCCTTTTTGCGAACGATATCGACGAGAGCCTTTCCAGATGGATACTGTGTAGAATTTGAATGGAGCTACATGTATTAATCTTGGTTATGCTAGGTTTCTATGGTTGAAGTGGAAAACAAAGTGTTTAAGGCTTGACAGGGAAGTCTTTGGTGAGCAGAGGGTGAGATGTCTGCTTAGCTGTTGATAGAATAAATGTTTGCTTAGCTGTTTCGGAGTAGAAGCTATTTAAGAAGGCATACATCCATCAACAGAAAAAATTACAAATCTTTCCAATAAGACAAATTTAGTCTGGCAATGATTTCTGGACCCCAAATCGAGGTTAGGTAATTATGAAAGAGGAAAAGAGAGGCGACTAAAGAGCAGTACATTGTCAGCCTGAGATTAGGAGTGATCCAACAATCCAAGATGAACAAAAGGATAAAAGAGAAAGGGGAAAAGGTGACAGGGATATGCTGGACCAAGAGACAGTGAACAGCTGTATTATTATATTCCATGTTGAAGTGGGTGAGAGCAGACAACCATGGAGATAATGGCTGTCTCATCCATTAATTCATGACTCACAGACAAGCACGAAATATGAATCGATGCATCAGCAAGCCCTACTAAATCAAGAGAGTGTTGGGGTGTTTCTTTCAGCAAACAGATGCTGGCTGGGGATAGCTTAAATAGTTTGGTTATTTGTTGTTTGAAACAAAACCTTTTTTTATTTCAATTCTGCATATTTCCAGTAATATGTTCAGTCTTAACTCATGATGTCATTGTAAAAATGTCAATCTGAAATCTGTATGCGTTTGAACACATTTGAATGCCTTTAATCTATTAGAACTAAAAATATGACACAATAAAAACAAAACACATTAACGTTAAAGGTCACAGGATTTTATTGTCATTCGTCCTAATTTTATATTTTAACATTTATCTGAAATATCTACATGCATCCTAAGAGTTCATTGATCTGACTGAGGTACTTAAATTAAACTCTTCAGGAATACCCAGTTGTTCCAGAGTCCCTCAAACTCATTTTCTAGTTTTGAAAATATTATCATTCTAAACACATTGATCTGATTTATTTATGGCTCAAGCTTTCTCTTCAGCTACTGCTAGAAAATCTACTTCTACCAGATATGTTATTCTTTCAGTCCAACCTTATCTGACTTGTTTGCACAGGGCAGTATATTAAACCCTCAGCTGCCTAAATGTAAAAAAAAAAAAAAAGTATTTTTAGTCAATAGAAAGATATTGTATATTTTCCTTTAACCAATCGTAGGTCTTGGTGTTCTGGTGTTCTGAATGTTAAAGAACCCATTCTGAGCTCTTGAAATAGCCAGCCGACAGTGTACACAGCCAAAAATAACTGACCTGCTTCTGCTCATAGATTTTCTTTCTATGGTTCTGCAGTTTTACTTATATAGGACTAGTACTGTATATTTCCCAATATAAATAAATTTCCCTTATCTTTTTTTTTTTAGCTAGTTTATGAACATGCTTGAGTTTTAATGTTTAAGTTTGAAAACCATTCGAAAAACATTTCTGAAAATACTTGTAAGGTTGTTTTTCTCTATGTACTCCCCAAAAAACAACACTCAATGTTAAGTTTTATGTAGAAAAGGTACAAAAACAAAGGGGATGAGAAATCTGGAAATTTTCTACCTACAATGGTGCATATACTTCCATACAAAATAACAATGTTTTTCCTGCCATGGAGAAAAATTGAGATTTGAGATACAAAGATGAATCTTGTTTAGAACTAGGTCTCATCCTATAAGGGCTGTTAGAACAAAGTTCTTAATAGGCCATAAAAAGTTCTAATGGATTCACTTTGTATTAGTCTATTTCCTGCTTCACAAACGTAGGCAGCAGCTTGACAAAGGCATGATGGCAATTATTTTACATCAAAGTAGTATAAAGTTCTTCATATATACACACACACATCAATTACAAAGAGATGGTATCGGTATGATATGGATATCGGCCAATACTGAACAGCCAGGTATCGGTATCAGGGTCAAAAAATGGCTAGGGCGCAACACTAGTTCTTGATATAAGGCACTATTACACTGAAAAAAAACCCATCTGTATTATCAAATTCAAACTATATTTTTGTAATCTGTGATCATTTTCCCCGGATAATGTGATGAAAATCCTACAGGAAATAATTTTGATATGAGTAAATTACTGCTTTATTCACTTGCTACATTAAAACAAATTTCTACAAATACTTTTTTTGTTTTATGCAAGTTGTTGCCCCGTTTCTTTTTTTTTGGGTCCATTAAAGAGTTTCCAGGCATAAAGGCTGTGTCCGAACATCCACCCTAACCGCTCTATATAGACTTATAAAGTGGCTACACCATTTTACATGAATGTCTAGTGGATGAAAAAGTTGTAGATTCAAACATTCTCACAATGTACCTTGAAAAGTAGTGTGCAACCATGGTCCCTAGAAGCAGGTATATCCCAGAATGCTTTGAGGGACCTCTTGTCGCAAAGCATCATGGGATTTGTTTTATGGGCGAGAGAGAACAAAGATGGTGCTGGCACTGTTGGGGAGCTGAACTTATTTGACCGACAGGGAGCGAAAAGTACTGATCAACAGATCAAATGGTTAGTCAACTTAGGTTACCTTCACACTGCAGCCTGAAGTGACCCAAATCCGATTTTTTTTCCCGGACATCTTGACAAAGCCTAACTTTAATGGGTACAAATCAAGTTAATGCAGCACTGGCCTTCTGTAGATTACATCCTTTTCAGACGTTGTCAACTAGTGCCCAAATAATTATTGCATTTTGATCAGACTCACATTTCAATCACCAACCACCAAACTGCTTTCGTATTTTACCACCTATTGCATGATTGATTTCTGCAACCTGGAAGACTGGATAGATTTCTTTTTATTTTAAAATGTCTTAAAGTGTGTATTTGAAAAGGTCCTTTAAAAAATAAAGAAACAAAAGTAACATGAATAGCAAGAAAATTAAAAGATGTTAAACTAGGGTTGCCACCAGGCCCTTAAAATACCAGATTCTCCTTTATTACCTTTAAAGTTGCAAAACTTGAATTCCTCCTCTTCATATCCCTATAATGAGCAACAATAGAAACACAAAGCAGATAAAGAGTAAATGTAAAAGTGGTGTGCATTTAATCTAAAACAGACAAAAAAAGTCTAGCATAGTTGCAAGAAGACTGCTCGTTTATTAACATCACTCCTGAATGTACATCACATAAGAAACAAATGTTAAATGTCAAAATGAAAATATAAAGGCTGCAAATTTACAAAAGGCAAAACGAAACAACTCTAACAACTACAGCATTCCACATGCAGCACAATAAAAAAAAAAAAACATTCAACAACATGAATGCATTAATCCACCAATCTGGTGTGAATGTGGAAGTATAAAAAGAGTCTTTTAGGCCCTCATCTTGCTTTTGTTGATAAAGGCTTTTTAATCCAGTTTCCTCGACGTTGTGATAGATCAACTGGTGACAAGATCAACTGGTTCTGGTAACTGGAAACCACAGATGTCTCTTATAGACAGGTGGCTTCGCCGACGCCTGTGTAAAAATAATTCTAATGTAATGAACACTTTAACAACATGTTGTCACAAATCTCTGTCAAGTGATAAATAATCTGTTTTAATCACATATGATTCCAAGGCAGCATAAGCAGACCACAATCAGATCTACTTGTGATACAGAAATCACATTAAGATAACATGACAGTCATTTCTTATTTACACTTTGATCCCATATAAGGTACTTTATTGATAATAGTGTATTGACATTAACTCTAAAATTTTAGTATAATCCACAGGCTCTAGAAATACGTTTTTATCTTTTTTATATATATATTTTTTTCATTAATTTATGTTTTATATTTATGGGGATCCGTTTTTCATCTTTCAGATTTTGTGTCATATGCCATGATCATGCTTTTTGGACATTGGGAACCACTGTCCATATTTAATCTTGGCATGATGACCAGAGAAGAAGATAAAGTTTTGTTAATAGCAGCTATAAGATCTCTTTAGTAACATGTGTTGAGCTGTTGTTGAAGCTTGGACAAGCTTTATTTCACTAAGGGTTTAAACACTGATATAACATTAGTGTCAGTGTGTTCCTCATATGCTCATTACATTTTGATTACCAAGTATGACCAAGAGTAATTTAGTGGAACCCTGATGTCTATTCGCTGCTAGCTATTTCAAGGAGAGTAAAGAATCATTTGACTAAAGGTTATTGGTTCTTGATTAAGCAAACCATTTAATAAAGCATTATTTGGCCAAATAATGTTTTATTCACCTCATGGATTTGCATTGTGAATTGGTCTGAAAACATTTCAATTTCTTTAAATTAGTGAAAAGCTAATTTGATCATATCCCAAATTATTTCAGCTAAACTTTGGTTTTCAAACTTAAAATCCATCTTAAATTGTAACATGGTTTTCAACCATGTTTCCCCTTCCTCTTCGTACATAGTAGTTTAATTTAGTTGAGTTTCACTGGTTTGAGTTAAGAGTGTTAAATTAAAATATGTTTGACTTGGAGCTGAATGAAGTTTGTTAATAAACTGTTATATTTTGAATAGAAGTTGTGGTAAATTTATTCCATGCATGTGCAGAATTAACTGATTGACCATGATTAGTGCTCGAATTACTCTTTCATTTATTGTTCTAACACACAGCTAGGAGGGCATGTGTTCATAAACAGTATATAACAGCTGTAATAATATCTGATTAAAGAAGATATTTCCCACCCCTACCGGGGAGGGCGATAGACATCTTAAAGTATTAGAAAGTTCTATTCAATTCCCAGCTGGCTAGGAATTGAAAAGAACATAAATTCACAACCTTATTGTGGCATCCAACCTGGATGGACATTGAACATAAAATCACAACACAGAAAAATAGTGCCATCATCAGCAAGCTGAGTTATTATCAGATGATAACTAAATATATTCAATAGCTCAAAATCTTGGCTTTTCTTAAGAAAAATTCTGCAGCTAAAATAAGCAATAAAGGAAAGGTGTCAGGGTTTATTTGGGGTTTGAGGACCCAAATGCAGAGGCAGGGAGGCAGAAGTGAGTTTCTTCAAACAACTGATGCAGGAATCCAAAAATCCAACATGAAAAATGGAACACAAACCAGAACCATGGAGACATCAGGGGAAAAGAGCATGTGGAGTCAGGGAAAGGCGAGCAGAGACAAGGTAAGACGAAGTAAGACGAGGAACCAGCACTGAGGAACTGCACAAGGAGAGTATTTATGGTAGACTGAACAAAGAGAGGACTAACGAGCTGATTGGGAGCAGGTGTGAAGAGAGGAGTCTAGAAAGGAGCAAGGGAAAAAGGAGACAAACACAAGAGGGCAACAGAGGGCAACAAATAAAAACATAGGAACTAAAATATATCCAGAAAAAATAAAATAATCGTAATTAAACCAATAAAACTAGAAAACATGGAGTAAAGTAAAATTGAATACTCAAAAGAAAACAACAGAACCAAGACCGTGACAAAAGCAGAAGCAACCCTGTTGGAATCCACACTGCACCCCCACTGATTGGAGAAGATACAGGTGAATCATTTGCAATCTACATTCAATAAAGTTATTGACCTCAGATTATATATATCTTGAAGATGGCATTAAATTATATATTTCAATATTTTAAGACTTTGAAGAATAATTACTTTAACTCTTACTAGAAAACGTATACAAATTGAAAGTCGAACCATCTTGACCTTGTAATTTGCTGACATTGATTTACAGCGACATCTTTTCTTATATCCGTATTTCAGAGTCACATAACGTTTTGAATGTGGAGTCAATTCTAGGAATGATCTGTCTGATGCTTTTCTAAATGGATATTGAAGCTTTAATAAGAGCAGACTGAGTCATGGAGGGAGCTCTAAGATTTCTCTGCTTGGAACCACAAAGAGACAGAAAAGTTGATAAACTCTGAGAATTATGTTTGAGCTTGTTGAATCTTTTTTAAACTTGAAAAGAGACTAAATTGAGCTTTAGTACATCTTATTGCACCAGAGAAAAAACTGTGACACAGGAGAAATAAACCTTTGTCTAATTTTGCTGTCAGACGTATCTCAGAGTTGTCTAGGAAAAGTCCATGACACATTTTGGAAATCTCATTTCAGATCTCCCTTTCCTCTGGGATGTGACAAGATAGAATATGAATATACTTTAGAACAAGGGTCTTCAATGTTTTCCAGGCCAAGGACCAAAGTAATTTCCCTGGGATAATTAAAGAATTTCTGATTTGGATTCATTGTTGTTGGGACAGGTGTTTTGAAGGAAATGGTTCACAGCTTTAAAGAGCTTTGTGTGCATAATAAATGTGTGCATTGATGACCAAAAGACATCTTCTGGCTCAATTTACCTGTTTACCACAGTGTGTTGGATTAATGTTAAAGTAGATTTAGAGACATTTCAATTAGTGGAAAAAAACTGCAGGGGGGAATATAAAAAAGATGTCTAATCAACCAAAACTTCGTGACCCCGATGCAGTACCTCCGTGGACCCCCTTAGGGGTTCTGGACCCCCTATTGAAGACCGCCACTTTAGAATATATCTTAGACCACATTTCAAGAGTTTCATTTTATTGATCTAATATTATTTTGGAGCCCTCTTTTTTTATATAGATACAACATGATTGACGGATCTGCAATAGATTTAATACTATCATCTACTACTGTAAAGCAGATGATATTAAACTTTACTGTTCATTCAAAAGCTGTGATTTCTTTAATCTGTGGGAATTATTTTATCACCTTTTTGGTATAGACTAAAATCCTTCCATCTGGACAGCAGTTATACTGCATTAAATCCAGAACAAACAGACTTGAAAGCAGCTTCTTTCCAAGAGCTGTATAAGTATTAATTCCATCAAACACTCAGTCGTTGATTTCATGACCAACCATATCACAAGCTGCACTTATTTTAAATGCACTATGCCGAAGTCCCATACATACATTTTATATTTCTCTTTATTGATGTCTTTCACTTGCTATAAGTGCTCCATTTTCTCTTCTCATGTTCCTTATAATAATATCCTCCTATCCATTTTCTGTGTTATATTTTTTAACAAAATATTTTGTGTGTCTTAGGATTTACAGATCACTTTTTTACTAACTGTATTCTTGATATAAAAAAAATAAAATTGTAGCCACTAATTGAACATGACATGACTGAACATGACTTGACATTTCAGTGATCTGGAACATACAATTTTCTAAACAGATTACTGAAAAAAGCAGAACAGGTAATATTCCCTTATACTACATCTATATAATAAGATGTGTAGTGTAGTCTAGATTAATTTCACACAGATAGTGATATGACATAATATCAGCATTCAATAGCATGTTTAATTCCAAATGTGCTAACAATGGGGTGTGTTTTCCATGTAAATATATATATATATATATATATATATATATATATATATATATATATATATATATATATATATATATATATATATATATATATATATATATATATATATATATACTGTATATATTGTGAGCCAAATGTCTCTCACAATATGAGTCCAAATTACAATGCAGATGCAGTTTTTGATTCCTAAATTGGATGAGAAAGAGGTGCACTCTGAAAAAATGCCCTTACAGTGCAGTAAAGTATTTCAAAAGCTCATAAAATAACCAGAAATAGGCATTGTAATCATGGTAGCAGATTTCATCTTTAGCTATGACATTCTATTCTTGTCCAAATTCTAATACATACTTTTTGGATGCAAATATAATATTTTATGTTGTATGCATTTAATGAGACTGGGTCAATTTAAAATTTAGATAATATTGTGTTTTTCCCTCCTGGATACCTTTGATAGAATCCTTGATGTCTTAGTTCGTCTGGAGATGAAAAATTCAGAGTGAAACTTTGAATGCTTCATACATATAAAATAAGTGACTGAATTGAAATGTCCATGCTGAAACCAATTAAAAATTAGCATTTTAAAAGGAAAGAAATGTTTGCCACTTTCTCAAGATTGCACTAATTTTGTCATTTCTAATTGTTAGACCTGCATCTATTTAGTCATCCTTTATGCAGTGTGTTCTATTTTGTTTTGCTCATTGTCAGATTCTCATATTTGTATTGTCCGGTTTGCTAGTAATCTCATTTTCTCCAGTTTACTGTTCTGATATTTTAGGGATTTTTGTTTTCGGGGGTTGGGTGTCTATGCAATGTTTTCAGATGGGTTTGTTTTCAGATGGGTGATATTTTTATTATTAAAAAAAGTCTAGTCTGCACCTACTTGGCTAATGAGTTTCATCTAAATAGGGTACTTCATTTCCCTGCGTATTATGAATGCATGACATTACACCAACCACACCAGAAGTCCTATAGAAGAAATACCTAATGGGAGAAAAGTGTAAGGATAAGAACTAAAATAAGTCCTTTGTTGACCCAGATTGATTTTGTTTGATTATTTTTGCAGAGTTTTTATCCATATTATACATTTACAATACTTTAGACAATTAATACCACTTCCTTGTAATGTCATCTAATGCTTGATTATGTTTAAACTGTCAGGGTTCTTCCATCTATTTTGTTTTATTTTTGGTTTCTTTGTATTTGTAGTTGTTTTTGTCAGTGTTTAGTTCTTCGTTACCCTCTGTTCCCTCCTTGTGCTTGTTTACTTTCCCCTTGGCTTACTTCTTGGTTTCACTCACACTTGCTCCATATTCAGCTCATTAACCCATCCTTTGTTCTGTTTCCCTTAAAATAGCTGCCATTTAAAATTGATATTCCCAGTCAAATGCCAGAATGGTGTTTGACTGGGAATGGCAGCCTACTCCGCTGCGACTCCCAGCAAAATCCCATCCAACTTCCAGCCAATGGCCCTCTCCTGGGCGTGCATTTTTTTTACACTGACTCCCTCCTTTCACTGAATTACAAGGTCTGACCAGGAGAAGACTCTTCTCTTAAGATCTTAATGTCCACAAATAATAACATAAATAATATTTCAGTACAAAGATTGATGTTTAAAAAGGAATTGCAGGGGATCAGCCAATGGCCCATCAAGGAAGGCAGGGACACCATCATCCCACAGCATCTGATAGGAAAACTGTAACAGCTGGGCTTCAATACACCCCTCAGTGTCAGTCTGGGTCGGACAGAACACATCTGCTGTCATCACCCTAAGCACAGGCTACTCTCAGGGCTGCATCTTGAGCCCCTTGCTGTTCACTGTGATGACACATGACTGCGCCCCCAGGTTCACCACCAATCACATTGATGGGCCTAATCAGAGACGACAACGACTGGGACTACAAAGAAGAGGTGGAGCAGCTGGTCGACTGGTGCAGAGACAACAACTTGATCATGAATGTGGAGAAAACGACAGAGCTCATCATTGACTTCAGGAAGAACCGGCCTAACCATGCTGCAATGCTCATCAACAGCTCAGCTGTAGAGGTGGTCAACAGCACCAAATTCCTGGCGGTGCACATCACAGACACCCTCGCCTGGAATGTAAACACCACCTCACTGGTGAAAAGGGCACAAAAGCATATGTACTTTCTGCGGAAGATTAGGAGAGCCCATCTACCTCCAACCATCCTCACAACCCTCTACAGAAGCACCATAGAGAGCGTTCTGACCAGCTTTCTCGCTGTACGGTGTGGGGGCTGCAGTGCCGCAGACTGGAAGAAGGTGAGAAGAGTACTGAGAACTGCAGAGAAGATCATCTGGGCTCCTCTGCCCTCGATAAAAGACAATTCATACCAGCGCTGCGTGTCCCAAGCCTGTAACATTATCAGTGATCCCCTCACAACCCTCTGGGAAGAGTCTTCACAGCATTCAATGCAGGCACAACAGATTCCGAAACAGTTCTTCTCCACCGCCATCAGACAGCTAAACGTTGAAAAAACTGTAAATCATGTCACAGGCTCTGCATCAAACTGACAATATAAATGCATTTTTTGCACCATATTTTTTTCTCCCACACTGTTTACATTTGATCATTGCTGCACCTTGAGAAAATTTAACAAAGTCATGAGAGCTGTATAAAACAAATTTTGTTTGGTATACACTCTGTGTATACAAACTGACAAAAAATGTTCTCTTAATCTAAGTAATCTAGCAAGCCCAAACAACACTGTTTACATTCGATAAACATGATGCAGCGCAACCATGTTTAATCCCTATGAATCCCTAATTCATAGGGATTAGGACAGATAAAACACAGTGGCGGCCGGCCCATAGGGGGCGCTGGGGCACCGCCCTCCCTGATAAGAAGAGAGAAACGTAAAATATATTTTTAGAAATTAACTCATAAATGTCAGTTTTAATCTCTAGACTGTGTACCTATAAGCAAGACAAATTATATAAACTACATTTCCCTATCTACTGTCATTAATTTGTGGATTTCCACAGACAGACTCCTACCGTCTCTGTTCTGGGGGCGCTGATCAGACAGCCCCACATTTGCAGAGAATCTGTCAATCATGTACTATTGCTAGGTGAATTTAATGGCCAATCAGCGTCTCGGAACTTTATGGTATTGGGGCGCTGAAAATACTGCACTTTAACAGGCTTCTGAACCCAAGCGCAGGTGCAGACAATTAGAGGGAAGATGGCGAATGTAACGAACGAGATGCAGCTTCCACCAAATTCGGTGAGATCCTTATTTATCTACCCGTTTGCCAGAAGAACATCCCTGTTGTAGGATATGAACATTTCATGTCATGGTTATTGTGACTGTGACAAATCCACCTCGTCGTTTAAAACTTTGCGTGCCACACACACATTCCTGTTATACTGTGTTTGTGAGGACCAATACACTCGCGCTGAGACCAGTAGCTCCATTAACTTAAAACACACAAGCTGTTCCTGTTGGGCTCACTGGATTGTGTGCTGAGCTGCGTTAGGGTTCTTTCTTACCTTTTCCTCCTTAGACTCCAGTCCTGACGAGCCTCCAGCTGGTTCCAATTGGACGCAATCAGGGAGCAGTATTTAGAGGAGTGGATTCCCTGGGACGGACGCCAGTCGGTTAAAGTTCCACACAGTGGTAACCTACCTGCTAGCTCTCCTAAGACTGAACCAATAGTTGAGACTTAAGCTTACCTCTGTGTCCTCCTTCTCTCTCCTAGAAGCCTTGCTGTTTCCAAGCCTCCTCTCAGTCCTCCTGGATCCTCCCCTCGACTGCTCGCCTGCCTGTCCACCCTCTGGAGCTCTCAAGTCTAAGCCCTCCATCTCTGTCTAAGACTCAATCTCAGTGGGCTCTTCCAACCTCCCCTCCAACTGCACCGCTCTCCAAGAACTGTAAGAAATCAGCATCTTCTCAAAATAACTCGGATCCTCCTGCCAGAATCTAACTTATATCTCTCTCCGTGCAGTTCCTGAAGAAGCCGCTGTTATCCGAACCATCACGCCAGGCTGAACTTTATTCTGTAAAACTTTTCAATAAACAATCTAACTGCTTCCCTACTCGCATTGTGTCTGCGCCAGAGTCAACTTTTGAATCATGTCAGAACCGACTGGCCAACATGACTCTGCAGCACAACTACGAACCGCTTTATCCGAACAAGGAGTTCTCCTTGGCCTTCATGATTCGGCTATCTCAACAATAGCTCAACAACAAACCTCAATCATGCAGACTCTTAGCCAGTTGTCACTCCAAGTACAGGAACTTAGCTCCAAGTTGCCGTCTCCTCCTCCTCCTCCTAGACTTAACCTATCTGCTGGTTCTGCTGCCTCTTCCAGGTCTCCCATCTCCAGAGACGTTGTTTTGCCCACTCCTGAGCCATTCGCCGGCGACCTGAACAAAAGCAAGGGATTCTTGCTACAGTGCTCCCTAGTGTTCGGGCGGTCCCCGCAGTCATTTCCGGATGACGCCAGCAGAATCTCCTACGTCATTGGCTTGCTCAGAGACAAGGCTTTAAGGTGGGCTGAAGCAATTATTGATGATTCAAACATTTATGAGTACACCTTTGGAGAATTTCTAGATTTATTTAAACAGACATTTTGCTTACATGTTGGAGAGGAAGAAGCAGCCAAAAAATTGTGGACTCTAAAACAAGGAAACAAGTCAGCAGCAGAATTGGCAATTGAATTTCGTACTCTTGCAGCAGAATCCGGTTGGAACGAGACAGCCCTCAAGGGGGCTTTCCAACATTCTCTCAGTGACAGGCTAAAAGATGAATTGGCCTGCCGAGAGGAACCAGAAACCCTGGACCAGTTAATTAATCTCACCATCCGGATTGACAATAGGCTCAGAGAAAGAAACCGTCAGCGAAATGTAGCAACTTCACACCATGCTTATGCTATGACGCCTGACCCTCAGCCTCAGCCTCGCCCCCCGTCTCCCGAACCCATGCAGATCGGTAGAGCTCGGCTCTCACCTGAGGAACGCCAACGGCGGTTGTCATCTGGCTGCTGTCTGTATTGTGATCACCCTGGTCATTTGATTTCCGCCTGTCCGGTTCGCCCAAAAGCCTTTGCCCGTCAGTAAATCTGGGGGTGCTGACGGGCAAAATCACATTTCAAAACAACCTCCATCTAACTATTCATTCGTCCATCTGCTTTGATCGTAAAAACCTCCCCGTGCTCTCCCTGGTGGATTGTGGTTCTGAACAGAATCTTATAAGCCCAGATCTAGTTCACCAATACAAGATTCCAGTTCAAAGACTCCCTACTCCAATTTTTGTGTCTGCCTTAGATGGTAGCGCTCTCAAGACCATTACTCATCAGACTGTCCCTCTTCAGTTTGTGTCTCTAGGCAACCATAACGAACAAATATCATTTCTAGTTTTTCCCACCAAGAACTCCCCAGTGGTTTTGGGCTACCCCTGGTTAATTAAACACAACCCCCAAATTAACTGGTCTCTTTCCCGCATTGAGTCCTGGAGCCCTGAGTGCTCTAATTGCTGCCTCCGCTCTGCTCTCCCCCCTCAGAGCTCCATGTCCAATCCTCAGCAACCTCCAGCTGACCTCTCTAAGGTCCCACCTGATTATCACGATTTGCAACGCGTCTTCAGTAAAGATTTAGCCCTCTCCTTGCCTCCTCATCGGCCCTATGATTGTCCCATCAATCTTCTTCCAGGCGCCCCACTTCCCTCTGGCCGATTATACAACTTGTCTAGACCTGAACGTCAAGCCATGGAGAACTATATAAACAGTTCTCTCGAAGCAGGTATCATCCGCCCCTCCTCTTCTCCAGTTGGGGCCGGTTTCTTCTTTGTAGAGAAGAAGGACAAAACCCTCCGCCCATGTATAGATTATCGGGACCTAAATAAGATCACGGTCAAGAACAAATACTCTCTTCCGCTCATATCAGCTGCTTTTGAACCCGTAAGCCAGGCCACCGTTTTCTCCAAGCTCGACCTCCGAAACGCCTACCACCTGGTTCGTATTCGGGAGGGGGATGAGTGGAAAACTGCTTTCAAGACTCACATTGGTCATTTCGAATATCTGGTCATGCCTTTTGGCCTTTCTAATGCCCCAGCAGTTTTTCAGACTCTCATAAACGATGTTCTGAGAGACTTTCTAAATGTCTTTGTTTTTGTTTACATTGACGATATCCTGATCTTTTCCAGAGATCTGGAGGAACATAAGGTCCACGTAAGAAAGGTGCTCCACCGTCTGCTAGAAAATCGCCTGTATGTCAAAGCTGAAAAGTGCGAATTTCATGTTTCTTCAATCACTTTCCTTGGTTTTGTTTTTGAGGGTGGACAGGTGAAGACGGACCCAGCCAAGATCAAGGCAGTGTTGGACTGGCCAACCCCAGAGACCAGAAAACAGCTCCAGCAGTTTCTTGGGTTTGCCAACTTCTACAGGAGGTTCATAAGAAACTTCAGTGTCATAGCCGCTCCTCTCTCTGCCTTAACATCCACCAAAAGACCTTTCATCTGGACCCCTGAAGCTCAGAAGGCCTTCTCCGAGCTGAAGACCCTATTCTCAAAGGCTCCCATCCTCATCCATCCTGATCCCACAGCTCAATTCATCATGGAGGTGGATGCGTCAGATACCGGTGTTGGGGCTGTACTCTCCCAGCGGTCCCCAGCAGACAGTAAGCTCCACCCATGTGCCTTCTTTTCAAAGAGGTTCCCTCCTTCTGAGAGAAATTATAACATTGGGGACAGAGAGCTCCTAGCCTTCAAGCTCTCACTGGAAGAGTGGAGGCACTGGCTCGAGGGCTCAGAACTCCCAGTGGTGGTTTGGACTGACCATAAAAATCTGTCCTACCTCCAAAATGCCAAGAGACTGAACTCCCGGCAATCCCGCTGGACCTTGTTCTTCTCTAGATTTAATCTAAACATCACTTATCGTCCTGGCTCCCGTAACATTAAACCGGATGCCTTGTCCAGACAGTTTGCCTCTGATGACGTCTCCAAAACTCCTGAGCCGATCCTTCCGCCGTCCTGTGTGGTTGGGGGGCTTTCCTGGAACTTGGAGAAGGCCATTGAAGCAGCCTCGAAGGCCGATCCCGATCCAGGGGGGGGACCTCCCAAGCGCCTTTATGTTCCGGCTAAGACCCGTTCACAGGCCATCCAATGGGCACATTCTTCACGGTTCTCCTGCCACCCAGGGACAAGCCGTACTATTGGTTTGCTCCGCCGCTATTTCTGGTGGCCTTCCCTCAACAAAGATGTGTTGGAGTTTGTCTCAGCCTGCTCCACGTGTGCTCGTGGAAAGAACCTTCACCGCCCTCCAGCTGGTCTCCTGCAACCTCTCTCTGTCCCTAACCGGCCTTGGTCGCATATTGCCCTAGATTTTGTCACTGGCCTTCCTGTCTCCAAAAATAAGACGGCTATACTGACAATCATCAACAGGTTTTCCAAAGCCTGCCACTTAATCCCTCTTAGCAAGCTTCCATCTGCTGCTGCCACTGCTCGCCTCTTGTTTTCTCATGTATTCAAACTTCACGGCATCCCCTTAGAAATTCTTTCAGACCGGGGTCCTCAATTTGTTTCTCGGGTCTGGAGAGACTTTTGCTCTATCTTGGGAGCCAAACCCCGCCTCACTTCAGGGTTTCATCCCCAGACCAATGGGCAATGTGAGAGACTGAACCAGGAACTGGAAAACGCACTTCGTTGCGTCTGTGCCAACCACCCCTCCTCCTGGTGTACACATTTACCGTGGGTTGACTATGCCCATAATTCTCACATCTCTGCTGCCTCTGGGTTGTCCCCTTTTGAAGCCTCTCTTGGCTATCAGCCATCCCTCATCCCCTCTTCTTTTCCAGATGCTGTCATCCCCTCTGTGAAGGACCACATGGAGGCTTGCCGCCGGATCTGGGACCAGACCAGGGCAGCCCTGAACCGAACTGCTGCCCTCAACAAGAAGATCGCTGACCGCAAGCGTGTCCCTGCTCCAGTCTATTCCCCTGGACAACAGGTCTGGCTCTCATCAAAGAACTTCCCTCTTAAGGGGTGCTCCCATAAACTTTCTCCTAGGTTTTTGGGCCCTTTTCCTGTCCAAGCTGTCATCAGTCCTACCACTGTCCGCCTGAGGCTCCCTTCTCACCTTCGGGTCCATCCCGTTTTTCATGTTTCCCAAGTCAAGCCTGTGTCTTTCAGCCCGTTGTGCCCTCCGTCCAGACCCCCTCCACCCGCCCGGATCGTCGACGGCCACCCCGCCTTCACTGTGCGCCGCATTGTGGATGTCCGCCCCCGTGGTCGGGGTTGCCAGTATCTGGTTGATTGGGAGGGTTATGGTCCGGAGCAGCGGTCCTGGGTTCCGCGCTCCTTCATTCTGGATCCCACGCTCATCTCCGACTTTGAGCACCGTTCGGCGTCTTCTTCTACTCGTCCGCCAGGTGGCGTCCTTTGAGGGGGGGGGTACTGTTGGGCTCACTGGATTGTGTGCTGAGCTGCGTTAGGGTTCTTTCTTACCTTTTCCTCCTTAGACTCCAGTCCTGACGAGCCTCCAGCTGGTTCCAATTGGACGCAATCAGGGAGCAGTATTTAGAGGAGTGGATTCCCTGGGACGGACGCCAGTCGGTTAAAGTTCCACACAGTGGTAACCTACCTGCTAGCTCTCCTAAGACTGAACCAATAGTTGAGACTTAAGCTTACCTCCGTGTCCTCCTTCTCTCTCCTAGAAGCCTTGCTGTTTCCAAGCCGGTCCTCCTCTCAGTCCTCCTGGATCCTCCCCTCGACTGCTCGCCTGCCTGTCCATCCTCTGGAGCTCTCAAGTCTAAGCCCTCCATCTCTGTCTAAGACTCAATCTCAGTGGGCTCTTCCAACCTCCCCTCCAGCTGCACCGCTCTCCAAGAACTGTAAGAAATCAGCATCTTCTCAAAATAACTCGGATCCTCCTGCCAGAATCTAACTTATATCTCTCTCCGTGCAGTTCCTGAAGAAGCCGCTGTTATCCGAACCATCACGCCAGGCTGAACTTTATTCTGTAAAACTTTTCAATAAACAATCTAACTGCTTCCCTACTCGCATTGTGTCTGCGCCAGAGTCAACTTTTGAATCATGTCAGTTCCTGGTTACCTGCTGGCGTATTGAGGGTGCACACTTAATATTTCAGTGGGGTTAGCCGTGTGTGTGTGTGTGTGTGTGTGTGTGTGGGTATATGGGGGGTGTGGGTGTGTACGTGTTTATGCTACGGGGACTTGTCATCTTCAGTCTGGCTGCGTCTTTGCTGGGTTCAAACCCAGTTTGGTGTAATTGAATAAGTCAATGAATCTGTGTAAAATAATTAAGTTGTAAAAATTATTTGTTTTTGTATATCAATTGTTTGTGGAGGTAATATATGGACAAAACTGATTAATGAGAAGAAATCAGAAATAAGAGAGCCTGAGGTGAGGGGCTTAAACTATTTAATGAGGGCTGTGGGAAGAAAAGCGGCAATTTTTGTTTTGTTTCTTTGTTACATTGCTGGTAACTGGAGGGAGGCTGAGGCCCAGAGTATCTTGTATATGTTTAGTTTCTTTTGCACCCTGTTTTGAGTTTTTGAGCTCAATAAATCACCAACACCGGTAACCCGACTGAGACTGGATTCTTGGAGGCCAAAGAACCCCGTCACAGTGACCCAAATCATCACTGTTACTGTTATTATATAGTAAATTAAATCTGTTAAATTTTATGTATTGTCCAATTGTTTATTTGAATTCTTATTCCGGATTAGTTGGAGACATACACTAGGCTATATCAGCCCCACCAAAAATATTTTTCACCAGCCGCCACTGATAAAACACCAAAACAATAAAGCACACTTACTGCTCCCTGGCATCCTTACATGTAGCTCTACAATGTTTATTTTCCTGATTTCTGTCACACTGGTAACCTCATCGCAGCTTACCCAGCGTGATGGTATCACCAGAGACGTAGCCGCAGAGGCCACCCAGATTGCCAGATGATTGTTAGCCAGCTGACCCGTGTTTGAAAAACACGCATTAACCAGGTACTTTCAGAGGGAAAGAGGCTTTAGTTAGAGACTGACTTTATAAAAGTTAGTGTTTTGGATCATCCATTACAATCCCTCAGAAGAACTGTTGGCAAAGCTGAAAAAGCTCCCCACAAGCCTGGTTCAATAGTCTCTTAGAACTCTTAAGCAGAAACACAAAAGTGATATTATGTACAAAGATCAGATTTTCATAAACAGCTTGAAGGAATTTTCAGAAGAAATATTTACTTTCTACAATGCAGAGTAATGGCTATCTTACATATTCTTTAAGATCTTCTTTAAAACACATGATTTTTATCATTCAGCAACTTGATCTTAGAAGAAATGTGTATTCAAAAGGGGTTTTAAGATTTCAAAGTACTTAAAGCATTGAGAGAAGATGCTCACCTAAGGATTTTTATATTCTTCTTTTACCTGAATGCAATAAGGCAAAGCTTGTTGTATTGATAGCTTAAAACCAATAAGCTCCATAGAACTATGATGACAATATAATGCCAGTTCCTCATTTGAATTTTCATTTCAAACCCAGGCTGTAGCACTGGAAAATATTGAATTATTCACAGACTAGAATCTCATCAAATGCAGCATTAATGTGTTTATATTGCCTGTCTGATGCACACTCCTGTGCAGTTTTGTAAAGTATCTTTGGTGAAAATAAGATTTGATTAGTTATTAATGAAAGGGCATGATTAATCATCCAGAGGCATCTTCATCTTTTCTGTTTTTTTTCTTTCCTGATTATTCTTAATAAAGTTATTAATTGTAATTTTTTTTTTAACACATTCTGTATAACACATTTATTGTTACTATTAACTCCAGAGACCTACTCTGTTATTGCTGCCATCAATGCTCTGTGGTAAACCTCCAGTCAAGGTTCTCTGCAGGCTCTTCTGAACCTTCACCACCAGCCTCCAAGATTCCTGCATCACCAGCAGAAGGATCCGAGACTCCTCCTGCATAGCCCCTACGTTCAGACCACACACACTAGAGGCAACAGAAAGAGCTGGTTTACCTGCAAACTCAATGGTTAACTTGCATCAAGGCATAGCAAAAGCTCCTGTAGCATGTTTTGAGCAGCAGGAGCTACACATCTGAGCAGCTGAAGCAGCGCGTCATGAGCTTCTGAGCATCTGAGGCGCACAACGCGCTGAAAAGCAGCAGCTGGTGGAGTTGGAAAAATTAAACTTTTGCTGCTCGACGTGCTACATCAAACTGATCTGGGAGCTTGACCCCCGTACACCCCCATACACTGGCGGTCTGTGTTGCTCCGACAGCAAAATAATATTTGAAGGTAGGATCGTAATCTAGATGAATGACTGCACAGATGAAATTTTCAGACGGACTATCTCACTTAAAAACATATTAAAATGACTTCTTACCCACTTATAAAAGCTAATAAAGCAAAGCTGCTCTCTGCCATTGAACACAGGAGCAGCAGAAGCATCAGACGCATCTGGACACCCTTTGCTCAATCAGTACAAGCATCAAAAATGAAGCAGCAGAAGCTTCCAGGCCTTGCGGTCTGAAGGTGCCATTATTCATTAAAATAAGCCAAGCGACTCTTCCGATTTCATTTGCGATTGTTGCAAGCAAAGAAGGTTAGGTTAGCTTCACAGCATCAGACACACTTTTCAATCGGGCAGCTATAGAGCAGCAAAGATGCCTCAGCTGCATGCACAACTAAACTTGTACAAGCGTCAAAAACGAACCAGCACGCACGTTTTTGGGTCTTCTGCAGCATGCTGTCTGAACATAGCATTACAGTACAACCTACTAAAGACTTTTACTCTAAGAAACAACCTCTGCCCTGCATCTGAACTCTATGCCTCAGCAGGACAACCTCTTGGTCACTACCTAAACTCTGTTGTGTTTTGTGTCGCCATCTGGTATCCATTCTTGAGGGAGGGTAATCTTGTGATATTAGTTGAGAATCAAACCATGGATTGCTGTGTAAAAATGACCTATCTCAAATTTAAAATCAACACTGTGTAAGTATTAGCTTAATTTGGGGATACACTATATTGCCAAAAGTATTTGCTCACCCATCCAAATTATTGGAATCAGGTGTTCCAATCACTTCCATGGCCACAGGTGTATAAATTCAAGCACCTAGGCATGCAGACTGTTTTTACAAACATTTGTGAAAGAATGGGTCGCTCTCAGGAGCTCAGTGAATTCCAGCGTGGAACTGTGATAGGATGCCACCTGTGCAACAAATCCAGTCGTGAAATTTCCTCGCTCCTAAATATTCCACAGTCAACTGTCAGCTGTATTATAAGAAAATGGAAGTGTTTGGGAACGACAGCAACTCAGCCACGAAGAGGTAGGCCACGTAAACTGACGGAGCGGGGTCAGCGGATGCTGACGCGCATAGTGCGAAGAGGTCGCCAACTTTCTGCAGAGTCAATCACTACAGACCTCCAAACTTCATGTGGCCTTCAGATTAGCTCAAGAACAGTGCGCAGAGAGCTTCATGGAATGGGTTTCCATGGTCGAGCAGCTGCATCCAAGCCATACATCACCAAGTGCAATGCAAAGCGTCGGATGCGGTGGTGTAAAGCACGCCGCCACTGGACTCTAGAGCAGTGGAGACGCGTTCTCTGGAGTGACGAATCGCGCTTCTCCATCTGGCAATCTGATGGACGGGTCTGGGTTTGGCGGTTGCCAGGAGAACGGTACTTGTCTGACTGCATTGTGCCAAGTGTAAAGTTTGGTGCAGGGGGGATTATGGTGTGGGGTTGTTTTTCAGGAGCTGGGCTTGGCCCCTTAGTTCCAGTGAAAGGAACTCTGAATGCTTCAGCATACCAAGACATTTTGGACAATTCCATGCTCCCAACTTTGTGGGAACAGTTTGGAGCTGGCCCCTTCCTCTTCCAACATGACTGTGCACCAGTGCACAAAGCAAGGTCCATAAAGACATGGATGACAGAGTCTGGTGTGGATGAACTTGACTGGCCTGCACAGAGTCCTGACCTCAACCCGATAGAACACCTTTGGGATGAATTAGAGCGGAGACTGAGAGCCAGGCCTTCTCGTCCAACATCAGTGTGCGACCTCACAAATGCGCTTCTGGAAGAATGGTCAAAAATTCCCATAAACACACTCCTAAACCTTGTGGACAGCCTTCCCAGAAGAGTTGAAGCTGTTCTAGCTGCAAAGGGTGGACCGACGTCATATTGAACCCTATGGATTAGGAACGGGATGTCACTTAAGCTCATATGTGAGTCAAGGCAGGTGAGCAAATACTTTTGGCAATATAGTGTATATACAATTATTTTTCAGGTAAATATTGTGTAATTTGTGCATATAGATAGTCTGTGCAGGCTGCTGCTCTTAATCTCACACTGGAGAAATTTACCTTTGTGTTTAACGAATTCCTTTGGGGAGCAGTGGCCTGCCATTGTTAGATGCCATCATCTAACTTTGATATTGAACAATATGCATTTAGTAAGATCGATACTTTTTATTCTCTCCAACATACGCTAGCTGCAGCAGATTCACCAGGTAAACGAAAGCAACGGCAGGCTGCACGGTTTGTAAAAACACTTTAAAAAGCAGCAGAAATACAACAAGTTTTTAATTTAGCACATGAAAAAGCATGAGCAAGAAAAGATAGAAAGATATAAGAGGTAGATTAGGAAAAAAAAACCCTATGAACAATATATTAATAATTCTAATATTATTCAATTGAAATAATAAAATAAAAATCACAGACACACTGAAAGGTCAACAATTCCATGATACATCATGATACATCAAATGTTAAAAAGTATCCTATTGATATAGGCAATACTGACCCTGTATTTACTTGGTATCATATCAATTAAAAATGTACGGTATAGCCCACCTCTGGTGGCCCCAGGTACCGAACCTGGAAGTTACAGGTATAGCACCTCTAGTGGCTAAAAGTTAGATACAGAGTTACTTTAAAGAGGAAAAATGATAAAGTCTGCATCTTCTTTAATAATTTCTATCAAATTTGTAGGTTTTTGTGGGTTTAGTAGCTTTCAAATGGATGGATGGATGGATGGATGGATGGATGGATGGATGGATGGATGGATGGATGGATGGATGGATGGATGGATGGATGGATGCTGAGCTTGGATTCTATTTTGTTTGTTGTTTTCTGTAAATCATCTAACTATGATGAGATGGCCTGACTCTGAGCAGATAAAATCAGACATCCTTATTACGTTTTTTTCCTCCAATAAATGTTAAGGATATTTCTATCTGAACAAAAAGAACAAAAAGAACAAAGAAAAACAGACTGGTTGAAGGACAAACTGCCTCGCAACTTGAGGAATTTTAACTAGTGAATTTCTTTTTGTTTCTCATCTACCTTGTTTCTATTTGTGGCCAAGGGAATTCCTTTCATTAGAATTTTTCATCATTTTTTCCATCAGTTGGTAAAGTGGTAGCTGTGTCAACAAAAACCTGGTCTCTTGGCCCCGTTTCATTTGTCTTTGTATTTGCCAGAAGCAAAGGCTGTCTAATAAAAATTGCACTTTGTGATTGTTCTAAAGTGTACATCATTGAACTTCTGGAGAACAAAAATGGAGAAAGTACTGATTGTTCTAAAGGTTCAAATAAGGTGATCACTAAACATATAAACAAAACATGGGATATGTTCTCCTGAGGCAAACATAATTAAACAATGCAAATATGCACTCATAGCAGAACAGTTGGCAGCGGAGCTCCTAAGTTCTTTGAAATCTGGGAATATATTGTTTCTCTTTTCTAAAGGGATTATTTTAATAATTATTCAAAACTTGGCTTAAAAAGTTCAAAGGCATACTAACTTGTAGCAGAAGATGATGGTTGTGGTGGCGGACTTCCTGAGTAGCATTTTTTCTTTTTGATGAACTATTTTCTTAAAATTATTTTTTTTTTCTTCTTTTGCTGTGCTTTGTTATGCTTTCGTTTCGTTTCTTTTCTTTTTTTTAGGTTACTACCCTGTAATTGCTGAATTGAGCCTTTGAGAATGATTGTGATACCAATTTAACATGACTGTTTTTTTTTGTTTGTTTTTTTTTTCTTTTTAATCATGTAAATAAATGTATAAAGAATAAGATGAAACTATGTCTATCCTCTTATGTAGTCAGCTTTTCTAAATTAGAGGTAATCTTAAAGTTGCTAATACTTCTATCTATATTATTAAATATCCTTTCCAAACCAGTACATATTCACACCAGACTGCACTTGGCACATAGGTGTAACGATAACAAAAAAATGAAGAAACAAGCCTGGTGTGACAGGCTTGTGTCTTCATATGATTCTGCAGTTGTTAACATAAAGCACCTTTTAAGTGGCCTTAACAGCTTTTATAGAGGAAAAGGACAATATCAATCGTGAATCCAAGGAGAGCAGGCCCTGTTCAAGAAAAAAAGCATGATTCCAAATAGGTTCTCCGATGTGTTTTGTTTGTCCAACATCCCCAAATGATTGCTTAACTTACTCAAGTGTACTTTTTCTAAAATTCTCAAAGTTAGAAAGGGCATTTGCTACTGTTTATTACTGATAAACATTTGATTAATCATTCACTGCAATGTTACAGTTGTACTAAAATGATGAATATCTATGCTTGGCATGCAAAACTGTTGCACACTTGACTCATACTTTATCCAGAGTGTGTCAAGTAACCAAGTACAAATACTTTGTTACTGTACTTAAGTACACTTTTCAGATATCTATACTTTACTCCATTACTTATTTTTCTTCCTACTTCTGACTTCTACTTATTAAATTTTCACACAAGTATCTGTACTTTCTATTCCTTACATTTTTAAAACAAACGCTACTCGTACTCTTGGCTTTGGTTTAATGTTTATAAATATTTATTTCACGTCATGTGCGCCATCCAATGCAGATCATTGGCACCACCCACATCTAGTGAAAACTAGTGTGACTGGATGAGTCATATAACACAAACACTCATTGGTTAGCTATTCTTCAAATTTGTGCTGACGGTGCCAAAGGAAATCAGCAGGAGCAAGCAGTTGTTCTTGAAACTGCAAACATCAATTGTCTATGCTGTGCTACAATGTTGGATTCAGAAAAAGCTGTTGAAATGTCTGAAAGGTCGGACACAGGCAACAGCGTATCGAGATCAACAAGACCTCCCTCATCTCAAAGAATTTTCAAAATAATCAAAAAATTGAGCTTTCAGTTCATATAGTGGGTTCTGGCTGTTTTTTTTTTTAAGGTTACTTTATACCTTTATACTTTAAGTAGTTTTTGGAGCACATACTTTTTCACTTTTACTTGAGTAAAGAGGTCAAGTTGATACTTCAACTTTTACTGGAGTCACTAATTTAACTCTGATCTTAAACTTGTCATGATGGGTTTTGGATTCAAGCCCATATGCAGAACACACTCAGGAGGCAGGCAAAAAGTTCAAAGGTTTATTTATAATATGGAACAAAGCAGATCAGGATGTCATCAGATCCAGGGCTGGTCACGGCTGGGTTGCTGATCTGGAGCTGAGCAGAGCAGCAGAGGGGATTAATCCTAGGAGGATTCTGAGGCTGGCGGCAGACTGAGGGCTTGGAGGAGGCTTGGCTTGGCTGGGGCTAGTTGATCTTCAGGTCTAGGGTTCAGAGGCAGACGGCAGGCTGAGGGCTGAGGTTTGAGCTGATCAGGCAGAAGGAGGGAACCAGGAGGGTTCAGAGGTAGACGGCAGGCTGAGGGCTGAGGCTTGGTTCTCCAGGGTTCTGCTGAGATCAGGCAGACCGATCTTCAACAGAGAAACTCTTCTGGAGGTTTTTGGTTGCAGGCAGGTTCGACCTGAGAAAACAAAAGGTTCAGGTTCAGGTTTAGCAGTCTTGAAGACTAGACAGGCAGGTTGGCCCAGGGTTTGCTGTACCGTGACTGACTAACACTCTGGCACCGGAGTGTGGTCCTCAGCCCACTTAAATACTGGTCTCCTGATGAGCAGATGAAGAACAGCTGGTGAAGTCAGTTCCAGCCTCAGGAGATCCAGTACGCCCTCTGGTGGAGAAAGGTAGACAGAAAACCCCAGATCCCAACAGTAACAGAAAAATCCCCAGGAAGGGATCCTCGGCGCCCTCTGGTGGGCAAGCCAAAGGATCCCAACAAAACTGGCCTTTTTGGCTGCCACTTGCTATTCCGCTTACCATATGCTTCACCATGGTGATGCCTTTCCTTCATGGGCATGAGCAGAACCAACATCCTGCATATTATTTCCAACTTAGAGATGCCAAAAATATCAAGTTCCTAATGACACAAAACGACACAAAAAATACATAAGATAACATTAAATACATAAACTGAAAATGTGTAAGTAAACATTGTGGTGGGAAAAAATGTAGCCAAATGTTTTCTTTCCTTGGTTTCTTTCGGCTCCTCTGCATTTGTGGGGTAATGCGGTACTGTATGTGTAAAAGTCAGCTGGGGTGTGGAACATAATACAAATTTGACATTTGTGGGATATTGCTGTGTGGAAATCACTTCTGCGTAGTGTGTTGTTCAAATGTTGACCTTAGTGCTGCTGCCAGGTTAAGACTACCTACTGTACACCTGCAGCACTGGTGAAGGACACACTGACACAGATTGCTAGTAATTATACACTTTAACTTTAAGGGATCAACTGGCAAGTTATGCATCAGTTTGTTATGAGTCTTATTTCATATTGTTACAGGGGATATTGTTCACCTGCAAGGGAGATTCTTCTATTATATTAAGTAAACACTGTACTGTATTGTACTCTCAGAACAGATAAAGAAAATTTATATTCTCTGAGCAATAAAGAGAGGGAAGTGGATAGATGATCGATAATAGACATGACATGATTAATGATTGACAGATCATGTGATTAAAGAGAAAATGTTCTGTAGTTTAATACATAATTTAAAACATATATTTCTTGGAAATATGAAAGATTATGAATGTCATTTTAACATGGTTAATACCAGTGCTTGAATGCAGACAAAATAGGATATAATTGGTTATTGCAATCAATGTGAGAATGAATAAGCTTTTTGGTTCTGTTTAATATCTTATTGTCCTGCGTCTGTCCTGAGAGTCAGCACCCACTTAGATAGAATAAACCAGAACTTGCCACCACGGTGTCCTAAGACACCAACCAGTCACATCACTTCCGATGACCACAAAACCATAAAACACCCTAAAAAATAAAGCAAACCACAAAACACCTCTAAAATACTAATATAATTACATTAACCTAGGAAAAGAAGAAAAAAAGACTGGAAAAAACACTCTTGGTCCTTCACCCACACTCTTCTCACCAGAAAACAGAATAAGAATGATTGGCAAATGTGTGGGCAAGGCAGAGAGTTGGTTGCAACTTGTGAGTGGGAGAAGGGAGGTGAGAGCAGCGCTGATGAGTGACGGACCACCCTGACACTTGCAGGCACGAGGCCCGAGATTAGCTCAGCGAGGAAGGACACTGAAAATGGGAGAAACAATATTTTTAAACAAGGCCAGAGGAGCTGGGAGATGTAAGGCTAAATAGGAGCCCTGAGAGCCTCAGTGATGGGGGTGGGGACAAGGGCCGTTTCTCAATTCCCAAAAACATGTGTATGGACATGTGTCTCTACTAAATATGTTCTTGGGTTACTTGGAACAGAAGAGTACTTGTGACGTCACCAAATGATCGGCTCGTCTAGAGGAAGGGGCAAGAACAACATCCGAGAACTCTGTCTGTTCTTGGACTTGTGTTCTTCTGAATTGGAACAGCTTTAGGGCTGAGGGTGACAACGTTTCATGAGTACACAAGCAAATAAGAACACACAAGTACATATATTGAGAAATGGCCAAGGAGTTAAGGTTGGCTAAAGCCCAGCAATCAATTTCAACCCACTTTGTTTTAAGAATAAAGGACTTTCTGGGCTTTAAAGGAGAGCTGCAATATTTTTGCACCTTTTAAAGGTCTTCTAGGTCCTAAACTGAGTGAAACTGTGTCCAAAATTCAAGCAGAAATCAATTTATTGAGGAGTGTTATGTTTTAAAGGGACTTTATTTTTAATCTCCTGATACAGGAAAGAAGTACAACTATGGCAACAATGTTGACCAGTGTAATTCTTATTCTACACTGGAAAGAATCAAAATCTAGATAAGTAATTTTTTCTTAAAATAAGTGCATCTGGTCTTGGATTGAGGAGGTAAAAGAGACATTTTGCCACTAGAAAAAACAATTCCATTGTCTTATTTCAAGTGAATTTTATCTAATTATCTTATTTTAAGAGTAAATGAACTCATTCCATTGGCAAACTATATCATTTACCTACTCAAATTAGGAAAAATACACTTAATTTAAGAAATGTATGACTTTTTCCAGTGTATTGTTTTTTTTTTATTATTTTCATACCTATTTTACCCTACCTATTTTAATCTAGAGGGCCCTTCATTATTGTGCATGCCAAGGGCTCAATAATTAACTGCTTTGAGAAACAACCCACACCCAAAAAAGAAAAGAATAAAAGCAAAGAAAACAAAAATTTCTATGGTTAAACAACTGGTGGTACTCACTTTCATACTGATGGATTTGTGACAAAAATCCATTCCATTTGAATTATGTGATATCCCATCAAATTCTCTGGCAGGGGCTTCTTTTGGTTTACACTGTATATGTTTTGCTGCTCACCTGTCAACTTTAACAAATCAGAAAAATCTTTGTTATTTCTCTATGTTCTTGTTAAATTGGTTACTTTTCTTCAAACATTGTTTCCCCCATTCTGGTTTGACTACTTCATTCATAGTTCAGTTGAAACACCGGGGGCAGGTATAGACCAAACTATTTTCACTTTTTGGAGAGGGTGGTAAGAGAATATTGATCATTATTGATAATTAAACTTAATTTAGCTGGGTTACATTTAAACGAGGCATTTACGGATAGGAACATTTAACACAAACCAACAGCTTTCAGCATTGGCTCACAGAGAGGGTCTATTAGTAATGCACCCTACTAAACTACCTTAACACAGACAAATGGAACATTCTGATTCGTTGCTAATCTAGTTGCAGGGGTTAACAGGAAAATTAACCTTGCAAAGATAATTGGACATATCTGGCTTTGCTGCAGGTTAAATTCAATTATTTGAACCCTCCTGATCAAATCAATCAACTTTATCAAACATCCAAACTTGGATCAGATAGTTCCTAATGGCACATAGGAATTAAAGGGAACACACATCAGGGTTGGAGCATGACATTTTATCAATGCACATCAAGCTTTGCCAGGTCGTTTAAGAGCATATAATAGTGGAACATTTTGTGATAATTGTCTTAACCTGCATAGTTGTGTTGCTCTTACACCTCTAAGAAACATAAATTACTTGTTGGTTTACTACATAAACCTGTCTCTACAGTTAATTATTTAAGAGAGCCTATGTCAAGCCCATCCAAAGCAATTGGGTCTGGAGTAGGTGTCTTAAGATATGTAAATAAAATATTTTAACTCTGAAATTCTCCATAGAGCACAACCAAAACAACTTCAAACAAACACTTAGGAGCTGAAAAAATTTGATGATCTTGTTTCACATCTTTCAACTGAAAACATTTACAGCTAAATACATCCAATCTGACAAGTGCCACTGGCTGACAGGCTGCCTGATATAGATGGGCTGCTGGAAGGAAGTGTTTGTAGTGCGTTTATGCAGTTTCTATGCCATTCTGGTAAAATCTCTGTGTTTACTCATTCAGACTCCTGCTGAGTGCCAACCTGCTACTCAGACTAAGTTTCTGCCTTCAGCCATTGCTGCTGTTCCTCTTTTCTCCTAAAACTTTTGATCCTCTTTTTATTTCTAGTCCTTCATCTTTTCACATCACTTTTTACAGGTCTTTCTGTCTTGTGCAGATAGTCTCTTAACATTTCAAGGGTCAATAAAGCCTCAGATTTTGACAGGAAAGCTAAATCCTTACTACAAATAAACCTATCTTAAAAGACTCTTATTTCTTAGGAGTTAATCAGACCAAGACAAGGGTGAAAGACCTGTACCTAACCCGGAGGCGTAGGGACACGATCCTCTGACTGACTGACATCTCTTATGT
Source organism: Cyprinodon tularosa (assembly GCF_016077235.1). Taxonomy (NCBI): domain Eukaryota; kingdom Metazoa; phylum Chordata; class Actinopteri; order Cyprinodontiformes; family Cyprinodontidae; genus Cyprinodon; species Cyprinodon tularosa. The sequence goes on from NW_024038178.1 coordinate 1,167,894, forward strand.
GACGACTGAGATGGGGGGCGCAATGAGCAAGACCACCCCCTAGCTCGCCGCCACTCCCAACAGACATTGCCAGAGAAGTGGAGTGTGCAGCTTCTCTCCAAGAGATGGGATCTGGAACCCAAGTTATGTGTAGAGGTAAGCCGGACTTCAACCAAGTATCCCAAGCTGTTTACTCACTTTATCATTCATGCAAAGCACTTTAGGAAACTTCCACCACTCCAGCTGTCTGTGTGACTATCTAATGGGCTCTAGTCTAAGGGACTAGACAATTTGTGGTGGAACCTGATGATGAATGACGGCTAAATTAACCACTAAGAAACGACTAACTTTAAACAACAAAAAATCTGGATGAGCTGGACTGGCCTTTTTTACCCACTGGGTATGAATAGTGCTTTGTAAATAATTTTGCCAAAAAATATCTAGTAGATTTTCCTCCAAAAACTATTATGATTTCATCTAGCTTCACATAAATATATAGATAAATGGATTAATATGTGTGAAGTATCGTCAGTTTAAAAAATTATTTAACACTTTTTAATAGCCTACATGGGTGTCTCAAAAGAACAGAGGTTTAAGTAATTGCAGTTGTATTTGTTCAGATTAAAAAAATTATTTTGCATTTGCTTTAGAGCAGTGAAGTACCTCTATGCGCTTATAAACTGGTTTAGAAGGGCAAATCCAAGCCGTGGTCACAGGGCAGGTCCAAGATCGACAACAGGCAGAATCTAACAGTCCAGAAACACAGGACAGGCAAAACAGAGCAGAACAGGGGGGACCAAAACTCAAAAGTCCGGGGGCAGAAACAGGTCAGGAACAGGAAGAGCTAAACACATCCAGAAACACTAGAATTAGTCTCGCTAGAAGCTCGAATAATCTGGCTTCAGTGGGAACCAGAGGCATTAATAGCAGCAGGAACAGGTGGATCTGATAAGAGATAATGATCTAAGGATGGAGCAAAGCAGATAAGAGAAAAATGAGTAAAACCCAGCCTATGGTGCCTAGATCATGACAAATACTTCAAAAATCAGTTAGACAACTTTACTACAGTTTTATTGGTAAAATGTGCATAAAGACTTTTCTCATGCATACTACTTCAGACTGATGCTTGTAATTAAAGATTATGAGTGGAAAAAGTTGTCAAAAAGGTCTAATGCAGATACATAATTGATGAGATCTCTTTAAAAGTTTCAAGAGAAGAGGCTCTGAAGATTATCAACATAAAATGTAACTTTACTCAAAATATTTTCTGCCTGATCCAACAGACATTTAACAATCATGATCATGTGTCTTTCATGACTATAAAAAGGTTTTCTTGGAATACTGCTGTTTTAAGTTTTTAAAAATTCATAAGAAAGTCTGCTCTGATGGACTGACAACCTTTTAAGAATGTACCCTAGCTCTCCAAGAGCTTTTCAGCAATGCTAATACACAGAGCCTATCTTTAACATTTCCTATGGGACAGATCAGTAAATTTTGATGGATCTCTCAGAAAATATGCTTTCTTGTCCTTATACCGTTTTTTCTAACTACTTTGGCAAAGCAAAATACACCTGTTTCAATTTTATAGGTTGTGTACTGGGATTTTCCCATTAAAAACACATTGAAAACATAAAGGAATTACAGTACTGTGTCATCTAAATTAGCTGAGTTACCAAAACTCAACCTGTGGGGAATGGGGAATGCTGCTTGGGGTCTGGGCTGGTGTACGCCCGGCTGTCCGGCCCTGCCACGGCCTCTGGTGTGCTGGGGTGCCTCGGGGCCTGTTGGGCTGGGGGGGGCGTGGACATTAACACCTATGGCAGATGCTCACCCCTTCAGGGGTTTGCACTCTGCTAGTGGGGGAATGGGAGGGAGGGGGAGTGGGAATGATCTCGGCCTGGATGTCTCCTGTCGCTTGTGTGGTGAGTGGTTTCAGTGTTAATGTAGGGGAGGGGTCACATCTCCGGAGGGGGGGGGGTGGGGGGTGGTGAAGGAGGGAAGGGGATTTTAGAAGGGCTTCGGGTCTGGCCTCCTGTCTCGGTCCTGGTCCGTGCCGTCAACCGGTGGGGCTTCGTCTGGGGTGGGGGCGCTGCGCGTGGGCTGGCAGGCCGGGGAATGGGGGTGCCTTTTGGAGTCAGCGGGGAAGCTGGCTCCCTGGGAGTGCAGTCAGCACCCCAGTCCTTTGCTCCCCATCCCCGAAATCCTCCCTCTGCCTGCTCCATCACACTGCCACACATGTAGGTTTTTGGGGAGGGGGTCGTTACTGGAGGGCCCCACCTTCTGATGACGTCCCCCACCCCGATTTTATTCTGCATTTTAGACACTTCCATCTACAACATTTTCACATCACACATCTATGTAGGGCATTTTCTGGGGGGTGGGGGTCAAAGGCATCCAGGGGGGGCTTATTTTATGGACCTCACCACGGTCGGCTCCCCCCATCCCCTCTCACATTTAGACACTGAGGGTTCTGGGTTGTCAAATGGGGGGTGTGCTGGCACCGCCTATGTCCAAGAGTGGGGGTGGACTGTGCTGGATACCCCCTTTTGGTACTCCCAGTTTTAATTACATCTGAGAGCAACACACAACAACACCACATTCCAGCAGGTCTAGGAAGGATCGGGGTCTTCTCACACCCCTGTTTCACGGCTGCCACCCGGAATCTGGGGCCTGGAGGAAGTGTCACCGCTTCCCTCCCCCCCATCCGGATTTCAGGTTCACTTATTGGATCATCCGGTAATCCTAGGACCAACCACCGGTGCCGCCTGGTCTTTGGTCCTGGTATTATTGGATGCGAGTGTTATGTGTGAATGTGTTTTCGTGTTTTTTTTTTTCTTTTTTCTTCTTCTGTGGTGTGAGTGGGGGCACTAGGGTGGGATGGCATGATTGGTAGGAGACTGTGAGTTTTTTTTTTCTTTTTTCTCCCAGGTTGGGGTCTGAACTGCCCCCTCTCCCAGACACATCTCAAGTCTCCGCTAAGGGCAGAGCCCATTCCCCCGTCCTGCTCTCCCACCGCTGGCTGGATGCCCGGGTGGCTGCTGGCTCATTCCTGGCGGCCACTCCGTGGGGCCCGGCCGGCCTGGGGCAAAAAGTGAAGGGGCTGTTTGTCTGATAGGCGAGTTTTAGATAAAAGTATAATTCCCAATTTGGGGAAAAATTTGCTGCTTGGCAGAGGTCTGCATTCTATGAGTGAGTTCTGGTTTTCACTGTTATATATAACAGTGGATGTCATTAGTACACTGATGACGGTCAACTTTCTTTGTCCATAAATCCTGGTGAAACTAACCCCTTACATGGACTAAAGGTAAGTTTATAAACAGCCTTCAGCTAATCCAAAATATGGCAGGCCGAGTTCTGATGAAAATGAAAAATAGAGTTTATATTTCTCCTGTTTTAGCTTTTTTTCATTGGCTTCCATGGCAAGGTATTATGATGGGGGCTTAATATATAAAAGGTTCAGTTAGACTACAAACAACAAGTATTTTCCCCAAAATTGTAAGGAGACAGAGACTGGATCCAAATAAACCCAGACAGGTTAGTGACGTTTTGATTGATTTATTGAAAGGGTTAATCTGAAAGCAGGGCTGAATCTGTGTGGGCAAAAAGGCTGCAGGTAGACAGGCGGGCAGATTGAGGGAGGTTTACCAGTTAAATCCAGGACGGAGAGGCAGGCAGTTAGGCAGAGCTTTCAGAGTCAGAGATCCAGAGAGAGGGGAGCAGGCAGGCAGAATCAAACAGGGGTCAGGCAGGCTCGGAGTCAGGAGGCAGATCGGGTCAGAAACAGATAGGCAGTCAGGTACTCTTTAGATGCTGGGCTATTCGTAGCGGGTTGGCTCGAGATAACTGTAATCTGGCACAGGGGACAGATCTGATGGGGTTTTTAAAGTCCTGGAAACAGGTGACTCCAGTCAGAGCTGATTGCAGATGAGTGGAGCAGAGCAGGTGTGTGGACTGAGTGATCAGGCCAGAATCAGTGCAGAAACCATTACAAAAATGTATGTAAAAAAAAATTAGAAATAAACAAGCACTCAATGTGCTCCTTGGACTAATCAATTCCAGTAGTAAACAAAAACTTAAGGTAATTTTGAACCTGTTAAAACAAGGCAGGACAAGCAGTTTTACACATTTAAGTGTGTACCACAAGAATAATAATAGAACAACAAAACAAAAAAAAAATCTACCCTTTAAAACCGACTATAGTTGACCACTGCCCAGTGATATGACAACGCCAAGTTCACAAAAGCAATCAGAACAACAAATTCTTCTCAAATTATGGTGAGATGAAGACAAATGTTTTACAAAGTCTTCCATATTTAGGGAATATGCCCTGCTTGACTCAACACTGATTGTTGAGTCAAGGAGTGAGTCAAGATGTGTTTTTATTAATTTAAGGACAGAGAAACTTCTTTCACAGGAAGCAGTGCTAACTGGAATCACAAGCCAAATTTTATTAAGCCCAAAAAGTTCATGGAAAACCTCTTTGTACGATTCCAAAAACACAACAAACTCAAATAGAGAAGCTGGTCCCTCTCCCCTTTTCTTTCTTCTTAAAAGAAGCCCTGATTTGAATGTTTTCCCTAAAGCAAGCAGATGCTTTGGGAATGAGGAATGATGGCCCGCAATTCAAACAGAATTCAATTCAATTCAGTTTATTTATATACCGCCAATTGACAACACATGTCATCTCAACGCACTTCACATACAGTCAAATTGATTCAAAGTTTTCTTTCTAAGGAAAACCAGTTGTTTGCATCGACTCAGTAATCGACACACTAAGCATGCTTGTAGCGACAGTGGAGAAAAAAATCCCTTTTAACAGGAAGAAACCTCCAGTGAAACCAGGTTCATTGTGAGCGGCCATCTGCCAAGGCCGACTAGGGTTCAAGGAGAAAGAAGCAGATATAGAAAAAGAAGCAGAGATACAAAAGTTAACTGGCAATCAGCTCCACAGGCAGCCCCGTCCATGAAACACAGCCCGGCAGATGAGCTCCGAGCCAGCTCCCATGTCAGAGGATGAAGAAAGTACATCCAGCCATAGTCAGAGAAGCATTACTACACTGAAAAACAAGCCGATCTCCAACATCTATAAAAAAGGTGTTGATGGCAGCAGCACAGCTGATATTTCTCTCCAGGGTGGTGTCAAAGCCAAACAGGAACAGACGAGGCGAAGCTACTATGAGAAAAAGCAGAGACACCAGAACATTAGAGACAAAAGGCTCTCAATGCACCTATATGCTGCATTACACATACCAATATGACTAATTCTACCCAATTTCTGTGATTGTTGTTGAACATTTTGCTAACGTCATGTTCTTTTAAGTGTCTTTATGCCATTGTGACGGTATTTGTCAGTTTCAACAGACTAGTAATTTAAGAAGTAATATTCATAGGTAATATTAAGCACAAGCACATCTCCCTCACTTCCCGTTAAAACAGCACTTTGTTAAACAATGTTCAAGTGTCTAGGAGTTTTTAGTTTTTAAAACTTTATTTGACCAAAAGAGAAATCCATTAAGATCGGAATCTCTTTTCAAAGGGTGTTCTAGCCAATTATGTTTTAATTAAAGTATAAAGAAATGGTGTGTTTAAAATGCACGGCTGTTGGTAAGGGAAATACCATTGTTCTGGGAAGCAGTAAGAGTGTATTTTATGTAGCTGCAATAGTGAATATCTGTAATCTCAAACATATGTAGCATAGCACTTATCAAGCGAAATTATAAATTGATATTACAGACACTGAGATAATGATGCACGTATTAGATATCAAACTTCCTTTTTGGTATTTCCCTCTTGCCATTATTATAATTAAAAAAAATAAAATGTTGACTGTTGTATTATCTATGTACAATAGAAGGAGTTTCCTTTTTTTGTCCTGCAGATGCAGTACATGCAGTAGTAGCCATTCAAAATGTCCCCACTTTATTTTATGGGCCCTTGCCTGGTCCAGCCACTGGAGGGTCACTCCAGTGGCTGGGAGTTGGAGGGGATTGGCTGGCGTTTGACATTTGCTGCTACTGTATTGGGGCGGTATGTAATTTTGTTTGATGTATAAATTTGTTGTTCTGAAGTTCTGGGATGGAGCTTGGTAAGCTTTACTTCTCCCCACTCCATTTCGAGTATTATTATTATTACTTTCAGACCCTGATTATGCCTTTTTGTGTACTGTATGGCTCGTAATAAATCTAAACCTAACCAAATTTAAATATTTTATGTGGGAACTGTTTATTTAAATTCCAATGTTATCCAAATGACCTGTTGGTGGGATGACATTGACCATTCTTATTTAGTGTAAAGCAAATAGACCCAATGGTTTGTGAATGGTGATATACAGTTAGGGCCAGAAATATTTGGACAGTAACACAATTTTCACGAGTTGGGCTCTGATTGCCACCGCATTGGATTTGAAATGAAACCTCTACAACAGAATTCAAGTATAGATTGTAACCTTTAATTTAAAGGGTTAAACAAAAACATCTGATAGAAATTGTAGGAATTGTTCACATTTCTTTACAAACACTCCACATTTTAGGAGCTCAAAAGTAATTTGAAAAATAAACATAACCCAAACAAAATAGTTTTTTTTCAATATTTTGTGGCGAATCCTTTGTCTGGAATCCATTGACATCAACAAACGCTGGGTTTCCCCCTTCTTAATGCTTTGCCAGGCCTTTACAGCCGCAGCCTTCAGGTCTTGCTTGTTTGTGGGTCTTTCCGTCTGAAGTCTGGATTTGAACAAGTGAAATTCATGCTCAATTGGGTTAAGATCTGTTGATTGAATTGGCCATTGCAGCATGTTTTACTTTTTTGCACTCATGAACTCCTGGGTAGCTTTGGCTGTATGCTTGGGGTCATTGTCCATCTGTACTGTAAAGCACCGTCCGATCAACTTTGCAGCATTTGGCTGAACCTGGGCTGAAAGTATATCCCGGTACACTTCAGAATTCATCTGGCTACTCTTGTCTGCTGTTATGTCATTAATAAACACAAGTGACCCAGTGCCATTGAAAGCCATGCATGCCCATACCATCACGTTGCCTACACCATGTTTTACAGAGGATGTGGTGTGCCTTGGATCATGTGCTGTTCAATTTCTTCTCCAAACTTTTTTATTCCCATCATTCTGGTACAGGTTGATCTTTGTATCATCTGTCCATAAAATACTTTTCCAGAACTGGGCTGGCTTCTTGAGGTGTTTTCGGCAAATTTAACTCTGGCCTGTAATTTTTGGAATTGATGAATGATTTGCATCTAGATGTGAACCCTTTGTATTTACTTTCATGGAGTCTTCCCTTTACTGTTGACTTAGAGACAGATACACCTACTTCCCTCAGAGTGTTCTGGACTTCAGTTGATGTTGTGAACGGGTTCTTCTTCTACAAAGAAAGAATGCGGCGATCATCCACCACCGTTGTCTTACGTGGATGCCCAGGCCTTTTTGAGTTCCCAAGCTCAGCAGTGAATTCCTTTTTTCTCAGAATGTACCCGACTGTTGATTTTGCTACTCCAAGTATGTCTGCTATCTCTCTGATGGATTTTTTCTTTTTTTTTTTCAGCCTCAGGATGTTCTGCTTCACCTCAATTGAGAGTTCCTTTGACCGCATGTTGTCTGTTCACAGCAACAGCTTCCAAATGCAAAACCACACACCTGGAATCAACCCCAGACCTTTTAACTACTTAATTGATTACAGGTTAACGAAGGAGACGCCTTCTGAGTTAGTTGCAGCCCTTAGAGTCCATTGACCAATTACTTTTGGTCCCTTGAAAAAGAGGAGGCTATGCATTACAGAGCTATGATTCCTAAACCCTTTCTCCGATTTGGATGTGGAAACTCTCATATTGCAGCTGGGAATGTGCACTTTCAGCCCATATTATATATATAATTGTATTTCCGAACATGTTTTTGTAAACAGCTAAAATAACAAAACTTGTTTGACTGTCCAAATATTTCTGGCCCTAACTGTAACTATATTTCTCTATTCCGAACTCACAAGCCTTTACTCAACTGTTCAAGTACACACATACTGGGGCCAATATACACAACAAAACCTCTTACCTTGTTCATCAAACCTAAACATATTGATGGATGGCAGGGTGTTTGTGCAGCACACAAATAGAGAGCAAACAATTGATTTTGTGTCTCCTGTTTGACACATTAGAGACAGCTGAGATGAAAGGAAGGCTTTTAAAAGAAGAAGAATGTATCTAAAAGAAATGGATATTGGTATTAGGTTAAAAATGCACTATAAAGCTTGTAAATTTGTGAAAGCAAAAACCAGCAAGACTTTAACTGACAGTTTAACAGGTCTTTTCTTCTGTACCTTGGCATCTTAGACACCTTCTATAGATTTGGAAGATTGGATGATTAAATATCAATTAAATATTTTGGCTTACCCTGAAATATGCTAAATGTGGGTTAATCTTAGTATTTTACAGTTTTAATCTTTTAAATAGAGCCTGGGACAGTGTTTACAGGACGTTTCTACTAAATAGATAACAGCATGACACCTCTGCATGTCACCGTATTTATCACAATTACAGTGACTAATAGGAAAGCAGAGCTGGTATAACACTTAAAAGGTCAGATAAGATTCTGTTCATTTTAACTTTTCTCTCTGCTGTTATAAACTGACTAATGAGAACATGTTTAAGTCCTGTGGTTTTGTTTTTCATCTCAGAGTGTGGCGCATGACATGAATTAGAATGCACCAACTCAGAGGTGAAGGAGGCTTTACTAAAGTTAAGAAGTTATTTACACTCTTTAAGCTGAATTCTTTTCAAAAGACATTACTGTTTAACCGGAACTAAAACTTCAAATTTAATCCATGACAGACAAAAGGAATGGTGTTTTACAGCGCTGGGCTCATTTGTCAGAATTAATTACCAAGAATGAAGAATGAGCCAAGATAAACATTTATATTTATGTTTCATATTCTTAAGTGATATCTTTTAAGTTGTGTCCTACATGGGTGCCTATTTGACAGGGTTTTATTACTTGAAGTCCATCCATAAGTTTCCTGCTGCTCTTGCACCCATGATTAAAGACATGTGTTCTCCCTTATCAGGAGGAACCCACTTTATTATTTGGTGTCTACATAGGTTATTGTATGTATTTTTGTTGCTCCATATATCCCCATTCTATTCCTCCAACCTTGTGATTTATACAGTGACAATGATTACTCTCAGACTGCCAAAAAAGAGGTCTTCTTTAACTAATTTGACTCCTGAGCGAGATTAAATAAGACATTAAAATTTATACCATAAAGAATGATTCCATGGTGAGGAAAAACAGACTATAATTAATGGAGTAGTAGACACTTAGGTGTTTTAGGGCTTAACAAGCCTTTTCATGAACGATAAAGATTAATACTTTATTTGAGAGGAGACAGACAAGTAAAGTGAAGGAGAGGGGAGAGAGTGGAAAGACATGCAACATAGGTCTGTTTGTTAATATATGAATACTGGACAGTTTCTTGCTTCTGCTAATACTTTGCCTCTGCTGCACCCTAAAAGCTGGGTAACACCATATATATTTGCTGTGTGACTACAAACAAGACTTTTTTGTATTGTGATTGAAAGATTTTATTTTGTATTTTTCCCTAAAGTAGATTTGTTTAACTTCATGTCGGGTGTGTTCATTCCCACTGACTCTTAATGAGGGCTGAATGCCACCGCGTACTCTGACTCTACTTTCTGTTGGATCGGACATTTTGAGGGGTTCACATAGAGGCAGGGTAAGCCGATCTGTGCAAATTGTTTTTCATTTCTGTCTGAGTGCCACACACAAATTAAAACAATTTCTATCATTTCACTTTGACAGATTTTGAAAAGTTATTAAAAATAAATAAAACACCCACAAAGTTATAAGGCAAAGCCTCACTTAAGCAGTGTGTGTTTAGGGCTTAATTTTATATAGTTACATGCATTTGATGAGGTACACCTGTATTTTGGTTAAAAAGTTGATTTACACCCCAAAATACTTCAAGAAACAGAAGAAAATCATGATGCATCACAACTTCTTTCTGGACCTGTTTTGCACATGGTATTTCCTCTATGCAATATAGCAAGTGCTTTCTTTGGCTAATAAATAACAAATATTTGCAGATATTAATTATCACCTAATTTTGAACCATAGGACAGCTGTCTCAGATGCAAACAAATGCAGGCTTAAAAGAAATAGAAAATTAACATGACTATGCAGTCAGAAAAATGAAACTGGTGAACATGAAGTTCTATAGTCCAGAAGGCTCACAGAAATTATATAGAAAACCTAGAAAGATTGCACATCAATGAACACAAAGGACCCAGGAGAAACAGGACCAAAACTATAACACCCCTATTGAACCTGGTTTACCCTTACTATCATTTGGGTACTAACGAGAGACATTACATTACACTACAAACCTAAGTGTTATAAGTAATTAAACATATCACTTAAATTTACTCCTTTAACAAAATTGCTTTGAGGTAGTGTATAATGTTCTTGTTTTCCAAGTACATCAAACTCAATCTTATGGATTAATTAAATCATAGTTAAATAACCTATTAATCTGTATGGAAAATATTGTTTTTTTTTCTTTCTTTTTTTAGAAAAGGTTACTTTTTTCTCCAAAACTGAAATGTCTAAGTTTAAAATTCATGAAAAATTTAGAAAAGTGGCTTAGTTCAGAGCACAAGAATGCCTTTTAGATATTTCATTTAACCCCTTGAACCCTACGGACCCACCGGCGGGTCCAGTTGCTACATGACCTCGTAATTTTACCAAACCCCCAGTATTGATGTAAAAAACTTATTTGGCACAGTTTGGTGACATTTATGGATAAATGTGCCAAACTTGCCCCTCCGCCTAAGAAATTTCTCACTAATACCATTCTAAAATAAATATGATTCATCTGATTGAGTCCAAACTTGGTATATTTTTACACAACATTTAGATTTAAAAGTCTGTACTACTTTTTTGTGCTATAAATAATATTTTGGTAGTGTTTTGCAATGTTTATTTCAAAGAAAATTTTGGCGAGGTTCAAAAAATGCAAAATATTTTGTATTTTGTCCCTAATATTTCAGGCAGGGTCAAAGCTACAATGGTGCTGACACCAGAAAACCATTCTATGACATCTTACCTTTACAGAGGTACCAAAAGTTTCTTCTTAAATCTAATAGCTGTGAGGCTATAAGTGATTTACTTTTGTGTGTTTTTGTAAGGCAGAAATTTATTTATATCCCCTTAGGGTGTAAGGGGTTAATAATAGTATGCTAAATATAAAATTTCTGTCAAGCAGTTTAAGCTTGGCACAAGTTTAACGAAAGAACTTACCGGTATGAATGCGGTGTAGAAAATTTCAGAAGAAAATCCTTCACAGCACATAAAGGCAATAAAAGATTTACATCTGACTTTACACTTAAATCTTCAACATTTATGATCCCTACCCTTTTTTATTTACTGTCGGATAGTAATTACAAAAATGCCTTGCTGAATCTTTCTCATTCAGAAATAGCTGCTATAATTTTGTAGATAGTATAGTATTTGGGAATCATTTTTCAAAGGTGGAGAAAAATAACCAAAATAGGATGCCTTCGGACTTCCAGACACAAACCAACAAAATTTCAATGGGAAACCAATGAGCAGTGGTGTCAAAAGTACACACATTTGTTACTTAAGTAGAAGTATAGATACTGCAGTGTAGAAACACTCTGGTAAAAGTTGAAGTATCAACTTGACCTCTTTAATGAAGTAAAAGTGAAAAAGTATGTGCTCTAAAACTACTTAAAGTATAAAAGTATAACTTAACCTTCAAAAAAAAAAAAAAGAGCCAGATGCCACTATATGAATTGAAAGCTCAATTGTTCGACTATTTCGAAAAATTCTTTGAGATAAGGCCAAGGATGAGGAAGGTCTTGTTGGTCTCCATCTCGATCTCCCGATACGCTCTCGCCTGTGTCCGACCTTTCAGACATTTGAACATGCTAAAATCTGACAATTCGCGTCGGAACACTTGCTTGCTTCTGATGAATTCCTTTAGCTAACCAATGAGTGTTTGCGTTATATGACTCATACAATTACACTAGTTTTCACTAGATCTGGATGGCGGCAATTATATGCATCAGGTGGTGCACATGACGTGAAATACATATATAAACATTAAACCAAAGCCAAGAGGTACGAGTAACGTTTGTTTTAAAAATGTAAGGAATAGAAAGTACAGAAAATTTTGTGAAAATGTAATGAGTAGAAGTCAGAAGTAGGAAGAAAAATAAGTAATGGAGTAAACTATAGATACCTAAAAAGTGTACTTCAGTAACAAAGTATTTGTACTTTGTTACTTGACAGCTCTGCTAATCAGATATTGTGATGGTGTCACGGAATGTATAGCTTGATTGAACCTAATGGCAGACAGACAGGCTCAGTAAGTTTTTTTGTTTGTGTTTTGAAAAAAAAAGGCTTACAGAACACGGGTTTTCCATTAGGTATCCTGTGGCATAAGACGGATAACCTGATATGGTACTGGACAAGTACAGACATGTGAGGCATGGAACCAGCAAGTGAAGGGGGAAGGAAAAATTACAGCATAAAAGTGGTTGTAGGCAGGAGATAACAGAGGCTGATAATCAGGTGAAATTAATTACATGGTTAAGTAGTAGGCATGTACACGTATAAATGTTATTGCTTTTTAAACTGGGAACAAGGCATTGACAAAACAACAAAGATCAGACTCCTGTTTCACAAAGCAGGTTTAACAGACTCAAATCCTCAACTCTGATTTGACCGAGCCTAAGGATGGAAATTGAAGTTTCATCAACAATCCTTAGGAACGTCTGCAAATCATCATCAAGCAGCCAGCTTCACAACCTGTCCCTGGTCCATAGACCGCCTAAGAGGGTTAGCCTCACTGAAGTAACGTATTTTAGCATGGTATCCAATCAGGGTTCTACTTCTTGCTGCTTTCTTGAATAGACAGAGGCTCAAACCTCAAAAGGGATTTCTCATAGAGGCTGACAAACAGCATCCTTCTGCTCCAGGTCAAGAGGAAGATGGCGTCTGAGAGCTGGCTCAACAGCTGGTTAATGGACAATATACTCATGAAATTAGATACACTTCTGCACATATTTAATGCAGTTTAATAACATTGTATGTTTTACCAATAAATTAACAAAATTTACAGGTGAGGTTATGCCTCCCTAGTGTTCAATAAGAAGTTGCCGCTGGTATTTAGTCTGTTATGGTGGGCTGCTTTGCCATTTATTAAAAGCCTTCTCGTCTCTGTTGTATCATTTGTAGATCACTAAAACTGGATTCCTCCTGGTCAATTCATATTGCTAGTCAGAAATGTAGGAATCGATTTCCTAAATTCCGTTTTTGCTAGCAGAAACTTAATCTCAGAATGTTAAAAGAGACACGTTGCCTGGTTCGAGGTGCAGAGGCTTGAAAATCCTTCTAAGCTTTTTAAGACTACAGCAAGATATGCAGTGTTGTGCCTGAACGCGTTCATTGAACGAAAGTTCATGAACTCGTTCATATTTTGGGCGAACGTGAACTGAACGTACTGCATTATTGCCTGATGAACGTTATTGTGAACTCGTTCATTCTGGCGTCTGTGAACGGCACGCTCTCTCAGTTCAACTCCGTTCAATAGGTTGCCAGATTTCTATAAAGCCCTCCAAGCGAAACCCCGGCTAAATCACACCGTAAACAGGCCTTAATATGTAGCGGGAAAAACACCCAATCTGGCAACAGCAGCTACCAGCGTCGTAGCCTACAGCCGCGTGCGCCATCAAAACAAAATGCAGCGTGGAAGCCACAGCAGCATAGAGGCGACTTAAAACAAGTTTATGACCAGGTGGTCGGTGAGGATGATGGCAACAAGTTTGCCCGCCGGCTTTCAGTAAAAAAATCCGCACTTCAGTAACCTTAAATTCCTACCTCAGCCTGGTCCCTCAGTTTGTGTTAGTAAAATCTTCTTGAGCGGAGGTCTTCAACAGGGGATCCGCGACCCCTAGGGGGTCTACGGAGGTACTGCATGTGGGTCTGCATGGTTAGTTGATATTTTTATATTCCCCCCCTGCATTTTTTCCCCCCACTAATTGAAATGTCTTTAAATACTCATTAACATGAAATCAACACACTGTAGTAAACAGATAAATGGAGGCAGAAGATGTCTTTCAGTCATCAATGCTCACATTCAGCGACACACAGGAGCTCTTTCAAGCTGGGCACAGTTTCCTTCACAACAACCAGGAATCAGAATCAGAAAAACTTTAATAATCCCAGGGAGAAATTAATTTCTTTACATTACTCCATCTGTAATAGAGTGACTATAGGACACAATTTCATACAATATATATAAATAGGGGGTCCCCGCTCCATCTCGCCATCAGTTTGGGGGTCCTTGGTCTGGAAAAGAAGACCCCTGTTCTTGAGGGTTTTACTATCCATGTAACTTGTTTGTTAAACCTGCCTGGTATAATTTTCCAGGATTCCAGTATTCCTTTTTAGTATGTATTGAAATGGAATTTCAAATGGAAAAAATTATTAAAAAAAAAAAAAAAAACATTTGCACCTTAAAGACTACTTTCCTATTTTTCCTTTAATAATTACTCATAAAAAAGACCATTCAAGCAGCACATTTTTCCTGATGTTTTTGAGAATATACTGTAGGGGTGAAAGCTGCAGCTGCTACTAGTGTGAAGTGAATGGACAGCAACAAAGCATTAAAGCAACAATGGGGAAATGCTGTCCCCTCAATGCTAATGTTACCCTGGTTGGATAAGGATTCAAAACTGGATATGAAGATGAAATCTGATGCACAGTTTCAGTGTTACAACTGATAAAATAATTGCTGTCTGTGGTTCTACAGTAGGCTATGGTGTAATTGAGCAATATATGAAAAAAAAAAAGAAAAAAAAAAGAACTATGAACTAGTTCGTTTTTTGGAATTGTGAACTATGAACTGAACTAGTTCATTTTAAAATGTGTGAACTGAACTTTGAACTAGTTCACGTAGAAAGAGAACTTTCCCAACACTGAAGATATGGAACTGAATTTGGAAACTTAGAAGGATTTTCATTCAGCACGGGATCTCTGTGTACTTTAAACCCAACAACATCCTGCGACAAAAACTGGTTCACCCCAAAGACAAGACACCCAGAAACGAGACTGGAAATGTATTTTATGCCATTCAGTGTAGTGAAGAGTGCACAGAGCTGTACAATGGCGAAACCAAACAACCGTTACACAGGAACATGGCTTAACACAGGAGGGCCAACTCCTCAGGACAGGACTCAGCCATTCACCTCGCCTGAAGGCTAAAGGACACTCGTTTGAGGACAACAGCGTGCGTATTCTGGTCAAAGAACAGAGATGGTTTAAGACAGGGGTCAAGAAAGCTATCTTTGTTAACCTGGAAAGCGCAATTCTCAACAGCAGAGGTGGTCTTAGACAACTAGTAATAAAGAACTTTTTTGGAACAATACCCAGAAGACTCACCTCTCACCTGCCCTCACCTGACTCACAATTCCTCTGATGAGGAAGTTAACGACTCATCAGCACCCCCTAACGACCGTTTAAACCACCCAATTGACCTCCTTGGCCAATCCAGTGAGAGGCTTAGTCACCTTTTGTTTTCCCCCTAATTCTTTGCTTCACCTACAGTATACTAGTCTCAGTGCTCCTCACCATCAGTTAGAACTGAAGAAGTTGCTTGGCTGAGAGGTGAAACATCTTTTAGAAAAATCACATCCAGTTGCCTAAACTGAAGTTTACAAACTTGACCATGACCTGGATGACTAACAATCTTAAAAAACATATAAGAATTAAACTAATATAAATAAGAGGAAAAGATCTAAATAATATAAACCACAAAGCATAAAAAAAACTGTAAACAACATAGACATGAAAAGTAAACATGTATGGTAAAACTAATAACACGCTAAAGCGAGATCAAAAGAATCAATTCTGCTTTTCAGCAATCTGATTCCTGAAGAGTACAGCCCTAGGAACAGCAAAGATACTGAGAGTACCTTCTAAGCTCCTAGACTTCAGGTAAAGGACCTGATGACAACCCTAACACCCAACCATATGGAAAGAGGAGAAAATTACTCTTCTTAAAAAAGGACACCTTATTTCTGCAAATCACTGTTTTATTTAAAAAAAGTATGAGATGATACTTCTACCTTAAATTCCTGGAACATTCTTTCTTGAAACCCTTTAAAGAACTTGGATACCTTGATGACAAATCTAAACCTGGCTAAAGTCATGATTCTTAAACTTATTTTATGTAATATATTGTTGTCCAGTGTTTTACTTATTATTTCTCACCATAAATATATTACATTAGTTTCCTGCTCCCTGGACAATGCTGTTTATGCACAATTAATCACAAAAGCAGGTAAACACAATAGTCACAAAGGTAAATACTTTTTTATTCATTAGTGATTTTGAAATGATCACTTTTATAAATTGCTGAATTACTTTTTGCTGCTCCACTTTCTTTATATGCAACGCGATGCTGCCCTCCACAGTCATAACGCTTCGTCTGCACATCTCCACAGTTTTGCAATTATGTTCAGCCTCTAACCTTCACAACAACAGATAGTTGGATGGATACAATTTTTAAAAGAAACCTGAAACTATTTTTATTGTATTCTTACATACCACATTCTGAACTGACAACCTTCTACTATTGATTTATCAAACATTTTCTCCTCCAAGCAGTTTCCAGAAAACATTTTTCCCCACAATCTTTCCTTAATAAACATTTCTGGGCTAAAATCAATTTGCATACTGTCATGATCATAAGTGCTCTCTCTTGAGCATTTTAGGGATGCAACTTGGTGATTGCAAAGTTAATATGGTGGAATATGTTGTGTAGGTTTTTGCAGCTTTACAGACTTTATGTCTGATTATTTATAGATATAAACTCTTGCATTCAAAACAGATGTGCAATTTACCACAACATAAGCTTTTTCCCTCTTTCTATTTAGGGTATACAGAAATGTCCATCTCAAAAGAAATTAATGCAGCACTACATCTCTAATGTTTTTATGTCTCATGTCTTTATTTTCTAGGTCCTATATTTTCTTGATTATTTAAACTTGGATAAGTTGCTCCTTACCTCATTTAACCCCTGAGTTTTAATCATCTTGAACTGTTTTGACTTAAAGAATCTCTGAAATTTCCATTAAATTCCTTTATCACTCCCCCTTGCTCTACCCAAGTTCTTGAGAGAACATCAGTATGTAGAGGAATACTTGTGTTTGTCTACCAGATGTTTATTAGTACATCTTGTTAGTCACCTGAGTGCATCCCCAGCAATGTAACCTGGAGTCATAGGGTATTTAGGGTCTTTCTAAGACACCGGTATCATCCTTTTTTTTTTGTGGTTTAACTTGAAAACCCAGGTAGCATCATATTCAATTTCCAATAGAAAAAAAATTAAAAGGATCCAAATATACAAACTGAAGGCGATTTATAGGAAGAACTAACTGCCTTGATGCTAAGAGATCAAAATCATAATCATTCTATGTTTGAGAAGAAACCGAGACTACTGTTTGAATAATGGGAATGTTTTTTTTTACTGCACTTAAATCAGGTAGGTGAAAACACTGAACCAACTAAGCATAAAAAGCAAGGAATAATTCAATTCAACTCAATAGGAGCGCCAGAAAAGGGGGTTACTCAAGGACACTCTGGCCCAATCCAAAACCAGTCTCTAATTCCTCCCCATGAGCACTAAACCCTCCGTTTGTGCGTTCCCACGGAGGGTCTGCCACATTAAGAGCCATCCCAAACCAAATAGTGCAGACCTGGGCAAATTACTGCCCGCAAGCCACATCCAACCCTTTGATTGCCCCTGATTGATTAATTACATCACAACATACAAAAAAAAACAATGTTGTCCGCACAATACAACAATGTTGTTTTTATTTTGAAAAGCGTATTAGCTTGCGCTGTCAATTAAGGTAAACAGTGACAAGTGATGCTGCCCTCAAGATGTATGCTGATGCTAAGAAAAGAAAAGTTGACAATGAATGCCATGTTTTCAACAACACATGGGCTGCCAAGTATTTCTTTACTGAAATTAAAGGTGAGCTGTGTGCCTGATTTGTATTACTCAGGTCAATGTTTTTAAAAATTACAGTTGGAATCGCCATCACACAACCAAGCATGAGGATAAATACAGAAACCTGATTAAGAGCACGCAAGTGAGTCTGATGCTTTGCTAGCTAAACTGCAAATGCAGCAAGGACTTTTTATCAAACTTAACCGCCACAAAGATGCAGCCGTTAGGACAAGTGTTGTAATTTCTCATAAAATTGCCAGAAAAAGTAAGGAGTTTTCTGACAGAGAACATATTATGGAATGCTTGTTGGACTCTACTGGTATCTGTTGGGAGCTGGAGAAAATCCCATCTTTCTCCAGCAGAGTCCGCCGTGGATCCTCTGAGGGAGCCTCCTGCACAGGTGCAGCTCATCAAGATCATCAGAGGATCCACTACATAAGCTGTCTTCAGACCTTGCCTCAACGCCGCAGTGTTGTTCCAGTTGGTCAGCGCTAAAGCCTTGATCTCAGTGATTATCTCCATGACTCTAATCCCTAGTTGGATTCTAACTTCTGTTTCTGTGCCTCTAGGAAACTCGTGCTTCCTCCGTGAAAGCTCTGGAAGAGCTAACCTGCCGAGCCGACCCTCAGAGCCAAACACTGAAGATCCTCAAACAACCTCCAAGCAGCTCTGGGCTAGAGCTGGGAAACCAAGACCAAGGTCTGCTCAAACTAGACGTAAGACGCTGAAGCAGCTAACGGACTCTGCAACTAAATCCTTCTCCAGAACCAACAGTGACTCTCCCAAAGAGAACCTCAAGAACCCTCAAGGTACTATCTGTGCTTCATTGGAACCAAACCCCGTCAACAGTCCTTAACTGTGCTGTCTCTCACGCAGACTCCGGTGAAACCAGAATCCAGGCCCGAACCAGCATTCTACATATTCAGTGTGATTGTGCAAATAAACTTGTTAAACTTTTCATCCTGTGTCCGTCAGTGGTGTTCTGCATCTTTGGGTCTCCATTAGAGAACCGATCATGACAGAACACTGCGGCCAAACTCAAGGCCCAGCAGATCACCTCACCCGTCGACTAGACGAACAGGCTGCTCAAATCCAAGGATTCAGCCTGGCTTTACGTGAGTTAAACACACATATTGAAAGACAGAACCAAGCGATTCAAGGCTACGTTAACTGCTTCAATGGCGCTAATGCTACATCCGCACAGCAACCATTTCCCCCCCCGAGGTCACAACCTGTGACGTCATCAGAGTTCCGTCCTAGTCTCCCAGAAAAATTCTCTGGTAACATGAAAGATTGTAAGGGATTTCTATTCCAGTGCTGATTTTTCTGAACTCTCCTGGTTGTTTTTCTACAGATCACAAGAAGATAACGTTCATTCTCTCTCAGTTAACAGGAAGAGCTTTAGAATGGGCTCAGGCAAGATTTGCCATCGACGACACTTTAAATTGCCGTTTTTCTGACTTCATTGCTGAATTTTCCCAGGTCTTTAACCAGGAGACAGACCAAACGATTGATTCCAGAGCTCTTTTCAACCTTAAACAAGGTAATTCTTCAGTGGCAGATTTTTCAATTAACTTCCGGGTAAAAGCGGCAGCTTCTGGATGGAACCAGAGCGCTCTCAAAGGAGCATTTTTCATGGCTTTAAATGAACAAATCAAAGATGAACTTGCTACTCTCGATGAACCAGCTTCCCTCGAAGATTTAATTCGTCTCTCCATCAGATTAGACAACAGAATTCGAGCCAGAAACAGCTCTAAGAAGCAAGGTAACTTTTCCTCTGCCTCTCATAACATGGCTGCTCTCTCTCCCTCTACAGAGCAGATGCCCACACAGAGATCTAAGCCCCAGTCTCTATCATCGCCTGTTCAGGCCTCTCATTCAGGCGAAAGGGATTATGAGCCTATGCAGGTGGGACACACTAGGCTCTCTCCTGAAGAGAGACAGAGGCGTTTTCTAGGAAAACTTTGCATCTACTGTGGTGAGAGTGGTCATTTTATCGCCTCCTGCCCGGCAAAATCAAAAGCCGGGGCCCGCCAGAGGATATGAGGAGTCTGGCGGGCCATATAAATTCGACTAAATCTCCTCGACTGTTGCTGCCAGCCACCCTTTTTTGTAATAACCAGAGTCTCTCTTTCTCCGCCTTCATCGACTCAGGCTGTGAGCGTAATCTAATCAACTCAGACCTCTTCCAGCAGCTCCAGATTCAAACCGTTCCCCTGTCTCAGCCTCTCAGTGTGTCCGCCATTGACGGAAAGAGACTTCATCGTGTTACCCACCAAACCCAGCCCCTCGAGCTACTTTTGTCAGGTAACCACCGAGAAACTATCACCTTCTTTGTGTTTCCCTCTGCATGTTCCCCCCTGGTCCTCGGATTTGAGTGGTTGGAGAAGCATAACCCTCACATAAATTGGACCAAACGTCTTCTGGAATCATGGTCTACTACGTGCCACGGAACATGCCTTCATTCTGCTGCCCCTATGTTGGGGCCTCCTAGAGGTGGGGGGGAGATGGACTCTCCTGACCTTTCTTCAGTTCCCTCCGAGTACCACGACTTAGCCCCCGTCTTCAGTAAGGTCAGTGCGACGTCCCTACCTCCACATAGACCATACGATTTTGCCATAGAACTTTTACCTGGTGCTCCTCTTCCAAGCAGCAGACTGTATAACATTTCCAAACCAGAAAGAGAGACAATGGAAAAATACATCAACGAATCATTGGCTGCTGGAATAATCCGTCCTTCATCCTCTCCCCTGGGCGCCGGTTTCTTCTTCGTGGGCAAGAAGGATGGTTCCCTGAGGCCATGCATTGACTATCGAGGTTTGAACCAAATTACTATTAAAAACAAATACCCACTGCCTCTTCTCGCCTCAGCCTTTGAACCAGTGCAGGGTGCAACTGTCTTTACCAAGCTGGATTTAAGAAACGTTTATCACCTCCTCAGAATACGAGAGGGTGATGAATGGAAGACTGCCTTTAAGACACCCTTGGGCCAATTTGAATACCTGGTGATGCCTTTTGGTCTAACTAACGCCCCAGTCTGTTTCCAAGCCCTTGTTAACGATGTTCTCAGAGATTTCCTCAACGTGTTTGTGTTTGTTTACATTGATGATATTCTCATTTATTCCAAGGACCTCCATGAACACAAGAGACATGTCCGTCTCGTGCTACAGAGACTACTGGAAAATAAGCTGTTCGTGAAAGCCGAGAAATGCGAATTTCATCAGTCTTCAGTCACCTTTTTGGGGTTTGTGCTCGAGGGCGGCCAGGTAAAACCTTCTGAGGACAAGATCAAGGCAGTCCTAGATTGGCCAGTTCCTGAGAACCGAAAGCAACTGCAGAGGTTTTTAGGTTTTGCTAACTTCTATCGTCGGTTCATAAGGAACTATAGCCAAACCGCCCTTCCATTAACCTCACTAACGTCTTCCAAACGAACTTTTCAGTGGACCCCCGAGGCCCAAGCTGCATTCGAGAAATTAAAATCCATGTTTTCCAGAGCACCTGTACTAATTCAACCTGATCCTTCAAAACAATTCATCCTTGAGGTAGACGCTTCAGATTCCGGTGTCGGAGCTGTTCTTTCTCAGAAACTCGATTCAGATCAAAGAATACACCCTTGTGCCTTCTTTTCCCGTAAGCTCTCCTCAGCTGAACAAAATTATGATGTGGGTGATCGTGAGCTCCTGGCAATCAAACTGGCGTTGGAAGAATGGAGGCATTGGCTGGAGGGAGCTGAGCATCCGGTCCTTGTGTGGACTGACCACAAAAATCTGGCTCACATCCAGTCAACCAAACAGGCTAACCCTCGCCAATCCAGGTGGTCCATCTTTTTCTCCCGATTTAACCTTATTATCACCTACAGACCCGGATCCAAGAACGTGAAGCCCGATTCTCTCTCTCGTCTCTACTCCGTCGATCATCCTGAGACACCTGAGCCTGTTCTCCCAGCCTCATGCACCGTAGGAGTGGTCAACTGGGAGATAACGGACCTAATCAACTCAGCCCTAGCCACCGAACCAGATCCAGGTACCGGTCCGTCTAATCGCACATATGTCCCTTCTTCTGTCAGGTCCCGTCTGATCCAGTGGATGCATGCCGCTAAATTCTCCGCTCATCCAGGAGTTAGTAGGACTGTCGCTCTAATCTCCAGGCGCTTCTGGTGGCCTACGCTCCATCGAGCAGTTAAAGAGTATGTGTTGGCCTGTCCCACATGTGCTCGTAACAAGGCCTCACATCAACCTCCTTCTGGTCTCCTTCAACCACTACCAGTTCCCTCGCGTCCATGGTCCCACATAGCCATTGATTTCGTCACCGGTCTCCCTGTCTCCCGAGGTATGTCCACCATACTAACCATTGTCGACCGTTTCTCTAAGTCTTGCCATCTAGTTCCCCTGAGAAAACTTCCCACGGCCTTCCAGACAGCCCAGCTTCTAATTAAACATGTTTTCCGGCTTCATGGCATCCCCCAGGAGATTCTATCGGACAGAGGTCCCCAATTCATATCCCAGGTATGGAAGGCTTTTTGTTCTGCTCTCGGCTGCAAACCATCTCTCACCTCAGGTTACCATCCTCAAACTAATGGCCAGACCGAGCGTATGAACCAGCATCTGGAATCCACCCTCCGCTGTCTAACTTCTAATAACCCGGTGGATTGGAGCCAATACCTTCCATGGATAGAATATGCCCACAACTCTCTCCGTTCCGCATCCACTGGACAGTCTCCATTCCAGGTCAGTCTCGGATATCAACCACCTCTTTTTCCCGCAGATGAGAGAGAGATATCGGTGCGATCCGTGAACCAACATATCCGCCGCTGCCGGAGGATTTGGAGGGAGACCATTGCCACACTCAACCAGTCCTCTGAGTCAGTCAAGCGTTTCGCTGACGCCAAGAGACGCCCCGCCCCTGAGTATTCTGTGGGCCAGGAGGTTTGGCTTTCCACTCGAGACATCCCTCTCAAGGGGATGTCTCGAAAACTTTCCCCGAGATTCATAGGCCCATTCAAGATCTCACGTGTTATCAACCCATCAGCTGTCCGTCTCCAACTTCCCCCTTCCCTCCGAATCCATCCGACCTTCCACGTCTCCCAGATTAAGCCTGTTTCCTCGAGTCCTCTGTGCCCGCCATCCGACTCCCCACCACCCGCCCTGGAAGTCGATGGCCATCCGGCCTTCACGGTCCGCCGCATTGTAGACTCCCGTCGATGAGGTCGTGGTTGGCAGTACCTCGTCGACTGGGAGGGCTACGGACCGGAGGATCGTCAGTGGGTCCCAGGCTCGTACATTCTCGACCCTGCCCTCATCGAGGAGTACGAGCGTTCCTGTCCTTCCACTTCCTCCGGACCGCCAAGGGGCGGTCGTTGAGGGGGGGGTACTGTTGGGAGCTGGAGAAAATCCCATCTTTCTCCAGCAGAGTCCGCCGTGGATCCTCTGAGGGAGCCTCCTGCACAGGTGCAGCTCATCAAGATCATCAGAGGATCCACTACATAAGCTGTCTTCAGACCTTGCCTCAACGCCGCAGTGTTGTTCCAGTTGGTCAGCGCTAAAGCCTTGATCTCAGTGATTATCTCCATGACTCTAATCCCTAGTTGGATTCTAACTTCTGTTTCTGTGCCTCTAGGAAACTCGTGCTTCCTCCGTGAAAGCTCTGGAAGAGCTAACCTGCCGAGCCGACCCTCAGAGCCAAACCCTGAAGATCCTCAAACAACCTCCAAGCACCTCTGGGCTAGAGCTGGGAAACCAAGACCAAGGTCTGCTCAAACTAGACGTAAGACGCTGAAGCAGCTAACGGACTCTGCAACTAAATCCTTCTCCAGAACCTACAGTGACTCTCCCAAAGAGAACCTCAAGAACCCTCAAGGTACTATCTGTGCTTCATTGGAAACCAAACCCCGTCAACAGTCCTTAACTGTGCTGTCTCTCACGCAGACTCCGGTGAAACCAGAATCCAGGCCCGAACCAGCATTCTACATATTCAGTGTGATTGTGCAAATAAACTTGTTAAACTTTTCATCCTGTGTCCGTCAGTGGTGTTCTGCATCTTTGGGTCTCCATTAGAGAACCGATCATGACAGTATCCTGATATACCCAGGAAAAAAGCCTCATTTGAAAATGTGTCATTCTCTTTACTCACTTAATAAGGCAGAACATCGCTGGAAAGTTGGAGTTTCAGCTGAAGAACAGAAACTGTTGACTGTTTTTACCTGGCTTGGATGTGAGCTGTGATGTATGATACATCATCCAGCTACTCGTTTTCTTACGTGGGATAACTGCAGACTTTGAAATCATGGAGGAGCTCGTAGCCATGCAGTCAATGAAAGAGACAACTACTAGTAATGATTTGTTCAAAGTGGTAAATACATGTTTGGACAAGTTAGGACTGAAATGGGACAACTTGGCAGGTGTGACAATTGTCCAAATCTGACAGGGAAAAATGTTGGACTTTTAAAACAGAATGCAACAAGGATAAATTGACAGAAATAAACCCTGAGCGGAGACACTCGTGCATTGTATTAAACATCAATAAATGTTGTGTAAATAAATGTTAAAAATGATCCATGTTGTTGATGTTGTAACTAAAACAGTTAACTGTGTCAGAGCAAAGAGCATTAAATCACAGGCAATTTATTGCAATTTTAGAGGAAAATTGTATTAAACATGGTGACATAAGCCAGTGTTTCCCAACCTTTTTTAACTTGTGTACCCCTTTGGGCATTTTGTCTTACCATTAGTACCCCTCTCAATCATCAAAAGTATTGATGATCGTCCATAAGTGGTACGTACAACAACTGATTACAAAACATAAACTATTTTATTTAATCTTTTAACCTGAGCATTTATTTCTTAGGTATTTTATTCTTTCCATCTCAGATAAAAAAACAACATAAGTTTGTTGCCTGAAAGTTAGTAATGAATCAAAATAAATACAAATAAAATTATATTATAAACCTGTATTTATAAAAAAAATTGAGCTCTCAGATTAACTCCCTTATAATAAGATCTAAATTTGAGGAATTGGAAACAAAATACAGAACAAAAATTATAGACAGACTGAATTAATTACTTTGCCCACAAAAAAGAAACCAGCACCAAGAGGAGAAGAAGATGGACGGATTATCCCAGCAGCCAGAGACTCGTTGATATACTTTTCCATGGTCTCACGTTCAGGCTTAGAGATGTTATAAAGTCTACTGCTGGGCAGGGGAGCTCCTGGTAATAATTCAATGGCACAGTCATATGGTCTGTAAGGGGGAAGAGACGTAGATCTGACCTTACTGAAGACAGGAGCCAGATCATGATACTCGGAAGGAACAGAAGTAAGGTCAGGAGAGTCCATCTCCCCCCTACCTCTAGGAAACTGAACAGCGGGAGCTGCAGAACGAAGACATGTCTCATGACAGGGAGTGGACCAGGACTCAATGTGGCGTTCAGCCCAGTTGATATGGGGATTATGTCATTCCAGCCACTCAAATCCAAGCACCAAGGGGGAACATGTAGAAGGAAAAACAAAAAAAGTTAATGTCTCACGATGATTTCCGGAGATGAACAGCTCAAGAGGTTGTGTTTGATGAGTGACTTGATGGAGTTTCTTTCCATCAATAGGGGATACTCTGAGAGGCTTGGATAATGGAACTGTTTCAATCTGTAATTGCTGAACCAGGTTAGAATCAATAAGATTACTTTCACATCCAGAGTCAATGAAAGCAGACAAGGTGAGATTCTGGTTTGAAAAAAAAGTGTAGCAGGTAGCATCAAATGAGGAGCCTTTTCAGTTTTCAAATGGCCCGTCAGACTCCTCAGTTCCTCTGACGGGCCCTGGGCTATGAAATGGCCAGTCTCACCACAGTATAGACACAGATTACCCCTGAAACGTTGTTGTCTTTCCTCAGGAGTTAGCCTTGTGTGTCCAATCTGCATGGGTTCGACTTCAGCTCCATCTGAGTGAGAGACTTGGACAGGAACAGAATAAGTCTAGTTTTTTTTTTATCTTGGCTTGGAAACGGGTTCTGTGGATCCAGAAAAAACAGAAGCATTATTTAATGCAGGGGCAGGCACAGAAAAATTTAGACTTCTTTGACTAGTGCTGTTTCTCGTTCGGAGTCTGTTATCCAACCTGATGGTTAAGCGGATTAAATCCTCTAAACTAGTTGGTTCGTCGATCGTGGCTAGTTCATCCTTGATGTTATCATTTAGGGCCTTAAAATAAGCACTTTTAAGTGCACATTCGTTCCACCCAGAGGCTGTGGCTTTGACCCGGAAGTCGATGGAATCAGCCACTGTGGAATCTCCCTGCTTTAAATTCAGCAGAGCTCGGGAGTCAATAATTTGATCAGAGTCATGGTTAAATACCTGGGAAAATTCTGAAATAAACTCAGAAAAAGTACACCTGAAACTGGACTCAGAGGAGAACCTTGCCTCCGCCCATTCAAGGGCTCGTCCAGTGAGTTGGGACAAAATAAATGAAATCTTCTTTCTATCATTCGGAAAACTGCCAGGAGAATGTTCAAAAAGTAGTCGACATTGGAACAAAAATCCCTTACAATCCTTCTGGTTACCTGAGAACTTTTCAGGGAGACTGGGACGGAACTCAGGAAATGATGTCACTACTGGTGACCTTGGAGGCGGAAGTGGATCCTGAACTGGACGTACCGCTGGCGTGGCGTTAGCATTGCCCATGTAGCTGGCATATGTTTGAAGCATTTGATTTTGGTGTTCAATTTTGGTATGCAACTCACAGAGGGTTTGCGCATGTCCTTGGATCTGAGCTTCTTGTTCCTCAAGCCTCCGACGGAGGGGATCTGCTGGGCTTTGTGTTTGGCCGCAGTGTTCTGTCATGATGGGTCTTAGATTCTTAGCCCACATGCAGAACACAACGGAGGCTGGATAAAAGTTTAACAGAGTTTATTGAGTTATACACAAACACAAGATCCTGAACTGGATCAGGAACTGGTCCGGGCTGGTTCACTGAAATCTGCAGAGATGATAGTTTGATTAGGAAGCAGGCTGATGAGTTATGAGTCTTTGATAGTTCAAGAGTATACCTTGACAGAGTCCGGGCTTCTCTTTGAGAGAGAGGGAACCGTTGGGTCCAGAGACTGTTTGTTCAGCAGAGTCCAAGAGCAGCTGCAGCGTCTTGCTTCTGACTTTAATGACAGACCTTGATCAGAGTTTCCAGCTCTTAACTAAGAGCAGCAGGGGAATCCACATAGGAATCTTCAGGTTTGGCTCACGAGGGCAATCTCGGCAGGTTAAGCTCATCCAGAGCTTCAGGTTTAGAGACAGGTTTCCTGTGAGGCAAAAACAAGGGAGAGTTAGAATCAGATCTCTCTCTAGAGATAGCTAAGATTCTTCAGGTTCTAGGCTCAGGTCGCTAACCAAACTAGGTCAACACTGCGGCGTCGAAGCAAGGTCTGGCAGCTGGTTATAAAGGGCAGGTCTCTTGATGAGTAGATGCGTCTCAGGTGTGCTGGAAGACTCCAGCTCCAGGAGACCCACGGCGCACTCTGCTGGAGGAAGGTGGTACAGCTCCAGATCCCAACACTGATGAGCTCTGATAGCTCAGTGTGAAAAACTGCTGATACCAGGATGTTTTCTACCTCCAGTCTATTCCTCTGAGAAAAACATACTTTTTGGCTGAAAAGGTTTTTTTTATTTTATTTTTTTCAATTAGGTCCTCAGAAAGTTAAACCCTATTTTATTTTTATACCTAAGAACTACAATATTTTCATGTACCCCTTGCAATGCACTCGTGGACCACTAGGTGTACCTCCCGAATGGGAATCGCTGACATAAGCCTCATTTACAACACATTTTTGATACTGTGCTGGGATCTGTCCGAGCATGGTAACCGCGATGACTGTTGAATGTAAATGGCACGCAAAACTGAACCGGATCATGACAGACATGGACCGTGTCTGTCTGTCTGGACCGAACTGTGCTAAACTGGTACGAGTTCATCAGTAGGGCTTGGCACAGTTCAGTTCTGGCTCGTTTTTCAGATAACAAAGAGCGCATTATCAGACCACGTCATCTCCTTACAGTCAGCCTCCGTAATCATTCAGACATTAATAAAAATACAAGCTCCTCTACCATGACACACCATTTCCAGTGATGAGTCTGTTTAGCAGTGTAATGTAACTCAACATCTGTCATTGTTTTCTGCTTCTGTAAGCCCTGATTAGACTGTCTTTTGTCGTATCCACTTCCCAAAAGCTGACTCTGTCAAGTAAATTCACCAAAAGCTGCTTTCTTTGCCCGACTCTCTGCAAACAATGAAATTTCACAACTATAACCCAACTTAAATGTTAAAGGCACCACCATGTTGATTTGTTTGTTTCCCTCTAGAGATTCCCATAGATCATCACTAGTAGGCAAAGGACCATGCTAGCGCGATGTGTAAATGGTTGTAAAGAACCAGGCTCGGCATGGTTAACTGATCTAAGCCCGGTCCGAACTCGGCACAGATCAGTTTTCAGAGGATAATGTAAATGGGGCTACAAGCTGTCACTGCACTGTTAGGTGGCTCAGCCTGGGCAATATGCAGAAATTTGTCTGGGATCTGGGAGACCTTATTCATGATGTCTGTGTGAAGAAAGGACATTACATCCCAGAGATTTCATATGAAGACTAGGTGGCTGACCTCGGATTTGCTGTGGATGTGACTGCACTAATGAATAAATTAAATGTCAAACTGCAGTGCAAGGGCCTTTTTTATGAGATGTGCAGTGCAGTGAAGGCTTTCATGAGAAAGCTGCAGGTTCTCTCAAGCCAAGTGAAAAACATTCTGACCCACATGCCGGTTATAAGTCACAAGATCAGCTGGTCATCTCACTAAGTACTCAACCCTTTTAGAAGCACTGCATGATGAGTTTTCAAGGCAATTTTAAGATTTAAAACTCAGATGGTTTCTTGTCCTTTCAAACTCAGTGTGCATGATAAACCAAGTGATAGATCTCATTGATCTGCAGTCTGACACACTTCTGGCAGAGCACTACAGGTCAGTCTAATTGCTGAATTGTTGCTCCTCCCCCAAAGAGAATTTTCACAACCGAGGAAGCATGCTCAGAGGATTTTGTCCTCTTTTGATCTACCTACATTTGTGAACATTGTGACATTCTTGGTGATGAAGTTAAACAAATCCAAACACACCTGCAGCAAGGGGGGACAAAGGGATCAACTGTCACAGTGCAGGTGGAGGGGCTTGCTGCCCGATTGGAGAGTCTGAGTATAGTGGCTCAGAGACGGATCACACTGTTAATGATCCTGCACTGTGGCCAACACAAATGACTGATTCTGATCGAGTGAATGCTTGTAATGGGAAAAAGAAAGTCTTTCTTAGAGGTAGCAAATGCCAGCAGATTCAGAGGGCAGAGAATTCCCAAAGAATCTAACCTATTCTACCTCCCACAATGGAAGGGGAAAAAATGTTAGGAACTGGCTACAGCAGGTCAAAAAATGCCCTATTTTTCTGCCATGCCTTCTTCTCCTATGAAATAGAGTAAAGATAAACTAGTGTACTAAATTCAATAGATGGGAAGAAAATATCCAACATAAAAGTGGTTTACAGCTTAAAAGGGACAGGAGCAGGGAAGCATCTTTGGGTTTTCTGGAGATTGAGTTGTGCAGCATTTCTGGCCTTTTTCTCATCTAGCTCAGCAGTGGGATGAGGCTGATGTGCTCCAGTTTGTTTGTTTCCATAATGGAGGGAGTGAACAGGTGGGTCAGGTTGTATTGCTTGACCAAAGCAACTCTAATGCTATATTCAAGTATATTTTCAACACGGAAGACATTCTTTCTTTCCAATATCTATCTCAACACTTCTGTTAGTCCAATTAAATAAGCTGTTTGTCTCAACACAACTGACATCTTAACAGACTAGTAACACGACATGTAAACTTACGCATTAACTCGAGCAGCAATTTTCTCTTTTGTCATCCCCTCTCTTTTTTAAACTGTAACACTATTGCTCTTTGTTTTAATAATATTGTCCAATTATTTTATAAATCAACATTAAAATCTCTAACTCTTGTAGTGTGAAATTTACATACTTCGTTTTGCCTATTGTCATGTGACATGTCAAATTGGGGTTCGACTGATGATGATAGTTTTTAACAGTTGTTATGCTTCTGCTCATCTCCGAGTGAACCAATTCAGAGTTGATTAAACTTACTCACAACAGCCAATGTGAAACCGAAAACTCAAGAGTTTCCAACCTTAGCCTAGATTAATTCAGGGTTGAGGATTTGAGTAAGAGTTTGTTAAACCTGCGTTGTGAAACTTGCTTCTGACAATCAATTAGGAGGGATTCACTGCACTCCGGCTATGACAGACCTTGGCTTTCAGGTCACACATGGGTGTTTTGGACAATTCTTCAATGTTTCTTGTGGACTGTAACCCTCAGCTCTGTAGGCATTGGCCATTAATTTCAAGTTTTCATGATTTTTTTGTGAGGATGTGCCACAGTCAGAGGATGGGACTGTTACCACCCAAAAGGGTCTGAGATGACAACAGAAGGTATAAGATACACTATATTGCCAAAAGTATTTGCTCACCTGCCTTGACTCACATATGAGCTTAAGTGACATCCCGTTCCTAATCCATAGGGTTCAATATGACGTCGGTCCACCCTTTGCAGCTAGAACAGCTTCAACTCTTCTGGGAAGGCTGTCCACAAGGTTTAGGAGTGTGTTTATGGGAATTTTTGACCATTCTTCCAGAAGCGCATTTGTGAGGTCGCACACTGATGTTGGACGAGAAGGCCTGGCTCTCAGTCTCCGCTCTAATTCATCCCAAAGGTGTTCTATCGGGTTGAGGTCAGGACTCTGTGCAGGCCAGTCAAGTTCATCCACACCAGACTCTGTCATCCATGTCTTTATGGACCTTGCTTTGTGCACTGGTGCACAGTCATGTTGGAAGAGGAAGGGGCCAGCTCCAAACTGTTCCCACAAAGTTGGGAGCATGGAATTGTCCAAAATGTCTTGGTATGCTGAAGCATTCAGAGTTCCTTTCACTGGAACTAAGGGGCCAAGCCCAGCTCCTGAAAAACAACCCCACACCATAATCCCCCCTCCACCAAACTTTACACTTGGCACAATGCAGTCAGACAAGTACCGTTCTCCTGGCAACCGCCAAACCCAAACCCGTCCATCAGATTGCCAGATGGAGAAGCGCGATTCGTCACTCCAGAGAACGCGTCTCCACTGCTCTAGAGTCCAGTGGCGGCGTGCTTTACACCACCGCATCCGACGCTTTGCATTGCACTTGGTGATGTATGGCTTGGATGCAGCTGCTCGACCATGGAAACCCAGTCCATGAAGCTCTCTGCGCACTGTTCTTGAGCTAATCTGAAGGCCACATGAAGTTTGGAGGTCTGTAGTGATTGACTCTGCAGAAAGTTGGCGACCTCTTCGCACTATGCGCTTCAGCATCCGCTGACCCCGCTCCGTCAGTTTACGTGGCCTACCACTTCGTGGCTGAGTTGCTGTCGTTCCCAAACACTTCCATTTTCTTATAATACAGCTGACAGTTGACTGTGGAATATTTAGGAGCGAGGAAATTTCACGACTGGATTTGTTGCACAGGTGGCATTCCTATCACAGTTCCACGCTGGAATTCACTGAGCTCCTGAGAGCGACCCATTCTTTCACAAATGTTTGTAAAAACAGTCTGCATGCCTAGGTGCTTGAATTTATACACCTGTGGCCATGGAAGTGATTGGAACACCTGATTCCAATAATTTGGATGGGTGAGCAAATACTTTTGGCAATATAGTGTATGTGGCAAGGGTGCTTAGACTCCTATTCAGCAACCTCTTCTGCTGTTTTTCTTCAGCTGTGTGGCTGTTTCTTTGTGACAAGTCATCATTCGACATACATCATCTCAAAAAGAACTATGTAACATTTTTCCAAATATAATTTCAACTGACACACCTCCTCCCACAGCAGGTAAGCTCCACAGGATGCTTTGCTCTCTTAACCAAAAGCAGTCTGGGCATGCTTTTTATGTTTAATTACTCAAGTAATATTTCATATTTCAAGTGAGCCCTTTTGCCATCAACTTCTTCTGTCTGTTTTGCAT